>NC_052149.1:21885562-22566181 GCF_902713615.1 Scyliorhinus canicula
CACCTAGGACATGTAGGTGCATGGGAATACCAGCACCTGTAGGTTCCCCTCCAAGACACACACCATCCTGACTTGGGGAACTATATCATTGTTCCTTCACTGTCACTGCATCAAAATGCAGGAACGCCCTTCCTAACAGCACTGTGGATGTATCTAACCATATAGACTGCAGTGGTACATGGGAGCGGTGCACCATCATCCTCTCAGGGGCAATTAGGATTAGGCAATAAATGCTGGCTGAACCAGCAATGCACACATACTGTGAATGAATAATGAAAAATAAATGAACAGATATTGCCAGAGCAAAGAATTCACTTCTGTCAGTTGGAGGGTAGAGTCCCCATCAATTAGTCTCTGAAGGAATCCCAAATTACCTTCTGTGCTGGGTGATATGGGGTCTAAAATTAGTTCCATCTTGTTCTGCACATTTGAATGCTGTGAATGCAGGAGAAGGGCTTTCATTTAGGTTGGATCTCTAAGAAAATCTGGACCCAAAGTATCATACAAGATCATCCGAGATCAACTTTAATTTGGAGGCTACGGTGTCTTACAAAAGAGAGAGGTTCCAGAAGGGATTGAGGGGTTCTGGTTAAGTAACAGGATTTGATAGTTGTCCAACATAGCAATCAAACTATTAAGATTCATCCTCACTCAGACAGTCTTGAGAAACAGAATATAATAGGTCAGGGCCTGGGAGTTGTAGGCTGAGTGATCACGATGCCCAGATAGGGGATAGCCAGCCTTGTCATAGATACATTTATATGGAAAAGGTCCTTGCAGATGGGTCTTCAGGGTAAAGTGAGGTTAATCGTTTGCTGTTTTGAAGAGCGACTGGTCAAATCAAATGTTGGTAGTGGACTGCTCCACAGTGAGAAGAGTAATTCTTGGGAGTCTCTTTAGCTCTTTCAGCCACATTTATAAGTAATTGACATAAAGACTGCATTTCTGCAGGGTGAATAATTTCAGAGAGAGACGTGCATCTGAAACTATCAGAAGAAGCATGCAATGCTGAAGGGAGACCATGGAAATTAAACAAATGTGTTTATGCTCTGAATGATGTCTCGAGGGTGTGGTATTTTTCAGTGAGATGCTGAAAGTAGGCTGTATTCAACTAAAAGCAAATCCCGTAATGTTTATTGCTGTCAAAAAGGAAAAGTTTCAGACATCTTCATGAAGCATGTTGATTGTTTCTACAGTGGAATTTGAAAAGGGTGTTGAGATTAAAATGGAATTTAATACGGAAATTACGCTTCAGGGACTTTTAAACATGTTGGTTAGACATTAAGCAGAGTAAATCTAAGGCAACTTTGAATTGGAAATCCTATTTAGAGTGTAACCCCCATACCAGTTAATCATGCCATGTCATTGCAGAAAGATAATGCCACAAGAAAAAATAGAGAGGCTGTACACCTTTGGACACAAAAGAGCAATTTATCACATGATCTATCCACCTTAACTGCGCGTCTTTGGACTGTGGGTGGAAACCGGAGCACACGGTGGAAACCCTCGCAGACTTGGGAGAACGTGCAAACTCCACAGTCACCCAAGGCCGAAGTGATGTTTCTCATGCCAACCTTCCTGATAGGCTTTCTTTTTTTTTTCTTTCTTTTTAAAAATAAATTTAGAGTACCCAATTAAGGGGCAATTTAGCGTGGCCAATCCACCTATCCTGCACATCATTGGGTTGTGGGGGCGACACCCACGCAAACACGGGGAGAATGTGCAAACTCCACACGAACAGTGACCCAGAGCCGGGATTGAACCTGGGACCTCGGCGCCGTAAGGCTGCAGTGCTAACCCACTGCGCCACCGTGCTGGCCCCTGATAGGCTTTCAAGTACAACAGGTTTGATAATATTTCTGCTGGGTGAAAATGGGAAATTATTTTTTCTAGCCTGGGAAGCTGAGAAAATTAGAATTGTTTAAAAGATCGGCTGTTTCGGAAGTGGTAGATAGGGGTTTTATCTGTCAAATATTTTCAGGTAAACTCTATGAAAGGAGTGCACCAAAAACAGTTTTCCCATTAAACATTACATAGACAAGTGTTCCTTATGGGACAGTCTCCACTCATAAAAATGTGTAAATGAGAAAAAACATCATATATCTGCTCGTGTGAAACAAACGTCAGATAAAAAGGAATTTTGAGATCAAAGGGTCGAAGCCAGTCATCAATTATCTGATTGTTTCTAGAAAGGGGGTGATTGTACCAAAAGACTATTGGGATTCTAGAAGAGGGGCTTGTAATGGAATGCTTTCTAGAGAATATGGAAAATGATTTGATTTGTCTTAAATATTGTTTGTGAATATTGTGTTATGTTTTATGGAATTGGTTATCTGTTTAAATTACGGTCAAGTGCCTACATGTTGGGGCACCGATTGGATCATGACTTGTGCATATACAAAGAAACACTTATTGACAACTGTCGTAGAGACAGGAGCAACAAATTTATAGTCTCACTTTGTGAATAAATCCCAAACTGAGTAAAGATTGAGTGCTAGTTTTCTCCTTCAATTGATTCTGAAGACATTTGACACTAGATTAACGTACAAAGTCACATTTGATCTTCTCGTGACAATGTTTATAGGTGTAGCCTTTACAGGCTATGCCAAAGAACCACGTTTCATGGACAGCTAAAATTATGAGGTTCTAAGTAAAAATAGGTCTACTTACCACATTTGAAATTTCTGAGCAAGCTTCTGCACTTTCAAATTAAACTATGCACGAGTCTTCCACATGCTACATCCATTAAGAAAAGCACTATACCAGCCGAACAGTTGTGCAGAAATAAAAGCAACATTCTGACAAATATATAGGCAGTTTCCTTGTAATTAGCACCTCGCTTGTGGGTTAGGTTAGTCACATGTACAACAAATTGTCACAAGACATATGGTCACAGATAGCATGCAGACACAGCAAATAATTAAGAAGGGAGATGGAATGTTGGCCTTTATGGCAAGTGGAGTGGAGTACAAGAACAAGGACCTCTTGCTACAGCTGTATAGGGCTTTAGTGACACCACGTCTGGAATACAGTGTGCAGTTTTGATCTTCATCTCTAAGGAAGGATATATTTGCTACGGAGGTAGTATAGAAAGGATGAGAGGGATGTCCTGTGATGAGAAGCTGAGCAACTTAGGCCTATACTCTGGACTTTAGAAGCATGAGATATGATCTATTTGGAACTAAGATGATTCTGAAGGGGCTTTAGGTTGGCTTCTCTGGTTTGGGGGAGGCGGGGGAGGGGGAGTGAACACAGCATTGGATGATCATCTAGAACTGAGATGAGGAGAAATTTCTTAATTCAGAGGTTGCAAAGTTTTGGAATTCTTTATTCCAGAGAGTTATGGATGCTCCATTGATGAGTTTTTTCAAAGCTAGTATAGACAGACTTTTGGTTCCGTAGGATCTCAAGAGACTTCAGCCATAATCGTACTGAATGGCAGAGCAGATTCCAGGGGCCATACTCCCGATCGTATTTCTTATTTTCTTTGGGAAACTAACCTCAGTGAACCATACAGATCAGAAAACATGTAACTTTGGGGTCTAAATGTTACTTAAACTGAGGCCCTCAAAGTTATTTTTTTAATCTTTCTAATCGAGGGTTAATTTAATGTGGCCAATCCACCTACCCTACATATACATACATAGAAGATAGGAGCAGGAGGAGGCCTTTTGGCCCTTCAAGTCTGCTCCGCCATTCATCACGATCATGGCTGATCATCCAACTGAATAGCCTATAGATACATGAATACCTTTGGGTGTGGGGGTGAGACCCACGCAGATACGGGGAGAATGAGCAAACTCCACGCGGAGAGTGACCCGAGGCCGGGATGGTCCGGCCAGTGAGGCAGCAGTGCTAACCACTGCACCGCCCTGCCCTCAGATATATATTTTATGAAAACTTCCAGCCAAGTATTTGGATTGAAAATACAGCATTTGTTGTATTTTTCCAGTGGGTGTTCAAAAACAAGGTACTTTGGGAGATTGATGGCTGATCCCAATTTTCAACAAATCTTCAGATTTGCTTTGGGGACATAAAAGCACCAAACCTTATCGCACAAGTGGCTATTCAACCCAATGTGCCTGGGTCTGGTATTTAAAAACGCTATCTAATCGGTCTTATTCACCTGTTCTTTCCTTTTAACTCCACAACATTTGCCTTTTCAAGCACACCGACAATTCCCTTCAGAGAATTGTTACTGAATCTGCCTCCAGCATCCTTTCAATAGAACAAAAAACTAATGTAAAGAAAATCTGCCTGTTCCTTTGCGCATTTTGTGACAGAACAGAATTTTGTGTCCCTTTGTGGGCTACGAGCAGCAGGAAAAATGATTGAAGGGGTTCTGACCACAGAGCTTTATTTCTGCTCAATTTATCCAAGTATGAAGAGGGAAGGGAAGATTAGGAGCTGCTGATTGACACCACCAACTAAAGAAGCCCGAGGAAGAGAGATTTAAACGGACAAGAATGGGTTGGACTAACTATAACTCTATAACTGATATTTCTCGAACTTTCTATGTTACATAACCACCTCCCTCAATTAGTTTGGGCAGTATTATCGAATGCAGCAGAGTTTGGCTGCTCAATTTCATGTGGTGCTCTATTGCTTTGATTCCTGCACTTGCACGAAAATGGACAGGAAGAGGAGTTTCTACTTACCATATCTTCAAATTTCTGGGACACAATTTAATTTGTTTTGCACAAATGCATCAAGTGGAATGTTCACACCACACCAGAACAAGTAAACACTGCAACTCATCTACAGCGTTCTAAAACATAACAGGACACAGCAAAATTGCATCCCTCACCTCCCATAGCTGACCAAGTGTCCCAGTTGCACCAGAAACGTGACCAGAACACGCAAATTGGTCTGATCTTGCGATATCGGATAGGGTCAAGGATGGCGTCAGCGGGCAAGAGAAAGATTTCACCAGCCCTCCTCTAACCCCAGGCCTCTCGAGGAATTTCAGGCCTAGAGACTACAAAAAACAAAACAAAATTTCCATCTCACACACTGCAATCAAAAAGTGAGCTTGAATAGCTATGAAGTTTGCAAACAAAAGGAATGACGACTTCAGTGACATGCTTGGAGTTAGACTGTGTGACTATAAGCCTGCATAGAAAAGTCAACCGCAGCTTTTCAGGGATAAAAGCACAAAAATCTCAGAACTCAAGTATAATCCTGGCGATGTTAATGATTTGATTTAACTGTAAATATATAAATTTAGTGCTCTTGATTTTTTTTACTTTATTCCATTGCAACAGTCTTTTTGGATTTCACTTGGGCCCAAATCAAACACGTGTGTCAAGCCCTCGAAAACATTACACATGTAAAAGTCAACTTCATGACCGTTGACCAAAAACATTGGTCTCACTTGTACTCAGTGAAAATATTTAATCAAAAATTGCAGAGAAAACATTTCTAGGAAAGTACGCAGATGTTTCAACATCACAGCTACAGTCAACTACTGAAAACTCAATGCCAAAAATAGGAGACCAAATACTGACAGAAGGCCAATTTCAACTATAAAATACTAACATTCCAACTGATGCTTAAACTGTTACATCCAACAGTAAATTGCTTGCATTATAAATTCAAAATGCATTGGCCTGGATTTTATGGTCACCAGTGGCCTCACTAATAGCTGCACACAAAACGACTTCTTGACCGACTTCTTAATAAAGACTTCCACTCATCTTCCGTTTTTTCCATTATGGTGCCCAATAAAGGAGAACCATAGCGTGGGTAATTAAGGCAAGAAGCAGAGAGACTCTTCAACCAGACTTCAGAATCCTCAATGAGTCATGAAGAGTATAAACCCAAAAGTACTAATTAGAATTATTTGGAATAGATAAATCATGTAGAGAAAGCAAAATTGAGATGGGATTAATGGGGACACAACTGCCTGCAAGCCTCCCCCCCAACTCACTCACTATCCTGACTTTGAACTATGTCACCGTGTCTAGGTCAGAAACCTAAAAATACAGCACAGTGGCCGAACTCATGCCACGTGGACTGAAGTGGTGCAAGAAGGTGGCTCCCCACCATCTTCTCAAGGGCAAAAAAGCTGGCCTTGCCAATCATGCTCGCATCCAAAGATAAAAAAAGGAGATGGATATTAATATACAGGGCGGTACGGTGGCGCAGTGGTTAGCACCGCTGCTTCACGGCACTGGCGACCCGGGTTCGATCCTGGTCCACTGTCTGTGTGGAGTTTGCACATTCCCCCAGTGTCTGCCTGGGCCTCACCCCCACAATCCAAAGATGTGCAGTGTAGGTGGATTGGCCCCGCTAAATTCCACCTTAATTGGAAAAAATAATTAAATATTCCAAATTTATTTCTTTTTTAAATTCATTAAAGATATACTGAAAACGTAACTTTCTCTTCAGGAGGGAATGAGACCGTATAAAACTTATAAAATTAATTTTCCAGGACCAGAGGGGTTGTTTAGCATTTAAACAAAAACCATTTTCAGCTGTTTTTATTGCATATCTAGTTAGATTTCTGCACGCCATACAACTGTGCATGTGCAGACACCAGACGTTCCTGTCATGTGTACCATGGCATAGCAGAGTGCTTTTTGCCTTGCAGTTATTATTAGAACAAAGTCCAATGATTAGCAAGGTTAAAATGGAAGAGAAATTGCATGTTCTGTAGTGGATGATTCAGCTCCGAGTTAATCCTGCATCTTTCAAATTGGGTTTGAATCCGTGCATGGGTGTGAAACAAAACTTTCAATGAGTTGCACTTTAGCTAGGGTCAAAGGAGCTTCGCACAAGGCACCTGGCAACCATTTCTGTTGTATCTGTAAGTCGTATATGTTAAGTGCTGAATGCAAGTCCATGGAATAACAGAATCACCATTCCCCTTAGGAAATCAAGAAACAAGAGAAATCTAAAGGTATCTGGAACAGTTAGAACAATAGTTATTGGAGTGCATGGCAGGTAATGCTTTTTTTTTTAGTATTGATTGAAATTCCTTAGTTTTGTGTTAATGTAATCCAAGACCCTGAAGATCACCAAGAATTGATCCTGGGTTCTTGAGATTCAGCACACCATGGACTTCTACCTCTCAATGTCAGAAAGATGCCTAAACAGCAGCACTTTTGGGGAGAGGGAGGAGGAGAGGGAGCTCCTAGGAAAATTGATGACTATGGCCTCAACTGCACCTTGTGTCAAGAGGCTAATTACAAAAAAACATTTTTATTTAAAAAAAATAAATTTAGAGTACTCAATTAATTTTTTTCCAATTAAGGGGCAATTTAGCATGGCCAATCCACCTACCTTGCACATCTTTGGGTTGTGGGGGTGAGACCCACACAAACACGGGGGGAATGTGCAAACTCCACACGGACAGTGACCCAGAGCCAGGATTGAATCTGGGACCTCAGCAGCAATGCTAACCACTGCGCCACCGTGCTGCCCCATTTTTAGTTTCTTTACCTTTGACGAACAGGCCCTAAACTCAGTTGGGAGTTTCAAACGGGTCCAATTTACACTAGTTTTATCTAGTGATCCAATGAGACCGGACATGTTTTGCCAATGCTGAACTGGTCCTGACAGAGAACTGGGGACTAGGAACCTCTGCGCCCCATGTCAGTGGTTTTGTGGCGTGGGTAAAAGCTCCACTTCCAAAACCTCCCCCCGCCCCACGAAACTGTGACTTAAGATTGGTAACTGGTAATGTTCACATTAAGCTATGCCCTCATTGAAAAAAAATTAAAGGGAACATTGGTCCCAGGAGTATCTGGAATCTTGCCAAGTGTATGACCATTCCAGCGGACTTGCAACAAAATGTTAAGGATTTTTGGGGCCTCTGTATTCAGGCTGGCCGGTTTGCTTATTTTACGTTAAAATTTTAAATAGGCTGATGATTTGCTTATATTGACCATCACAACATGCTTGCAAGTCCTCTCCACTTCCTAGCCAGTCCCTTGGGATCAGGAATAATTTGCTTCCACTCCAGTTTGACGGACTCTGAAATGGCTGGTAAGTCTCATGTGTGATCTGCAGACTCTGCAGTGGGCAGGTGATGCATGGAAATAATGCTGTACCCGATGACCCTGATATATCCTCCATCATGTACTGCACTAGACTTTCCTACAGATAATAAAAAAACTTCAACGGCTGCTGGCAAGTAATTGGGGGTTAAGAGCACCAGAAGATTTCAATATAAACTGCATTTGTCTAATCAATGCTTTTCATACTTTTAAACTTAGTGTACAGCTTCTTACACATAAAACTGATTTCCGCTTCATGGTTAATGCATTTTAAAATCTCTATGTATACGAGATTACTCATAGCTGTGAGCATAACTAATGACTCAGTGCAATTCAACTGTCCACAATAGTTCATTGGATTAAATTAATTATCTAAAACATTTGATTTCTCACATCAGAAAAATAAATATTTGGCATGTATGTTGGATATAATATCAAAATGAAAAATTATACATCTATAGATTCCTTCAGCATACTCTGCACTGACAAGTCAAGGTTCACATTTAGTTTTTCATTATGACTGATGCGGGGTAGTGTGAGAAACCATGGCTTTATTTGCCCTCTTAATGACCTTTTCCTTGAAGATGATTATCAGTCTCACACATCTGTCGCATATTTTACCTTCTGCTAATGACAGTAAATTGAAACTTGTAGTAGCTGGGGTGAATTTATACATCAGAAGGTTTCAACAGCCCTTCCTTGAACTTAATGTTACATTTTCCTTCAACCAAAAGTATTGTCACACATCACACTCTTCTACACTTCAAAATTCAAATTTCTCATCTAATTTTAGAGTACTCAATTATTTTTTTCCATTTAAGGGGCAATTTAGCCTATCCACCTAACCTGCACATCTTTGGGTTGTGGGGGGGGGAAACCCACGCAAGCACGGGGAGAATGTGCAAACTGCACACCGACAGTGACCCAGAACTGGGATTGAACCTGGGACCTCGCCGACGTGATGCAGCAGTGCTAACCGCTACACCACCGTGCTGCCCTCTCAGCTGATTTCTAATACTCCAAAATAGGTCAGGTCTTTCTCTAATCTGCTGTTTCAGGATGATGAAAAGTAGGCCCAGATTTAGTGAGGCGAGGCTCATTGGGAAGTAAAATATTCTGATGAACGTACTGAGGGATTAATGCTGTTAGGTATGCTCCTAAAAAGCTTTCATGTTGCTTAATAACTGTCAGAGGAGGAGGAAATAAGCAGAAGGACAAAAGTCAGAAAGGGGAATAAGAAAAGTGATAGGCAGATAAACCAAAAGCCAGATTTAAACACGGCCACAGTGAAAAATATTGGGAATGAGACAGATAATGTTAAAAAGGCAAGCTTCAAGGCTTGCGGAGCATTCGCAATAAAGTGGATGAACTAATAGCGCAAATAGACGTAAACAGTATGATATCATTTGGGATAACAGAGACATTGCTGCAAGGTGACCAGGGATGGGAACTGAATGTCCAGGGCATTCAGTATTTAGGAAGGAAAGATAAAAAGAAAAAGGCAGTGGAGGAAATTAATGCAATAAGTGGACAAGGATATTAGTTCTGACAGTGTCTATATGGGTAGAGCGAAGAAACGTCAAGGGGCAAAAAGCATTAGTGGGGTCATATATAGACCCCCAAATTGCAGTGGTGTTGTTAATGGCATTAAACAGGAAATCAGAGATGTATGTGATAAAGGACCATCTGTAATTATGGGTGATTTTAATTTGCATTTAGATTGGGCAAATCAAATTATCCACAACCGTAGAGGGGGGATTCCTGGAGTGTACACATGATGGTTTTCTGGACCAATACGTTAAGGAACCAACTAGAGAACAGGCCATCTTAGACTGGGTATTATGTAATGAGAAAGAAATCATTGGCAATCTAGTTGTGCGATACCCCTTGGGTATAAGTGACCATAATATGATAGAATGTTTCATCAAGATGAAGGGTGAAGTAGTTGATTCTGAGACTAGGGTCCTGAATCTTAATAAAGGAAACTACAATGGTATGAGGCACAAGTTGGCTATGATAGATTGGGCGATGTTACTTAAAGTGATGACAGTGGATAGGCAATGGCAAACATTTTAGGAGCCATGGGCGAAACTGCAACAATTCTTTATTCATGTTTGGCACAAAAGTAAAACGGGAAAGGTAGCCAATCCATGGCTTACAAGGGAAATTAGAAATAGTATTCAATCCAACACACAGCTCTGAGAATCCGGGTTGGATTTTTGCCCCGGGTCACTGTCCATGTGGAGTTTGTACATTCTTTCCGCGTCTGCGTGGGTTTCACCCCCACAACCCAAAAGATGAACAGGATAGATGGATTGGCCATGTTAAATTGCCCCTTAATTGAAAGAAAAAAGAATTGGGTACTATAAGTTCTTTAAAAAGAAATATTCTATTCGAGAGACTTCCGATGATGGCCATGGAGTGAGCAGTCGCACATTTGGTGGCTCCCGCTCAAGGTGGAATTTTTTGGTAATCTCCCCATCTGGGGGGTGGAATTTTGGATGGAAACAGGTGTAGGAACAAAGAACAAAGAAAAGTACAGCACAGGAACAGGCCCTTCGGCCTTACAAGCCTGTGCCAACCATGCTGCCTGTCTAAACTAAAATCTTCTACACTTCCGGGGTCCATATCCCTCTATTCCCATCCTATTCATGTATTTGTCAAGATGTCCCTTAAATGTCACTATCGTCCCTGCTTCCATCACCTCCTCCGGCAGCGAGTTCCAGGCACCCACTACCCTCTGTGTAAAAAAAAACTTGCCTCGTACATCTCCTCTAAACCTTGCCCCTTGCACCTTAAACCTATGCCCCCTAGTAATTGACCCCTCTACCCTGGGAAAAAGCATCTGACTATCTAGTCTGACTATGCCCCTCATAATTTTGTAGACCTCTATCAGGTCGCTCCTCAACCTCCATCGTTCAAATGAGAACAAACCAAGTTTAGATAGATAGAGATAGAGAAATAGATAGAGAAATACAGCACAGAACAGGCCCTTCGGCCCACGATGTTGTGCCGAACTTTTGTCTTAGGTTAATCATAGAATTTTGGACACTAAGGGCAATTTTTCATGGACAATCCACCCAACCTGCACATCTTTGGACTGTGGGAGGAAACCGGAGCACCCGGAGGAAACCCATGCACACACGGGGAGGATGTGCAGACTCCACACAGACAGTGACCCAAGTCGAAATCAAACTTGGGACCCTGGAGCTGTGAAGCAATTGTGCTATCCACAATGCTACCGTGCTGCCCTTAAGAAGAAGTTAATCTACACTCCATTATTCTACCCTAATCCATGTACCTATCCAATAGCCGCTTGAAGGTCCCTAACGTTTCCGACTCAACTACTTCCACAGGCAGTGCATTCCATGCCCCCACTACTCTCTGGGTAAAGAACCTACCTCTGACATCCCCTCTATATCTTCCACCATTTATCTTAAATTTATGTCCCCTTGTAATGGTGTGTTCCACCCGGGGAAAAAGTCTCTGACTGTCTACTCTATCTATTCCCCTGATCATCTTATAAACTTCTATCAAGTCGCCCCTCATCCTTCTCCGTTCTAATGAGAAAAGGCCTAGCACCCTCAACCTTTCCTCGTATGACCTACTCTCCATTCCAGGCAACATCCTGGTAAATCTCCTTTGCACCTTTTCCAAAGCTTCCACATCCTTCCTAAAATGAGGCGACCAGAACTGCACACAGTACTCCAAATGTGGCCTGACCAAGGTTTTGTACAGCTGCATCATCACCTCACGGCTCTTAAATTCAATCCCTCTGCTAATGAACGCTAGCACACCATAGTCCTTCTTCACAGCTCTATCCACTTGAGTGGCAACTTTCAAAGAACTATAAACATAGACCCCAAGATCTCTCTGCTCCTCCACATTGCCAAGAACCCTACCATTAACCCTGTATTCCGCATTCAGATTTGTCCTTCCAAAATGGACAACCTCACACTTGTCAGGGTTAAACTCCATCTGCCAGTTCTCAGCCCAGCTCTGCATTCTATCAATGTCTCTTTGAAGCCGACAACAGCCCTCCTCACTATCCACAACTCCACCAATCTTCGTATCATCTGCAAATTTACTGACCCACCCTTCAACTCCCTCATCCAAGTCGTTAATGAAAATCACAAACAGCAGAGGACCCAGAACTGATCCCTGCGGTACGCCACTGATAACTGGGCTCCAGGCTGAATATTTGCCATCCACCACCACTCTCTGTCTTCTATCGGCTAGCCAGTTTGTTATCCAACTGGCCAAATTTCCCACTATCCCATGCCTCCTTACTTTCTGCATAAGCCTACCATGGGGAACCTTATCAAATGCCTTACTAAAATCCATGTACACTACACCCACTGCTTTACCTTCATCCACATGCTTGGTCACCTCCTCAAAGAATTCAATAAGACTTGTAAGGCAAGACCTACCCCCTCACAAATCCGTGCTGACTATCCCTAATCAAGCAATGCCTTTCCAGATGCTCAGAAATCCTATCCCTCAGTACTCTTTCCATTACTTTGCCTACCACCGAAGTAAGACTAACTGGCCTGTAATTCCCAGGGTTATCCCTATTCCCTTTTTTGAACAGGGGCACGACATTCGCCACTCTCCAATCCTCTGGTACCACCCCTGTTGACAGCGAGGATGAAAAGATCATTGCCAACGGCTCTGCAATTTAATTTCTTGCTTCCCATAGAATCCTTGGATATATCCCGTCAGGCCCGGGGGACTTGTCTATCCTCAAGTTTTTCAAAACGCGCAACACATCTTCCTTCCTGACAAGTATCTCCTCGAGGTTTATTCAACCTCTCCCCATAGCTAATGCCCTCCATACCAGGCAACATCCTGGTAAATCTCTTCTGCACCCTCTCTAAAGCCTCCACATCCTTCTGGTAGTGTGGCGACCAGAATTGAACACTATACTCCAAGTGTGGCCTAACTAAGGTTCTATACAGCTGCAACATGACTTGCCAATTTTTGCACTCAATGCCCCGGCCAATGAAAGCAAGCATGCCGTATGCCTTCCTGACTACCTTCTCCACCTATGTTGCCCCTTTCAGTGACCTGTGGACCTGTACACCTAGATCTCTCTGACTGTCAATACGCTTGCGGGTTCTACCATTCACTGTATATTCCCTACCTGCATTAGACCTTCCAAAATGCATTACCTCACATTTGTCCGGATTAAACTCCATCTGCCATCTCTCCGCCCAAGTCTCCAAACGATCTAAATCCTGCTGTATCCTCTGACAGTCCTCATCGCTATCCGAAATTCCACCAACCTTTGTGTCGTCCGCAAACTTACGAATCAGACCAGTTACATTTTCCTCCAAATCATTTATAAATACTACGAACAGCAAAGGTCCCAGCACTGATCCCTGCGGAACACCACTAGTCACAGCCCTCCAATCAGAAAAGCACCCTTCCATTGCTACTCTCTGCCTTCTATGACCTAGCCAGTTCTGTATCCATCTTGCCAGCTTACCTCTGATCCCGTGTGACTTCACCTTTTGTACCAGTCTGCCATGAGGGACCTTGTCAAAGGCCTTACTGAAGTCCATATAGACAACATCCACTGCCCTACCTGCATCAATCATCTTTGTGACCTCCTCAAAAACCTCTATCAGGTTCGTGAGACATGACCTCCCCTTCACAAAACCATGCTGCCTCTCACTAATACATCCATTTGCTTCCAAATGGGAGTAGATCCTGTCTCGAAGAATTCTCTCCAGTAATTTCCCTATCACTGACGTAAGGCTCACCGGCCTGTACTTCCCAGGATTATCCTTGCTACCCTTTTTAAACAAAGGAACACCATTGGCTATTCTCCAGTCCTCCGGGACATCACCTGAAGACAGTGAGGATCCAAAGATTTCTGTCAAGGTCTCAGCAATTTCCTCTCTACCCTCCTTCAGTATTCTGGGGTAGGTCCCATCAGGCCCTGGGGACTTATCTACCTTAATATTTTTCAAGACGCCCAACACCTCGTCTTTTTGGATCTCAATGTGACCTAGGCGATCTACAAACCCTTCTCCAGACTCAACATCCACCAATTCTTTCTCTTTGATGAATACTGATGCAAAGTATTCATTTTGTACCTCGCCCATTTCTTCTGGCTCCACACATAGATTCCCTCCCCTGTCCTTCAGTGGGCCAACCCTTTCCCTGGCTACCCTCTTGCTTTTTATGTACATGTAAAAAGCCTTGGGATTTTCCTTAAACCTATTTGCCAATGACTTTCTGTGACCCCTTTTAGCCCTCCTGGCTCCTTGCTTAAGTTCCTTCCTATTTTCCTTGTATTCCACACAGGCTTCGTCTGTTCCTAGCCTTCTAGCCCGAACAAATGCCTCCTTTTTCTTTTTGACGAGGCCTACAATATCTCTCGTTATCCAAGGTTCCCGAAATTTGCTGCATTTATCCTTCTTCCGCACAGGAACATGCCGGTCCTGAATTCCTTTCAACTGGCATTTGAAAGCCTCCCACATGTCAGATGTTGATTTACCTTCAAACATCCGCCCCCATTCTAGGTTCTTCAGTTCTCGCCTAATATTGTTATAATTAGCCTTTCCCCAATTTAGCGCATTCACCCTAGGACCACTCTTATCCTTGTCCACCAGCACTTTAACTTACTGAATTGGGGTCACTGTTCCCAAAATGCTCCCCTACTGAAACTTCTACCAACTGGCCGGGCTCATTCCCCAATACCAGGTCCAGTACAGCCCCTTTCCTAGTTGGACTATCTGGATATTGTTTTAAGAAGCCCACCTGGATGCTCCTTACAAACTCTGCCCCGTCCAAGCTCCTAGCACTAAGTAAGTCCCAGTCAATATTGGGGAAGTTAAAGTCTCCCATCACAACAATCCTGTTGCTTTTACTCCTTTCCAAAATCTGTCCACCTATCTGCTCCTCTATCTCCTGCTGGCTGTTGGGTGGCCTGTAGTAAACCCCCGACATTGTGACTGCACCCTTCTTATTCCTGATCTTGACCCAGATAACCTCGATGCCCTCTGAGGTGTCCTCCTGCAGTACAGCTGTGATATTCTCCCTAACCAGTAGCGCAACTCCTCCACCCCTTTTACATCCCGCTCTATCTCGCCTGAAACATCCAAATCCTGGAACGTTTAGCTGCCAATTCTGTTCTTCCCTCAACCAGGTCTCTGTAATCGCAACAACATCATCGTTCCAAGTACTAATCCAAGCTCTTAAGTTCATCTGCCTTACCTGTTGTATTTCTTGCATTAAAACATATGCGCTTCAGGCCACCAGCCCCGCTGTTTTCAGCAACATCTCCCTATCCGCTCTTCCTCAGAACCATACTGACCCTATTCCCTAGTTCTCCCTAAATTTCTTCACCTTCTGACCTATTGCCCCGGTACCCACCCCCCTGCCATACTAGTTTAAACCCTCCCATGTGACACTAGCAAACGGGAGTGCCAGGAGAAGGTGCAGCTCCTCTGGTGTGGCTGATGGATGGATCCACGAACTAGAAATGGGTCAAGAAGAAGGGAGTTGTTGGAGCAGGAGTCTTCAAGGTGTGCCACAGGCTAAGATGGCGGAGGGTAAAGGGCCTCTTCTGTCCGCCCAGTGGTCAACAGAGCAGCTGGTAGACTTTTTAAATGATAGGATCAACCAGCAGAGAAGGGAGGCCCTGGAGGACCGGGTCAAGGTGGTAGAGGCACTCAAAGCAGGGATTGACCGAGTGGAGCAGAGGCTGGAGTCCCAGGGCCAGGCGATCCAGAAAGTAGAAGAGGCGGTGGGGGAGCACGTGGAGCAGCTCGCCTTGTCGGTTGCCAAGGTGGGGATGATGCCAGTAGCCAAAAAGGAGGAAGGTGGAGGATCTGGAGAACTGCTTGAGGATCGTGGCGATGCCCAAAGCATTGAAGGAGTGGAGGCCGGCACTATGTGTCCAAAAATGCTGGAATAGCCGACGGTGGAGCGGACCTTTGGCCAGCCTGTGGAGGTCGACCGAGTGCACAGGGTGTTGATTAGGTGGTCGCAAGCGGGCGAGCTGCCAAAGGCGATGGTGGTGCAGCTGCAACGCTTCTTGGACAAAGAGAAGAATCTTTGGAGGGCGAGGCAGACGAGGTAGTGCACCTGAGAGGGGAAAGAGCTGTGGTCTACCAAGACCTGAGTGCAGAACTAGCGAAGAGGAGGGCCGGGTTTAAGCTGGTCAAGGCTGGCCTCTTCAAGAAGGGTGTAAAGTTTGAAATGTTGTACCTGGCCTGTCTCGGGTGACTTTCCAACATCGAGAATACTAGTTTGGTACACCAGAGGAGGAGATGGAGTTTTTGAGGGACAACAGATTGGCAAGAGGAGGACACTGAACTTTTGTGGAGGTGTAAGAAGGTGTTTTCGTTTGGTTGTCCTTGGAAAACGTTTTCCCCTTTGCAATGCTTTGTTGGGTTTGGTTGCAGGGTGCTTGGGAAGCATCAAGGGTGAGTGCACCTTTTTTCTGTTTCTTTGTTTCTTGAGGGAGTGTAGACGGGGTGAGGGGGGTTTAGGAGGTTTGGAGGCAGAGCCATCAAGCTGGGCGGTCTAGTCAACAGGAGAACAGTGAGGGGCGGTCAGGTGGTTTTGTTTGGGGGAGGGGGGAGCTGACAAGGGTGTGGTTGTTATGGCGCAGTTGGAAAGGGAGTGATGACAGAGGACGTCTAAGGGTGGGCCTGGAGGGTTCCGTGGCATGGGCCGGGAGCTGGCCCAAAAAGAAATATGGTTGATCAGCAGGGGAGGGGGTGGGAGCCCCCCAACTAGGATGGTCACGTGGAACATGAAGGGGCTGAACGAACCAGTCAAGTAGTCATGTGTGTTCGGGCACTTGTGGAGTCTCAAGGCAGATGTGGCTTTTCTACAAGAGACGCACGTAAAGATTGGGGACCAGACAAGGCTGAGGAAAGGATGGGTCGGGCAGGTGTTCCATTCAGGTCTGGACATGACGAAGTAGGGGGCAGTAGGGTGAATATACGGGTGGTGTTCAAAGTCGGGGATGATATAGTTCATTCGGTTTAAATTAGTGCATAGGGAGCATATTATGGTATCGCAGCTGAGAAGATTCTTTGAGGGAGCAGAAGACGGGTGTGGACGGTGCACGGGGCGGTGCGCAGGGAGACCCACGAACCACATCCACATGTTTTGGGCATGTCCGAAGCTGAAGCGGTTCTGGCAGGGGTTTGCGGATGTGATGTCTGAGGTTTTGGGGTGAAGGTGGCCCCGAGTCCAGAGGTAGCAATATCTGGGGTGTCGGAAGACTCGGGAGTCTGAGGGGGGTGGGGTGTCTTAGCCTTTGCCTCCCTGATAGCCCGGCGACGGACTTTGCTGGGATGGAGGGACTCGGACCGCCCAAAGCAGAATTGTGGGTGAGTGATGTGGCGGAATTGCTGTGGTTGGAGACGGTCAAGTTCATCTTGAAGGGGTCCGTCGATGAGTTCGCTTGGAGATGGAGGTCGTTCATTGACCTCTTTAAGGAGATTGAGGTATCAGCAGAGGGTGAGGGGGAAGGTTAAGGGAGGTTAAAATGGGGAAGACAGGGTGGGATGAGGGGGCGAGGGAGGGAGTGGGTGTTGTGTATTTATTACATTGTATAATTTTACATCCCCTTTCTTTCGTTCTGTTGTTTGTTTATGCAAATTCCTGAATTTAAAAAATATATATATTTTTTAAGCATTCGAACCAAGGAAGAGGAACATAAATAGGCAAAGAAAACCAACAGGTCTGAAGATTGGGATCAGTCTAAAATTCAGCAAAGGGCCAAGGGATGGATTAAGAGTGGGAGGAGTACGAGAGAAAGCTTGCAGGGTTAAAAACTGACTGTATAAGTTTCAATAGGTACGTAAAGAGAAAAAGATGGTGAAGACAAATGTAGGTCCCTTACAGTCAGAAACAGTTGAATATAAAGTAGGGGACAAAGAAATGGCTGAGCAACTAAACACATACTTTGATTCCGGCCCTGTGTCACTGTACATGGGAGGGGCTGGTTTAGCTCACTGAGCTAAATCGCTGGCTTTTAAAGCAGACCAAGCAGGCCAACAGCACGGTTCGATTCCCGTACCAGCCTCCCCAGACAGGCGCCGGAATGTAGCGACTAGGGGCTTTTCACAGTAACTTCATTGAAGCCTACTCGTGACAATAAGCGATTTTCATTTCATTTCATGTGTGCACATTCTTCCTGTGTCTGCGTGGCTTTCACCCCCAAAATCCAGAGTTTGCAGGTTAGGTGGATTGGCCACGCTAAATTGCCCTTAAATTGGAAAAAATAATTCCTCCGGGTTCTCCGGTTTTCTCCCACTGTCCAAATGTGTGCAGGTTAGGTGGAAAGGCCATGGTAAATTGCTCCTTAGTATCTAAAGGTTAGGTGAGGTTATGGGGATAGGGTGGGGGAGTGAGCCTAGGTAGGATTCTCTTTCAGAGGGTTGGTGCTGACTTGATGGGCTGAATGGCCTCCTTCAGCACTGTTGGGATTCTATGATCCAGACAAGTTGAGTGAGTGGGCAAATGGATGGCAGAGGCAGTATAATTTGGAGAAATGCGAGATTATCCACTTTGGTAGCAAAAACGAGAAGTCAGGCTATCTGAATGGCCATAAATTAGGAGAGGGGAATGTACAACGAGACCTGGTGTCATCGTACACCAGCCACTGAAGACAAGCATGCAGGTACAGCAAGCGGTAAAGGCAGCAAATGATACGTTGGCTTTCATGGCGAGAGGTTCCGAATACAGGAATACAGAAGCAGGGATATCTTGCTGCAATCATACATGGCCTTGTTGAGGCCACACCTGGGATATTGTGCACAGTTTTGGTCTTATTATCTTTGGAAGATGTTCTTGCTCAGAGAGTGGTCGGCCTGTGGAATTCGTTACCACAGGAAGTAGCTGAAGCCAAAACATTGCATGTTTCAAGAAGTAGTTAGATATTGCACTTAGGGCGAAGGGGATTAAAAGATCTGGGAGAAAACAGGATTAGGCTATTGAGTTGGATGAGCAGCCATGACCATAATGAATGGCGGAATTGGCTCGAAGGGCTGAATATCCTCCTCCTGCTTTTATTTTCGATGTCTCTATGGAACAAAGGGTACAGTAGAGAGCGCTGTCTAACACACCCACAAGTGAAGCTCTCTCAGTGGGAATAATGGACAATTGAATCAAAAATATACCAGTACTAAGATATAATTTGTGCTTTGGTCTCAGTAAGTCGAAGGGCAGCAGTTATTGGTTTGATACTGGAGCGGTGTAACTGCACGTGTGATGCTTATCCTATTGTAAGGATTTTTTAAAATTTCTAGAAACTTTGATTTTGTTTGTTGTTCTATTCAAAATACCCTATTTAAATGCAAATAATAAATTTGTGCTCCTAATGTACATCTGCATATATTAAGAATACATTCTGGCTTGTAACTTAGCAGTAACACAGTATGTAGATTGTCCGACCAGAGGGGAGGCCATATTGGATTTAGTACTTGGTAATGAACCAGGGCAGGTGATAGATTTGTTAGTGGGGGAGCATTTTGGAGGTAGTGACCACAATTCTGTGACTTTCACTTTAGTAATGGAGAGGGATAGGTGCGAGCAACAGGGCAAGGTTTATAATAGGGGGAAGGGTAAATACAATGCTGTCAGACAAGAATTGAAGTGCAGAAGTTGGGAACATAGGCTGTCAGGGAAGGACACAAGTGAAATGTGGAACTTGTTCAAGGAACAGGTACTGCGTGTCTTTGATATGTATGTCCCTGTCAGGCAGGGAAGAGATGGTCGAGTGAGGGAACCATGGTTGACAAGATAGGTCGAATGTCTTGTTAAGAGGAAGGAGACGACTTATGTAAGGCTGAAGAAACAAGGTTCAGACAGGGCGCTGGAGGGATACAAGATAGCCAGGAGGGAACTGAAGAAAGGGATTAGGAGAGCTAAGAGAGGGCATGAAAGATCTTTGGCGGGTAGGATCAAGGAAAACCCCAAGGCCTTTTACACATATGTGAGAAATATGAGAATGACTAGAGCGAGGGTAGGTCCGATTAAGGACAGTAGCGGGAGATTGTGTATTGAGTCTGAAGAGATAGGAGAGGTCTTGAACAAGTATTTTTCTTCAGAATTTACAAACGAGAGGGGCCATATTGTTGGAGAGGACAGCGTGAAGCAGACTGATAAGCTTGAGGAGATACTTGTCAGGAAGGAAGATGTGTTGCGCGTTTTGAAAAACTTGAGGATAGACAAGTCCCCCGGGCCTGACGGGATATATCCAAGGATTCTATGGGAAGCAAGAAATAAAATTGCAGAGCCGTTGGCAATGATCTTTTCGTCCTCGCTGTCAACAGGGGTGGTACCAGAGGATTGGAGAGTGGCGAATGTCGTGCCCCTGTTCAAAAAAGGGAATAGGGATAACCCTGGGAATTACAGGCCAGTTAGTCTTACTTCGGTGGTAGGCAAAGTAATGGAAAGAGTACTGAGGGATAGGATTTCTGAGCATCTGGAAAGGCATTGCTTGATTAGGGATAGTCAGCACGGATTTGTGAGGGGTAGGTCTTGCCTTACAAGTCTTATTGAATTCTTTGAGGAGGTGACCAAGCATGTGGATGAAGGTAAAGCAGTGGATGTAGTGTACATGGATTTTAGTAAGGCATTTGATAAGGTTCCCCATGGTAGGCTTATGCAGAAAGTAAGGAGGCATGGGATAGTGGGAAATTTGGCCAGTTGGATAACAAACTGGCTAGCCGATAGAAGACAGAGAGTGGTGGTGGATGGCAAATATTCAGCCTGGAGCCCAGTTATCAGTGGCGTACCGCAGGGACCAGTTCTGGGTCCTCTGCTGTTTGTGATTTTCATTAACGACTTGGATGAGGGAGTTGAAGGGTGGGTCAGTAAATTTGCAGATGATACGAAGATTGGTGGAGTTGTGGATAGTGAGGAGGGCAGTTGTCGGCTTCAAAGAGACATTGATAGAATGCAGAGCTGGGCTGAGAACTGGCAGATGGAGTTTAACCCTGACAAGTGTGAGGTTGTCCATTTTGGAAGGACAAATCTGAATGCGGAATACAGGGTTGATGGTAGGGTTCTTGGCAATGTGGGGGAGCAGAGAGATCTTGGGGTCTATGTTTATAGTTCTTTGAAAGTTGCCACTCAAGTGGATAGAGCTGTGAAGAAGGCCTATGGTGTGCTAGCGTTCATTAGCAGAGGGATTGAATTTAAGAGCCGTGAGGTGATGATGCAGCTGTACAAAACCTTGGTCAGGCCACATTTGGAGTACTGTGTGCAGTTTTGGTCACCTCATTTTAGGAAGGATGTGGAAGCTTTGGAAAAGGTGCAAAGGAGATTTACCAGGATGTTGCCTGGAATGGAGAGTAGGTCATACGAGGAAAGGTTGAGGGTGCTAGGCCTTTTCTCATTAGAACGGAGAAGGATGAGGGGCGACTTGATAGAGGTTTATAAGATGATCAGGGGAATAGATAGAGTAGACAGTCAGAGACTTTTTCCCCGGGTGGAACACACCATTACAAGGGGACATAAATTTAAGATAAATGGTGGAAGATATAGAGGGGATGTCAGAGGTAGGTTCTTTACCCAGAGAGTAGTGGGGGCATGGAATGCACTGCCTGTGGTAGTAGTTGAGTCGGAAAAGTTAGGGACCTTCAAGCGGCTATTGGATAGGTACTTGGATTAGGGTAGAATAATGGAGTGTAGGTTAACTTCTTAAGGGCAGCACGGTAGCATTGTAGATAGCACAATTGCTTCACAGCTCCAGGGTCCCAAGTTCGATTTCGACTTGGGTCACTGTCTGTGTGGAGTCTGCACATCCTCCCCGTGACTGCGTGGGTTTCCTCCGGTTTCCTCCCACAGTCCAAAGATGTGCAGGTTGGGTGGATTGGCCATGAAAAATTGTCCAAAATTCTATGATTAACCTAGGACAAAAGTTCGGCGCAACATCGTGGGCCGAAGGGCCTGTTCTGTGCTGTATTTCTCTATCTCTATCTAATGTCACTTTTGATAAACAGCTGTTGGAAGCAGATTTTGGTTTTGCAAAAATCGAAGAAATTAATATTTCCTGATTTACCAATTATCACGGAGGTGGCATTTTCCATTACCAAAAGGGTCTGCTAAAGAAATATGTTTACACTCAGAAGGAAAGCTACACGATGCAAGTATTCAAGAATTTCCAGAAACTTCTTTCTTGATTTGAGAGTTGGATTGTGCGAACTCATTCTCTCTGATCTGGGTACATTTTTGATGAACTGTAGTTCTTGAACTTACATATTGACAAGAACCTAAATTTAAATTTAAAGATCGTAAGATTTTAATAAATCACAAACTGGTTAAAATGTCTAGACTCCAACATCGCACATCTATCTGTACTTGTACACTGATGATGCCCAGCTCTTCCTCACCACCAGCTCTCTCAACCACTCCACCGTCTCCAAATAGTTAGTGAGACACACAGTTTCCTCCAAGTTCATAATGGGAAAGACAGAGCCATTGTCTGCAGTCCCTAGTAAACCTCCCGAGCCACAGGCTACATGCCCTTCTCACTGGCAACTGACCGAGGTTGAACAGAATGTTCATAACCTGGTGCCCTACTTGACCAGGGCCCCTTCACCCAGGCTGCCTACTTCGCCATCTCCATACTCTCAAATGCACCTGTCTCAGTCATTGCTGCTGAAAGCCTTATTCCTACCTTGTTATCTCTAGACTCAACTTTTCCAATGCTGTCCTGCCCAGTCTCTCACATTCTACCCACCATAAACTTTACTCTCAACAAAACTCTTCTGACCGTGTCCCAACTCCTATGCTGTCCTGCTCAACCATCACCACTGTGTCCAGTGGCTCTTGGTCAAGCAGCACCGCAATTTTAAAACTCTCACTCTTAAAACCCACCACGGCCTCACCTCTCCCAATCTCTAATCACTATCATCCCCACAACTCAGACATACCTAATCTTCCAATTCTGGCCTTTTGTGTATCCCTGATTTTAATCTCTCCACCAATGGCGACTCCTTTGGCTGCCGAGAACATAAGGTCTGGAATTCTCTCCCCAAACCTCTTATACTTTCTACCTCACTTCCTTCAATTCACATGCTCCTTAAAACCTATCTCTATTCTCGGTCCTGGGTCACTGTCCGTGTGGAGTTTGCACATTCTCCTCGTGTCTGCGTGGGTCTCACACCCACAACCCAATGATAGCTTGGTCACACTCAATTGCCCCTTAATTGGAAAAAAAAAGTGAATTGTGTACTTTAAAGTTTAAAAAAAACCTCACTTGCCTTAATATCTCCTCTGTGGTTTGCTGTCAAATTTTGTCTGATAACGTTATTGTGAAGTGCCTTGGAATGCTCTACTATGTTAAAGACATATAAATACAAGTTGCAGTTAATGTTAAGAAACTTTTGGAAGGTTTGGAGACACAAGGACTCGTCATGGGTATAAAAGGAAAAAAAACCGTACAAGTATCAGTGTGCTGGCACTGATCAAACAATTTATTTATCATTAATTGAGGCTGGTATGGACTTGTATATAATGTCAAAATTCATTCATTCTTTTTCAATAATCTAGTGTCCTATATTTGCATGGTGGTTGATGCCTCATCCTATGACATCTTTTTATCAATTTAAGGATTTAAAAAATGCTGTTTTCTCTTCGACTTATCTACACCTTCTTCATAATTCCATTCAATAACTCCTTTCTGGTTTCACATCCTTCTAACATGACAGGTTGAATCACAAAACACTGACATGCTCTTCCACGTTCTTATTGTGACATTGAAAATCTTATTTTCTTCGTGTCTCTCGAATACACCCAGCAGCTATAACTTATTTGATGATTTTTTTGTCCTTCATTTGTTGAGACTCTGGGTTTCACTGCCTCCTCTGGAATATCTGCACATCTCCAATTGACAAATTTTAACCTTTAAAAAGTTCAGTTTCTGTATTTGCGTTGAACATTTTTGCCCCATCAACACTTTAAAATCTCTCAATAAATACATTCAAGGCCAAAGACTTGAAGACTTCTCCCATTCATGATGGGTCTATTTTAGCACCTTGTGTACTGTTGGAACAGCTACAAAAGAAAGTTTACCTGAATGACTATGTACTCCCTTTCTTTAGCCTCCAAGTTCTCTCCCACCTCCTTTTGCCAGTTATGTCGTTCATGTACATTTTACCAACACTACAATAGTAGTTTCACCTTCTCTTGTTTCTTTAGCTCCAAATACATATCCTTATGCATTATTGAATTCTTGTTCTGCTGAAATCAAGACTCAATACACCATCCCTTTCTCGTAACCCATTCTTACAGAGGGAGTGCAATTTAACTAAATGGGAACAAAGACCCACAGCAAGCATGTTTAGTCGTATGTTTCCCAGTGCCCGCAGCGCCAAGAAACACAAGGTGAGAAATGCGATTTGCGTTTGATAAGGGGCCTCAATGGGGAGGCCAAGGTCGCACATAGCCCCATTTTGTACACTGAGGAGCTCTTGCTTTCCGGAACTCCTAGGTGTAGCGAGAGATCAGGACGCATTTAAAAATGGCGTCTCGATCTAAAGAGGACCCAAAGCGACCCCCGACCTCCCCCCCACCCCCAAAGTCCCATGGTACAATGGGAGGGTCTCCGCGCCTGCCCCGCCCCACAAACACTCGCACAGCCCATTCTTGGCCTGATCGCCCCTGCCACCTGGGCACCTTGAAAGTCCCAGGCTGGCATCCAGGCTGAAGTCAATGGGAATCAGGGTCAAAACTCTCTGCTGGTTGGAGTCATACCTGGCAAAAGGGAAGGTGGTTCTGGTGGTTGGAGGTCATTCATCGCAGCTCCACTGGGTAACGGGCCCAACCATCTTCAGCCGCTTCATTAATGACTTTCTTTCCATCATAAGGTCAGAGATGGGGATGCATGTGGATGACTGCACAATGTTCAGCAGTATTTGCGACTCCTCAGATAATGAAGCAGTACGTGTCCAAATGCATCAAGGCCTGGACAATATCCAGGCTTGGGCTGACAAGTTACATTCACAGAAATGCCAGGTAATGACCATCTCCTACAAGCCAGGATCTAACCACCGCCCCTTGACATTCAATGGCATTACCATCGCTGAATCCTGGGTGTTACCATTGATCAGAAACTGAACTGGACTAGCCATATTAATATGGTGGGTACCAGGGCAGGTCAAATGCTAGGAATCCTACAGCAAGTCATTCACCTCCTGACCCCCCAAAGCCTGTCCATCATCTACAAGGCCCAAGTCAGGAGTAATGGAATATTCGCCTCTTGCCTGGATGAGTGCAGCTCTAACACTCAAGTAGCTCAACACTATCCAGGACAAAGCAGCACACTTGATTACAACCCCTTCCACAAACATTCAAACCCTCCACCACTGACGAACAGTGGTAGTGGTATGTACCATCTACAACGCACTGCAGTAACTCATCAAGATTCCTTAGGCAGCACCTTCCAAACCCACAACCAGCACCATCTAGAAGGACAAGAGCAGCAGATAATAATAATAATCTTTATTATTGTCACAAGTAGGCCTACATTAGCACTGCAATGAAGATACTGTGAAAATCCCCTAGTTGCCACATTGTGGTGCCTGTTCAGGTACACGGATAGAGAATGCAGAATGTCCAATTCACCCAACAAGCACTTTTTTCTGGACTTGTGGGAGGAAACCGGAGCACCCGGAGGAAACCCACGCAGACATGGGGAGAACCTGCAGACTCCAATTAAACAACAAGGCTGACAATTGTGCTTCTCTGTAATCTTGATTATTACTGACCAAGCAACCTTCACCTATTCTTCTCACCCATTTTTGTTTTGACAATCCAACCTGGGAACCCCGCTCCCTCCAAGTCACTCACCACCCTGACTTGGATCCTTCCGATCCTTCACTGTCGCTGGCACAACATTCTGGAGCTCCCTCCCTAACAGCACAGTGGGTGTACCTACACCAAGGACTGCTGCGGTTCAAGAAGTCAACTCACCACCACCTTCTGATGGGCAATAAATTCTGGTCTAACCAGCTTCGTTAGCCACATCCCATGAATGAATAAAAAGCTGCCAGGGTACTAGGCAGCACCAGCAGTGCCAGGGTACCATCGTTCCAAAGGTCATGCACCTGGGGTCCTCTGATCCACTGGGAGAGAACCCCACAAGTGCTGTTCCCCCTTTGTATTGACCAGTACTGAACGGTGCTCGCCCGAGGTCTCCCAGGCGAGGGAGAGACCGATCTCACCCCTCAGGTAACTCACAAATCGGCTCATTAAAGTGAGACAAACCTATCTCATTTTAAAAACAAATTTTTGCTAAAATCCCACAGTGGGTGGGATCACATTGAAACATCGGCATTGCAAGCCGGGTAGATCCAGGAGTGAGGTCTCCTAGCTTTTATTGGCCATGCTGCACCACGGTCGCACCTTGGATCTCAATGTTAGCTTCCAACGTTCCCCCTGGGCTTTCTTTCTTTGAAAACATAAGCTTGTTATATCTTATTTCTCTTTCTAGATTTACACTCAATTTTATTTCAATATTCTTCAATCTATGTGGTGTCCTGCATTTGGGCTTCAAGTTTCACTTCGATTTTCAAACAACCAAAATACCAAATATCAAACAATTCATGAGCAGCTTAAGAAACAACATTTAGCTCAATGAATCAGACTGGTTCATTAAGACCCTATGTAATTACAGTTCCAAAATTCATATTGCTCTACAAGTATTCAATCAGACTGATCAATCCTTCTGCACCAATGTTTCAAAGTCAATTTTACTGGGCATTTCCATTAATCAATGATTGTAAGCAAAGAATCATAGAATTTACAGTGCAGGAGGAGGCCATTCGGCCCATCGAGTCTGCACCAGCCCTTGGAAAGAACACCCTACCAAAGGCCAAACCTCCACCCTATCCCCGTAACCCAATGACCCCCCAACTTTTTTTGGACACTAAGGGCAATTTATCATGGCCAATCCATCAAACCTGCACATCTTTAGACTGTGGGAAGAAACCGGAGCAGCCGGAGGAAACCCACGCAGACATGGGGAGAAAGTGCAAACTCCGCACAGGCAGTGACCCAAGCCAGGAATCGAACCTGGGACCCTGGAGCTCTGAAACAACTGTGCTAACTACTGTGTTACTGTGCCCCCCCCCTTTTTGAAATTAGAATTAATGCAGAAATAATATCCTTCTATTGGGTATTGAATACTATATCAAACACTCCCACATTCAGTCAAGCATGGTGGGCCACTGAATAAAATTACTTTTAGTTCTCCCAACATTTCTTAATGAACGACAGGACTGCAAAGGGGCAGCAGGGTAGCATGGTGGTTAGCATAAATGCTTCACAGCTCCAGGGTCCCAGGTTCGATTCCCGGCTGGGTCACTGTCTGTGTGGAGTCTGCACGTCCTCCCCCTGTGTGCGTGGGTTTCCTCCGGGTGCTCCGGTTTCCTCCCACAGTCCAAAGATGTGCGGGTTAGGTGGATTGGCCATGCTAAATTGCCCGTAGTGTCCTAATAAAAGTAAGGTTAAGAGGGGGTTGTTGGGTTACGGGTGTGGGGTGGATACGTGGGTTGAGTAGGGTGATCATGGCTCGGCACAACATTGAGGGCTGAAGGGCCTGTTCTGTGCTGTACTGTTCTATGTTCTATGTAACCCACCTACACCACTGCATTTTCCAGCATGTACAAGAAAAGATTGTTGTCCAGTATACTTCCAGTTTAAATATTATAAATACTGATAGCTAGTTATCTTAGCTCCACCCCACAATCACTAATTTCTAATCACTAATTAGTGGCAAACACAAATTTCCATGGCAACTGTTTGAAGCTGAAGTCTCAGCTATTCTTTCACCAAAATCCTCAACCATGCCTTTGTTACGTCTAAATTTGACTATTCGGCCACACTCCTGGCCAACCTCCCATATCCCACCCTCCATAAACGTAAGGTCATTCAAAACTCTGCTATCTGTACCCAACTTTCACCAAGATCTGTTCACCTCCCACCCATGTGTTTATTGGTCGACATTAGCTAAGCAATGTCTCAATTTTAAAACTCTTAGCCTCGTCATGAAAGTGCTTGATAACCTCGTCCTTCCTTACTCTGTAATCTCCACTAACCATACAACCCTCTGAAATATCTGTACTCTTCTAATTCTGACCTTTTGCACAGCCAATACTTTAATCAGTGGTTGCCATATCTTCAGCTGCTGAGGCCCAAAGCTCTAGAATTCCTGCTGTAAACCTCTCCACCTTCTTTAAGACGCTCCTTGAAACCTACCTCTTTGAATATGCTTTTGGTTATCAGCCATAATATTGCTTTCCTGTGCCTCGGTGTCAATTTTCCTTTCTCTGTGAAGTGCCTTGGCATGTTTTACTATACTGTTGTTGAAGCAGTAATGGATATTGTTCTAGTTTTGAGGAATGGACTGAAATGTGTCAGCAGAAAAGCATTTTGGAAACAGTAATCATAATGTCATTAGGTTCAGAGTTTGAAACAGGCAAGGAAAAATCAACTGGAGGGAGGATAATTTGAGTGAGTGGAAAAGCGATCTGGCTTGAGAGGATTTGAATCAAAGATTATCAGGTAAAACACTAAATGAGGTCTTGGAAGATGAGATGGTTTGATATAGACAGGTATAATACCAGGAGAAGGAAATCACATCCAGAGCTACAGCTCCATGGATGACTGAATATACAGTGTGAAAAGAAACAGGAAAAAAAAGAGGTTTTTAATACATGTTAGCTTCATAATCAGTTGAATAAAGAAGTTTCTCAACTCAGTCCACATGTCAGACCTTTATTCTGAGACTGTGCCCCTTATTCTTCACTCTCGAGCCAGGGGCACCATGCTCCCAGTATTTACTTAGTCAAGTTCTTTAAGAACTTAATATGCTTCAATAAGATCACCTCATTCTTCTCAACGAGAGAACATGGGCCTATTCCACTCAATCTCTCCTCAAAAGTTAACTTCTCTTCATCAAATGTATCAGCCAAGTAAACCTACTGGACTCCCTTAAATGAAAATATCTCTTCCCTTAGATGAGATCATCAAAACTGTACAGAGAATGCCTATAGTCTTACTAATGCCCGCTATAATTGCAGCAAAATTTATTCTACTCTAATCTCTCTGGCTAGCGTACCATTTGCTTTCTTAAATACTTGCTGTACATGTATGTTCACCTTGTGCGTTTTCACCTAGAAAGCTACTCTGAACACCAACATCTCTCACCATTGAAAAAAATATTCCGCTTTACGACTTTTCCTACCAAAGTGGGTAACTTCACATCATGTTCTGTCGGCCAGGGACTTGCCCAATCCAGTGAGACCTAAATGTGTAATAATCCCTGATGTGACATTTTGGAGAATGCTTTTTGAAAAATCAAATATACATCCACTGATTCTCCTTCATCTACCTGCCAGTTATAACCTAAAAAGAAACAGATATGCCAAACACTATTTTCCCCTGCACAAATGTGCTGACCCTGTCCAACAATTGTAATGATTTTTGAAGTGCCCTGCTATCACCTCTCTAATAATGCATTTTAGCATGTTCCTCTGACTGATGTCAGGCTAATTGGTCAATAGTTTCTGCTTTTCTCACTCATTCCTTTCATGAATACCAGGGTTTCATTTGCCAAGTTCCAATCTACGAGGACCATTCTAGAATCCTGGAAATTTTGGAAGGAGATAACCATGTATCCACTATCCTTGTGCCATCTCTTAAAATCCTAGCCTGTAGGCCATTATGTCAGGGATCTGCCAGCTTTTGGTCCCACTGTTTTGTTACTCATGCTATTTTCTTCAAGTTCCTCATTCTCATAGGCTCTTCGTTCCGGAAATCCAGAATATTTTTAGTGCCTTCTACCAAGAAGACACAAAATATTAATTTAAGGTCTTGGCCATTTCCTTTTTTCTCATTGCATGTTGTTCTGTTTCTGCCTAATTTTCCTTTCCACAAGCCGACAGGTACTATTATGATCTGTTATTATGTCTCTTGCTTGTTTACTTTCATCCTATTTTCTCAATAAATTTCTTTGCTCCCACTTTGCTGAAGTCCAACAACCTCACAATCCTGAGGGTTACTACTTTATTGGCAACTCTATAGCCCTCTTCCCTTAATCTAACAGTTAATCTAAAAATTTAACTTCTAATAGCAATCACATGGGCTTTTTTATTCCCTAAATTAACATTTATTTGTTGCAAATTATGAGTTAATTATTTAAATTTTTAGATTGCTCATCTACCATCATATCTTTTAATCTGGCACCGGCTCTCCTCCCCAAAACGTAGCTTGCTCGGTTGAGATTTTAGAGCCTTTTGATCCTGTGTAGAGCAATGCCCAGTTTCTGTAATAAAACAGAATAGCTGAAGCAATCATATATTGGGAGTAACCAGATATCAGAGATTATTGAGATTTATCTACAGAAAAATTGGGGGCTGGATTCTCCGCACCCCGACGCCGAAATCACGTTTGGCGACGGGACGGAGAATCCGTTTTCCCGCAGGAAATAGAGACCGGCGCCGGTTCTGCGATTCTCTGTCCCCCAAAAATGGCGTACTCGGGGAATATGCCGCACCAAGTATCCACCGCCTGAGGCCCGCCCCGCTATTCTCAGTCTCCGACTGGCCAAATTTCCGACAGTGTATTTCTAATGCGGTCCTGCCATTCGGGAAACTCGCGAGGCGGTTGCAGACTCAGTCCGCGGCCGCCACAGTCGGGGGCGACCGATTGGAGGGCAGCAGGGGCCTCATTTAGGACTGGGGGCTATGTGTGCAGACGGTCTTGGGCGGGCGAGTGGCCGATTGGGGGCACTATTTCGGAGGTCAAGTTCTCGTGGGTTGAGTCCACCATGGAGCACGGGGCGGCCGCTGGAGGCCGCCACCATGCGCATGCGCGGGGCCTCTGACCCGGAAGCTCGGGAGCCTGTATCAGCAGCTGGAGCAGCGAGCTTCTTGACAGCTGCCTGCTAGCCCCCTGCAGGGTTGTGAATCAATGGCCTTTTGACACCAGTTTTCCTGGCGTAAAAGACCACAGTTTTCACGATGGCGTGGAGACATAGTTCCAAAAACGGAGAATCCAGCTCCAGGTCTGGGAAATTAAACATTGCAGGTATAATATATTTTTAAAAAGGAGAGTGAGGCAGACAGGGAGGTGGAGTAGATGTACTTATTTAGGATAATATGCCGGCAGCAGAAGAGGGATGCCACTATCAGCACAAGAAAAATAGAATCTATACAGATATAAATGAAAAATAATGAAAGATTAATCACAATAAGAGGTGTAGTTACAGAACACCTAATGGTAGGAGGTGGAGAAAGAAATATGTAGATAAATTAGGAATAGAGTAAAATAAATAATCATGGGGGTTTTCAACTACCCTCACATTAATTGGACAGAAGAGGTAGACAAAGAGACAAGGGAATAGAGTCCCGACAACGTATATAGGACTCCTTTTTAACTCAGTATGTTAAAAAAAAACTCAAGGGAAGGTTCACTATTGGGTCTGGTAATGGGCACTGAACCAGAGGAGATAAGAGAAGTAATTGCGGCGAACATCGAGGCAAAAGTGTTCATAAGGTGGTACTCTTTAAGATGATAATAGAGAAGGGCATAAAGTATGATGAAAACCAGGTTAATTGATTGGATAAAAGACGAGGGGCTGGGAATAGAACTTGGGAAAATAAAGCAGGCAACTAAATTTGCAAACGGTGATGTAGAACAATGGATACATTTAAATTTGTGTTCAGAATGCAGGAAAAAATATTCTATTAAAAGGAAAGAACAAACAAAACACGAGTGGGACTCCATGGATTAACAAAGAAATAAGAGAACAGCTGAGGGATAAGAAAGAGGCATACATTAATTACATATGCAGCAGATGAGTGTCCATATGCAGCAAGTGCTGGACAATATTTGGATTTAAGCTGGTAAGTGGCAACTAACATTCGTGCCACACAAATGCCAGGAAATTACCATCCCAATAAAAACGTCAAGAGTCGTGAACACAGCCCAGTCTATCACATGAACCTGCCTCCCATCCATTGACCCCCATCTACACCTCCCGCTGCCAGGGGAAAGCGGGCAGCATAATCAAAGACTCCTCCCACCCGGCTTACTCACTCTTCCAACTTCTTCCATCGGGCAAGAGATACAAAAGTCTGAGAACACGCATCAACAGATTCAAAACCAGCTTCTTCTGTGCTGTTACCAGACTCCTACACGACATTCTTATGGACTTAAGAAAGGGTTTAAGTGGGTTGGTGCAGATGCGATGGGTGATGGTCTCCTTCTGCACTGTATGTTCTATGACTGACCTGATTAATACTGCACCTCATATGCTTCACCCGATTACAGTGTCTAGTATTTATATTGTGTATCTTGTTTTGCCCTTTTATATATTTTCTTTTTATTTTATTTTCATGTACTTAATTATCTGTTTGAGCTGCTCGCAGAAAAATACTTTTCACTGTACCTCGGTACACGTGACAATAAACAAATCCAATCAAATCCAATAAGAGAGATCTAACCATCTCACCATGACATTTAATGGCATGACCATCACTGAATCCCCCCACCATCAACATCCTGGAGGTTATGACTGACCAGAAATTGAACTGGACCAGTCATATAAATACTGTGGTGACAAGAGCAACTCAGAGCTAGGAATTCTGCAGACAAAAACTCACTTCCTTACTCCCCAAAGCCTGTCCATCATCTACGTGGCACAAGTCAGGAATGTAATGGAATATTCTCCAATTGCCTGGATGATTGCAGCTCCAAAAACACTCAAGAATCTCAACACCATCCAGGACAAAGCAGCTTACTCAATTGGCACCCCATCAACCACTGATGCTCAGTTGCAGCAGTGTGAACAATCTACAAGACGTACTGCAGCAACCAACCAAGGTACCTTCGACAGCACCTTCCAAACCCCTGACCTGTACCACCTCGAAAGACGAGGGTTGCAAATGCATAGGAACATCAGCACCTCCAAGTTCCAATCCAAGTCACGCACCATCCTGACTTGGAACTATATTGCCATTGCTTCACTAACAAAATGCTGGAGCTCCCTTCCTCACAACACTGCTTGTTCCTACAACATATGGACTGCATCAGTCCATGAAGGTAGAACATTATCACCTTCTCAAGGGCACTTAGGGGCGGGCAATAAATGCCGACCTTGCTAGCGTCGTCCCCATCCTGTGAACAAATTTAAAAACAAGACAATATGAAGAGATTAGGAGACAAGTCAAAAAAACAATGAGAAAAGCAAAGAGTAACTGCAAAATAAAATTATGAACATAAAGCAAAGAAAATCTTACAGGCAGATCAAGAAAAATGATGGCTGCGATGGGAATAAGGCCATTAAGGGATTAACAGGCTTTAGGTAGCAAAAGGGATTTGGCAAAAATATTGAATAATTATTTTGTTTTAGTATTTACTGGTGAGATAGAACAGGCCAACATTACCTTTAAATGATGAGATCAGCAATGAGATTAAGTGTTTAAAATAAAAAAAGGATAGAAATATAGAAATTAGGAGAAGAGGCCATTCGGCCCTTCAAGCCTGCTCCGCCATTCAATATAATCACGGCAGATTCTCTATCTTAATACCATATTTCCGCTTTCTCCCCATACCCCTTGATGCCATTGAAATCTAAAAAAAAATGTATCTGTACTGAATAAACTAAACAATCCAAATGGATGGTGTCCACACATTTTAAAATAATATGGGGAAGAGATAGAAGCTCAATTGAGAAAGGTGCAATGCCAGAGGACTGATGGGTAGCTAATGCAATTCCTATCAAGGGGAGGCAGAACATGTCCTGGGAATTACAGTAGTGGAAGGAGGCAGGGGAAGAAATTTGTAGACAAATTAGGGAATGGAGTAAAAAAAATTATGGGGATTTCAACTACCCTGATATTAATTGAGCAGAAGACACTTTTACTCAATTCCCCAATTTGTCTACACATTTCCTCCTCCACTTAATAAGAATGTGTAGTCAGGGGACAAGTGGCAGAATGGATTGCTGGCTGGTTTCAAGGCAGAAAGCAGAGTGTGGAATAAAATATAGCTAATCGGAGTGGTAGAAGGTAGGACGTGGTGTTCCACGGGAATCAGTGCTGTGACCAGCCCCATTTACAATTTAACGATTTGGACCCAGAAATCGAAAACACAATTTCTAAATTTACAGATGACAGTAAAATGGGGCATCGGGGAGATAGTCTATATTGAGGCAGACTGCAAAAAATTATAGGAGAACATTAATAAATTAGTAAAATGGGTAAATAAAACAAATTTGAGGTAGTGTACTTTGGTAGCGTAAGAGCCTTTCTTGCTTATTTCCTTTGTTGTTCCCATTTATTTTATTTTATTATTTTTGGTCCGTGGACCCATAATTGGAATGTGCCTTTAAGCAGAAGTGTGTTTGCCAGGGCAGTGCATTCCTGGATTTGCATTTTGGAGAGGAGAAACCAGACTTGTCAGCACCAAGTGAATCTTAGGAACCAACTTTGGAGGAAGTTGGTTCGATTGGTTGGCTGGCAACTGGTGGGTTAGCCAGGGACGATGTTCTGCCTGACAACAGTCAGTGATTGGTTCCTGCCAGGTGTTTTCTTTGGAGAATCTGCCAGAAGCCGTGTTCTTTCCCTCTCTTTGCTGCCAGTTGCCTGCTGTCTCGCTCAGTCTGCAGTGAAAATCATTACAAGCTGAGTCTGCACGTCCTCCCCGTGTGTGCGTGGGTTTCCTCCGGGTGCTCCGGTTTCCTCCCACAGTCCAAAGATGTGCGGGTTAGGTGGATTGGCCATGATAAATTGCCCGTAGTGTCCTAAAAAGTAAGGTTAAGGGGGAGTGGGGTTGTTGGGTTACGGGTATAGGGTGGATACGTGGGTTTGAGTAAGGTGATCATTGCTCGGCACAACATCGAGGGCCGAAGGGCCTGTTCTGTGCTGTACTGTTCTATGTTCTATGTTCTATGCTGAAGGAAAAGCAAATACCCAACTGAAGGCCCAACCTGGAGAGGCTGGTCTCGCTCACTGGGCTAAATCGCTGGCTTTGAAAGCAGACCCAGGCAGGCCAGCAGCACGGTTCGATTCCCGTACCAGCCTCCCCGAACAGGCGCCGGAATGTGGCGACTAGGGGCTTTTCACAGTAACTTCATTGAAGCCTAATCGTGACAATAGGCGATTTTCATTTTCATTTCAAGAAACTAACTGGAAGGTATCCCTCTGAATCAAAGATCCTCATCTTGATATTATATTTTCTTTACCTCTCAACCCTTTTCGCTGTATTGTTTGTCTGTGTATAGACAGTGGGGGAGTTAGAAAGGGGGGGGGGGTTTGGGAATCAGATAGTGGATAGCCAGCTGTACCTTTTGCCCATCTACTTATAATTACAGCTAATAATAAAAGGTTACTTGTGTATAAATTTTATAAATCTGGTGACTGTAGTCAATTTAACTCGACAAAAGCCACAGGTATCAATATAAAACCTAATTTTGCCTGTGCTGCGACTTCCGGTCAAGTGGGGCTAGAATTGACCATGCACTAGCCCAGGGTGTTGTGACAATAGGAAGAGTATGGAATTCACTTATTACTTGAAAGGAGCAAGCCGGGGTGGGGTAGAGAAACAAAGGGGTCTCAGAGTACAAATACATCAATCACTAAAAGTAGCACCACAGGTCAAGAAGGGGATAAACAAAACAAAACAAGCACGGGGTTTTATTTGTAGAGGGATATCTATTTCTAGAGGAATTTAAAAATAGGGAAGTTGTTTATCGAATATTGGTTAGACTACACAGAGCCAACTGCATGCACACTGGTTGCCAAAAGCATAGAGACACTGGAAATGGTGCAGAGAAGATTTACAAGGATGATACCAGACACGTGTGGGATACGATGCCAGGTAAGATTTGACGGGTGTAGCCACCTGGGTTGGCCACTTCCCGACTTTAAAATGGAGATCCGCTAAGAATGCAGGGAGAAATGGTCAAACGCAGTCTGGTGGTATGGATATGAGCACTGCCATTGGTGCAGAGCACTGGCTTCCCATTGGCTCTGGCTGGTCATGTGCCTCGCGTCCGATTGGTTGGGACTAGTCATGTGACTGCTCTCCAATTGGTCGAGAGGTAAGTAGGCGCCGCCTCCGAGGCGGGGTACAAGTACCCAGAGTTCTCAGCGGTCGGCCATTCTCTGTAGTCGACCACCGGGCTAACAACGAGCTGATTAAAGCCACAGTTCGGATCCTAATGGTGTCGAGTCAAATTGATGGTGCATCAATTTAATCAGCTAGAATTTTGGATTGGAGCTTCGCATCAAGCCTGACGGTCTCCGCACCAGCCCGCATGCTGCAAATGCATCTGAAATTTTTAAACACTGGCAGGCGTGTTTTAATGGCTACCTGACAACTGCAGCCGGCAAGCCCACCAATGAGCAGAAACTCCACATCCTCCACTCATGTGGGCACATCGGTCTACGCAATGATCGAGGACGAAGGCGACTTTGATGCGGCCATGGAGAATCTCAAAGGACACTTTCTCCGGCCGGTCAACGAAGTATACGCACGGCATCTCCTGACAACTAGACAACAGTTCCCTGGTGAGTCCCACGATGAGTTTTACCAGGCCCTCGCAGCTCTAGGGAGAACGTGCGCATGTCTCCCAAGTTTCGGCGACTGAGCACATGGAACTTTTAATCAGAGACGCTTACGTTGCTGGCATCCGCAAACGATTGCTGGAGAAGAACGCCCTCAGCCTAGCTGAGGCACGGACCCTTGCAACCTCCCTGGAGGTTGCTGACCTGAACGCAAGTGCATACGCCCCCGGCCGTGCAGCAACCCCCTGGACTTTATGGCACGCGCCACCCCCGTCCTCTGTGGACCCCGAACCCCCCAAGCCTGCGCCGCGGGTTGTTCCGACCCCCAACCCCCCCCCCCCCCCCCCCCCAGCCTGCACCACGGGTCGTTCCGACCCCCACCCCCCCCAAGCCTGCGCTGCGGGTCGCTCCGACAAACTTGCGGGGCCCTGTTGCTATTTCTGTGGCCTCTCAAAAGCACCCCCGCCTGCGCTGCCCGGCCTGCTCCGCTCTGTGTAAGAGCTGCGGGAAAAAGGGCCACTACGCGGTGGTCTGCCAGACCAAGTCGGTCGCTGCTGTTCCGCGCAGCGACCGCGGATCGCCCCCCCCCCCCCCCCCCCCGGGCCCCGCACCGACCTCTCCCGCACACCGACCTCTCCGGCCCGCCTCCCGGCCCCCCCGACCCTCACTCCCAGCTGCCCCGACCAGCCCGCAGACGCCGCTAACACTGCCCCCAGCCGCCACGAGACTCCCACGGGCGCCGCCATCTTGGGTCCCGGACACCACGTGCGGGCCATGGGCACCGCCATTTTGGGGCCCCGGCTCCACGTGCGGGTCCTGGGCGCCGCTATCTTGGGCCAACACGGAAGGCCCTGCAAGCGATTACTCTGCCAATGAGGATGATCTGGAACTCTCACCACGACTGGCTTCCATCAAACTCGACCAGTCGCGACCACGCACGCTCGCCAAGACTACGACAACGGTTCAGCTCAACGGACACAAAACGAGATGCCTGCTGGACTCCGGGAGCACGGAAAGTTTTGTCCACCCCGACACGGTATGACGCTGCGCGCTCCCCATCCATCCAGTGAAACATAAAATTGAATTGGCCTCAGGTTCACACTCCGCCCAAATCACCGGGTGCTGCATAGCGGACCTAACGCTCCAGGGGAGGGTTTTCAAAAACTTCAAACTCCTCATTCTCCCCCGTCTATGCACTCCGGCACTCTTGGGCCTGGATTTCCAGTGCAACCTGCAGAGTTTGACCTTTCAATTCGGCGGCCCTATTCCCCCTCTTACTGTTTGCAGCCTCGCGTCCTTCAAAGTGGACCCCCTTCCTTGTTTGCTAATCTCACCCCAGATTGTAAACCTGTCGCCACTAGGAGCAGACGATACAGTGCCCAGGACCGGACCTTCATCGGGTCCGAAGTCCAGAGGCTCCTTAAGGAAGGAGTTATCGAGGACAGCAACAGTCCCTGGCGAGCCCAAGTGCTGGTAGTTCGGACTGGGGAGAAAAACCGGATGGTCATCGATTACAGTCAGACCATCAACAGGTTTACGCAGCTGGACGCGTATCCTCTCCCCCGTATTTCCGACCTGGTTAACAGGATCGCAAAGTACAAAGTCTTCTCCACGGTGGACCTTAAGTCCGCCTACCACCAGCTCCCCATCCGCGCGAGTGACCGAAAGTACACCGCGTTTGAGGCAGATGGGAGCCTCTACCACTTCCTCAGGGTTCCATTCGGTGTCACAAATGGAGTCTCGGTCTTCCAACGGGAGATGGACCGAATGGTCGACAAGCACGGTTTACGGGCCACCTTCCCGTATCTCGATAACGTCACCATCTGCGGCCACGACTAGCAGGACCACGACATCAACCTCCAAAAATTCCTCCGAACCGCAAAACCCCTTAATTTAACATACAATAAGGATAAGTGCGTGTTTAGCACCGACCGTCTAGCCATCCTTGGCTACGTAGTGCATAACGGAGTGATAGGCCCCGATCCCGAACGCATGCGCCCCCTGATGGAACTCCCTCTCCCCAACACCCTCAAATCCCTCAAACGCTGCCTGGGATTCTTCTCATGCTACGCCAGTGGGTCCCCAACTACGCAGACAAAGCCCGCCCACTCATCCAATCCACCTCCTTTCCCCTGTCGATGGAGGCCCGTCAGGCCTTTAGCCGCATCAAAGCGGATATCGCAAAGGCCACGATGCATGCTATCGACAAGTCCCTCCCATTCCAGGTCGAGAGCGACGCGTCTGACGTAGCTCTGGCGGCCACCCTGAACCAAGCGGGCAGACCTGTGGCCTTCTTTCCACGAACCCTACACGCTTCCGAAATCCGCCATTCCTCGGTGGAAAAGGAGGCACAGGCCATAGTCGAAGCTGTGCGATATTGGAGGCACTATCTGGCCGGCAGGATGTTTACCCTCCTCACAGACCAACGGTCAGTAGCTTTCATGTTCGATAATGCACAGAGGGGCAAGATCAAGAACGACAAGATCTTGCGGGGGCGGATCGAGTTGTCCACGTACAACTACGATATCTTGCATTGTCCTGAGAAGCTCAACGAGCCTTCCGATGCCTATCCCGCGGTACCTGCGCCAGCGCGCAGATTGACCGCCTCCGCTCCCTCCACACGGATTCTGCCATCCAGGGGTCACCCATTTTTACCATTTTATTAAGACCCGCAACCTGCCCTACTCCGTCGAGGAAGTCAGGACAGTCACCAGGGACTGCCACGTCTGCGCCGAGTGAAAACCGCACTTCTACCGCCCCGAACAAGCGCATCTAATCCAGGCATCCCGCCCCTTTGAACATCTCAGTATAGAGTTCAAGGGCCCCTCCCCTCCACCAACCGTAACACTTATTTCTCGAGTGTTATCGACGAATACTCTCGCTTCCCTTTCACCATTCCCTGTCCCGACATGACCATGACAGCTGTCATAAAGGCCCTCCTATCCATCTTCTCCCTGTTCGGTTACCCCGCATACATCCACAGCGACCGGGGGGCCTCCTTTATGAGCGACAAACTGCGTCAATTCCTGCTCAGCAGTGGCATAGCCTCTAGCAGGACGACCAGTTATAACCCCCGGGGTAACGGTCAGGTCGAGCAGGAGAATGGCACCATTTGGAAGACCATCCTGCTGGCCCTACGGTCCAGAGATCTCCCTATTCCCCGTTGGCAAGAGGTCATCCACGACGCCCTGCATTCAATCCGGTCTCTCCTCTGCACTACCACCAATCAAACACCCCATGAACGTCTTCTTGTTTTCCCCAGGAAGTCGTCCTCAGGATCCCCTCTCCCGACCTGGCTGGCCACCCCCGGGCCCATCTTGCTCTGGAACCATGTGCGGGTGCACAAGTCCGACCCGTTGGTTGAGCGAGTCCAGTTACTCCATGCCAACCTGCAGTATGTGTAAGTGGAGTATCCCGACGGTCGGCAGGATATGGTCTCGCTTCGGGACCTGGCATCGCCGGCGTGCGGCCTTCTCCCCCAACATCAACACCTTCCCCCAACCCCAATTCCCCCCGCGCCCCCACAACCCAGTGCACATCCCCCCTCTTGCCCGATTACAGTGTCTCCACCACCGGCCCGCTGTACAGAGGCACATCTACGACCGACACCCCCGGAGGCAAGGACGACCATCAGCCCAACGTCACTGGCTCCACTGCGACGGTCCTCCAGAACACCACGGGCACCCGACAGGCTGATCGTGTCCATCTGATGCGGCCATGGGACTTTTCTTTGGACATTTTGTGTTACTCTGTTGTTAGTAGTAGTAGTATTGTTTTGCCACGAGCCAGTGGACAGCCCATCTTTATCGATTTTCGCTGCTCATACCACCAGTCCTCGGACCCCCCCCCCCCCCCCCACCCCGCCTTCTTTCTCCACAAGGGGTGAATGTGGTGGTATGGATATGAGCAGTGCCATTGGTGCAGAGCACTGGCTTCCCATTGGCTCTGGCTGGTCATGTGCCTCTCGTCCGATTGGTTGTGACTAGTCATGCGACTGCTCTCCAATTAGTCGAGAGGCAAGTAGGCCCCGCCTCCGAGGCGGGGTATAAGTACCCAGAGTTCTCGGCGGTTGGCCATTCTCTGTAGTCGACCAGCGGGCTAACAACTAGCTGATTAAAGCCACAGTTCGGATCCTAATTGTGTCGAGTCGAATTGATGGTACATCACGCAGGAAAACAAGCAGGTGCAAAATCTCCTGTATATTAGAACTTGCAGAAACCCAGACAGCACTGAAACTGACGACCATCTACATATTGATGAGCGATCCCCGGGAACAATTGAAACAGTTAAGATAATCGAGGCCAAGCCAGTCTCCTCGGCGCCAGCGGGAGCCAAAACAAAGGGAGGCCAACGGACACTTAGGAACCGCCCAGCGATCAGGGAACAGCTCCAGTATTGGAGAAATCGATCCAAGTGATCAGAACTCAGCCCAATCACTTGGAACCAGGTACGGGGTCCACCCAAAAGGGCGCGAAGCCCCTGGGGACTATAGAGTCCCCAAGTTCAATTCGACCTTCTTGGCAGGGTCTCTCAGCAGCTCAAAACAACTATTGACCGTGACCTGCCTAGCAGCTGCACCAACCAAGTGTCCAGTCAATGCATGCTACGAGATAGGCGCTCCTAACCCTTAGTCCATACCAGCTGGAAGCCTGCAGACTCAGAAGCGAACGAAAGGCCATTTGTTCCCCTGACCTGGTGGGCCAGTTTCCAAAGCTAAGTATTGGCCTATTAGTGTTAGTGATAGTCTAGTGAGTAGTATTTTATGCATGAGTAGCGATTGACTGTGTATATAATAAATGTGTTTTGATTTGAACCTTACTAACTGGTGTATTGAGTTATTGATCAGCACTTGAACTTGAACCTCGTGGTGGTATCATAAAGATACCTGGTGACTCTAGAGCAAGGTTATAAAACAGAGCAATTAAGTGTAAAGCACACTTGGCAACATTCAACTGCATGCATACTAGTTGCCAAAAGCATAGAGACACTGGAAATGGTGCAGAGAAGATTTACAAGGATGATACCAGACACATGTGGGGTACGATGCCAGGTAAGAATTGAATGGCTGGTTCTTTTCTCCTCTTGAAAAAAGTATAAGGGATGACCGAACAGGGAGATCCCTGAAATTATGAAAGATTTTGATAGAGTGGATATAGAGAGAATGTTTCCTCTTGTGTGGAAGAGCACAACTTGAGGCCATCAATATAAGATGGTCACCAGAAAATACAATAAGAATTTAGAAACTCTTTACCCAAAGGGGGGTGGAATTTGCAGTGTGCAGTTGAAACGATTGGTTTGATGCATTTAATAGGAGACTGGGGAAGCATATGAGGCAGAAGGAAAGAGGTTTAAGAAAGTTTTAGATGAGAAAAGGTGGGAGGAGACTCAAGTGCAGAATAAACACTGGCATGGATCGGTGTACCATATATCCTATGTAATCTTCTGCAATCCTTAGATTTAGAACCATTACTTTTCTAGTAACATCTAAATGACCTTTCTCTTGGGTATGCAATTCCAAAGTCTGCTGACAATACAAAACGCAGCACGTAGTAAATAGTGAATGGGAAAGTAGGAGGACATATGACACACTGATGAAATGGACAGATGTAAATTAATGCAGGGAAATGTGAAGTGATTCATTTTAGTAGGAAGAGTAAGCAGAGACAATAGAAACGAAAGGCTGCTGAAACCCTCATCGCTGCCTTTTTTACCTGCAGAAATGACTATCCCAATGCACCCCTGGTGAGTGTCTCACCCTTGTCCCATAAATCCCTCCAGCCATAAAACGTACTGAGACATCTGGTGCACCCCAACTGTGTTTTCTTTCTTACCCTCGATTTAGTTGGTCCACCTTTGGCAGCTGTGCTTTCAGTTGTCAAGGCCCAAAGCTCGGGAATTCCCTTCTTCGATCTCCCTGCATCTTTACTTCCTTTAAGAAGCTCCTTAAAACCAGCTCTTTGACCAAGAGTTTTGCATTTGTCCTGATATCCTCTTACTTGGCTCGGTGTTAAATATTTTCAATGTAATAATTTGGAACAGTTTATTACATTAAAGGCATCATATAAATATAAGGTGCTGCTGTTAAAAATCAGTGGTTAGACTCCAGCTGGAATAGGTGTTCAATTCCGGGCTGCATATTTTAGGTAGGATATCGCAGCGTGAGACAGGGCACAAGCAGTTCATTGGAATGGTACCAAGGATGAAACACTTCAGTTACGTGGAGAGATGAGAGACACAGAAGCGTACTCCTTAGAACAGTGTTTTTCAAACTTTTTTCCAGGGACCCATTTTTACCAGCCGGCCGACCTTCACGGCCCACCACCATTTTCTCTTATTGGGGGGGGCGGGGGGGGGGGGGGGAGGGGGGACATGACCTGCTCTCTGCCTCCCTTCAGGCATGAAGATTACATTAGAACATAGAACGATACAGCGCAGTACAGGCCCTTCGGCCCTCAATGTTGCACCGACATGGAAAAAAAAACTAAAGGCCATCTAACCTACACTATGCCCTTATCATCCATATGCTTATCCAATAAACTTTTAAATGCCCTCAATGTTGGCGAGTTCACTACTGTTGCAGGTAGGGCATTCCACGGCCTCACCACTCTTTGCGTAAAAAACCCACCTCTGACCTCTGTCCTATATCTATTGCCCCTCAATTTAAGGCTATGTCCCCTCGTGATAGCCACCTCCATCCGCGGGAGAAGGCTCTCGCTGTCCACCCTATCTAACCCTCTGATCATTTTGTATGTCTCTATTAGGTCACCTCTTAACCATCTTCTCTCTAACGAAAACAACCTCAAGTCCATCAGCCTTTCCTCATACGATTTTCCCTCCATACCAGGCAACATCCTGGTAAATCTCCTCTGCACCCGTTCCAAAGCTTCCACGTCCTTCCTATAATGAGGCGACCAGAACTGTACACAATACTCCAAATGTGGCCGTACTAGAGTTTTGTACAACTGCAACATGACCTCATGGCTCCGGAACTCAATCCCTCTACCAATAAAGGCCAGCACACCATAGGCCTTCTTCACAACCCTATCAACCTGGGAGGCAACTTTCAGGGATCTATGTACCTGGACACCGAGATCCCTCTGCTCATCCACACTACCAAGAATTTTATCATTAGCCAAATATTCCGCATTCCTGTTATTCTTTCCAAAGTGAATCACCTCACACTTCTCCACATTAAACTCCATTTGCCACCTCTCAGCCCAGCTCTGCAGCTTATCTATGTCCCTCTGTAACCTGCAACATCCTTCCGCACTGTCTACAACTCCACCGACTTTAGTGTCGTCTGCAAATTTACTTACCCATCCTTCTGCTCCCTCCTCTAGGTCATTTATAAAAATGACAAACAGCAACGGCCCCAGAACAGATCCTTGTGGTACGCCACTCGTAACTGAACTCCATTCTGAACATTTCCCATCAACCACCACTCTCTGTCTTCTTTCAACTAGCCAATTTCTGATCCACATCTCTAAATCACCCTCAATCCCCAGCCTCTGTATTTTCTGCAATAGCCGACCGTGGGGAACCTTATCAAACGCTTTACTGAAATCCATATACACCACATCAACTGCTCTACCCTCGTCCACCTGTTCCGTCACCTCAAAGAACTCGATAAGATTTGTGAGGCATGACCTACCCTTCACAAAACCATGCTGACTATCCCTAATCATATTATTCCTATCTAGATGATTATAAATCGTATCTTTTATAATCCTCTCCAAGACTTTACCCACCACAGACATGAGGCTCACTGGCCTATAGTTACCGGGGTTATCTCTACTCCCCTTCTTGAACAAAGGGACCACATTTGCTATCCTCCAGTCCTCTGGCACTATTCCTGTAGCCAATGATGACCTAAAAATCAAAGCCAAAGGCTCAGCAATCTCTTCCCTGGCTTCCCAGAGAATCCTAGGATAAATCCCATCAGGCCAAATAGACTTATCTATTTTCACCTTGTCCAGAATTGCCAATACTTCTTCCCTACGCACCTCAATGCCATCTAATAGCCTGGGTCTCAGCATTCTCCTCCACAATATTATCTTTTTCCTGAGTGAATACTGACAAAAAGTATTCATTTAGTATCTCGCTTATCTCCTCAGCCTCCACACACAACTTCCCACCACTGTCCTTGACTGGCCCTACTCTTACCCTAGTCATTCTTTTATTCCTGACATACCTATAGAAAGCTTTTGGGTTTTCCTTGATCCTACCTGCCAAAGACTTCTCATGTCCCCTCCTTGCTCGTCTTAGCTCTCTCTTTAGATCCTTCCTCGCTTCCCTGTAACTATCAAGCGCCCCAACTGAAACTTCACGCCTCATCTTCACATAGGCCTCCTTTTTCCTCTTAACAAGAGATTCCACTTCTTTGGTAAACCATGGTTCCCTCGCTCTAACCCTTTCCTCCCTGTCTGACTGGTACGTACTGATCAAGAACACGCAATAGCTTTTCCTTGAACAAGCTCCACATATCCAGTGTGCCCAACCCTTGCAGCCTACTTCTCCAACTTATACATCCTAAGTCATGTCTAATGGCATCATAATTGCCCTTCCCCCAGCTATAACTCTTGCCCTGCGGGGTATACTTATCCCTTTCCATCACTAATGTAAAGGTCACCGAATTGTGGTCACTGTCTCCAAAGTGTTCACCTACCTCCAGATCTAACACCTGGCCTGGTTCATTACCCAAAACCAAATCCAAAGTGGCCTCACCTCTTGTTGGCCTGTCAACATATTGTGTCAGAAAACCCTCCTGCACACATTGTACAAAGAACGACCCATCCAATGTACTCGAACTATATATTTTCCAGTCAATATTAGGAAAGTTAAAGTCTCCCATAACAATTACCCTGTTACTTTCGCTCTTTTCCAGAATCATCTTCGCCATCCTTTCCTCGACATCTCTAGAACTATTAGGTGGCCTATAAAAAACTCCTAACAGGGTGACCTCTCCTTTCCTGTTTCTAACTTCAGCCCATACTACCTCGGAAGAAGAGTCCCCATCTTGCATCCTTTCTGCCACCGTAATACTGTCCTTGACTAGCAGCGCCACACCTCCCCCTCTTTTGCCCCCTTCTCTGACTTTACTAAAGCACCTAAACCCCGGAACCTGCAACAACCATTCCTGTCCCTGCTCTATCCATGTCTCTGAAATGGCCACAACATCGAAGTCCCAGGTACCAACCCATGCTGCCAGTTCCCCTACCTTATTTCGTATACTCCTGGCATTGAAATAGACACACTTCAAACCACCGACCTGAACACTGCCGCCCTCCTGCGAAGTCAAATCTGTGCTCCTGACCTCTCTACTCTCAATCTCTCGCACCCCAAAACTACTATCCAGGTTCCCATGCCCCTGCTGAATTAGTTTAAACCCCCCCAAAGAGTACTAACAAATCTCCCCCCCAGGATATTGGTGCCCCTTAGGTTCAGATGTAGACCATCCTGTCTATAGAGGTCCCACCTTCCCCAGAAAGAGTTATCCAGTTATCCAGAAATCTGAATCCCTCCCGCCTGCACCATCCCTGTAGCCACGTGTTTAATTGCTCTCTCTCCCTATTCCTCGTCTCACTATCACGTGGCACGGGCAACAACCCAGAGATAACAACTCTGTTTGTTCTCACTCTGAGCTTCCATCCTAGCTCCCTAAAGGCCTGCCTGACATCCTTGTCCCCTTTCCTACCTATGTCGTTAGTACCAATGTGGACTACGACTTGGGGCTGCTCCCCCTCCCCCTTAAGGACCCGAAAAACACGATCCGAGACATCACCTACCCTTGCACCTGGGAGGCAACATACCAAACGTGAGTCTCTCTCGCTCCCACAAAATCTCCTATCTGTGCCCCTGACTATTGAGTCCCCAATTACTAATGCTCTGCTCCTCTCCCCCCTTCCCTTCTGAGCAACAGGGACAAACTCCGTGCTAGAGTCCCGCACCCCATGGCTTACCCCTGGTAAGTCGTCCCCCCCACAAGTATCCAAAACGGTATACTTGTTACTCAGGGGAACGACCGCAGGGGGTCCCTGCACTGACTGCTTCTTCCCAGTCCCTCTTACAGTTACCCATCTATCTCCAGTCTTTGGTGTAACTACTTCCCTGAAGCTCCTATCTATGACCACCTCTGCCTCCCGAATGATCCGAAGTTCATCCAACTCTAGCTCCAGTACCATAACTCGGTCTTGTAGGAGCTGGAGCTGACTGCACTTCCTGCAGGTAAAATCAGCAGGGACACTAACGGCATCCCTCACCTCAAACATCCTGCAGGAGGAACATTGCACTACCTTCCCTGCCATCCCACTTAATTTCAACCAAGTTCTGGTAAACAAATTTAAAAAAAAATAATATAATATAGCACTTACCTGCTCACACCAATGGATCTTATTATTAGGTTAGAGGAGGAGGGCGGGTGGGAGACACTATACGTGTAGTGTCTCGGGTATCCTCTCCACCAGAATTTATTGGCTAGGAGAAAATCCTTCCCAGAAGTCCGCGGGTCATACTTCCGGTTCCCACCTTATATTATCTTTGCTCCCACTGGCACCCCGCCGCTCTCAATGTGTCCCCTCCCGCTCTTTCACTGCTTTTTTCAATGTCCTGGTTGTCTCTCCTCTCGCGCTCTTTTCAATGTCCTGGCTGTCTTACCTCTCGCGCTGTTTTCAATGTCCTGGCTGTCTCTCCTCTCGCGCTCTTTTCAATGTCCTGGCTGTCTTAAATCTCACGCTCTTTTCAATGTCCTGGCTGTCTTACCTCTCGCGCTGTTTTCAATGTCCCGGCTGTCTCTCCTCTCGCGCTCTTTTCAATGTCCCGGCTGTCTCTCCTCTCGCGCTCTTTTCAATGTCCCGGCTGTCTCTCCTCTCGCGCTCTTTTCAATGTCCCGGCTGTCTCTCCTCTCGCTCTCTTTTCAATGTCCCGGCTGTCTCTCCTCTCGCGCTCTTTTCAATGTCCCAGCTGTCTCTCCTCTCGCGCTCTTTTCAATGTCCCAGCTGTCTCTCCTCTCGCGCTCTTTTTAATGTCCTGGCTGTCTTACCTCTCGCGCTCTTTTCAATGTCCTGGCTGTCTTAAATCTCGCGCTCTTTTTAATGTCCTGGCTGTCTCTCCTCTCGCGCTCTTTTCAATGTCCTGGCTGTCTTAAATCTCGCGCTCTTTTTAATGTCCTGGCTGTCTCTCCTCTCGCGCTCTTTTCAATGTCCTGGCTGTCTTAAATCTCGCGCTCTTTTTAATGTCCTGGCTGTCTCTCCTCTCGCGCTCTTTTCAATGTCCCAGCTGTCTTACCTCTCGCGCTGTTTTCAATGTCCTACATTGCATCTTTAAAATAAAAATCTTCTCCTCCGTCTCTGATGGCGCAAATTTGCACGCAGCAGCCGACTTTTACCAATGCCGGCTGCGAGCAGCCTTCAAAATGACAGCCGCGACCATATAAAAAACAAATTCGAGCACGCATGTGCAGTGCGCCTGCATTTTTGTATATGGTCACGGCCGTCATTTTGAAGGCCGCTTGCAGCCGGCTTTGTTAAACGGCAGCTGCTGCGTGCAAATTTGTACAATCGGGAGTGCCGTGACGGACGGCCGCCCACAACCCACCCATGCGTCGCAACCCCGACTTTGAAAATGCCTGCCTTAGAACACTGGTGAAAGGGATATTTGATAGGGGTGTTCAGAATCATGAAGGCTCGAATAGAGTAAATAAGGCAATACTGTTGCCAGTAGCAGAAGGGTCAGCAACCAGAAAACACAAATTAAAGGAGATCCTTTAACAAAAGAACCACATGCAAAATGAGGGAAAAGTTTTATGCAATGGTTTTTGCGACATCGCATGTGCACTGCTTCCAAGGGTGGTGGGCGCAGATTCTGCAATAATTTTCATAAGGGAATTGGATAAATATGAGGTGAGAAAATTGTAGAGCAACAGACGGACACGTGACAGTTGGACTAAATTATTTAGCTCTTTCAAACTAGTGGCAGAGGTGCTATGGGTCACAAGCTTCCTCCTTTGTTATATAATCCGATGATTCCTACACACAATCCTTTTTTCCAGTGCAAAACTGGTGTTAGTTTCAAATGAAGAATAGTCTGATGCTATCACCTTCAACTATGAATTTAAGATTGCCCAAACTCAAATTATGTAGATTTTCACCAAAGAGCAAAGAGAACTTCACTTCATCAATTTACATTGTTTCAAGTCCCACTGCCAAAGTTGAAAGGATACTTCAAAAGTCAGTTACATTTTGCGTTGTTTAATTCTAGCCATGCTATTTAGCTCTTCTATCCTGTTTTACACGTGACACTGCCCGTTAAGACTTTTTTAAAAATCTTTTATTGCCACAAGTAGGCTTATATTAACACTGCAATCAAGTTACTGTGAAAAACCCCTAGGCGCCACATTCCAACTCCTGTTCGGGTACACAGAGGGAGAATTCAGAATGTCCAATTCACATAACAGCACGTCTTTCGGGACTTGTGGAGGAAACTGGAGCACCCGGAGGAAACCCACGCAGACACGGGGAGAAAGTGCAGACTCCGCACAGTCAGTGACCCAAGCTGGGAATCGAACCTGGGACCCTGGGGGTAACCACTGTGCCGCCCATACTGCATGGTGCCTCCATCTAGGATTAACTAACGGGCAGAAGTGAAGGAATTGGGCGTGGAAATTTATAATGTCCATGCTCAGTGCCATAATATGCAACCGCATTCACCCGACAAATCGGAGAGGGGGGGGTTGACCTAAGAACATGAATGTGAGTGAATTTCTCTTTTGTTTTTACAAAATATCACAATGACATTTGAGAAACGGTAATTTTAAAATCTTTGTCCAAATAGCCAATATAAAACACAGTGCAATGTTACAACTAATGTTATGATTTCTGAAATAGGCATTTTCAAAACATTTTGAAAGAAGCAACACTGGAAGAAAAGAGTGAAGTTATTGCAACTTTTAACTGTGAAAAATGCTTGTATTTTCAACTTATACAATGAACTCAAGATTCAGTTGTTATGCGATGCTTTTAATAGGAGCACCAACCACAGCACCATATCCTGAATCTTAACAGCCTTTGACAAGAATTACAATTTTTTGTGGTTTCAGAATATGAGTAAATCATTACGAATGACCTACCCGTGACCTGAACAGTAAGAAAAGCAACATTGATTTAAATCAATCATTTCTGTAGTTTTACTCATTCAAGTACGAATGTGGGTGTACTTGCATTTACTAAATTTTACTCATTCAAATTCTCAACATTTGAACTTGCACCTTGGAACAAATCCACACATCAGTGCCTGATCAGATTAAAGGTGGATAATGTTGGGCTAATACTATTTTTAAATTTGGTTACTTGCTATTATAGTTTTACTTGGAAAACAATATGGGTGTGTACTAAGACAATTTCCTGTGCACTTCCTCTTACCTTTTCACACATTGGCTTCACTAACACTGCTTTTCGTTCCATCACAAAAATTGAAGATACTTTGCATTTTAATTTTAAGATGTCGGTATTAATCACCAACATTTCATTGCCTCATTTATTTTCCATTTACTTAGAAACGGTATATCCGACACACAAATCGGAACAATCCTATCCTACCTACAGTTCAGTTTTGTCTGTTCCACAAATCATTGACTGAACTCGAACTGTGTAGGCAGTTGTTGCTACTTTCAAAGCAGATTTTTCAGTGTACGATTAAGATACCTTACATTCTACAAAGCTTGCTGTTTTCCTGCATTTTTCTTTGTCCATCTTCATGGTAGAATCAGGTATTTCATTATGTTAAAATAGGCCATGTGCTCTGTGGATAGTTATTGAGACAATAAATCTGTTGATGGTTAAACAAATCCAAGAAAGTTCTGTGACAGAACTGTCTTTGAAATATCTCAGTCCATCATTGCTTCGAAACTAGAGAATAATAGAGGTAAAATTTTGTTAACAGTTTTCGGTCTTTATTTTGCCCAATTTACTCGAGTCTTTCACATTAGCATTTCTACAGCAGGATAAAAAAATCCTAAAATGAGGATGCACCATAACATAGTTATTTATTTCATTCTCAATCAAAGACTAATGCAGCAATTTCCAAACTCAGGAACTTCCAAAGCCCCTCTCAGATAATGAAATATATTTGAAGTGAAATGTGGGGTAACGCAATGGACAATTTGGACACAAGGTCCAAACAAGGAGTGAAATAATGGCTAGATGTTTATCAAAGGTCATCAACAAGATGCCATTTAAGAGCCTGGAGTACAAGATAAGGAGCCCATAGGATTGGGGATAACACATCTGCTTCGATTGCAGATAGGTTGAAGGATGGAAAGGAGTAGTAATAAATGAGTCACTTACAAGTTGGCAGAGTGCAACAAATAGAGAATCCAAATACACTACATCCAGTGCTTTCCCCTTACAAACCCTGATAGTTACAACTCCCCAAAAAACTAACAGATTTACTAAACAGTTTGTCACTTTGCCAATTTTGCATAGTTTAGGTGACAATCTAGAGATTATTGTCTGTTAGGTTCTGTACTTGAATTTCGATCTAGGCTCCACAGACCTTCAACAGGGCCGCATTTCCAGCTCTGCACATGTTGTTGGTTCCCAGGGCAACTGAATCCTCTCACTCCCACTACAAGCTTTTCGCCAGCCATGAGAGATCCTTTAACCCTGGTATGGGGCAGGTGTCGCAGGCTCTGGGGCCACAACTGTAGTAAATAGTCTCTATCTCGACTATTATGTCCCTACCTCGTTCCTTTTTTCCTGTACCATTGTATCATAGAAATTATTTCATAGGCCTAAGAACTTGGCATCTGTTCAATAAGGGTGAAGGCTAAGGTTCTCCCACAATTCCCTTGAAGGGCGGCACATTGTTAAGCACTGCTACCTCACAGTGCCAGGGACCCAGGTTTGATTCCAATCTTGGGTGACTGTCAGAGTGGAGTTTGCACATGCTCCCAGCATCTGCGTGTTTTGGTTCTCCCCCCCACCACCCACACCCATGTTATATGGATTGGCCATGCTAAATTGCCCCTTAGTGAACAATGGTTGGGTGGGGTGATGGGGATAGGGCGGGGGAGTGGGACTGGGTTGGGTGCAGACTTGAGGGGCCAAATGGTCTCCTTCTGCACTGTACGGATTCTATGAAAGTCCCATTAAATGCCTGTCCCACAGTCACACCCTCGTATCTCTGACCACTAACCAGATTTGTACACTATCTAACCTAAAAGGTGTTGCTGTCTCCTCGACCAAAATGTCCAGATAATTCTTCCTATTGCTGATGCCCCATGATGTCTGCAACTCAACAACTTGGAGATGAAATTCCACAAGTTGCAGACACATCACAGGTAGTGCTCCATGATTGCAATGCACTTATATTGGTGGTGAACTGCAGAGTGTGGTGAACTCAGCACAACTCATCACACAAGCTTGCCACTCTCCCATTGATTCTGCCCACACCTCCCGCTGCCTCAGGAAGGCAAACCGCATTGTCAGAGACCCCTCACACCCAAGCTTTACCCTCTTCCAGACCCTTCCATCAGGCAGAAGATACAGAAGTCTGAGGATCCGCACATCCAGACATAGGAACAGCTTCTTCCCCACATCTACTAGAGTCCTCAATGCATCTCCCTCAGACTGATGTTTTCCCTGAAAGACATTATTCACGACGCCCTATGCTGAACTTGCTCATGTCGTATTTGCTTTGTTTGGCCCTAGTTCCGCACTGGAACCAATTACTTATTTATTGATGTACTTTTTTGATTATTCTTTTTGTCTACTGTGTACGTACTGTGTACGTTCCATTGGCCGCAGAAAAATACTTTTCACTGTACTTCGGTACATGTGACAATAAATCAATCAATCATACCACATGCTGCAGCTGTGGTAACCACCACTATCTAAACTAACCTTGCTTTATTTATTAAAAGTTTATGTATGCATGAATGTAGTAATTATTTGATCCAATTTAGGTTATAGGTTGGCCAACTTTCCTCTGCCTTGTGCTGTGACGTCCCTTTGCAATGTTCCTCCTGCTCCACTCTCAGCAAGGCTTTTCCCTCCTGCTCTATTCTCAACAATGTCGCCTGTTTATCACACTCTTGAATTAATTATTATAGTGATTTGCAGTGTGAGACAAAAACGCAATGGTTGAAAATGTAAAACAATTACTGAAACATTGCCTCCAGGCCCAGGGAGAGAAATCTTATGTCCTGGTGCTTCTCCTATTTCCGGGTCCCTTGTTCTCTCCCCCACCCACCCCATGCCATTTAACCCTCCCCTCTCAATAATCTCCCATGCCATTTAACCCTCTCCTCTCAGTAATGTATGATTTTTCCTTCCCTTTTAAGACTCACCAATCATAAAGTTCCTCATAAAATGATAACGCACATTGCTGGCACCTGGTTAGAAATATCATCTGATATATACACAGCATGGGTCATTTTTACTAAGAGCAACAATGATATAATGCAGTATTATGTTGCGTGTGCCCCATAGGTGATCCCAGCGCAACGAGTAAACAAACGAGAGAGTAAACATTTACTTTAATACCGTTGTGCAATATTGTTAATTTGACAGGAAAATATCCCAATAGTGATTTGTAACACCGTGCAGACAATAACATGATTTTGGTAACTGCCTCCGCCCTTGTTAACAAGTCCGTATATTGCACCATATGGTTACAGTGATACTAAATTCATATTTTGGCAAAATATTCAATGCCTGCAACTCAGACAAACTGCACAGGATTTTTTCTATTCTGCAGAAGTCGTAGTAAAAGACTTTCACCTACCTGGGTGCACGATATTATTCAATATAATTATTTCATAAAAATGGGTGTAATTGGTTTGTATTTTATCAGTTATCGCAGAATGTAAAAATATCTAATGACTCTTTTTTATAAAATTAAAATTAAGTTTTCCAATTAAGGGGCAATTTAGCGTGGCCAATCCACGTATCCTGCACATCTTTGGATTGTGGGGGTGAGACCCACGCAGACACGGAGACAATGTGCAAACTCCACACGGACAGTGACCCGGGGCCGGGATCGAACCTGGGTCCTCGGCGCCGAGGCAGCAGGGCTAACCCACTGCGCCACCCAGATCCAATGACTCTTGAGCAGCAAAGTGGAATAATTAAAAAACATAGGTCTTCACCGTCATTGACAAGCTTTGGAGCTCTCAAGTATCTTTGTGTGACACTACTTTTATGAGATCAAAGGACAAAGCTTGATTGGTTCACAATTGTATCTGTACTTTCTGGAGCAGTAAGTCTGAAGAGTCCAATTGTTGCTTCTCACTACAATATAACTTCAATATCTATTTTGCAACGCAGCTTTATCACTCATAACTCACAAAAGCACCAAGATAGAGCGGACAACTCAAAAATACTTAATTGGCTGTAAAGCAATTTGGGACATTGTGAAAGGTGCCGTACAAATGTTGGTTTCTTTCATGACACTTTCATGACACTTGCATGCAGTAGGCAGAGTGACTGTAACAATGGTGAAATTGAAGGCATTGCTTCTTGGCCTTTTGGCTAAGAAGAGCGTGAAGTCAGGTGCAATACCTGGATCTGGTATGTCTCTCTTGTGCGGACCATGAATTGGATTCAATTTGAATTGGTTTTTGGAGCAACCAAGAGCTGGATTCGGGGTTTGCCCTTGTCAACACTCTGAGCTCTGCCTTTGCAACTCTGAGCTCTGTCTTTGTAACTCTGATAAAGTAATTTTTAAAAAAAGAAATTGAAGGCCCAATGTGGATTCTCCAAGGCTAATTAATCACAGGGCAATTAACTGATGTTAGGAAAGTGGCTACGAAGAAATAATTTACAAAATAATTCACCTATATAGTCAATACAATCTTACATTCTAATTTCTCTGACAGCAAAGTATAGTATGCCATCAACGGCATCTGCTCCTTTTACGCTAATGACACTATCCAATTTCACCATCTTATTGCAATGTCAATCAGACATCTAGCAGAAGCTCAGGAAAAATATAGATTGAATGGTTTATCTGGTACATGGGCCGCGATCTAGCAGATGCAAATCCTGCAATGGTTGCTAAATCTTGCGAGCAGCCAAAAATGGGACTTGCGCCGGTGAGATCGGTTTGCGATCTTCTCCGCTCCTCCACTGATGACAATCAGGTTCACGCCCAGGAAGGGTGGCCTAGAATTATTAATACATTAACATACACTTACCTGCCTTGACGCTGTAAGGTCCTCCCACCCAGCATGACATCACGCCGGTGTGAACACTACTGGTATTCAAAAACGGAAAGCAGTCATGATGACCATGCTGGGAATGCACAGTGAGGTATAGTCTCAGGGTGGCAGTGTCAAGGGAGCCCCACTAAAGGGGTTCTCCTAATGTGGGGGATGGGGGAGGGAGAGAGTGTGCCATTAACAAAGAGGCCACACCGATGCATGTGTCCACGTCTTACATGTTTTTGGGGGGGGGGCTGAAATTTCACTTTGAGACCAGGGCACCCTTTAAAAAGGGCACCTTGATTTCGGAATCCCAGCTTTGCCGTCATGTTTAGGCCCTGCCCCTGCAGCTGGCTGCACTCCAAAATTGCCAAGTGTGCCATTTAATCAAGTGTCAGTGAAGCTGGTGAGTTTCACACAGCTTTTCTTCCTTAATCCAGCACTCTGTGCAATCTTGGGGCCATTCTGCCCATGGTACAATTTCCCTCCGCCAGAAAAAGTCATTAAAAATTATATTGTGTACTGTGAATTTGCAGCCTATCTGCGATAAACCTAGGATGGAGTAGAGATTTTAAAAACCATTCTTTAGGCAATCTCCTAGCGATAATTAGGGGTTTCATTCCCAGACCTTCAAGAGTAATAAAACGGGCAATAGTGAGTCAATACCCTGTCCCAGTTGTCAGTTTCTTACATTTATTTTGACCAGGTCCAAGATTCTCAAGCCTCTGGTACATCAACACAGCATATCAACAGAATTGCCTTGACATTAGGGCATAACTAAAATTTAGACTGCTATTTATATGCTGGTTTAAATTCAGATGAGTTTGTTAAGAAGGGTACAGTAGTGTGGTGGTGTTAAACCTTAAAAGTGACCCACCCAAACACCCACGCCACCCTCACCATTAATCACCAACCCCACCCCCTCACATTCGTCCAGTCATGGTGATCATTCCGATTTTATTTTTAAAGCCATTTTTTCAGGTCTGATCCTCAGTCTGGACGCTGTTTACAACACAGACCCCCCCCCCCCCCCCCCCCCCCCCCCCGGCCCCTGCTAGTCTTCGGACCCCGGGGTTCGGCATGATCGTAACACCCCCCCCTTTCAGGTTTCCTCCAATAGTTCAGTGGTTGAAACCACCTGGAATCACCAGCAGTACAGTTTTGTGGTACAAATGCTTCTCTGTGCTGATTCAACCAGAGTAGCAGGAGACACAGTGCAATTCATCTCAGTCTGTCCAAGTTTTGGGGGGGGTGGGTCAGAGGTTCACAATTCAGCTGAAAAGACCTAACTTGCACTTGTCAACTGAAGAAAGAATTCAGCTCAATTTTGTTGCTCCAGCATGGACAAATAACCTGTCACCAACTTTCAGGCTCACATGTTGAGCATAAGACGTGCTGTTAGGTAATTTGGACATTCTAAATTCTCCGTGTACCCGAACAGGTGCCGGAGTGTGGCGACTAGGGGATTTTCACAGTAACTTCATTACAGTGGTAATGTAAGCCTACTTGTGGGCAGCACGGTGGCACAGTGGTCAGCACTGCTGCGTCAGGGTGCTGCGGTTCCAGGTGCGATCCAGCTCTGGGTAACTGTGTTTGAATGGGTTTTGCCCCCACAATCCAAAGATGTGCAAGGTAGGTGGATTGGCCACGCTAAATTGTCCTTTAATTGGGGAAAAAATAAATTGTGTATTCTGCAAAAAGATGTAAGCCTACTTGTGACACTAATAAAGATTATTATTATTGAGCAAACTGGGCAAGTTTCCAAAGAATTCCTGGAACCCATAAAACTATAAGTTAGTGCTTCTGAATAAGAAAATTTGAGAAGAATTTCATCAATGCTAACTTTTATTTTAAATACCTGTATCTCTAGATCGGAAATTTTCTGTTGTAGTTCAACCACGGTTGCAATGCCATCTGCTTCTCGAAGTCTCAGTGCCATCACATCTTCTTTATTCTAAAACAAAAGTCAAACTAATCACTTGTGATGTAAATAACATACCTGCACTTCATCTCTAATGTAACTGTACTGGGAATAAAGAATGACATCTTATTGTTTAAACACAAGTACTGCAAGAATGCATGTGCGTGTACGAGAGCATTTGAGGTTTATGAAAATTATCCACTTCAAATAATTTTGAAGAACAACCAAGAAGAACTTGTCTGCATCTGAGAAATATTCCAGCAAAGCTTTGCTAAATGCCAGGGTCCCCAATGTCTACTTCAATCGATGCACTTGAAAGTGCTGTGGGACATTTTACAACTTTAAAGGCTCTATATAAATGGGTGTTGCTCTGGATTGATGGAATAGATAAAGAGAAATTAATTCTCTTGAAAAAGGAAGTGAACTTACATATTACACATATTTCAATTCTCACTAAGTACATGGTCAATGCTCTTTGTATGGTGTTAAAAACCTTTTTAACCTTTCCTGTACTGCTGGTCATATTGTCAGAATGATAATTATAAGGATTTTAAAATTCATTTGTGGGATGTGAGCATTGCTGGCAAGACCAGCAATTATTGCCCAGTCCTAATTGCCCTCAAGACATTGTTGGCGTGCTGCCTTCTTGAACCTCTGCAGTCTCTGTGGTGTAGGTGCTTCTATGTTGTTGTTCGGGACGGAGCTCCAGCATTTTGACACAGGAACAATAATTATAGTTGCAAGTCAGGATGGCGGGTTGCTGTGGTCGATGAATATCAATGAATAATGTACACCCAAACTGTATAAAATGTTGACCCATGCTACATTTTAACATTGATCACTGTAAAATATCCAATTTCTAAACTTTCAATGAGGATAGGTGCATCACACATTTGATGCAATCAGCCAGAGAACATCAATGTTTTCCATAAAATCCACCACAGGAAAGTAACACTGCTATTTGAGCACACAAAATATTCTAACTTTGAGGAAACAAGCACAGTTTTATAAGGCTCCCGTGGTCCACATAGCCTGTGTGTAGCCTGCAATGAATTTAGACATCAGGAAATCATAGAAATGTGCAGTTAGTACAATCTACAAATATCTAAATAATTGCAATTTCTGAGATTGTGGTTTGATAACCACTGCAAGGCTCTCAGTCACAGCGGAATTTAGTGTTGACAAGTTTACCGTTGCAAAAACAAGTTATTCTCCTTGAAAAGGATATTATACTGTGGATGCTGATTTTATCTATAGCTGAATTTACTGGAACACACTGGTGTTAAATGTACACAATTATTGCAAACTGAAGAAAGCCAAGAGGATTGGGCAAGATACGAGGGCTCATATACAACGGTAACTGAAAAAGGAGAAGCTTCACATCTTGCAATTTGTAATCTGTTCTACCCATAAGATTTTGTTATTGGCTTCTGATGTGGTTTCAATGAAAGGATCTTTGCTTTAAAGCTACCCTGCATTTACTAAAATATAAAATCTGAGCTGCATGTGCAAATCTTTTGGACACACTCCATTTGTAAACAGAATTTATCACAAATGTTAAGAATTTTAGGATGGGTGCAACAGCAAAGAAATCCAACAGCAGTTGTACATTTTCTTGCACAAGTAATTTGTGTAATACCTATGCTTGATTACAAAACAACACCCTCGCTTTTCACTCTAATAGAAAATGTAACGGTTACGAAAAAAGACTACTTTAAGTTTGTGAAAAAAAGGGCAAAATATCTGACAAAAATGTATTAATTGATGACTGAAAGTTTAAGATAGAGTGGAAATCTCTACTGACCATTTATTGGCTGCTGCATGTCACACAAGCAACAAGAACTGCTGCATTTCTCACGTACACCACCTGATTCTAATAACATTGACACCTAACCCTGATGGGCCAACGAATGGGGTATCGGACAATCCTGCAACATTGCCTAACATGAGTAACGGCTTAAATCCCCACTGGACCCCCAGTCCGCCCAACATCTTCTCTGCTGCACTTTTCATCCACACACTATTCCTGCATTTAATTTCTGACAAGCACTCATTTTCAATCCGTAAATGAAACATGAAAGAAAATAGAATGTGATTCAATATTTCACAAGAGAAAATAACTGCAACATTTGCTAAATAATCCTCAGTGTGTTAAGAATGACACTGACAACCAATTTAAGACTGGCAGGAGGGCTCACAGTGAGGCACAATTGCATGTCCTGGAAGCTATCTATATTAATACACAGGGCTCAGTTCTTTGCAGACAGAAAGAACATGTACACACATTACGCCTGTTTCAGCTGAATAAAATAAAAGTGACAGCCATTTGCTGAGCCATTCCTCAGGGCAATGTTTTAACCCTTAATCCTGGTCAAGCTGCCTGGTTCAAATTTCAAGCAGTACTCAGAAGTTAACTGTCAGTCACCATCAAATGGTACATTCTCCATGGTAACACCTTAATCAATTAACCAATCAGGGCCCACTGGCCAACCAATCAGCACTCATCTTCTCATACTGTATAAATTGTTGTTTTGCCCTTATATTGATACTCTTGCCAAATGTTTTGATAAGTGCAAGGCAAAAAGCTTTTGGGTTTTTTTTCCAGCAATATTGCTACTTCAGTAATTCACCACAGATTTAGCTGGATCACTATCCCGCTCTCAGCTGCTACCACTGCCCATTATCCTGGAATCCAAAGGTAAACCCTGGCTACTTTCTTGTATGACAAACTTTCTTCTTAAACCCTTCTCCCCTCCATCCTCACCTCCAAAAATAATTGTGCAAAACTGACAAACTTCTTTGTTACTAAAACCAAGAATATCTGATCAATTGTTTTTGCAGTTTCCCTCCCTTCCACCATCCCACCTTTGTAAACTTCCTCTAAAGTTGCCCCCATTCCTATCCCTGAACTCACCCCAAACTCCAGCTCTGAACTCGCATATTTCTCTAGTTTATCTCTGATCTCCACATAATCTTTCTAAGCACATCTTGTCCATAAGATGACGATTTGCTCTCTCAACTTTATTCCCACTAACCCTGCTGAACACAAGGCTTCCACACCCTGTTTCCCACGTTAACTGTTCTGTATTTTAGAGATGTTGCCCATCACACTTCTAAATGTGTCATCATCACCCCCCCCCCTCAAAAATCTAACCCTTGACCCCACTGCGCCTGTCCATTTTCAAACTCCTTTTCTTCGCCAAATCTTTGAATATGTTGTCACTTTCCCAGCTTTCCTGGACCTCCATGTTTGAATCCTGGCAAACAGATTTCTCCAAGTCATAATATTGACTGTGACAAAGGTAAACTATCCTTACAGATATTCTTACAGTGCATACAGATTGTCCAAGAAAAATAATAGGTCTGAGGATTGGGAGCAGTTTAAAATTTAGCAAAGAAGGATGAAGGGATTGATTAAGAAGGGGAAAGTACAGTACGGAAGGAAGCTTGCAGGGAACATGAAGACTGACACTAAGAGTTTCCATAGACATGTGAAGAGAAAGAAATTGATAAAGAGAAATGTAGGCCCCCTACAGACAGAAACAGGGGAATGCATAATAAGGGACAAAGAATGTGCAGCACAGTGGCCTAGTGGTTAACACAGCTGCCTCACGACACTGAGGTCCCAGGTTCGATCCCGGCTCTGGGTCACTGTCCGTGTGGAGTTTGCGCATTCGCCCCATGTCTGCATGGGTTTCGCCCCCACAACCCAAAAATGTGCAGAGTAGGTGGATTGGCCACGCTAAATTGCCCCTTAATTGGAAAAAATAATTGGGTAATCTAAATTTATTTTTTAAAATAATGGACAAAGAAATGGCTGAGCAATTGAAAACATACTTTGGTTCTGTCTTCACAAATGAGGACACAAATCAGATCCCAGAAATGTTGGAGAATGAAAGGTTTAGTGAGGGAAGAACTGAGGGAGATCAACATTAGTAGAGAAATGGTGCTGGGAAAATTGATGGGATTGAAGACTAAGAAATCCCCAGGGCCTGAGAATCTGCATCCCAGAGTGCTTAAGGAGGTCGCTTGGAAATAGTGGATGCATTGGAGGTCATCTTCCGGGATTCTATAGACTCTGGAGGGTAGCTCACGTCACTCCGATATTCAAAAAGGGAGGTAGAGAGAAGCACGGAATTATAGACCAGTAAGCCTAACACTGGTAGTGGGGAAAATGCTTGAATCCATTATCCAGGGCTCTATAGCGGAACATTTAAAAAGCAGTGGCAGGATCAGTCAGAGTCAGCATGGATTTATGAAGGGAAAATCATGCTTGACAAATCTGTTGGAATTCTTTGAAGACGTAACCAGTACAGTTGACAAGGGGGAGTCAGTCGATGTGGTATATTTGGACTTTCAGAAGTGTTTCACAAAGTCCTGCATAAGAGATTATTGTGCAAAATTAGAGCGCATGGGATTGGGGGAAATGTATTGAGGTGGACAGAAAACTGGTTGGCATGAGAGGAAACAAAAAATAGGGATTAATGCGTCCTTTTCAAATTGGCAGGCAGTAACTAGTGAGGTACCACAGGGATCAGTGATGGGACCCCAACTGTTCACAATATAAATTAATGATTTGGATGAGGAAACAAAATGTAACATCTCAAAGTTTGCAGATGATACCAAATTAGGTGGGAGGGTGAATTGTGACAAGGATGCAGGGATCCTACATTAAGATCTGGACAGGTTGGGCGAGTGGGCAAACCAATGGCAGATGCAGTATAATTTGCAGAAGTGTGAGGTTATTCACTTTGGAAGAAAAACAAGGCGGCAGATTACTACCTGAATTGTTGTAAATTGGGAGAGGGGGTGTGCAGCGGGACCTGGATGTCCTTGTGCACCAGTCGCTGAAGGTAAGCATGCAGGTGCAGCAGGCGGTAAAGAAAGCTAATGGTATGTTGGCCTTCATTGCAAGAGGTTTCAAGTTTAGAAGCAGGGATGTGTTGCTGCAACTGTACAGTGCCTCGGTGAGGCCAAACTTGGAATATTGTGTGCAGTTTTGGTCTCCTTCTCTGAGGAAGGATGTTCTTGCTCTCGTGGGAGTGCAACGAAGGTTTACAACAGATTCCAGGGATGGCAGGACTATCATATGAGGAGAGATTTGACTAGGTTGGGATTGTCCTCGCTGGAGTTCAGAAGAATGAGGGGAGATCTCAGACACTTATAAAATGCTCACAGGACTAGACAGGGTAGATGCAGGGAAGATGTTACCAATGATGGGTGTGTCCAGAACCAGGGGTCACAGTCTGAGTATTCAGGCAAACCATTTCAGACAGAGATAAGGAGACATTTCTTCACAAAAAGAGTGGTGAGCCTGTGGAATTCATTACCACAGGAAGTAGTTGATGCTAAAACTTTGAATATATTCAAGAGGCAGCTGAATATAGCACCTGGGGAGAATGGGATCAAAGGCTACGGGGAGAAAGCAGGATTAGGCTATTGAGTTGGATGATCAGACATGACCATGATGAATGGTGGAGCAGGCTCGAAGGACCAAAAGGTCTCCTCCTGCTCCTATCTTCTATGTATCTATGTATCTATCCCTCCTTGGCCAGTCAATAGTTTTTAGCACTGTGGCCACACCAGCCCACTCCAGGTTATCTCAGCTGTTGTGCAGCTAGGTAGGACTGCTCTCACCTTGTTCCATTCTTATCTACTCATAGCCAAAGTACTGCTGATAACGGCCTCTCCATACCCTCTTTGGTGTTCTCCAAAAATCCATCATTAGCCCTCTCCTATTTCTTGTCATGTTTCTCCATTTTAATATCACCCAAAAGCATTGCATCAGTTTTCATATGTACACTCACAACACCCAACCCTATCTTACCACCAACACCATCTCCCGATTCCTCCTCTGTTGCTAAATTATCAGACTTACTCAACATCCAGAACTGGATAAACTGATGTTCCTTCCAATTAAATATCATGAAGACTGAAGCCATTGTCTCCAGCCCTCACTGCAAAATCCCTCGCCCTGGCAACTGTCAGACTAAATCAGTCTGTTGCAAAGAAACAGGGGTAGTTTTAAGTGGTCTATGTTTGTAATGCTGGATATCAGAAATAAATAGGTTTAGTGTCTTGTGTAGGAAAGGGTACGACTCTAGTTAGATGCAGGTTAGACAAAGGAGTTTGCATGTATGGGGGTTTTTGGTTTCAGTTCAAACAGTGTTGCTATGGTGCTGAGAGAGTGAGTTTACGACGGGAAAAGTTAACACAAGCTTGGAGAAAGAATGAGCTGTTGCTTAGCAACTGAGGCCACCCTTAAGAAAGAACCCTTTCGAGTGTGTTTAACTGAACTCAAAAGGCAGTTGGAGTTCGAAAGATAGAGAGGGAACAGCTCTCAGAGCCCTGCTTGAAACAGGGAAGCCATACCATGGAGTAATGAGTAAGAACACAAGTCCCAGAAACTAAAGAACAGTTAGTTCTAGAAAATAGAGAATAAAGAGAAGTTTCCAGGAGATTCAAGGAAAAAGGAACAAAAAGAAAATGCAATTTGGATCAGGGTACTGTTTGTTGAAGTTAGTCAGGCCTGGAAAGAGCAGAGTTGATTAGGTTGGCTGGAGAAAAGACATGCAGCTGAAGCAATAATAAAATTTGGTGTCCTTATTTCCAATCTTTAAAACAATACTATTCTGTTAGGGGTTGAGTATCTGAGAGTTTGGCAATTCAAGGCAAAGGAATTCTGAAAGAGAGTTGCAAAACATAGAGACGCATCAACTGAGGGAAAGCATTGTTTGAAAGAAGATTTTAAAACGTATCTTTGAGAGCTAGTTTGAAAACACTCGTGTGACAATCAGCTGGGAGAAATTTGAGAAGAAATACACAGAAGATCAATTGAGTGGCATCTGCCACAGAGCTTCACCTGATGAAGGAGCTGCGCTCCAAAAGCTAGTGATTTGAAACAAACCTGTTGGACTTTAACCGGGTGTTGTAAGACTTCTTATTGTGCCCAGCCCAGTCCAACGCCAGCATCTCCACAACAGGGCTTCAGAATGGGGTGTTGCTGACCACAGTCAGCCTGTTGGGTTACAGGGACTGTGTATTTACTGAGAACATTATGGTATAAGATATGTTACGCAACCTGTGTTATCCTCGCATTGTATACATTTGTGAAGATGGGGGTGGGATATTGTATTTACAGTCAAACTTTTCATGTTCAATAAAATAAAATTCTTGTTTGTTATGATCTCAGTTGGTGTTATCATCAGAGGGGAATGGAACCCTGGCTCAAAGACCAGAACGTTTTGCTGTATTTTAGAAAATGTGGAGGAACACAGTCACAGGACCACTAATTTGTTTTAGCAACAAGAATAAAGCAGTTATTAAACATGAAAAGGTTACCTATGATACAATATTCCTTTACTCCTCCTCAGCTTTGCAAATGAACACAGATTTTAGAATTAACATGGGTTATAAAGTATATCTTCATAGAATTCATAGAACTGGGGCAGCACGGTAGCATGGTGGTTAGCATAAATGCTTCACAGCTCCAGGGTCCCAGGTTCGATTCCCGGCTGGGTCACTCTCTGTGTGGAGTCTGCACGTCCTCCCGGTGTGTGCGTGGGTTTCCTCCGGGTGCTCCGGTTTCCTCCCACAGTCCAAAGATGTGCGGGTTAGGTGGATTGGACATGCTAAATTGCCCGTAGTGTCCTAAAAAAAATGAAGGTTGGGGGGGGTTGTTGGGTTACGGGTATAGGGTGGATACCTGGGTTTGAGTAGGGTGATCATTGCTCGGCACAACATCGAGGGCCGAAGGGCCTGTTCTGTGCTGTACTGTTCTATGTTCTATGTTCTAATTTACAGTGCAGGAGGCCATTCGGCTCATCAAGTCTGCACCGGCCCTTGGAAAGAGCACCCTACCCAACCGCACACCTCCACCCTATCCCCATAACCCAGTAATCCCACCCAAAACTAAGGGCAATTTTGGGCACCAAAGACAATTTAGCATGGCCAATCCACCTAACCTGCATATCTTTGGACTGTGGGAGAAAACCCACGCACACACGGGGAGAACGTGCAGACTCCACACAGGCAGTGACCCAAGCCTGGAATCGAATCTGGGACCCTGGAGCAGTGAAGCAATTGTGCTAACCACTATGCTCCCGTGCTGCCCTTCGACTACAATGGTCTCAGTAACACAGTCCCTTTAACCACATAGGTTGGCTGTGGTAAAACATACTCTGAATCCGAGTGGATTTCTGTGGCTGTCTCCTCAAAATCCCCCCAATTAATTCTTAATCCGTGAACCACCTTTTCTCACTGAACTCTGGCTTTCACATGAGTGACTTCAAATTCCACTCTCACCAAGACACACTTTCAAATTTTCTCTGAAACAATGTTTTCCTCCGCTGCTCCCAGCCAGGTTTTACACATCTCCCTTCAGGTTTCCTTTGTCTCAGCTGTTGCGCAAACTCTTCACAATTGCTTTAACTATCAATTCCCAGGCTGTATTAAGAAGGCACCAAATGTTTTATTTATCTCTGAGTCTGCTTTCCCACTTAAAATCTGCAGCTGTCTCTTTAACTCAGAACACTTCATCTGTTTTTCCCTTGGAATGTTCTGACCAGTTGTTCAGCTTGTTCTTCTAACTTCATTCTTTCCAAGACATTCTTTATGTCCCAAGTCCCTGGTTTCCTGGACTTTATCTGATTCTTTGGGAGGTCTGCCTTTTGCAACCCCCATGTCTTGTCCAGCTTTCTTCTGGCACAGTTGAGAGATGTTCACTCAAGCTCCAGCTGCAACTTAATCAGCTAAAAACTAAACTCAATAACCTTCCTACCTTAAAAGGCCCCCAGTTGCTAAGCAACAATATCATGCTTCTGCCAGATTTTATTTTCTCTTCACGCCATAACTTCTCTAAGCACAACAGAAGCACAGTTTGAATAGAAATCAAAATCTCCACACAAACCTTTGCCCAGCAGGAATCTTAGCCATCCTTAAATAGAAACACAAAAATTAAACCTACTTAAACTATACGTTATTTCTAATATTTAACAATCCCATAAAACTACCTCTGTTTCCTGACATGTTTTAAAAGCTAATTGGAGTCTTTACGGCCATTTGAGCTAATCTTCCATTCTGGGACATTCCTGTCTAGTAGTAACACCAACTGGGATTGTAACACTGTTTACAACCATAGTATCGTATTTGACGCTGGGATAAATTTCTGTCCATATATTCGACCCATCACAAAGACTGCATATTTCCGCTTCCGTAACATCACCTGACTCTTTCTCCCTTTCCCCCCACCCGAACTCCTGATTCAACTCATTCTATTGAAATCGTATTCATGTTACTTATGCCTTTGTTACCTCTAGACTTTTAAAAAAATTTTTTAGAGTACCCAATTCACTTTTTCCAATTAAGGGGCAATTTAGCGTGGTCAATCCACCTACCCTGCACATCTTTGGGTTGTGGGGGCGAAACCCATGCAAACATGGGGAGAATGTGCAAACTCCACACGGACAGTGACCCAGAGCCGGGATCGAACCTGGGACCTCGGCGCCGTGAGACTGCAGTGCTACCACTGTGCCACCATGCTGCCCCTCTTACCTCTAGACTTGACTATTCCAATGAACTCAAGGCTAGCATCCACATTCTTGCATGCGTTAACTTGGTCATGAAAAACACGACTGCCAATGGCCTACCTCGCACCGCCCTGTTCACCAATTATTTCTTCGCTTGCCAGCTTCACTCCTGGTCAAGCATCGTGGTTTTCAAATCCCTCCCTGCCCTTGCCCCACCTTCACTCTGCAATTTCTTCCAGCCCACAATAATCTTAGACACCTACATGCGTCTAATTTTGGACTTGAGCATTGTCATTTTAAATTGCTTCATCATTGATGGCCATGCCTTTAGTTGCCTAGACCAGTCGTCCCAAACCGCTGTGTCGTGGCAAACATGTTGGTAGCTGCAGCTACCAATATTCCCACACACGTCCTTGCAGCAAGACACCTAATAATCCCGAACCGTTTCTCTCAGCGACCGCTTGGCACCCGCTCAAATGTTGCCTTCAAATTCCACTATCTTCCCAACAGCTAAAAAGAAAAGTGGGTATGCCATGGAATTGTTGGTCTCATTGAAGTGCGCCATGTTACTGAAAAGGTTGTGAACCACTGGCCTAAACCTTAAGCTCTGGAATTTTCCCTGCACATCCCTTTGTTTCTGACACTTTGACCAAATCTTTGAACATTTGACCTCCTTGTATACCTTGGGGTCATAATTGATGCCCCTGTGAAGCACCTTGGAACATTTTGTGGACATTTTCACTGAAGATTTTATGTTTCATTACTTCTCATTCTTCTGACTCCTAGGGAATATAGGCCTAGTCTACAAACACTTGCCTCAGAGAACATTTTGCTCTTCCAAGAACCAGTCTAGTGAACCTTTGCTTCACCATCTCTTGGGCAAGTATTTCTTTCTTTCGGCAAGGCAACCAAACTGCACACTACTCCAGCAGTAATGCCCTATATAAAAGCAGCAAACCCCTTTACTCATCATCCAATTCCTTTGTGAAATAACCTATAAAAGCATTTGCCTTCCTAATTGCTTGCTATCTCTTCAAGAAATACAAGGACACGAAGGCTCATAAGACCTTAAGACGAAGGAGCAGAAGTAGGCTACTCAGCCCACCAAGTCTGCTCCGCCATTCAATGAGATCATGGCTGATCTAATATAATCCTCAGCTCCACCTGATAGAAGTTCATAAAATTATTAGGGGTATAGATAGGGTAAATGATAGGCTTTTTCCCAGGACGGAAATGACAATTACAAGGGGCCACACGTTCAAGATGAGGGGGAAAGGTTCAGGGGAGATGTGCGAGGGAAGTTTTTTTTACACAGAGGGTGGTGGTGGCCTGGAATGCACTGCCAAGTGAGGTGGTTGAGGCAGATAAGTTAGCGACCTTTAAGACTTATCTGGAGAGGCACATGAATAGATGGGGTATAGAACGATACAGGCGGTTGGTCTAAATGGACACTTGATCGACGCAGGTTTGGAGGGCCGAAGGGCCTGTTCCTGTGCTGTATTGTTCTTTGTTCCACTTTCCTGCTTTATCCCCATAACCCTTGGTTCCTTTGCTGATTAAAAATCTGTCTGTCTCAGCCTTGAACATGCTTTTTTTTAAATAAACAATTTTATTGAGGTAGATTTTGGCTTTATAACCGTTACAGACATCATCAGAAAGAAAGCAAAAAAGGCAAAAATGTGCAAACATCCACGTACTTTCAATACTTCCAACGTAACATATTGCACAAGCCCGCTCCCCTCCCACCGGTACTACCCGCCATATTTTCCCAGCCTTGAACATACTTAACGACCCAGCCTCTCTAGCTCTCTGCGGTGCAGAGTTCCAGATTCACTACCTCGGAAGAAATTCCTTCTTATCTGTGTCTTAAATGGGCAAACCCTCTTTGATTATGCCCTCTGGTCCCCCTACATGCAACCATTTCCCATTCTCTGATGAATCAAGCAGCATTCTGCTTTTTAAAAACTTTTCATGGATAGCTTTACACTCCGCCACGTTGCATCCTCATGTTCTTGCCCATTCACCGAACCTGTCTGCATCCCTCTGCAGCCTCTTTGTATCTCCCGATTCCATACATTCTTTCTTAACTTTGTATCGTCAACAAAATTGAATCTATTGTACTCAGACCATTCATCTAAATCATATACATACATATATATGCTCAAAGCGGGCATAGAATGCATTGAGCTCATCAGGGAGTGTTGGAGCCGATGATTTTACATGCCTTCATCTTGTAGCCCATTAGTGGTAATGCAGTGGTAATGGATTGTTAGCTAGCTTCGACAAAGAGAGTTATTCAGAGTAGCAGAAGATGGGAATTGGTGATCCACAATGATCAGTTTTGAGACCACTGTCATTCACAATTTACATCAACAACTGGACTTTGGAATCAAAAACACAATTTTTTACTTGGCAGATGACACCAAATTGAGTGAGGATAGTCAATACAGAGGAGGACCACAACAAATGTTAGGAGGGCATTAATAATCTTGCTGGTAGGTAAATAACTAGAGGCCATCAGTACAAGATAATCCTAAGAAAGTCAACTGGAATTTCAGAAGAAACCACTTCATCCAACGAGTAGTAAGAGTGAGGAAGTGATTGGCATCGAATAGTATAGAAGTAACCTTGAGGGAGATGGGGATAGAGGGTTACGATGGTAGATTTGGTTGGGCCTGCCACCTTTCCATTATGACCTCTAGAAGCTATTCTATGTAATGCTCATTTGATGTAACTTGGGAAGGAGCATTAAGGGAGCGCTAATCTTATGGCAGGATATTCATTTATACATAATTGAAAGCAGAAAATATACTAAATAAACATCTGAAAGTTAAAAGAATAGTAAATTTGTGTTCTGGATAGAAACATGGTTAGTGTTGGATTGCAAAAGAGCAAATATAATAAATAGTAACACAATATCAGTACAAGCCTGGATTTAGCTGCAAAACACAGTGAACTGCAGAAACAGAATTCAATTTTTCGCAGAGACTATCTGGGCCCTTTAATCTAAACATTTACTTTAACAGTTTTAAATCTTAGCTGGCTCTTCTATTTTTATTGCATTCGAACTTGCGCTCCTCCAATCTTCAACTGTTTACTGATCATTTAACTTTCTAATGTTTCCTGATGAACATGATTGCACATTACCTTGCAATTATCTATTATACTTTAGATTTTAAAAAATAAATTTAGTGTACCCAATTCATTTTTTCCAATTAAGGGGCAATTTAAATTGCCAATCCACCTAACCTGCACATCTTTGGGTTGTGGGGGCGAAACCCACGCAAACATGGGGAGAATGTGTAAACTCCACATGGACAATAACCCAGAGCCGGGATCGAACCTGGGACCTCGGCGCCGTGAGGCAGCAGTGCTAACCACTGAGCCACCGTGCTGCCCCACAATTATCTTTTATAATAATCTTTATTAGTGTCACAAGTAGGCCTACATTAATGCTGCAATGAAGATACTGGGAAATCCCCTAGTCATCACATTCTGGTGCCTGTTCGAGTACACAGAGGGAAAATTCAGAATGTTCAATTCACCTAACAAGCACATGTTTCGTGACTTATGGCAGGAAACCGGAGCACTCGGAGGAAACCCACGCAGACAGGGGGAGAACCTGCAGACTCCAGTTAAACAACAAGACAGACAATTGTGCTTCTCTGTAATCTTGATTATTATTGACCAAGCAACCTTCACCTATTCTTCTCACCCATTTTTATATTTCACAATCCAAAAAATTTATCTTGCCTCATTTCCCTATTTAATTGCTAAATGCTGAGCGATTCAGTACTCTTCATAGAATTTACAGTGCAGGAGGCCATTTGGCCCATCGAGTCTGCAGCGGCTCCTGGAAAGAGCACCCACCCAAGGTCAACCCCTCCACCCTCTCCCCACAACCCAGCAACCCCACCCAACACTAAGGGCAATTTTGGACAAATGCCTGATTTGTAATTCAAATTTTCAGCTTTGGCAATCGTTTCCATTTTATGCTTAATCATTAATTCAATTTCTACCCATTTTTAAAGAATAATTAGACTTTATGAAGAAATGGCACCTTATGATTAATCTATAGACATAATAGCGTTGTACATAATTAGATGAGTCACATCTAATTTTTGTACATAATCACCATCACTGGTTTACACTTCAATTTTTTAAATTTACTTTCAGCATGTGGGTAAAGCTGTCGTAGCTATATTTATCATCCATCTTTGGTTGCTCTGAGGTGAAGGTGATCGGTCATTAAAATTAGGACATTTTGAGAAGACAGCCTAACTTTCTTTTCCCTGACGGACATCAGTGATCCAGTTTGGCTTTTATGACAATCCATCAAACCTTTTACAGTCATAGAAAAGTTATGGCACAGAAAGAGACCATTCAGCCCATCATGTCCATGCCGGTTGAAATGAAAAATGAAATGAAAATGGCTTATTGTCACGAGCAGGCTTCAAATGAAGTTACTGTGAAAAGCCCCTAGTCGCCACATTCCGGCACCTGTTCGGGGAGGTTGGTATGGGAATTGAACCGTGCTGCTGGCCTGCCTTGGTCTGCTTTAAAAGCCAGCTATTTAGCCCAGTATGCTAAACCAGCCCCTGAAAATATTCGCTGCCCATTCTAATCTCATCCTCCAGTACCCATTCCATAGTCTTTCGGGTTACAGTACTTCAGGTGTAGATGAGATGCAAGTACCTTTTGATTGAGTTGAGGGTTTGTACCTCAACCACCAATCCAAGCAAATTCCAGACACCGATCACCCTTTGGATGTAAAGTATTTTCCCAATATCCCCTCTAATCCTTCTACTAAATATCTTAAATCTGTGGCCCCCTTGTAATTGATCACTCTGAGAGAACTCTCTGCAAAACTCCAGCTGTGGTCTAACCAACGTTTTATACAGTTCCATAATTACATCTCCGCCTTTCTATTCTATACCTCACCCAATAAAGAAAGGCATTCCAATACACCTTCTTTACCATCTTATCTGCCATGTTTTACCACTTTCAGAGACCTGCGGTCATGCACTCCCAGGTCTCTCACTTCAATAATAATAATCTTTCAATAACAATCTTTAACATACTGTTAGGTGAATTGGACATCTGAATTCTCCTTCTGTGTACCCGAACAGGTGCCGGAGTGTGGTGACTAGGGGCTTTTGACTGTAACCTTATTGCAGTGTTCATGTAAGCCTACTTGTGACAATAAAGATCATTGACATCTTATCAAACAGCTTGAAATGTTCATCACTTCAAATTCTATCGAGAACTCAGCAGATGAACTGCACTCAAGACAGGGAGTTAGTTGGCACAACTCTTTACACCCATGATGATTTGGTATATTGTATGTACTGTACACTTCGTATACTGTACCTTGCAGTCCATCTCAGCTACTTTTCGTTTCGTTTCATTTAACTGAGTGAGCAGCCCCTTATTCTGGGCGTTGAGATATAGCACCTTCTCGCGTAGGCCACTGCATTCCTTTTCTGCTCGACATAGCTGGTTACCGCTGATTTGGTTCTGATATTTTGATAAGTTAACAGATAAACAAAACAAGGATTAGAAACTGCAACTTCAAATTCACATCATCAACTTTTCTGATAGCAATGTTTCGAATTCCCCTTCCTTGTGTTTTATGAACATGGAGAACTAAATTTTCTGGAAGATTGCTGTTAACGTAAGATATTTACATCCCATTGCCCCCACATATGTCACTTGGTTATGATGCCTTTTCACAATCCTTCCATCTGGGAGAAAAACATTCTTATAACTCTGTCATTGGAACTCTGTCAAAGCCAATGGTCCAGATTTGGCAGTCGTTGGTGAAAGAACGGCACTCACCGTCCACCTCAAAAAAAAGTTCCCCACAATGTTTTAGCTGACTCTAGAGCGCAGATTTCCTCTTTTCTGTCATCAGTTTGAATTCAGCCCCCTCAGCAGGGAATCTGTGGCATCTGTGAACAGGGCAAGCAGCAGGGAGGCTGATCAAACAATGAGATTGACGAATCCTCTCAGACAGTAAAGCAGGGAATAAAAAAGGGAAATATAAATTACATTTAAACAATTGTACAGAGAGCAAAATAAAGTTTGGGGCATTCACACTGGATTAAGGGGGAAACTTAAAATAGAAAAATAGAAAAGCGAACTTAATTTTTAAAAAATAAATTTAAAGTACTCAATTCGTTTTCTCCAATTAAGGGGCAATTTTAGCGTGGCCAATCCACTTACCCTGCACATAGAACATAGAGCAGTACAGCACAGGACAGGCCCTTCGGCCCTCGATCTTGTGCCGAGCAATGATCACCCTACTCAAACCCACGTATCCACCCTATACCCAAACAACCCCCCCCTTAACCTTACTTTTTAGGACACTACGGGCAATTTAGCATGGCCAATCCACCTAACCCGCACATCTTTGGACTGTGGGAGGAAACCGGAGCACCCGGAGGAAACCCACGCACACACGGGGAGGACGTGCAGACTCCGCACAGACAGTGACCCAGCCGGGAACCGAACCTGGGACCCTGGAGCTGTGAAGCATTTACGCTAACCACCATGCTACCGTGCTGCCTTGGGTTGTGGGGGCGAGACCCCCGCAGACACGGGGAGAATGTGCAAATTCCACACTGATGACCCGTGGCCGGGATCGAATCAGAGTCCTCAGCACTGTGAGGCAGCAGTGCTCCACCGTGCCGCCCAAACTTAATTCTTTTAATATTCTTTTTATATTTCTGCTATGTACTTTGAGGGACTGTTATCAATACCTATCTCCAACAACTATTTTTTTTTTTTTTTAAATGGGAAAGGCATTGAATTACTTGGACGTTTTCTTGGGAACTGACCTGGGTTTTTTTTTAAAAGGTTATCAGTTCACTTCAGTCTGTGAGGAAACTGCCTTTTTCAAGAAGTCACATGACTTGAGCTAAATGATCAGAAAGGCACCCAAGGAGATAAGAATTATTTGTTTCTTTGAACTTTTAGTTACTGGAGAGAAAAAGAACAAATCCTTACAAACATGAGGTAATGCATTTTGGAAGGTCTATTACAGGTAGGGAATATACAGTGAATGGTAGAACCCTCAAGAGTGTTGACAGTCAGAGAGATCTAGGTGTACAGGTTCACAGGTCACAAAGTGGCAACACAGGTGGAGAAGGTACTCAAGAAGGCATACGGCATGCTTGCCTTCATCGTCAGGGGCATTGAGTATTAAAATTGGCAAGTCATGTTGCAGCTGTATAGAACCTTAGTTCGGCCACACTTGGAGTATAGTGTTCAATTCTGCTCGCCACACTACCAGAAGGATATAGAGGCTTTAGAGAGGGTGCAGAAGAGATTTACCACAATGTTACCTGGTATGGAGGGCATTAGCTATGAGGAACGGTTGAATAAACTCGGTATTTTCTCACTGGAATGACAGAGGTTGAGGGACGACCTGATAGAGGTCTACAAAATTATGAGGGGCATAGACAGAGTGGATAGTCAGAGGCTTTTTCCCAGGGTAGATAGGTCAATTACTAGGGGGCATAGGTTTAAGGTGTGAGGGGGAAGGTTTAGAGATGTTCGGGGCAAGGAGATGCACAGAGGGTAGTGGGTGCCTGGAACTCAGTGCCAGTGGAGGTGGTGGAAGCAGGGACGATAGTGACGTTTAAGGGGCATCTTAACAAATAAATGAATAGAATGGGAATAGAGGGATACAGATCCTGGAAGGGTAGACGATTTTAGTTTAGACGGGCAGCATGATCGGCGCAGGCTTGGAGGACCGAAGGGCTTGTTCCTGTGCTGTACTTTTCTTTGTTCTTTCAGATGTCCTGGTGATTTACTGGAAACTACCCGACCGAGAGGAGTTACTGTTTTGAACTAGGTTTGGTCCAGTTTTTGAAATAAACCATAAAGGAGAAGGTTGTCCAAATCACTCTCTCCCTGCCTTGTCTGAAATTCAGTGTAGTTATTAGTATCCAGCTATACTCAGAACAACTCATCTGTATTTGGAAACCTGAGAAGCTGACATGAAAGAGTGATCCCACAGACTGATTCCGCTCTGTTCTCTTCCACACCAAAGTTCCTTTGGAAAAACTTCCAGACAACTACTGGGATGAGCAATCCACTTTCACACGTAAAAACACCAGGCTAATAGCATCAATACCCTCCAAACCTTATACTTTTTCATAAAGTTTTCCCATTAGCCAAAAGGCGTTTTTCCTTACATGCCAACCTGAGCAAAAATGCTCTTTGTTTTGTTTTTTGTGTAAATTTTGTTTTATAATAAATCAATTGTTCTGACTTTATTGAAAGAAGCCTGGTCAAAGTTACTTTTATTCTGGTTCTAACAATAGCAAAAGGAAACAATTGGCCATTTTGTTGAATGAATTAAACATTATGGTGCACTCCTCAGATTCCAGTGTAACACTCGCATTTTTCATAGTCCAAGAGGTTGGCCAGCAATAATTCTGACTTACTAACCTTGAAGAATTCACTTACACCTGACTGAGCAAGTTTTAAGATTTTCAATAATATTTAGTGCGACCAATGTGCAGTTAATTCATGTTCACATCTGAATAGTGATTTGAGCGCAGATTAAACTGGCAAAGACTGCAAGACTCCACCCTGTGAAGGAATAGGATATCCCGGGCAACAACTTTCAGGTTTTTCTGAAGTACACATGTACATACAACGATGCTGCTGTCAGTTTCACCGAATAATAATGATGGTCTCGCCATTATTCAAGCAGCAAAACCAGAGCCAATGGGAATTGCACTTAGTGTTCCATCAATGGTTCCTCAAGTATTCTCCTGCATTTCTTTTCAAAAAGTCATTTCTTTTCCCCACCCCAAGGTAGGCAGATGATCCATTTGAAAGTAAATGCTAGTGCAGCCATCTCCATTGGCAAAAGCATGCTGAAACCAACTTCCCACTATCCTGCAAAGTCTCCATCGTTTTGCAGATACAAGACTTCTGGTCATTCAAATTGTATATTCAATCCCATAAGAAAACTCTGTTGGACAAATATAGTGTTCATGAAGAATTACTTTAAAATACTCAAGGAAGTCTATTTGAATTCATTCTTGCTACAGCCCTTTTGGTCCTCCATCCTTTTCAATTGTGTTAAACAAAGAGAGAGTTAAACTACTGGACCTGCATCAGACTGTATCCAGTTATCCCACGATTACAATGGTGGTTCGATTATAAGTAATTTACTCGTAGGCTAGTAAACTGAAATACAAAATGTTGGACTGCCTACCCATGCTTTGTGCAAATGCTTTTTTTTACATTGTGGTGTATATTCAATGTTGAATTAATGTTGTTTAACAATAATAACATCAACAAAATCGATCAGTATTACAAATCATACACTTATCCAAATAGGGATGTTTCCTGAACCACCAACATAAATAGAATCCAATCAGAAACTTCCTGTTAAATGAGCACCGAGTTGCTGAACTGGTTGATGCAGGAGTTTTATTTTTGATCATAGCATGCTTCAGAAACTCAATTTTCACCTCATATTACAAAAAAGTACCTTTCAGGTGCATGTGTCAAGTTCTACTGCAAGGCAAAGCTCAACAGTATTTCCTGTGGATCTAAAGTAACTGGTACAGAATCTTAATAACTAAAGACATCTGCATGGAGATTGGCAGGAAGCAACTGCACATTGCATCAGATATATTGCAGCAAAAACACCGGAAGTGATCACCTGATGTAACAATTATACACATCTCAAGTCTCTTTGAATCTTGAAGGTATTTTCTCTAATGTAATAAGCAGTTCAATGGCATAGCATACCATGAGCTGTGGTATTGGAATGATGAAATTGGAGTTCAAACAAATTTCCCAAATGGCAACTTGCCATCTTGGCGTGACAACTAGGTTGAAGGAAAACAGGCACAGGAAGACCAGGAAACAAGTCGTGGTCATGCATATTTCAGTCTGTAAGTTACCTGTCTACTCACCTCTCATGGCATCACCCAACAACAGAAAATAACATTGGAAATAAAATTAATTTACAGAAAACATTCTGACTGAAGTTAAATCTGTATGACAAACTCTACTTCATGAGAAAAAGCCAGCAGCAGCCATTTATACCTGTGTTTCAAGTTCCAACATCCTTTGTTTGATTTCTTTCAGTTCAGCCTGTGTTTCAGCTCCTCTGAGGCGCACTGTCATCAGTTCGTCCTGGAGCTCACTTACAGCATTCCTCCGTGGTGAGTCTTTCCACCTGCTTGTAGTTCTAGCTAAATGACGCTGAGACAATTTGAGAATGGGATTAAATTTCCATAATTTTTTATGGTCAAACAAATCAGTTTAAGTGATTGACAGCATTTTACAACTGAAGAAATCCTTCTGGCATGTCCTAGTCTATGCATTCAGAAAGACCCTAAAGCCCTCCTGCCTCCAATTATAGCATATACCTTGTTAAATGATTCCTGGTTTTCTCCTTCACCAAATAATACAGCGCAATAGAAGCCCTTCAGCCCATCGACTCTGCATTGACACATGAAAAACACCTAACCTGTCTACCTAATCCAATTTGCCAGTGCTTGGCCCACAGCCTTGAATGTTATGAAGTACAAAGTGCTCATCCAGGTACTTTTTAAAGGATGTGAAGCAACCCACCTTTACCTCCCTCCAAGACAGTGCATTCCAGACCGTAACCACCCTCTGGGTAACAAATGTTTTCCTCAAATCCCCCTTAAACCTCCTGCCTCTCACCTTGAACTCGTGTCCCCTCGTAAATGACCCTTCAACTAAGGGAAACAGCCGTGCCATATCCATCTTGTCCATGCCCGTCATAATCTTGTACACCTCAAATCAGGTCAGTCTTCTTTGCTCCAGCGAAAACAATCCAAGCCTATCCAACCTCTCTTCTTCCGTTCCAGCCCCAGCAACATTCTGGTGAATCGCCTCTGCACTCTCTCCAGTGCAATCCTATAATGTGGCAACCAGAATTGCACACACTACTCCAGCTGTGGTCTCAACAAAGTTCTACACAACACCAACGTGACCTCCCTTCTTTTGTAATCTATGCCTCAATTGATAAAGGCAAGTGTCCCATATGCCTTTTCACCATTCTATTAACAATGCCCTTCTGCCTTCAGAGATCTCTCTACAGATACTCCAAGGTCCCTTTGTTCCTCGGAACTCCCCAGTGTCAGGCCATTCATTGAATACTTCCTTGTCATCTTACTCCTTCCAAAGTGTATCACCTCACACTTTCAGGGTGAAATTCCATCTGCCACATTTGACCATCCCATCCATATCTTCCTGTAACCCACGACACCCAGCCTCACTGTTAACCACCAGGCCAATCTTTGTGTCATCTGCAAACTTACTGATCCTACCCCCACAAAGTCATCTATGTTGCTTACATAAATGACAAACAATAGGGGACCCAGCACATATCCCTGTGATACCCCACTGGACTGGCTTTCAGTCACTAAAGCAGCCGTCTGTCATCACTCCTGTCTCCTACAGCTAAGCCAATTATGAATCCACCTTATCAAATTACCCTGTATCCAATGTTCATTTGCCTTCTTTACAAGTCTCCCATGTGGGGCCTTGTCAAAGGCTTTGCTGAAATCCATGCCAACTACATCAACTACAGTACCCTCATCTACACACCTGGTCACATGTTCAAAAAATGCAATCAAATTTGTTAGGCATGACCTCCCTCTGGCAAAGCCATGTTGACTATTCCTGATCAAACTTTGCCTCTACAAGTGGAGATAGATTTCCTCCTTCTGAATTTTCTCCAGTAGTTTCCCTACCACTGACACGAGACTCACTGGGCTGTAGTTCCCTGGCTTATCTCTACAACTTTTCTTAAATAATTAAACCACATTAGCTGTTCTCCAGTCCACTGGCATCTTCCCCCTGGCCAGAGAGGAATTAAAAATTTGTGTCAGAGACCCTGAAATCTCCTCCCTTGCATCCCACAGCATCCTGGGACTCAATTCATCTGGACCTGGAGACCTGTCCACTTTTAAGCCTGCCAACACCTCCAATACCTTGCCACTCTCTATGAAAATTTGCTCAAGAACCTCACAGTCTCTCTCCCCGAGTTCCATACCTAAATCTTCATTCGCTTGGATGAAGACAGATGTTAAGTATTTGTTCAACACCCTACCGATATCCTCCGACTCCACCCAAAGATTTCTCCCTTGGTCCTTAATAGGCCCTACTTTTTCCGTGGTTATCCTCTTCCCACTGATATATTTCTAGAATATCTTGGGATTTTCCCTACTTTTACCAGCCAGAGCTCTCTCATATCCCCTCTCTGCTCTCCTGATTGCTTTCTTGAGCTCCATCCTGCACCTTCTGTACTTCACTAACGCCTCCGTTAATTTAGTCCCCTTGAACTTGCTAAAAACCTCTCTTTTCCTTCTCATCATATCCTGAATATCTCTGGTCATCCATGGCTCTCTGGGCATGTTACTCCTTCCTCTTTCCCTATAGGGAACATCTTAGGCCTGTATCTTCCCCATTTCCTTTTTGAATGCCCCCCTCCCCCCTCACTGCTCTTCTGTAGATTTCCCCACAAGTAACTCTTTCCAGTCCAACTTGGCAGGCAGATCCTGCCTTATTTTGCTAAAACCCGATCTTACCCCAATCCAAACTTTTTTTTGCACCATGTCTATTTCCTTGTCCATAACAAGCTTAAATCGTACTATGGTTGCTATCACCAAAATCCTCCCCCACCAACCACCTGTCTGGCTTAATTCCCTAGAATTAGGTCCAGCACTGCACCATCCCTTGTTGGACCCTCTACATATTGAGCTAAAAAGTTCTCCTGCATATATTTTAAGAACTCGATGACAATTAATGTTGAGAAAGTTGAAATCACCTAATATAATCACCCTATTATTATTTTTACACACCTCTGTGAATTGCGTACATTTATGCTCATCAATTATTTCCCACTGACTGTCTAGGGATCACTATGCTATTGTATTGATCAGTGTGAAGAATATAAAAACTGTATATCAGCACTAAGTTTGCCTTTTCCCAGTGAAAACCCATGTCAGTGAAAACCCATGTTCAGTTGTCCTACTCAATTTAACTTGATGCAGTTTTCCAGATTTTTTATTTTATATATATATATATATATATATATATCTCCCAGACGCCTCCTTTTAATACTAAACGTCCAAGTTTCTCCTTCAGACTGTGGGCTGGAGTGACTTTGTGCCTGTAGGAATATGGGACAAAGGTGGATATATGTAGTTGGTCGCAGATCAGCCATAATGCAATTGAATTGTAGATTCAAAGGGGATAAATGACCGACTCTTGTTCCTACTCGCTTCACTATTTGTTGTAGGGGCTGATTTAGCACAATGGGCTAAACAGCTGGCTTGTAATGCAGAACAAGGCAGCAGCGTGGGTTCAATTCCCATCCCGGCCTCCCCGAACAGGTGTCGGAATGTGGTGACTAGGGACTTTTCACAGTAACTTCATTGAAGTCTACTTGTGACAAAAAGCAATTATTATTATTACTACTAAGATAGACCATTTGTGACTGACATTATTAGACAGTACTCAGGATGTGGTTTGATCAGAGCACTACATGGCAGCTTGGTAGGGCTTTCTCTGACTTTCATTCTTCTGCTTCAACTACAAAGTTAATCAACCTATTAACTTTCTTGAATATTTTTCTACATTGTTCGACACACTATGTCCGAACAATGTAGAATCACCTACCAAGATGCTTAGGTTCTGCTGAACAATAATAAGATATTGTAGATGATCTTTGAGTGAATAATGGCAGGGTGTTTTCTTTTTGTGAGAGGGGGAACTAAATTACAGTGAGTTGAATTTGAAAATTACAACTTGGAATAACTTTGTGAACAAATCATAGCGCATATATAATTGAAATGATTGTTTAAATAGCGTTATCCTAAAGTGTCCGTCAGTCAATAATATTTTCTTTGGATTCAATTATAACTAAGCAAACTCCAGCTGTTTATAACAGCACCTTAAATTAAATTGATGCCTTGAGATCACTATATGCCGTCACTACCTCTCAATACAAATTTTGGAATTGGCTTGATAGGATAATCACTGCTTTTTTGTTTGGCTTGGCTGCAAATCTCATGATACCACAATTTGTCTTACAAACTCTTTGAAAAAACTAAAATATTTACCAGAACATTTATTTCCTAATGTTTTGATTTTATGCATTCAAATTTTCCCATTATTTCAATATTTGTCAATCAGATGTGCAGCCTCTAAATTAAGTACATCTGGGAACTCAATGTAATGTTTTAGAAAGTGTAAACTATGTAAAATAACAATACATGTTATTTCTTAATCTATCATTTTTCCTAATGGTTCAGTAGGTAATTTTGGTCCCATACTAAGCAATTCAGACCAGTATGCCCTGGGTTAGTCAGCTAATCTCAGCTGGGTAAAACCATGCTGCTAAAGTAGTTGCCAGTACTCTTCAGCTCGGGTGAGTCAGAAAGTGAGAGATCTCTACTGACATTTCCATCCAGTGAGCCCTCATGGAAAGTGTTCGAGAGTTGACCTTGGGTTCCAAAAGATTTGGGTTTAACTGTAATGTCTTCCATTACTAACTAATCTCTCAACCATCAATCATATATGCAGAATGGTCACTTTTAGACGAGGTACACCGACAGGTATACACCGATAAGCCATACCCCACCAACAGAAGTACATTCAGGAAAGGGAGAAATTTCCAAAAAAGAATATTAAGCTATTCATTCTTCTCCATTTTATATAACACATTTCCAACATTTTAGCAGATGAAATTTCAATGGTTATGCAAAATATTTGTATTTACTACATTTTAACACATGTAAAATCTACAACGTTTCAATGCAAAGGGGAAATTAAGATGCATTGTGTAATAATTATAAGGAATTCTAGAGTTCAGTTTCTTCTGCCTGAAGTAGTCATCTATCCCAGCATCTTAATTTGAAAACATAGGATATTCCACTTGCATCTCAGGGTAAAATCAACTGACTCAGAACATTTTACTTCAAGTGGACCAGAAACAATTTCAAGATCCACAAGTATCGTTACCCATCTGAACGATAACAATGGCAACCATTTTAGAAAGCCAGTAATTTATTGCTCAGTCTGTGTCAGCAGGAACCATTCTGCAGTCCTTCAGATAGTCTTTTGGGCAGTCGTGGGTGGGGATGGGGTAAAAGGAACGTTCTCCCTGATCTGCATGTGACGTGTCAGCATTAAATGACATGGAAAGTTGAGTTGGGTCCAATTCGATTGCTACAGGCAGCGCCAAAGACAGTAATAACTTAACTTCAGCGTCAATTGCAAACTTTCAAAAGCTGCAGCTCATGTTTTCCAAAACATATGCATATTTGCCACTACTTTATGATAAAAGTAACATAAAAATGCAGATAATAAAATGCATATATTCTCATCATCTATGGTATCAGCTAAGTAGTATGACGGCACTCTGGTGAATAATAAATAATCCATCAGTTTGGTCTGATAGCTCTTGCACACCAAACGCAATTCTTTCTTTTCCTGTCACTAAGATCCATAATATGGCCAATGAGACAAACATCAAAAAGCTCAGGGGCCAAATTTTATCAAGCACACAAACATTAATTTGATTTTCAACTTTGGCTACTTGGTAATTCAGTTCACATTTACTACAATGTATAGCCAGCCATATGAACTCCTCAGTTAACCAAACAGTATCCTCACTGCCACCTATTGAACTAAAAATGCAATATCAGTAAAAGTGTGAGAATTGATGAACTCTTCAACTTTCATTCTTAAACATAAAGTAGCTGACTGAAACTATAACCACCACAGGCCCAGATAAAGTCCCACGTTAATTTTATTGGGGAACTTCAGAAATCTCAAGTTCACATTTAAATAGAACATCATAAAATAAGTTCATTTTGGAAAACTAAAGGTATTTGCATACTGTCATTTTACTCTCATATTTGTTCTTGGAACCTGGGCAACACTGCCAAGTTCATTGCCTATCACTACTTTCCCAGTGAGTATTGTGCAATAATGGGGTCGACTGTTAACAGGTTCAGGTCCGGCCAGGGCTCCTGCTTGGCCAATTCCACACCTGGGGCATTAGTGCCAGCCCCCTCTGTGTCTGTGGGAAACGTCAAAGAATATCCAAGCCACAGACTCAGTGGAGGCCTATCCACAATCAGCACAGCAGGACCAGAAGAAACTGCTTGGCATAGGGACTTTGCATTTGCTAAATAAATAAAATAGAGAGAGTATTAAAAGTCATCACATTGGGTGGGACTGGAGTTACGTGCATTTCAGATCAATAGGGGTGGCAGATCCCTTCCCTAAACTGCCTTAGTGAACCAGTTGACTGGTTTAGGAAATCCTCGCAGAGAAAATGTGGTTTAAGACCTTCCAGAGGAACCTCAGACAAGGTTTTTGTTGGCAGACAAATTCAAAGGGAATAAAGAGAGCAACAACAGGAACTCTTTATTCCATTCACTGAAATCACCTTCTGACTCAGTAACTTCTGAGGCTCTCTGAATTTTGCTCAAAATATCCGATGTCCAAGAAACTTGATTAGAATCCTGCAATTGCTTCATGATGACATGACTGCAACTGTCCTAAATGGGAGATCTGAAACAGGCACGTTCAAGGTCCGAAACCGAGGTCAAGTAGAAGGCTGTGAGATAGCTCCCACACTATTTACAACCTAACTGAGAGTGGCTGTTCACCTCAAAGATCAACCTCTTTCTGGTGGCAGCATTAAATAGCATCCAAGCAGCAAGCTCTAACCTCAATTGCCTCAATGCCAAAACTAAACTGACCACCATAAACATACATCTAGTTTGTGCATCACTGTTTGTGCACAGGCTGTGCAGAGTCTGCACGTTCTCCCCATGTCTGCATGAGTTTCCTCCGGGTGCTCCGGTTTCCTCCCACAAGTCCCACAAAGACGTGCTGTTACGTGAATTGGACATTCTGAATTCTCCATCAGTGTGCCCGAACAGACGCCAGAGTGTGGCGACTAGGGGATTTTCACAGTAACTTCATTGCAGTGTTAATGTAAGCCTACTTGCGACAATAATAAAGATGATAAAAAGGACCTGCAAAGATGGAATACACTCCCACTCTCCCTCGCGGGGAGAGTCCAGACGATCAAAATGAACGTACTGCCCAGGTTCCTCTTCCTGTTTAGATCCATTCCAATCTACATCCCCAAGGCCTTTTTCAAAGTGCTGGACAAACTTATGGCGTTCGTATGGGGGGGTAAAAATGCTAGGATCCCAAAGAAGGTCCTACAAAAAACAAAATCCAGGGGGGGGCTAGCCCTCCCGAATCTACAATTCTACCACTGGGCGGCAACAGCCGAGCGAGTAAGGGGATGGATCCAGGAGCCAGAAGCCGAGTGGGTGCGTGTGGAGGAGGCCTCCTGCATGGGGACCTCTCTCCGGGCCCTCGCCACGGCAGCACTCCCATCCCCACCCAAAAAACACTCCAGCAGACCAGTGGTGACAGCCACCCTCCAATCCTGGAACCAACTGCGGCAGCAATTTGGCCTGACCAAAATGTCGGACAAGGCTCCCATCTGCAACAACCATAGGTTCACACCAGCACTGACTGACGCCACCTTCAAAAGGTGGAGGCAGGACGGGGGGACACTGACAGTCAGGGACCTATACATGGACGACAGGATCGCAACACTGGACGAACTGACAGAGAAATTTCGGCTAGCTGGGGGGAACGAGCTACGGTACCTGCAGCTCAAAAACTTCCTACGAAAGGAGACAAGGACGTACCCACAACCGCCACGACAGACACTACTGGAAGATCTACTGGACGCAAGTATCCTAGAGAAAGGGAACTGTAGCGACATGTATGACCGACTGGTAGAAAGGGACGACACCGTACTGGACGCAACAAGAATGAAATGGGAGGACGACCTGGGGATTGAGATAGGGTGGGGACTCTGGAGTGAAGCACTGCATAGGGTAAACTCCACCTCCACGTGCGCAAAGCTCAGCCTGACGCAACTAAAAGTGGTACATAGAGCCCACTTAACAAGAAACCGTATGAGCAGGTTCTTCCTGGAGGTGGAGGACAGATGTGAACGGTGCCAAAGAGGCCCGGCCAACCACGCCCACATGTTCTGGTCTTGCCCCAGACTTGTGGAGTACTGGACAGCCTTCTTCGAGGCTATGTCCAAAGTGGTGGGGGTGAGGGTGGAGCCTTGCCCGATAGTGGCGGTCTTCGGGGTTTCAGACCAGCCAGATCTATTCCTGGGGAGGAGGGCGGACGCCCTTGCCTTTGCCTCCCTGATCGCCCGCCGTAGAATCCTGTTTGGCTGGCGGTCAGCAGCACCGCCCAGAGCTGCAGACTGGCTGTCCGACCTCTCGGAATCTCTCCAAATGGAGAAAATCAAATTCGCCATCCGAGGGTCGGACGACAGTTTCCACAGAACGTGGGAGCCATTCATGCAATTGTTCCGGGACCTGTTTGTGGCCAACGTACAAGAGGAAGAATAGTCGGGTGGCTATATGTATGCCGGCTAAAGGGGACGTTGTTATCACAGTGGTTATTACAAAGATGCTTACCTGTAAATATACATGTTAATTTTAGCGTGTTTTTTATTTATTTATTTCTCTCTCTAATAATTTGTTATTTGTTCAATATAAAATATGAAAACTCAATAAAAACATTTTTTAAAAAAAATAATAAAGATGATTATTGTTATTCTGTTGCCGCCCACCCTGCACCAGATTTGCAAGCCACTCTCGACTTCTTCAATTCTGTGCACAAGAAACTCAGCCCGTCCTCAAAAATTGCCGAAACAAAACTCAGATCAATCAACATCTGGTCAGCCAAACATTCTACCTCCCATACATGTTACTTCTCTCAAAAGGCCACCAGTGACAAGAAGATCCAGGTCACGAGATCAGCCACGCCAGCTCAAATGTTCTACAAACTGCAACAACGGGCATTTGACAAAAGCCCTCTACAAGTCAACAAAAGTCCTGGTGTACAGAACAGCTGTCGTCACCACACTCCTGTACTCCAGTGAGACCTGCACAGAGAACTGCACAGCGAAATTCCGTCAGTAGTCATCTGGATTCCACAGGAGGACAGTTGAACAACTGCTAGTTGAAGTCAGCTCCACAAAAACCCAGGCAAAACTCCTACAAAATCAACTCCGATAAACTGGGCACTCTGTCCAGATGGCCAAAATCATTTCCTCCGCCAGGTCCTCTTTTCTTAACTCTCAAATGCCAATGTTCCAGGGGAAGATAAAGAAAATTCTCCAATTACACACAATTTCTGCTTGGGAGTGCAGAAGCAAAGACATTAATGACTTGGAGGAGCTTGCTACCAATTGTTCAAAACGGTGACAACTTGCCCATCAAATTGCATTTCACTTTGAGTCACATCTTAATGATGAGACAGGGCAGCAGCAAAGGAGGAAAGAAAAATAAGAAAATCCTGCACTCTGGATGGGATGTCCTGCCCATGCGTCCAAAGATATGCAGGTCAAGAATCAGCTTGTTCATTCCCATGAACACCCATGGCCAGCTCAGTCTCTTAACCCGACATGGACATAAGCCTTGAATCGAGAAGAAGTCACCACTGCCAACATCAACCTGAAGACCAAAAGGCAGCAGTCATAGTCAACTCTTCTGGTTATAGATTTTGTGGATTTTAGTTTCACAATTTTGTGGTGGTGTTTATCTCCGGATTTCTCCGGATAGTACAGCACCACAACCAATCAGACTACAAAATGATCTGCTGGATGTTTTTCTAAAATAAATCATTTGTTATAAAAAAAATAAAACCCTCCCTTTTTTCACTGTTCCTTCAGGCACCATCTGCCTTGCCTGTGCCTATAAATGTTTGAGAGCTATAGAGCTCTGTTCAGAGGAGGGGAAGCAAGTAACTTTTGAAGCTTTCAAACTCATTGTCACTCAGCGGGCTAGGCTTCGGTGATACAACTGTGCACACTTGGGAAACTCTAGTCTTTACCATCAACCTACACTGAAGCTTCTCGGACATCAGCAGGATGTCTTTTGAAAGGATGTGCATATATTCCACATCAGAGAAAAGTAGATACCTCATCTAAATGGATTTCTTGTAAAGTGCATTAGGAAACCCAAAACATGGTGCGAGTCTTCACAAGTCAAACACCATGATCAAAACAAAAGGATGTCTCTTCAGCAAGACTTGGTAGGCTGCACAATCAGGGAGTCAAAACTCGTCTTCACCTGACACGTACACATTCACACTTTCCCAGAAAGGTTTACGTGAACGTGAGCCAATTTGTCCCTTTACCAGCATTTCAACTTCTACTCCAGATGAAATCATACCAGCATTTCAACTTCTACTCCAGATGAAATCATACAGCATTTCAACTTCTACTCCAGATGAAATCAGCTAATGGGGGAAGAGAAAGAGAATTCGACCAAAATGATCTGCTCTGTATGTTTTAAAGTAGGCAGCACCTCCAATCCTTCTTCAAACTGCTGGAATGTTTTCTAAATTAATTATTTCTGAACTTAATCAAAGACATTTATTAATAAAATGCTCAAAAACAAATATTCCATCGGCTCTTGGTTTCTGTCTATATCGCAATTGGCCTCGAAGGCATAAGTTTAAGATGAATCTGCCCTTCACTAAAGTATACGTTGTAAACATGTCCAGGCACAGAGCTCTCCAATGTCTTAACGCGAGTATTAATTGCTCCCTTGGCACAGAGATCTGTGTGACAACTGTGCTTGCGCAAAAATCCAAATTTCTGTTGCTAAATGGTTCTTATTTTCCACTGAATATTATACATGCCTTTTGTTTTGGCAGCTGATCACATTCAGGTTATTCTCTTAGCCCTCTTCCTCGTTCTGATAAAGTATCCCTACTGAAAACATTAAGCAGTCTTTATTTAGATGATAGACTTCCTATATATTTCCATCATTAACAGTTGCTTTTTTTTCCTTTGTCAGCTTAGGATCAATAGTTTGAAGATATTTTAAAGTTTAGAAATGCTATACCCAAACTGGTACGGTGGGGCAGGAGTGAAATTTACCCTGCATACGCCCGCTAACCCATTGGATGCTCTTCACCCTAATCATCTTTTTGCCCAACTCATTCACAGGTCATTTCAAATATAGTTACTTGACTGTAAACCTCTTTTGGGATGACCTGAAGATGTGAAAGGTGGAATATCAAAGTAAATTAATTACTTTTTTCTGCTATTAATTTCCAAATGCTTGCTCTTGGCAGCAACATTCATTCAGCATCATACAGTTTTGTTCAGTCAGGAGGCTTGAATGCTTTGCTTATTCATCGGTGTGTTACAATCCCAATCAGCGTTATAACTGGACGAGAAGCTCCCAGAAAAGAGCCCTGGCTCAAAAGAGCATACTTTTACTTTTTGAAAAATAAAACAGAAGAACAGAGTCACAGGGCATTAATTCATTCTAGCAAGAAAAATAATTACTAAACATGAAAAATTTGGATTATAATACAATACTCCTTCACTACCCCTTAGCTTAACAATTACACACAGATTTTAAGATTGACACAGATTGCAAAGTACATCTTGAATTGAAGTGATCTCATTAACACATACAGTCCCTTTTAAGCACACAAGATGACTGTGGTAAGACACATTCCTCTCTGAGCCCAAACGAATATCTGTGGATTTCTCCTCAAAATGCTCCCAGATGATTCTTATACTGGGAGCCACCTTGACTCCTTGAACTCTGGCTTCCACACGAGTGATTTTAAATTCCACTTTCAAAAGTCACACTTTCAAACCTTTTAAATTATGTTTTGCCTCCATCAAGGTTTTACTTTCAGGTTTTACACCTCTCCCTATAGGTTTCCTTTGCCTCAAGGTTTTTACACAAACTCCAGCCACCGATTTCCACATTTATTTAAAATATCTCCCAAACTGTAGTAATTTCTCACAAACCTTGGGCGGGATTCTCCGACCCACCCCGCCGGGTGGGAAAATCACCGGGGGTCGGCGTGAATCCCGCCCCCGCCATCCTCCTAATTCTCCCGCCCCCCAAAAATTGCCCCGGCGTGAGTCGCGCCGCCCGCCTCGGAGAATGGCGGGGTCCGGCACGACTCAATGGGCCCCCGGGGCTGACCGAATTTCTCCGGCCCACGATGGACCGAAGTCCCGCCCATTCTTTGCCAGTCCCGCCGGTGTAAATTAGAGTAGGTCCCTTACCGACAGGACCTGGCGGCGCGGGCGAATCTGGCCCCGGGAGGTGCCCCTACGGCGGCCTGGCCCGCATTCGGGGCCCACCAATCCGCGGGCGGGCCTGTGCCGTGGGGGCACTCTATTGTTCCGCACCAGAGGCCGTGGTCCTCTGCCATTCCCGGTGCGGAAGCGAATCCCTCTGCCCATGTGTGGGGATGACGCCAGCACGCGTTGGCGCTCCTGCGCATGCGCCGACTCGCGCCGGCTAGCGTGGCGCCAAGCCCCTTTCCCGCCGGCCAGCGGGGCGCCACCTTTGGGGCGACCCGACGCTGGAGTGGTTCAGGCCACTCCGTCCCGCCGGGACCCCCCGCCCCGCCGGGTAGGTGAGAATCCCGCCCCTTAGCACTGCGGCAGGTCTCTTTCTGGCTTCTCCAATGTCTTTTCAACTCTGTGGCTTTACTGAACAGTAATCTGGTCTCGTTCCCAGCTTCTTCTGTTCCGTTAACTCCAGACTTCTTAGAAACTTCTCTTTATTTCTCTGGTTCCTCAAATAGCTGGACTTTAGATTTCCAGCATCTGTTTCCTTAACCATTACTCCATAGCATGTTTTTTCTTGTAGCAAGGCTGACAGTGATGTTCCCTCTTTAGCCTTCTAAACTACTGCTTCTAGCAGAGCTGTGAGAGCTGCCTTCTCTCTCACCCACTACCTCCAACTGCCATTAAATTAGATAAAACTAAAATGTAAAAGCTTCACTACATTACAAGGGCACAGTTGCTAAGAAACCACTGCTGGTTTATCTACTCATAACACCACAGCCCTCTGTAAGCACAATAGAAACACAGTTAGAATTAAACATAGAAATACTTTTGTCCAGCATGAATCTAATTATAGGTCCAACCCTTTCAGGCACAGAAACATTAAATTAAACCCATTTATTTCTAATGTTTACCAATACATAAATACCAATAAATCCCTTAAAACTACCTTTACTTTCCTAACACCTGCCCTGTTGAAAGAAAGAAATCATCATTACGCTGGTGTTACAACCACTTCACACAAACGTGACCTGATAAATATCTAACCATGTAAATTTCATCATACAATTACAGTGTTTTAACTAGACAAAAACTTCAAAAGCAACATCAGAATCTATAGATGGTAACGTCATAACTCAATTCTTGTATTTCTTTTTCTTCTGGTTTTCAGTTTACAACTCAGAAAATGTTTCATTTAGATCTACAGTACAATTGTTCTTTTAGTCACTTCTAGGCTTTTTTTGCACAAGTTCTGAATTACCTCATTCTAGTTCTCAGTCGAGTTTTAATCGTCCTTGCCTTTCTTCCAACTACTACACCTTGTTTAGTATCAACAACAAACATTTTTAAATCAGTGTCTCTGGTCATTGATTCGGAAAGATCACTTTGCAATTTCAGTACTTCTGGTTAAGATTCCTAATTTCCAATTTTGCAAGTTCTTCAGTTGTTTTCTTACTGTTCATTACTAACTTTGATATTGCTTTGATCAGCAATATTACTTGGATCTGTTCTTTGCTCAACTGCATCAGTATCTAACATTTGAGTATTTTTTCACAGGAATAACACTTCATACCATCCACCTTCTTCTTCATTTCCTCCATTTTGCTTTGAAGCTCAAAAATCTCATTGTTCTTTTCACAACAAAATTCTAAGTTTGGTAGTTTTGCTTTTTAATTCTGTATTCAACCAATTATTCAGATTTACCAGAAACCTCCTCTTCTTATTCAAGGCATTTCCCACGATACTTCATAAATATTTCTGATGTTTGAAGTTCATTAACTGAAGATCACTCTTTGCCAAGTTTGTCCTTTAGACAGTTCAAGTCCTCAGTCAAATGTTCCACTTTTCCTCACTGTTTCTCAATTGTTCTCAGCAGTTCTCTTATTTCATTCACAAACTCCCCTTTCATACGTGAAAGCTGATTTTCTGTATTAATCAGGTTTTCCTTCAATTGCTTGCTAACTGAAAAAATGAAAATCTCTTATTGTCACAAGTAGGCTTCAATGAAGTTACGGCGAAAAGCCCCTAGTTGCCACATTCCGGCGCCTGTCTGCTTTAAAAGCCAGCGATTTAGCCTAGTGAGCTAAACCAGCCCCTAGTGAGCTAAACCAGCCCCTGCAATAAGTGTTGCATTTTTCTCCACGATAGTTTTCAAATGTTTGTTAGGATCACCACGATCAACTGCTGGAACAATACAGTTGTCATCACATTGTCTCCACAAGCCAAATCATTACCGAGTATGAAAGTTATTCCTCCAATAGGTAATTTAGAAATAATTGCCAATGTGACAATTTCATTTACAAAATTACTTTTTAAATTGAATTTACACAGGGGCTGGCACAGTGGCTAGCACTGCTGCCTCATGGTGCCGAGGACCCGGGTTCGATCCAGACTCTGGGTCACTGTCCGTGTGGAGATTGCACATTTCCCCCGTGTCTTCGTGGGCCTCACCCGCACAACCCAAAGATGTGCAGGGTAGGTGGATTGGCCATTCGAAATTGCCCCTTAATTGGAAAAAAAAAAGAATTGGGTACTCTAAATTTATAAAAAGTGAAAAAATAACAAATCAAAATGGCTTCAAACCTTCCATTAATATCTCTTACTTATACTCCTTCCTTCATACACATTGTATCAGCTACCACCAATGATTGTTCTGCTCCTGTAACATTTGTTTATGTACTTTGCTAGACAAGTGATGAATACTTCTGCTTTTGAAACAAAACATCCGGAACCTCCAATAGCCTGACTTCCTTCACAAGTACTCAAATAATTATTTGAACTTCTTGAGATCTATCCCCGTTTCTCACTTATTCTGAAAAGCACATTTCACCTGTGCCAATGCTACAGTTTTAATAGCCATTTCCTTTCCAGGTGCTTCCTTCCCTACTACTGCAACTGATCTTCCATTATATTTTCTTTTTTTTTTAAATATAAATTTAGAGTACCTAATTATTTTTTTTCCAATTAAGAGGCAATTTAGTCTGGCCAATCTACCTAACCTGCACATTTTTGAGTTGTGGGGGTGAAACCTACGCAGACATGGGGAGAATGTGCAAACTCCACACGGACAATGACCCAGGGCTGGGATTCGAACCCGGGTCCTCAGTGCCGCAGTCCCAGTGCTGTCCACAGCGCCACATGCCGCCTTCCATTATATTTTCAACAATCTGCCCTAATCCGTTCCACTTTATTACAATGGAAACATTTAGGCCTCTGAATGTCACTTCCACCTCAGCACCTTCCTTTTTGATCGGAGATGAAATTTCCTGACCATTCCTAACTGTTCCATTTGTTTCTTAACTACTTGTTTTCTTTTCTCCTTCCCACTTTCTATCCGGCTAGTGTTTAAAAGAATGAAGGTTTGGTTCTCTGGACCAGTTCATAATCATCGGCTAACTCTGCTAGAAGTTTCAACTTTATGTTCCTCAACATGCAATCCTAATAACCAAAGGCAGTGAATCTTTAAATTCATCTAAAAGAGTTATCTCTCCAAGGACCTCCTATGTTCTCTCTACATTTAACACCCATATCCAACAGTCAAAATGATTCAGCATCACTCTCTCAAATTCAACACAGGTTTATCCATGCCGTTTTCTTGCGTTTCGAAATTTATGCTTATATACCTCAGGAACCAACTCACACACATCAAGGATAGCTTTCTTTACTACATCATAATCTACAGGTATCTCTTCAGACAACAATGCATACACTTCACTAGCTCTACCTATCAGTCTACTTTGTAAAACCAATGCCCACATTTCTTTTGGCCATTTAATACTATTTTCTTCTCTTTGGTATGTTTGGGTGTGCCCTTCACTTCTATATAATATATATATGTTTCTTATCCTGTGTACATAACGGTAATTATACCTTGTTCAAAAACCCAATTAAAAAAACATTTATAATAATAATTTAATCTGTTTAGCTACTTTTTAAAAACAAAGAAAGAATGCTTCCACATCTTTTCCCTCTAATTTTGGAAGAGCTGGTATAAATAAAAAAAATTCCCCACTAGGTTCATGTCTAGAACTACTTTTTTCCTACTTGTTCTACTCTCTTTTTTACTTGCCAACATTTTCCTGTTATTTCTGCCAATGCTAATCTTTCCACTTCCACATCAAGTATTCTCATTTCAAAATTCTCTTTTTCCCTTTCTTTTTCCTGCATTTCAAAAACCTTCATTTTGATTCCTTTCTCTTTTTCCTTTTCTTTACCCTGAATTTCTAATTGTTTTATTCATAATTGAATTTTAACAAATTTGCTTTACTTACTTTTCAAAATACTTGGCCTATCTGGCAACTCTTGTACATTTAAATGCTTTGTTATTCTTTCAATGTCAGTTTTTTTTACCCTGCAGGTAATCCCGATTTGTCAAATTCAGCTAATTAACTCTTGGTTACTTTCTGTAAAAAGTTACATCTTCCATTTTTAGTAAAGTCTTAGCAATTTCCAATGCCATTTTGGATTCTAACCTGTACAATATACCTCAGTAATTCCAATGCCTTTGTCCAGTACCTCAGTACCCGATTTAAGCTTTTTTAAGGATTCACAGATCCCACCATTTAACAATAAATCCCATACCAAGCTTACTATTCAGAATCGAGAAACTTGCTGTCCACATTTCAAAATGTCCCAACAAATTATTACCAATCAGCATCAAATAACCCTTTCTCCACATTTTGAAATCCCGCAAGAGCCCCTACTTTTGCGATGATCCCAGTTGGTTTTATAACTGGACGGGAAGATCCCAGAATGGAATCCTGGCTCAAAAGACCAACTTAAAAAAAGGTGAAACATGGAGGAACAGTCACAGGGTGCTAATTAGTTTTAACAAGAAAGAATCGGATGATACAAAATTAAATTAAAATCCACTTAAAACTATACCTTACTTCTAATGTTTATCGATACAAATATAAATCCCTTAAAACTACCTTTATTTTCCTAACAAGTGCTAATCAGACAATAGCACATCATTCCTCCTCTTGGAATAGAACACTTCACTTCCATTTGGACCCTATCCAACAAGCTGCAACAAATTGATGACTCACCCGGGGAATATTTCAGTCCGAGTGGCAGATATCTTTCAGAACTGGTGTTTTACCAAGCTGGAACTTGCTCCCTTCAACTTTTTTGTCCATCTTACTACCGGGAAGATATCCGACTAAGCTACTGTTCCATAATCTATTATCTGAATCAAGCAATATTTTCCATGTAAGGAAACTCCATCAGCCTAAAATCATTAGTGAGTTGACACAGATCTTGCACTCGAAATTTATTCTCAAATTTCAAACTTAGCATTGGCAGCAAATTAACTTCTGGCTCAGTTTCAGCAACGAGGTGCGCTTTGCCCCAAATTCACAGGCTTCCTTTTGAATATGCAGTTAATTTCATTTTGGAAAAACTGAAAAATGTAAAATGCTCAAATTTTAAGTATATAACTGCGCTGCAATCAGTGTACCTTTTAGAAGTGGGGAATACAGTTTCATTTTGTTTTTGAAATGGTGCAGAGTCACAAGCAGCAACAAAATTGCATGACATTTAGTCTGATTCCACAAGAGGGTGCAGTCATTTTCAGTTCAGTCGAGACGGCATGCATTGAACTTCTTCAACTGGGGATTTTAAATAAACCCCCCCCCCCCCCCCCCCCCCCCACCAACCGAGTATATACACGCTCCTTGTTAAGCTGTAACGAACTATTTTATTGCAAAATGCTGTCAATCAAATTGGATGTTTAATTCACATTTTGAAGACTTTATGAAGTCATTACCCATGATTAACAAACACCTGGAAAAACTTGCTTTACTCTTAAAAACTTTATTTATCATTTAGCAAAAATGCCCACCTAATATATGAATAAAGTTTTCTACAATGTAAAAAATTATTAGGAAAAATTATAAAACTAACAAAATCATAGAATAGAATTTACAGTGCAGGAGGAGGCCATTCAGCCCATCGAGTCTGCACCGGCTCTTGGAAAGAGCACCCTACCCAAGGTCAACACCTCCACCCTATCCCCATAACCCAGTAACCCCACCCAACACTAAGGGCAATTTTGGTCACTAAGGGCAATTTATCATGGCCAATCCACCTAACCTGCACAACTTTGGACTGTGGGAGGAAACCGGAGCACCCGGAGGGAACCCACGCACACATGGGGAGGATGTGCAGACTCCGCACAGACAGTGACCCAAGCCAGAATCGAACCGGGGACCCTGGAGCTGTGAAGCAATTGTGCTATTCACAATGCTACCGTGCTGCCCATTAAAACTGAGGTGTTATAATATACTTAATGTAACCTCAAAACATCTGCGTCACATTATGTTTCATTAATCCTGTGCAGTGAAATAAAATGTACCTCAATAAGAAAGACAGGGGAAACGTTTTTGTAACTAGAATTATAGGACAACTTTGGGAGCATTTCTCCAAAATCCTGAGTTTAGTAAACCACGGAATCATTTACAATGAAGTCCAAATTACAGCAGACAGAATATATGTGGCACATGTGCTCTGGCAATCTGAGCAGGGATATAGAAAACAAAGAACAGTACAGCACAGGAACAGGCCCTTCGGCCCTCCAAGCCTGTACTGGTCACAATACCACCCTTGATCATGACAAATTGTATGAGTTCTATTTACTCTTGCATTTCTCATATTCTGATTTGTCTTAAATTAATTCTGTGGTCACCGAGTTTTAGAAAATTATATGCCTAATACCACTGGTTTATGAATATGCCAAGATCTTACAATTTCCGTGTTTAAAATGTGTATTAATGATAGGATCAGGAGGTGCTCCATATGGCTCCAGAGTATGTGATTGCTCCTAAAGAAAAAGAACATTGGACACCAGATTCATGACATTTATGCAAAAACACCAGTAGAATTTGGGCAAAGACTATGAATTAGTTGCAAAATGTATTATAGCCTTCAAATGACATCATAGCCGTTGAGCTCCCATAAGTGACAGAAAATGCAAGGAACACTCAACTGGTCTAAGTAACAGAAAGAAAAACAGAGTTAACATGTGACCTTTTGTTTCTCTCTCCACAGATGCTGCCAGGGCAGTCGAGTCTTTCCCACATTCTGTTTTTATTTCAGATCTCCAGCACTGCAGTATTTTGCTTTTGTTCCTTAAATAAATAATTGATCCACAGAACATGTGCACCGTATGCCAGCTGCTGGGATGCATATTTGTTTACTCTGTCTGTCCTTTTAAAACTGTTCAAATGCTCCCTGCAGGGCTGTTTAAAGGGATGCTCCACGAGATTTATTAGAGAATGATTACAAAAAAATATTTCTGAAAATTGGTAGCTTGAGGTCAGAAAACCAATTTTGAGCATCCAAGGATGCTCATTTTCTCCTTTTTTTTAAAAAATCTACTTTATACTTCAAAGAATAGCATCTGAGGTGTGACAGTCCAGAAAAAAACACAAGGTTGCCACATAATATTATTCAAGTTCTCACTAATGAGATAGCACGGTGTTACCCTGCAAAGGTACACCATGAGGTGTTGGGGACAAAGTCACACATGTAACCGCCACATGATTTTGATTTATTCAATGCTATTGTGGGAAATGCTAAGCAGAAGCCAGGGAATTTCTCTGGTGAAAAATGGAAAAATGCATCAATTGCATTACATGTGTGCGCCTCCTAGTGGTTGATTCAAAAGCAGCATCAGTTTATGTTAACTTATTTATTGCATGTGGATGTCACTGGCAAGACCAGCATTTATTTTCCATGCCTGATTCCCCTTGTGAAGTTAGGAGTGAGCTGCACAGTCCATATAGTGTAGGTACACCCAGTGTTTTTAGGGAGGAAGTTCCAGCATTTTGGCCCAGCGATGGTGAGGATATGGTGATAAGCTTCCAGCCTTTGAAGTTATTTTTAAAAATCAGATAACTGAAAGCCCAGAGTACCCAATTAATTTTTTCCAATTAAGGGGCAATTTAGCGTGGCCAATCCACCAGCCTGCACATCCTTGTCTTGTGGGGGTGAAACCCACGCAAACACAGGGAGAATGTGCAAACTCCACACGGACAGTGACCCAGAGCCGGGATTCGAACCTGGGACCTCGGCGCCGTGAGGCAGAAATGCTAACCACTACGCCACCATACTGCACTTCTGATATTTTAATGTTAAACTTTGTTCCTACTCTGCCCCTTTCTTTCCTTGGCTTGCTACAGTATTCTTGATGCAAGCTTGAGGAACAGAACTGCATCTTTCAACTGAGCATTCGGAACGGAATATTGATTTTTAACAATTTTAAAACATAACCTCTCCCCTATTTTGTTTAATATTTCTTAGGTTTTTCTCCCTGCTCTATATTAAACCATTATTTCCTTTACTTTGTTTCCGAACGGCAGCTATTCAGGGCCCTGACAGTCGAACCTCCTCCAGACATATCTTTTGTTTCTTTACTTATCCCATTACCACTTCCTTCGGCCTTTCACCATAAAACCTCTTTTTTGAACTCCAACCGATCACAAGCCTTCTCTCTTCTTGGTCTTTTTTTCCCTTGCTGAAAACGTATTACATTTCCAACTTTTCCCAGTCCTAGTGAAAGATCACAGATCTCAAACATAAATCGGAGTTTCACTCCATAGATGCTGCCAGGCTTGCTGCTAACTTCCAGCATTTTCGGTTTCTTGTTCAGGTTTCCTGCACCTGCAGTCTTTTTCTTGGGTCTTTGAACACGCCATCACCTCCCAGGTATATGCTCACCTTTCTCCCAACTCCATTTGAATTCCTTCTGTAAGCTTCACGCTGCCACAGCACAGAGAAAAGATTAATCAAAGCTACAAATGACATTCTCAGTCACTGTGATCCAGATGCTGGAATTCTCCTCACCTTCTCAACCTCTCTGCAGCCTTGATACAGTCAAACTCCTTCAGTGATCACTCGCTAATGAGCATGATTGTCCACCTAAAAAACTCTCTTACTGGTCATGGGTTCTGTGGGTTCTTGCATGGCTGACGAGCCCGATCCAAGAGCTGCACCTTCGACCTCATACCTGACAGGGGTTTGCAGGAGGTGGGATTGATCCATGGTAGATTGCTGGTAGTCCTTTCTCAGTCTCCTCCTTATCCGTGCCTTCTCTTGCTGTCGGGTGTCCTCAAAGAATTGTGTCCCTTCAATCAGGAAGTTCTTCCAAGTAGGTCGCTTCTGAGCAAGTGTCTCCCAGGCATTGGCGTCTATGTTGCATTTCTTGAGGTAAAACTACAAATGACATTCTCCTGCTCGTTCTTCAGAAGCCCTGCAAATGTCTTCCACTTAAATACTCATCCAATCCCTTTCGAAAGTTATTGTTGAATCTGCTTTGATCACACGTTCAGGCATTCCAGAGCATCATAGCTCGTTATTTCTTTTCATGTCACCTCTCGTCTTGACTGCTACCATGAATCTATCTTTTTTGGTTACTAACCCTTCTGGCATCGGCTTTTCTCATTTAATCTATCAAAACATTTCATGGCTTCGAGCACCTCGGTCAAATCTCCCCATAAAATCCTCTGCCCGAAGGAGAACAATTATACTTTCTCCAGTCTCCTGAGACTTTGATTCTTGGTGCGATTCTCGTGAATCACTTCTGTAATCTCACTAAGTCTTGGTACTCTTCTTAATGTTTGGTGCCTGGAATTGGACACAAAATTTGAGATGGGACCCAAGCAGTGCTCGAGAAAGCTTTAACATAATATCCTTCCTCGGTCCCAAACACTCCATCCAGGTAATGCAGCAATTCACTTATACTTCTTTCAAATAAGTATACGGTATTCATTGCTCACGTGGTCTCCTCTCGATTGGGGAGTCCAAATACAGATTGGGTGGCTGCTTTGCAGAACTGTTCTGCTCAGTCCACAAGCATGACCACAGGCTTCTGGCTGCTTGCCATTTTAAATCACCACCTTGCTTTCTGTCCTTGTATTCCAGTGAAGTTCGACAGAAGGTCAAGGAACCACACCTCATCTTCTGGTGAGGCACTTTCCAACCTTCTGGATTCAGTATTGAGTTCAACAATTTCAGACCATGAAATCTGCCCCCCATTTTGATTCATTTTTCTGACATATGCCAGTCTGAAGCATTTGCTTTCAGAGTTGTTCTTTATTGTGCCATTCATACTCTGGAAAAGATGTGTTGTTTCTTTGCTATAATAATTACCCACTCCCTTTGCTCCATGGCATCATTGTCATTTAATTGCCCCCACCCTTGAACCTATTCCACAGTCTTTTTCTTCTTTCTCCTCTTCCCTTTCCACAGCATAAACCGCATCACATTTCTACCTTCCTTCAGTTCTGAACTCACATTCGGCTCAAAACTATTTCTCTCTCCACAGATGCTGCCAAAGCTGCTGAGTATTGCCAGCACTCTTTGTTCCCAGCATCTGCAGTACTTTGCTTTGTTACTATAACTTCCCAATTTTTGTATTCTGTGCCTCTATTAAAAAGGCTTACAGGTTGCTTGCCTTTATAAAAACAGCCTTCTCAATTTATCTGACATCCTTTAATGACTTTGGAACGCATGCCCCCAGGTCTCTGTTCCTGATCCTCCTCCAATATTCTGCCATTTAGTTTATTTTTCCTGTCTTCATTCTTCCGAACAAAATGAATTACTTCTAATTTCTCAGCATTGAATTTAATTTGCCATGTGTTGCCAAATTTCACCAGTCTGCCTATGTCTTCCCGAAGACTATTATCCTCCTCGTTGGTGACTTCATTTCCAAGTTTCATGCCATCAACTTACGTACCCATGGTCAAATGTCTTTTGGAAGTTCATTTTATGGAATCAACCAACAATACCAGGAATTATCCAGCAAGAAAACGCCATACACATTTTTGTGGACATTTGCAAAGTTACATTATGGCTCCGTCTTACCTGCCAGTGATCATCCAAATCTTTAACTTGCTGCCGAAGTTCCTTCAGGCCCATTACTGCTTCTGCTTCTCTCAACTTGGCCCCAATAAGCTCATCTTGCAACCTGGCCACATTATTCTCATCAGGCAAGGAATGGTTTCTCTGTTATTAGAAATGGTTTAAACAATTTTCAGTATCACGTCAGAATTTGAATTGCACAGTTCCAGTAGCTCACTGATGTAGAATTCACTAAGATAGATATATATATTATATATATATATAATCAGGAGGTACAACCATTCATCTCCTATATGACGATATGCAAATAGCTGTTTTTCCATTACAGATCCTTTCCTTTCTAAAACAGGCGTGTGTCAATTACACCAACACTATTCACAATTGTTCTTGCAGCAACGCTGCATTTGTTGCTAACAGGCTTCGCACGGATGTGATATTTTAAAAATAATTGTTCTTTACTGGGTTTTTGAACATAGTACATTTACAGTTATGTACACAGATTAAAATATATATACAGTAGTCTCCCTTTATAACGCGGGTGTTGGGGTCCAAGACAGCCACCTGCGTTGCATCCGAGCCGCGGATATCCACGATGGGGGTTTTAAATTTATTTAAAAATCTATGCTAGCGCTTCCCATTGAGTGTCTACGGGGGGCGGGGGGGGGGGGGGGGGGGGGGGGGGGGGGGGGGGGGGAGAGAGAGAGGGCAGACCCCCGTAGACTCACAATGGGAAGCGCTAGCATAGATTTTTAAATAAATTTAAAACCCCCATCGTGGATCTAATTAAAACAGTGTCAATTTCAGCGGCTGGCTGATTGTTTCAGTGAGAGAGCAGCTTCCCTCTCCGGATCAAAGTGAGCCGGCCGCTGAAATTGACAATGCCCGCTGCTCTCTCCCTCCAATCCAACTTTTAAGTTTTAATGTTTCGGATTGGAGGGAGAGAGCAGCGGGCAGTGTCAATTTCAGCGGCCGGCTGATTGTTTCAGAGAGAGAGCAGCTTCCCTCTCCGGATCAAAGTGAGCTGGCCGCTGAAATTGACACTGCCGGCTGCTCTCTCCCTCCAATCAGAAACATTAAAACTTAAAAGTTGGATTGGAGGGAGAGAGCAGCCGGCAGTGTCAATTTCAGCGGCCGGCTCACTTTGATCCGGAGAGGGAAGCTGCTCTCTCACTGAAACAATCAGCCGGCCGCTGAAATTGACACTGCCGGCTGCTCTCTCCCTCCAATCAGAAACATTAAAACTTAAAAGTTGGATTGGAAGGAGAGAGCAGCGGGCAGTGTCAATTTCAGCAGCCGGCTGATTGTTTCAGTGAGAGAGCAGCTTCCCTCTCCGGATCAAAGTGAGCCGGCCGCTGAAATTGACACAACTGACAGTTGGGGTCCATAAGCCCCCCCCGCGGTATATCGCGAACCGCGGTATTGCGGAGCGCGGTATAACGGGGGACTACTGTATATTATATCAGAAGAGAAAAAAAAACGTGGTAGGATCGTGTGCACTAGCTCAAAAACAGCAACTCTATCCAGCTACCAATATTATGCTTAACGAATAAGCACCTGTTTGTGATCGGGGGGGGTTGTTGTCGAGCGTTCACCTCCGCTTCAGCCATTTGTCCCGTCTTTCGCCCGTGTTTTCAGTGCTCTCTGTTACTGTATTTGCCAAGATTGTTATCGTTTCCCGTGCTCTCCTTCGGGGCATCATTTCCACGCCTCCCCCTGCTGCTCTCTGGTTCCCCTCTATTGTTTCCCTTCTCCTCCCTCTTCCCTCCAGTACGGTATCGGCCCTTTCTACCAGTCATTCATACATGTCGCTACAGTTCCCTTTATCCAAGATGCTCGTGTCCAGTAACTCTTCCAGTAATGTCTGTCGTGGCGGTTGTGGGTACATCCTTGTCTCCTTTCAAAGTAAGTTTTTGAGTTGCAGGTACCTTAGCTCGTTCCCCCTGGCTAGCTGGAATTTCTCCGTCAGTTCGTCCAGTGTTGCGATCCTGCCGTCTGTATATAGGTTCCTAACTGTCAGTGTCCCTCCATCCTGTCCCCACTTTTTAAAGGTGGCGTCAGTCAGCGCTGGTGTGAACCTATGGTTGTTGCAGATGGCAGCTACGTCCGACATTTTGGTCAGGCCGTAGTTGGTTCCAGGAGTGGAGGGTGGCTATCACCACCGGGCTGCTGGAGTATTTTTTGGGTGGGGGTGGGTGTGCCACCGTGGCGAGGGCCCGGGAGGTCCCCTTGCACGAGGCCTCCTCTGCACACACCCACTCGGCTTCTGGCTCCTTGATCCATCCCCGGATTAGCTCGGCTGTCGCCGCCCAATGGTAGAATTGTAGGTTTGGGAGGGCTAGCCCTCCCTCTGTATTTTGTTTTTTGTAGGACCATCTTTGGGATCCTAGCATTCTTTCCCTCCCCCCACACGATTTGATTTGATTTATTATCACATGTATTAGTATACAGTGAAAAGTATTGTTTCTTGAATGCTGTACAAACAATGCATACCGTACATAGGGAAGGAAGGAGAGACTGCAGAATGAAATGTTACAGTTATAGCAAGGTGTAGAGCAGAGATAAACTTAATACGAACGCCATGATTAGTTTGTCTAGTGCTTTGAAAAAGGCCTTGGAGATGTAGATCTGGATAGATCTGAAGCGCATCACCTCCATACTCCCAGAACACCTTGATCCACTGCAATTTGCACACCGTCACAACCGGTCCACAGCTGACACCATTTCCCTGGCCCTACACTCATCCCTAGAGCATCTCGACAACAAGGACTCCTACATCAGACTCCTATTTATTGAATACAGTTCCGCCTTCGAAACCATATTCCCAGCCAAGCCCATATCAAAGCTCCAAAACCTAGGACTTGGCTCCCGACTCTGCAACTGGATCCTCAATTTTCTGACCAACTGACCACAATCAATAAGAATGAACAACACCTCCTCCACAATAGTCCTCAATACCGGGGCCCCGCAAGGCTGCGTACTTAGCCCCCTACTCTACTCCCTGTACACACACGACTGCGTGGCAAAATTTGGTTCCAACTCCACCTACACGTTTGCTGACGCTACAACCATAGTGGGCCGGATCTCGAATAACGAAGAGTCAGAACACAGGAAGGAGATAGAGAACCTAGTGGAGTGGTGTAACGACAACAATCTCTCCCTCAATGCCAGCAAAACTAAAGAGCTGGTCATTGACATCAGGATGCAAAGTACTGTACACACCTGTCAGATCAACGGGGCCGAGGTGTAGATTATCATAGAATTTACAGTGCAGAAGATGGTTAGCAGGTTCAAATTCCTAGGGGTGCACATCTCCAAAAATCTGTCCTAGTCCACCCAAGTCGACGCAACCATCAAGAAAGCACAACAGCACCTATACTTCCTCAGGAAACTAATGAAATTCGGCATGTCCACATTAACCCTTACCAACTTTTACAGATGCACCGTAGAAAGCATCCTATCTGGCTGCATCACAGCCTGGTATGGCAACTGCTCGGCCCAGGACCGCAAGAAACTTCAGAGAGTCGTGAACACCGCCTAGTCCATCACACAAACCTGCCTCCCATCCATTGACTCCATATACACCTCCCGCTGCCTGGGGAAAGCGAGCAGCATAATCAAAGACCCCTCCCACCCGGCTCACTCACTCTTCCAACTTCTTCCATCAGGCAGGAGATACAGAAGTCTGAGAACACGCACGAACAGACTCAAAAACAGCTCCTTCCCCGCAGTTACCAGACTCCTACCTGACCCCTTAAGGACTGACCTCATTAACACTACACCCTTTATGCTTCATCTGATGCCGGTGCGTATGTAGTTACATTGTATACCCTGTGTTACCCTATTAAGTATTTTCTTTTATTCCCTTTTCTTTCCATGTACTTAATGATCTGCTCGCAGAAAAATACTTTTCACTGTATCTCAGTACACGTGACAATAAACAAATCCAATCCAATCCAATCTAAGTAGGAATAGGTACCTGGGCAGTACATTCATTTTGATCATCTGGACTCTCCCCGCGAAGGACAGTGAGAGTGTGTTCCACCTTTGCAGGTCCTTCTTTACTTCCTCAGTCAGACTGGAGAGGTTGCATTTGTGGACCTCTTTCCAGTCATGGGCTATTTGGATCCCCAGGTAGCGGAATTTGTGTCGGGCTTGTTTAAACGGAAGTCTCATCTGTGCTGCCCCCCCCCCTACTTGTGGTGTACCGGGAAGATCTGACTTTTGCTCATGTTGAGTTTGTAGCCCGAGAAGGCTCCAAACTCTTTCAGGAGTGCGACGATTCCGTCCATGCTGCTTTGTAGGCCCGAAATGTAGAGGAGCAGGTCATCTGCATAGAGTGAGACTGTGCTCTCTGCCGCCCCTTCGGATCCCCCTCCACCTTTTTGCTGCTCTGAGAGCAATTGCTAATGGCTTGATCGCAAGAACGAACAGCAGCGAGGACAGTGGGCACCCTTGTCTGGTGCCTCTGTGCAGCTGGACGTATCGGGAGTTGTTGTTTGTCCCTACGCTCGCCAAGGGAGCATTGTATAGGAGCTTTACCCAGGAGGTGAACCCTGTTCCAAGCCCGAACCGCTCCAGTACCTCTATGAGGTACTTCCATTCGACCCTGTCGAAGGCTTTTTCTGCGTCCAGGGAGACGATCACCTCTGGTATTCACATTATCACATTCAGCAGGCACCTGATGTTCGAGGTTGCTGTCTATCCCGTGCCTTCCCCGCCTGCATGGAGCTTATGTTGTCCATGATCTCTCACAGTGCTAGTGGTGCTTCCAGGCCCCATTTTCTGCCCTCCCCTCAAATCCAATCTCTACACTGAGGTATACCACCAAATACAATGTATTAGCTCAGACGAGAAGTTTCAGAATCATGAAATAATGTTCCAAAGACTCGTATTCAACTTGAATCGTTAACAATTTCTCCAAAGATGCTGCCACAACCAAGTTTTTCCAACACTTCAGATTCCCAACATCCACAGTAATTTGATTTTATTTGAGAATAATGATATCAGACCCTACACTAAACTCAAAGTCCTTCTGGTAGTGGTTCTTCCATGTTTGTCTATGTTGCTGAAGCCTGGACAACTTATAGACCCATACAAAGTCTGCAGAACATCATCCTGCAAATCAAGTGGGAGGACAAAAAGGAACAAACACAAGACACAGATGTCAAGTGTCGAGGCCATGACAATCTCACATCAATTCATGTGGACGGGACATGTCATCAGAATGCCCGACTCAAAGCTGCTCAAACCTGCTCCGAGTTCCACCACCCGAGCAAAATCCATCTCCAGGCTATCAGGGAGGCAAAGGTCAAAACAGCGACCTCTCTCACTCCCTGGACTCCCAGATCTTGCAACACCCCGAATATCACCACCTCTAGACTCGGGGCCACCTCCACACCCATCACCTCAGACATCACATCCGCGAACAGCTGCCAGAACCCCCTCAATCTTGGACAGTCCCAGAACATGTGGATGTGATTCGCAGGCCTCCCCATACACGCCTATCCTCTACCCCCCCTCAAAGAACCTACTAATCCTTGCGACTGTCATATGTGCCCTATATATTACTTTGAATTGGATGAGGCTGAACCTCACACACGACGAGGACGCATTCACCCTCCGCAAGGCCTCTGCCCACGCCTTGGCCCCCACCTCCCCTCACAGTTCCTCTTCCCACTTCCACTTAATGTCCCCCACCAGGACTCCCTCCCGTTCCATTAACTCCTTATAGACTTTGGACACCTTCCCCTCCTCTATTTCATCCCTCGAAAGCACCTCGTCTTGCAACCCCAGGGTCGGCCGCCCAGGAAAGGACAGCACCTCCCTCCTTACAAAGTTCCGGACCTGCAGGTACCTAAATTTGTTCCTCCTCAGCAACTCACAGTCTTCCTCCGGGTCCTCCAACTTCGCAAATTTGCCCCCTATAAACAGATCAAGAAATCGCTCAATCCCTGCCTGCCAGCAGCCTCGAAGCCATCCAGCCCCACTGGTGCAAACCTATGCTTATCGACGATCAGTGCCCACACCGAGGCACCCTCCAGCCTCTGGTGCTGCACTCACACACTTATTGCCAATACCACCACTGGGTTCACGGATACCTGGCCGGCAAGAAAGGTAGAGGCGCCAACAATAAAGCTTTGACAAAGGGTCATCTGGACTCGAAACGTCAGCTCTTTTCTCTCCCTACAGATCCTGCCAGACCTGTTGAGATTTTCCATCCATGGTCCACTTCCATGGCCCATATCCTAACCATAGCAATATTTGCCGCCCAGTAGCAATTCATCATATTCGACTGCGCCAGCTTCCACCCGCACCCCCTCCAACCCCATCCCCGCTTCAAGAAAGCCCTCCTAGCCTGCGGGGTCTTCCCCACCCACACAAATCCAGAAATAAGCACATTGACCTTCTTAAAAAACGACTTGGGGACGAAGATTGGGAGGTTCTGGAACAGGAATAGAAACCTTGCCAGCACCGCTATTTTTAAGTCTGCTCCCATCCTCCCAGCGAATTCAGATTCTAATTTGAAACTAGATAGAAAATTATTCTTAGCTGTTGCGTTTGTTTCACTTAAATTATTCATTTTTATTTTGATGATTCATCATATGTGTTTCCTCAGTGTTCTACTTTTGGTGCCAGCTGCATCTCAGTTGGTAGCAGGCTTACTTTTAAGTCAGGTCATGTCCCACTCCGTAGACTTCAGCACAAAGATCCAGCCCAGACTCCAATACACTATTGAGGAAGTGCTGCACTATTGGAGGTGCCGTCTTTTGAATCAGACCGTAAATCATCAGCTCTCTAAGGTACACTATTTTGAGAAACAGCGGGGGCGTTACCTCTGGTCTCCCAGCCAATTTTCGTCACTGCTTTTAAATAAGCGATCAATTCATTATCACGTTGTAATGTGCGATTACCGCCGACTCCACGGTTACATGATGCTCACTCACAGAATCACCACAAACCCAAGCTCAGTGAAAACTAGGATCAAACAAGGCTGTCCTTGCACCAACCCTCTTCTTCATTTCCTTGCTGCAATACTATACCTCACCACCAGAAAATTACCGGCAGGCATCGAGATAGTCTACATCAGTGCTTCTCAAAGTGTGGTACGCGTACCGGTACGCGAGCCATCGTCTGCCGGTACGTGGAGTGTTTCCAGAAAAGAAAGAGACAGTAATCCTGGATTGGCTTGTTTCGCTCACCGGTCCCTGGCACATTGAAAACAAAACTGCCGGTCCGCCACATCAGATAGTTTGAGAAACACTGGTCTACATTACAGAAACTGTTCAATCTACAGTTCCTTCAATCCAAAACCAAAATCACTCCGACTTCAGTCACTGAGCTTCAGTATTGAGTTGCCGCTTACATGTGCGTTCACTCAAAATGGATCCCGGTCATTCCGATTCCTTTTCCGAAGCATTTGAGAAAAGAGGCCTTTCACTGCACACCCAACTAAGGAAAAGAGTACTTGAGGTCCCGGGTCTTAAACCCGAGGCTAATGTCATGGCTTCCCGGGCAGTGATTCCTGCACTCCAATAGGCTTCGGGAACTTGGAAAACATACGGCAGCTCTCTCAAATGAATGGAGAAGTACCATCAGCAGTGTCTTTGCAAGATCCTCCAAATCCAGTGACAAGAATGGTGGTCCAACAGCAATGTCATCTTCCAAGCCAGCTTGCCCAGCATTGAGCCGCTAATTACTCAAACCTAGATCCGCTGGGCAGAACATATTGTTCATATGCCTTGCACCAGCCTCTAAAAGCAACTGCTCTACTCAGAACCCAGTCATGGCAGGAGACTTTCACGAGGCAGTGGAAACACTTCTGCGGTGCTCGGAGGACATATTCCAAAAAACATTCTCATCAACTCATGTGTGTCCTCAGCTCGTGACTGACCAAATGGAGGTGATTTATTTAGAAAGGCACCAAACACATCGAGAAACTTCATTTGGAGCATGCATGAGGTGTTGGGGAGAACAAACCTCAAAACAATCCATCTGCCTGACCCTTCAAGCACCACCTCCCCAAGTTGCAGATTCCACAGTGTGCGCATTGGATTCATCAAACCATCTCAGAACCTATCAAGCCATCTCAGAACCTATCAAGCCATCTCAGAACCTATCAAGCCATCTCAGAACCTATCAAGCCATCTCAGAACCTGTCGACCCAGAGAGGAAGCAAGTCTTTCTCAATCTTGAGGGTCTGCAAAGACGACGATGACACTACTTCTGAAAAGTGTTTTTGGATTTCCCGAGGTCATGAAAGAAATTATATAAATGCAAGTCTTACTTTTTGACTAACAGCTCACCACTTTCCTCATAACTGCAGTTGATTTTGGATAAAATATGCCGCAACGAATCTTTTTATTTTGTTGGATTGGACAGGGAAAGGTAAGCATAATTCATGGAGGTGTTTCAATAGAAATCTTAGTATCCAAATTCATTGCAAAGCATTAACGTTTAAACACCACTGAAATTGAAAAAAATGGAAAAGTAGCCTTCAGCTTCTGCAATGGATTTGTGGGGCACTGAAATCCATGTTTACTATTTTTACATACTGAAATCCATACTATTTTTACATAAATCAAATGAAGTGAAAGTAATTCAAGTACCTTTTCTATATCCAAGATTTTGTCTTGCATCTCTTTAAGGGCACATTGCGATTCTGCTTCTCTTAACCTTGCCTGTACCAGCTCAGTTTCCAATTGCAGAACAAAATCCTCACTGTAGCGTGGGTTGCATTTATGCTAGAAAAGAACACAGCATTATAAAAATAATTCAGTGCTGGTATCTGAAATTCATGCCCCATTTTAGATTAAAGGGTTTAGATTGTAAAAATACTTGGAAACAGGAGTTAAGCAGGCTAAATAACTATGAAAGCTTTGATAAATCTTTAAAATCTAGTTTTAGATGACAGTAATGGCAATGATCAATTTGTGTTAATCAATAAACAAGTAAAAACTATAGTTTAGCAAACATGAACTATACATCATAACAGAAACAGCTATAATCACCTTTATTTATGTTGGATTTTTCAAATTAAGGATTTAGGTCTGAATCGCACAAAATGCATATTTCACTAGTGTAGATTTTGTGTCCCAATAAAATTCCAGTATCTTGTTAAAATATTTAGCAGTGCATCTGCACCATTATTCTGTAAATTTGATCTTTTATTTTCAAAGTAGTAGGAAGATCCATTACATTACGTGTGCATAGATTACAAAATGCAACATAATGTACTGTTTGTAATAGTCAAAGTTCACTACCCATGCATTCTCAATACAGCTTTAGCTGCATCCCCATTTACAGCACACAGAGTTGCATGCACCACATGTATTATATGTATGTACATCCAACTGAGGCATCAACAAACAAAAAGTAGAACATATGTGGATGGACATTTAAAACACAGTTTTACAGACAGTGATCAACGGCTCCTAATCAAAATGCTTAAGTCACTAAAATCAAAACTTTAGTGACTTAGCTTAACTTTTGTTAGTAGTTACGATAATCAAACCACATTGTGAATGGGCAGGGTAAAGCTTAGACTTTTGTTGCACAATTCAGATTTAGTAAATTGCAATTTTTAAGTGCATGAAACTAGATTGTATTGTCAGACCATTTAACAGAGACATTATGCTCCAGCCCAATCCTGTCCGCTGTAGAGTGTGCGCATAATAGCTCTCTTCAGCCATCTAATAAACCAAAGCTTTCTACTTCAGAGGAAAGCTAGAGCAAGGAGTTTTCCATTCTCTGCAGTTATCACGGAACCATTAGAAAATCTGAGGCCAAAATATATATGGAGTTTTATAGGGTTCTCTAAATCAAAGAGCCCATAATAAGTGTGTGAAAATACAATATAGCAACTTAAAAATTTAGGCCCATCAATAGCCAAATATAATTAACTACAACCATGCTCCAAAAAAGAAACGCTCTGAAAAAAAGTCATCCAGACTCAAAGCGTTAGCTCCCTTCTCTCTCCACAGGTGCTATCAGAGCTGACATTGTCCAGTATTTTCTGTTTCTGTTTCCGATTCCAGCATCCCCAGTAATTTGGTTAAATATAATGAACCATAATGAAATTATATGAAATATAATGAAGGGCAGCACGGTAGCATGGTGGTTAGCATAAATGCTTCACAGCTCCAGGGTCCCAGGTTCGGTTCCTGGCTGGGTCACTGTCTGTGCGGAGTCTGCACATCCTCCCAGTGTGTGCGTGGGTTTCCTCCGGGTGCTCCGGTTTCCTCCCATAGTCCAAAGATGTGCGGGTTAGGTGGATTGGCCATGCTAAATTGCCCGTAGTGTCCTAATAAGTAAGGTTAAGGGGGGGGTTGTTGGGTTACGGGTATAGGGTGGATACGTGGGTTTGAGTAGGGTGATCATTGCTCGGCACAACATCGAGGGCCGAAGGGCCTGTTCTGTGCTGTACTGTTCTATGTTCTATGTTCTAACTCATGAACAAAAGATAATTCATAAAAACGCCTGAGAAGGCAGGTTACTATTATTTATTGCAAGGTAAAGATCTTTCAAATAGGTTACTATGTCAATTATGTGTAAAAATTAGATTGATTGTCTGTTCTGTTGCTCTTGGCCTAATTTTTCTCCGCACTTTATCCCTTAATGCCTTTAGTTAAGAAAAATCTATTAATCTCAGATTTAAAGCTAAATTCATCAGCATCAATTGTCATTTGAAGAGTTCAAACCACCCTTTTGGTATACAATCTCATCCCTGAATAATGGCCCCTAGTCCTACACTCCCCAACCAGTGGAAATAGATCCCCTCGATCTACCCTATTGATTCCCCTTAATATCCTGAAAACGTCCATTAAATCAGCCGTAACGTTCTAAAAATTCCAAAGAATGCAACATTTGTTTGTGTAAGTTAACCCTTCAAGTCCAGGTATAATTTTGGTAAATCTACACTGCACTCCAAACTGAATATGTCCGTCCTAAAATGCAATAACAACTAATCAGGTGTGATCAAGATAGGATTTTGTATAAATGCAGCACATTTTCTCCCTCCTTGTATTCTAGTCCTCCAATATAAAAATATAAAAACCAGCATTCCATTAGCTTTTTGATTATCTTCTGTTTAGATACAGACATCTTAATGATCGAAAAGCGGAAAATGTGGCTAAATCTCAGCAGGTCTGGCAGCATCTGTGGAGAGAGAAACAGAGTTAACGTTTCGAGTCTGACGAGCAGAACTTCAGAACTCAAAATGTTAACTCTGTTTCTCTCTCCACAGATGCTGCCAGATCTGCTGCGTTTTCCCAGCAATTTTTGTTTTCACTTCAGATTCCCAGCATCAATATTTTGCTTTTATTTTAATGATCTATGTACCTGAACTCCAAGTCTTGTTGTACTTCCTCTGCTTCTAGATTTTTCACAGTTTAAATAATACCCTGTTCTCTCCTATCTTTTTTCAGATCCAAAATCACAAGAGTCTGCACTGAAATCCATTTGTCAAAGTTCTGGCCATTCACTTCATCTATCATCTCACCCAAACTCTAATGTTATGCTCCCAGTTACATTGCTTATACCACCTATTTTTATAGCATTAGCAAATTTGGATAGGTGGCTTTCTATTTCAAATGCACTAAATAGATTCTTGCAAGACGCAACCAGGCACATCCTAATTACAGTACCTGATCATTTTCGCTACCATCTGTCTCCTAACGCACAATTTCCTAACTTAGTTCATAATTTCCCTTCAATACCATGAGTTTTAACTTGAACTGAAGAACCAGTTTAGGACTTTAGGACTGAGCTAAGACACATTTCTTCATTCAAAAGATTGTGAATATAGATGCTTCATCATCGAGTATATTGAAGATTGGGACAGATAGATTTTTGATCTCTTATGGAATCCAGGGGTTTGAGAGGGAGCAGGAAAACACAATCGAGATAGAAGATCAGCCTTGATCCCACTAAATGGTGGAACAGGTTCAAGGGGTCACATGTTGCACTCCTACTCCTATTCCTTACATTCATATACAGATTGCATTGAAATAATACTCAGTATCTTCTCAACCATACTCAATTTCTCTAATCAGTTCATGTCCTGGACAAAATTAGTTATACATCTCCTTTTTTTCCTTTCTAAAATAAAAATTTGCGTTAGTGGATTTATGTGAATCACTTGTTCAAGAGGTCAGCTTCAGGTGCCAATATATATGTTTTTCTTAAAGTAACTATCCTTTCCTATTTTATGCTTTGTTTAATCATTTTTCCATGTTCTTAATTTCAAACCGTGAACAAAACAAAGTACAAAAGTACATAGTATTTCAAATATACAGTCAAACAAAACAGCTTTATAGCCCATTGCTTTTCAACATAATTCAGATATTCTCCAAATACAAGTTTGACAATTAATCACTGCATGATTTGTTTTGTCATATTGCAAACCATACAATCTTTCAAATAATAGATATAATACATATCTGAAATACAGACTGTAACTCAATCAACAGGCTCAACTGCAGTGGAACCACAGAGAACAAAGCCAACTAACTCATGGATGTCTCTGAATACAAATTAAATTACAACCTTTTATTCAATATCTACTACTTCAATATTTAGTTTCAATCAAATATGAACAATGCAACAATATTTAGAAATATCTAGACGTTATAACATGGAAACAGGTCAATAAGTGGCACTATGAAATTATACTGATGTATATAGGGACAAACATGATGCAAAATATTCTCACAGGATTCACAGTAAATGACGAGAGGTAAATTTATTCTAAAAAGGAAACAAATAGCTTAGTGTATATAAAACAGTGTATGGTGGAAATTCTCTATTGCAAAACTGCCTTTATGACTACAGCGAACACAAACAGGTATTTGTAGTGATACACAGCTGACAGATTAAAGTTGCAACACCAGATGCACCTTGCATTGGGGCATATAAAGTTCAGCAACAAAGTACCGTGGTCCATAAGTGTCTGCTCAGAGGTCCAATTCTTCATGCAAGATATTTCTAAAATTGCAAGAAAGTTACACTTGGAGTCAAATTGACAACCTCCCCCAATTTTAAATTACAATTTGAACATGGCAAAACGCTATGGTGGAGTGCTAATAAGTGTATGGTTAAACCCAATGATTCATCTGGAGAAAAACACCAGTCCATTCTTCATGGGTTAAGTGATTTGTTTGTATGCTGCAATATTTTGTGACGTGGTCCTCAAGTTACCTAGCCAACCAATGTCTGGTGTTATTCTGTTCAGAGCAATTTGGGTGGGGCACATTTACAGTAATCAGTTGAATTAAGTATTTGTTTTTAAAGAATTGCCGAAATACAGTATCCACTCAATAAAGGTTTCAGGATGGATGTCAAATAAGGATATAAATAAGTCTTAGCTGCGATGTTTCTCAGTTGACTAGATTGCCAGCATCCACCACAAAGGCGCACACAATATTACCCAATCAGTGAGGTAATGAAAATAACCTACACTAGTGGAATCATCTTCAGGAAGTACGTTGAAAATATTGTCAGAATGCTGCAGGAACTGAAATGCCTGCAGTCTGCCGTGCCAAATCAGTGACGTTTTTTCTGTAGATTTCAATTGTACTCTTATGGGCATCATTAGGTTTTAACCATCGGGATGTATTTGCTGTGCAAGTATTCATTTCATCTTATTTGATTTTCAATCTACAGATCTAATCCAAATTTAATAACTTCAGATTAAAGATATCGTCAACTTTCATCAGAACATTGGTCTTTTATTTGCTTCTTAGATGCAACCCCCAATGAAGTCTTCTACCACACACCCCAACCACCACATTCATTTCCCTCATCTGGATTCTATCTCGCTTCCCATCCAGCGTGAACCAAACTCTTTACAACTTTGGTGGTCTCACTTGATCCTGAACGGAGCTGTCGCTGCTCTCTCTTCCACACCACCAAGATTGTCTACTTCCAACTCCAGCCTTGATTATTCCAATATGGAGAGGCAGTGGCATTGTCGCTGGGCCAGTAAACCAGAATCATGCTCTGGGGCCTCTGGTTCGAATCCCACCATGGCTGATGGTGAAATTTGAATTAATTAAAAATCTGAAAATTAAAAGTCTAATGGTGACCATGAAACCATTAACGTAAAAAAAACCCATCTGATTTAGTAACGTCCTTTGGGGAAGGAAATCTATCGTCCTGGCCTGGTCTGGCCTACATGTGACTCCAGATCCAAAGCAATGTGGCTGACTCTTAAATCGCCTCAGGGATGGGCAATAAATGCTGGCCCAGCCAGCGACACCGGCCTCATCCCATGAACGAATGAAAAATACTCCTAATCAACCCTCTATCCTTCAGTCTCCCTAGACTTTGGCTCCATGCACAAATTCTACTCTGCTCAGTGACCCGGTCCATCAAAGCTTCAAATTAAAAATTCTTGTCCTAATGTTCAAATCCCTTTGTGGTTCCACCCCTAATTTCTGTAAATTCTTCCAGCCATACAACCCTCCAAGACCTGTGTTCCTACAACACTGAACTCTTGTGCATCCGTCATCACTTTACCATTATCTGCTGATCCTTCAGTCATTCAGGCCCCAAAACACTGGAATTCCCTCCTAAACCCCTTTGCCCCTCACTCACTTCCTTAAAACCTACCTTTGTGACCGAATCTTTAAGTCAGTTCTCATCCCCTTTTTGATACATCGTTAATTCACTTCCATGAAATGCCTTGGGATATATTTCTTAACTGTAGATGCTTCATATATATACACAAGTTGTTGTAGGTGCAACCATGTCACGGATGCCATTAGTTAGTTCAGCAATTTCTTCTATCAATGGTCCCACTGTGTTCCAAGCATCATTTGCCCGAAGCTGTTGCCACTTTCTGGATATGTCTATTAATTACCATCTGGCACGCAGCATTGAATAGATGTAAGTAAACTGGCAAATTTCAGGAAATAAGTACAAGTCTTGTGTATAAACCTACAATGAGTGTCAATCATAATTAACTTGTCATATACCCAGTCTGGACCAATTTAGCAAAATTGGTTCCATGCCAGTCCCAGGTCACTGTGTGGAGTTTACACATTCTCCCCGTGTCTGCGTGGATCTCGCCCCTACAACCCAAAGATGTGCAGGGTAGGTGGATTGGCCACGCTAAATTGCCCGTAAATTGGAAAAAAATAATTGGGTGCTCAAATTTATTTATTTAAAAAAAAAATTATGCAGCATAGTTTCAGACTGCCATCGAAAATACAAATGTAACGCCGACCGCAACATGTGCCAGGCTTGGGCTGATTCAATTTAAGGTCGTTCACCGGGCCCACATGACGGTGGCTCGGATGAGCAAATTCTTTGGGATAGAGGTCAAATGCGCTAGGTGCGCGGGAGGACCAGCGAACCACGTTCACATGTTTTGGGCATGCCCTAAGCTTGGGGGGTACTGGGAGGGATTTGCGGGCGTCATGTCCCGGGTGCTAAAAACAAGGGTGGCGATGGGTCCAGGGGTGGGACTTTTTGGGGTTTCGGAAGACCCGGGGGTCCAGGGGGAGAAAGAGGCCAATGTTTTGGCCTTTGCTTCCCTGATAGCCCGGCGACGAATACTATTGGCGTGGTGGACTCAAAGCCCCCGAAGACGGAGTTGTGGCTTGCGGACATGTCGAGTTTCCTGGGTATGGAAAAAATTAAGTTTGCCTCGAGGGGATCTGTACAGGGGTTCGCCCGGAGGTGGCAACCATTTATTGACTTCTTTGCGGGAGAGTGAGCGTCAGCAGGGGGGGGGGGAGAAGAGTAGAGTAGAGTAGAGGAGGGGGGATAAAATGGCGGGTAGTACCGTTGGGAGAGGAGCGGGCTGGTGCAGTATGTTGCGATTGAAGCATTGAATGTATGTGGAAGTTTGCACATTTTTGCCTTTTTTGCTTTCTGTTGATGTCTGTAACTGTTTACAAAGCCAAAAATTACCTCAATAAAATTGTTTATTTAAAAAAAAAAAGAAAATACAAATGTAACACATAGCAAACTAATTGCAAATGGTGCACAGGGAGGAAATAATTGGGAAGGGCTAGCCCTGCATCAGTGCCATATTGTGCTGCACGTAGCACTTGGTGAGATGTCTACAGGTGCAAAAGAACAAGTCAACGATGTTAATGCACATGTTTGGACAAGCAACTCATCGGGACATTTAAAAAAAAACATATCTCTGGACTAACTCACTAATCCAGAAGTAAAATTTAAACACTGCTTACTTATATGAAACTATCCAAAACTTCAGCTACAAAGCTAAATGATTTTTACATTCAGACAGTAACCATAGCAGCCAGCAATACCTGTATTCAATCACACAGTTGCAACAAACATTTATAGTGAGTCTGTATACAGGGGGTTTGTTGATTCAGTTAATATTGCTGTAAAGGGAGGTGTTGTGTATTCATGTGTGTTCCCAGTTGGAACAAGGTCACTTTAAAAGTCCGACCACGTGATGCCTTGATGACGTAATTGGCCGTTTACACTGGCGAATGGGCCATCTATCCTTACATCTGTTGAGTATGCACCTTTCCAATGAAGCTCTTGTTTGTTTGCACCTTCGAGGTCTGCAAGCCTATCTTTTAAAAATACCACAGGTGGCGTCATGCTGAAGCTGTTTTTCTTTGCACTCATCAGGACAAACTCAAGAATGTCAACTTTCAAATAACAGGATGTGGGCATCGCTGGTTAGGCCAGCATTTATTGGCCATTGCGAGTTGCCCTTCAGAAGGTGGTGGTGAGTTGCCTTCTTGAACCGCTGCAGTCCTGGAGGTGCAGGTTCACCTACTGTGCTGTTAGGGAGGGATGTCCAGGATGTTGCCCCAGTGACAGTGAAGGAACGACAATATATTTCCAAGTCAAGTTGGTGAGTGACTTGGAGGGGAACCTCCAGGTGGTGGGGTTCCCAGGTACCTGATGCTCTTGTCCTTATAGATGGTAATTGTCCTGGTTTGGAAAGTGTTGTCTAAGGAGCCTTAGTGAGTTACTGCAGTGCATCTTGTCGATGGCACACATGGCTGCCCTTATTCATCAGTGGTGGAGGGTTGAATGTTTTGGAAGGGGGAGCAATCAAGCGGGCTGCTTTGTCCTGGATGGTGTTGACCTTCTTGAGTGTTGTTGGAGCTGCACTCATTCAGGCAAGTGGAGAGTATCCCATTACACTCCTGACTTGTGCCTTGTAGATGGTGGACATGCTTTGGGGGGTCAGGAGGTGAGTTACTCACCGTAGGATTCCAAGCCTCTGACCTGTCCCGGTAGCCACAGTATTAACGTGGCTATTCCAGTTCAGTTTCTGATCAATGGTAACCTCCAGGATGTTGATTGTGGGTGATTTAGCAATAGTAATGCCATTAAATATCATGGGTCGATGGTTAGATTCTCTCTTGAAGGAGATGGTCATTGCCTGGCACTTGTGTGGCGTGAATGTAACTTGCCACTCACTAGTTAGTCCAAGCCTGGATATTGTCCAGATCTTGTTGCATTTGGACATGGACTGCTTCATTAGCTGAGGAGTCACAAATGGTGCTGAACATGATGCAGTCATTTGTAAACATCCCCACTTCTGACCTTATGATGAAAGGGAGGTCATTGATGAAGCAGCTGAAGATAGTTGTGCCTAGGACACTACCCTGAGGGACTCCTGCAGTGATATCCTGGTGTTGAGATGAATGACCAGATATGACTTCAACCAGTGGAGAGTTTCCCCTAATTCCAATTAACTCCAGTTTAGCTAGGGCTCCTTGATGGCATACTCGGTCAAATATCGCCTTGATGTCCAGGGCAGTCACTCTCACCTCACCTCTGGAATTCAACTCTTTTGTTGATATTTGAACCAAAGCTGTAATGAGATCAGGAGCTGAGTGACCCTGGCGGAGCCTAAACTGAACTACACTATCAGAGAGAGGGTGCTGATTGGCACTCTGATTGACTGAGGTATTGCGATGGAGAAAACGTGAAACCATAGGCTCCCCAAGCTCCTGGATAATTCAAAAAACGTGCAAGTCTTGAACATATTCTTTGTGTGAAGAGAACAGGCCCCTCTTCGTCACTTCTAGCAGGCTAAATGAGCCATGTTATGGACTCAACTGATTGGTAGTTAGTGCAGCTATTAGCACACTGAGGATTGTCGAGCAAATGCTGTGCAATTAGCAGAAACACACCCAAAACAACAGATATAACGTTTTGGGTTTTGCCATCGCTGACTGCTTGAGTGAAGCCTGTATTATGGACAATCAAAGGAACATGCTAATTTTTGCTCGCTGTTTGAAATTTAGCCGTCTTACGTTTGTCTTGCTGAGTGCAAGATAAAAAGCTTTGGCAAAATGTCACTCTTTTCAGCAATATTCAAATCCTGTACAACTAAACATCAGTTCAATTACTGTGGACAACCTTTTAACTCTCGCACATGAAGCCTATGCAAGAAATTATCAACTTTAACAGAGAAGGAAGGAATAGACGCCATGTACTGATGTTGTTGTGCTCCTTCGTTAGACTTAATTTTGATTAAAATATTTATTTTGTTCCTTCATTGAAACCATTGCCTTTAAAATGCATTGATGCATGTTTTATATTGAAGTAAAATTATCCCAATTTAAGGCTAAGGTGGGATGTATGCATTACCAAAAAAAAAAATCAGTCAGCAACTCAATCCCACATTCAAACAGCTTATTCAGTTATGACTGCTACAAGTCTCAACGCTCAACTTAGCAACTCAGGAGCATTCGGAAAATGTTCACAGTTGCTAAAAAAAAACATGAGAACAAATTGTTTTAAATTTTTTTTTTTTTTTTTTAAAGTATAACCTACATAGATCTATGTAATTGTGAACCAGGTCTGTGGTAGACTGGCATATAAATTTTGGATTGTGTGCTAAATTACAAAAGATGAGAAATTCTGGAAGAACTAGACTGTTACGAGTACAGAATTGGCAACAAACCTAAGGAAGAGAAGCATAAAGTGTAAAGTAAAGATTATGTTCTATTACTGAATAAACAAAAAGAACGTCAGGGTTGAAAATGAGACAAAATGGCATGAACAATAAGATGCAAACTAAGCAAATGAAGTACAGGAAATAGATGATGCTGCTAGCCTCCTTACCCGTTGCACTTGGAGCTCCCTGATGGCATCCTGAGCTTTTTCCAGCTTAGCACTAGCCTCATCACTTTGCTGTTTAAAGGTGGCCAGCTCCCGTTTAATGAGGTAGTTTTCCTCTGCCTCTTGTGCCCTTGTCACTTGTCCCTTCGGACACAATTGTGCAGGGAATAAAGATTGGTGTGGGGGGAGTAGCGAAAATTTTTCCAATTTACATTGGTAGATTAGTAATGCATCCCAGAGGACAAACATTAGATTTTATTATTTGAAGATCTTTTCCCCCAGAAATATGCTGTTTAGCAATGTAAAGCACTTACCAAATTTTCTACATGCAATTCTGTTAAATGCACATGTAGTAAGAATTAATGGCCTCGATTGAATTAGAAAACTGTTAGTGAGGAGTTGTGCATGCATTAAAATTACAAATATTCCTTCATTTATATAACTCTTTAACTTTTAAAATGTGCATCTGGAATGGTCACCTGTGAATGAAACTGACTCACTGAATACAGTTATTGCTTCTATGTACAATGGCCTTAATTTCAACTGGACATTTATTCGATCAAAGTGACACTTCTTTACCCTTCATTATTAATTATCTTAAGTATTATTGAAAAGTAAAGAAATTGTGTAATTCAATTGTCATTTTTTTTTAAAAGAGCGCAACCATTTTCCAGACACACACAAGTCAGCATTTCAAATTTTGTGCAATACAGGGAGAAACTGTAAACAGAAGTAAAGACAGCAGTCTTTCTCAAGGGATGCAGTAATTATCCATATTACAAGACATGGATAGGATGAGGAACTGTACCTGGATCAATCTATCTGCCAAAGAAGCACTTTCCTACAAAGGAAAAAATCCAGACAGATATAAGAGAAAGTTTAAGAAAACAATGAATATAAAAGAAGCAGTGATAAAATAAGCTGCAAAACTAACAGAAGAGAAATTTGTATAAAACGTCTGGAAGGTATTGTGTCCTGTTTAAATCAATCCTCCTTGAAATGCTCCAAATAATTTCCATTATGGCACTCAATGAATTCAAATTGTTTTCTTTTGATATATATTACATGTGCTAAAAGTTGGTGGACAATGAATAAAAGTTTGCATATATTCTCTAGAAAGAGTTCGAAAAAAGCAGAGGTATTTGATTAGTGTCTTTAGCACTTTATGCAGAGAGGCAAATTGTACTTTGTACCATTAGATTCATATACAAGAAGCCATGCTGTTGTTAGAAGCTATTGCTCCAACGTTAGATTTCAAAAATGTAGTAGGAAGAGGTGCTATGAAACTTTCAATCAACCAAAGTTTGCCATGAAAAGTTTTATTCTTCTTAATAAAACTTACACTGTTCTTATTAATTTGAACTACTGCACATTAGTACTCACAATTTTAGTGCTCCATTTTCCAATGCTGCTTATAAAACTAACCAAAGCAAAGAAGCATTCAGCAGGTCATACCCATCATGCTGCTATTTAGAGAAATGTATACTTTCACTTATTTATAAACGACCACCACTTAAATTCTACTGCAAGATACAAGATACAGATTTCGACAACACTGTATTTTGATGCATTCATCTTCTGCGCTGTAAATAGACTAATCATTTATCATCTACTATATTACGTTAATGATCTTAATATCATAAATCAACTACCACAGCTTAAAAGCATAGCTCTCAGAATACGTCACCAAAGCAAGGTACAAATAAACACATTTAGTGCAATACTTTGAGTAATTACACACAGCCAAGAGAAAATCAAAGAGAAAACTTAGCATTAAATTGAAAGATGCATCAGTTGGCAAAGCCAGTCAAAATTTGCTGTGCAGAATATGACTTGCACCTTTTCTGATGGAATTTAGTTTTACATGCGCAATCATGCTCTATCCAATCCTAAGAGGAGCAAACAATAATGAAAGGCAATCAAGGTTTACAGTACGACAATCAGAAATGCTAACATTTCACCCACGAAGAATAATTAACAAATCAAATCCTAAATAGTTTAGCAGTAGAAGTAAAGATAAATATTACTGGCAAATAACAAACGTACGCTTAGTTACCTCACACAGGGGAGCTGATACATGGTCTATTTTTAAGTAAAGGTTCAGATTTGATCAAGCAGCATTGCTTTCTTTAGAATGATGCTCTACAGAGTTTCTAAAAAAAATCTAACTCAGTTGGAAATGATAACTGAAGCACAATTACTCATTTACTTATTTAAATTAGGTGGAACACGCTAAAATATACAAATCCAAAGCAAATGTTATAACCATAAGCCCCAAACAACCAAGAATATATTTGTCAATTAAAATCTCTATTTTGACTAACCAATTCTGACAGGACAGTTCAGCAAATCTTAGATTAAGCAAATATGTACAGTGTAAAAACTTAGTAAATAACCTAGGGAACAAACAAATGAATCCTTGTTCAAAAAAATAAAGTTAAAAGGTTTGCTAGTAAATGCACAGCATGAATGCATCGGATTAGTACTGAAAACATAGGCAGGCAATATTTACCTATATGTATATGCTTTAGCAAATGTGTCTTTAATGTTTGGTCTAATCTTAAATTCCTTCATTGAAATGATCTGTTAATTCTATTTATAATAGTAAAAAAAGCTTTATGAGAATGTTTTCTATAATTGCTTCACGCAAATTTATGGATAATTCTTTTCTTTAGAAAAATATGACTAACGAGAAAAATAATTGTTGCACGGATCTATTTAAAGACGACAGCATCAAGTGCCACCTTGATCACAAGCTGAGCGAGCTTCCAATCTTGGCAGCCACATGAGGAAAAAAGTAGCAAGAACAGTCAAAACTAGGCACTGGCAAAGTCCTGAAAAAGTTTTCATCTTGTATTTTAATGATGAACTGCATGGGAGCATTTAAAGATTTTAAAATGCATTAAAAGATGGCACTGTGGTGGCAACCCTGTACAGCGTTAGAACAGTTTAAGATTGTTAGCAGGTAATTCTGTGCCTATAATTCACTGTGCAGAGTGTTCAGCACAGCGGTGGAAGCAGCAAAGATTGGCAGTAATGTTGTCACATCACTCCTGTTTTTCTAATGCATCTTTTAAGCAACCCATCACACAGCAACATCAAGCAAGCCACCTGGCAATTATCTCAGATGAAGGGAGGGCAAAATGGATAATCTTCAACCCAACCACTCATTTTGCTACCAACACACTGTGATCCTTTGTTTCTTCCAACACTCCCCCACCAAAAACAGGCAATCAGTAAAGGAAAACTCCTCAGTCTCAAAAGTCTACAGCTCTATACCTCAATTCTAAAATCAGCAATGACAACCAGGCCAGTGTACTGAAATGACCAAAAAATCATCCTTTTTGCTGATCAGAATGAAAATACACCTAATGCACTTTTGCTGCTCCCAACCCCACCACACTCCATATACTGCTAAAGAGCCCAAGTTTGTTCTCATCGTGTATTTATTAAATCCATTATGTAACACATACCTCTTTGCTTAGCATTAATGTGTAGCTGAGCCATGCACTGTTAGTGAATAAGCATGGTTACTTTGTTGGCTCAAAGTCATCTTTAATCAGGTAAGGAGGTGAAACACCTTCAGCAGCAATCTACACAATTCGTAATGTAGGGTATAATGTCTCAAAACCAACAACCACAGGACTGAGTCCATGCCAGATTTTGGATCTTGCCGGGTTTTGGTTCAGACCGAGCCAGGTGAGGCAGGGTCACAGTTGCTCGGACCACTTGGGAAAGCGGGAAAAGACTAGCATACAAAGCTGATAGCTAACCCGGTGCATCACTCTGCCAATGCTGCACCTGGCTGAACAAGCCAGTAAGTTATCTGTCCCATTCAATAAGAATTAAAATGCATTCACGGCCACTAATCTGATCGCTCCTGCTTTTGGATAATCGGATTTGAGACATTACACCTGGAAATGAACAAATTAACTCAGTTTTTAAATTAAAATCTTGCTTTGGATTCTAATCTAAGAGTACTCACCTTCTCCAAAGTTTCAATGCGCTGTTTCAGCAATCTATTTTCTGTACGTAACCTCTAAAAATGGGGAAAACATTGTGAATATTATTACATATTTCCTCCTCTTTTTAAAAAATGACATTGAATTTAAACGCTCTGGGTTTTAGCAAACATAATTCAGAAGGCACAGATGTCTTTAGTTTTGCTTGCAGTTTTCTTTTATTTTTCATTAAACAAAATATCATACATGTTATATTCAATAAGCAAGGCGTACAAAAAAACCAAAGGCGGCTCTGCAGGAACATTTTGCATCAGACAAGGGAAGATTAATGTAGCTTAAAAATGGTGGGACAAGGTGCCTAATGTTCACTGATACAAAGTGATCAGAAAAGATGGAGGGGGAAAAAGGGCAGTGGGGTGACAGTGATGATTAGGGAAGACATTGTAATGATGAAAAGAGAGGACTTCCTTGAGGGGGCAAGGACAGTATCCATTTGGTCAGATATATGTTATGATCACGCGACTGGGGATATTCTTTGGGGCCTTAAGTTTAGGATTTCAAATAGATATAGAAGAGCAAATCTATAGGAAATTATCGGTGTGGAAGAACTGTAAAGTAGTAATATTGGGATACAGTTAACGGGGAAGGAGGAAGACGAATGTTCAGGAGAACATTCTTGGCCAGCATCTTATTGGTCCAACCAGGGAGGAAGCATTGCTTGATCTGGCGTTGGGGAATGAGGTGAGCCAAGTAGACCAAGTATGTGTGGGAATATACTTGAATAAATGTGATCATTGTATCATAAAATTTAAATTAGTAATGGAGAAAAGTTTAAAAACAGTCAGAAGTAGAGTTTCTAAATTGGAAGAGTGCTAACTTAAATGGGATGACTCTAAATGGGATGAGAACAGATCGAGCCAGGGTAAAATGGAATTAAGGTTTGCCAGGAAAACTGAAATAGCCAATCTTATAGAAGAGATGTTGCTGGTACAGGTTAGGCATATGTCAACAAGAAAGGAGTGTGGCATCACGGAGTCCCAGTAAAACTGGAGTCAACGGGAATCAGGGCAAAAACTCTCTGCTGGTTGGAGTCATACTTTGCACAAAGATGGTTGTGGTTTTTGGAGGTCAGTCATCCCAACTCCAGGACATCATTGCAGCACTCTGGAGTTCCTCAGGGGAGTATCCTAGACCCAACCATCTTCAGCTGCTTCATCAATGACCTTTCTTCCTCAAGGTCAGAAATGGGTTTGTTCAATGCCCAGAGAATGCACAGTTCTAAAGAGATTACAGGGACCTGCTGCACAGATCATATTGAAAGAGTATAAAACAAAGCATATAGGATCTTGGACTTTTAAAAAGAGGCATTGAGTACAAAAGCAGATACGTTATGCTGAACTTCCACAAAGTTCTGCTTTAGTCACATTGAGAGTTCTGCATCCAGATCTGTTCACCATAGGGATGTGAATATCTCTGAAAGTATGCAGAGATGAAGCTTAATTTAAACTCCAAAAACGTTTTTTCTTTGAATCTTGTAATTGTGGTAAAACCCATGATTAGAAATATGCATTGTTCATTCTGTAAATGTGAGAAACTTGGGCGGTCTATTTGAAAAAAATTATTTTTGAAAAGTCCCTGCCCAGGTGAAATTCAATTGGTCTGCTTGAAAGGGACGGTCTTGATGATTTTAAAATACGCATTCTATTTAAATATTACTATAATTAGATATGAATTGAATAATTACATTATATATTTACTAGAGTTATTCCAAGGATGAGGGAATTTAGCGACAAAGTTAGGTAGGTTAAGTTTCATGGAGCAAAGGATGAAGGAAGCGAGATCTGACAGAGGTGTACAAGATTCTGACAGATTTAGCTAAGGTAAAGAAAGTAAAGCTGTTCCCACTAGCTGATGGTACAAAGGCTAGGACATATTTAAGGTTTTGGGCAAGAGATACAAGGGCAATGTAAGGAAGAACTTTTTTTTCTTTACACAGCGAGTGATAATGGCCTGGAACTCGCTGCCTACAAGGATGGTAGAAGTAGAGACAATTAATGACTACAAAAGGAAATTGGATAGATATTTAGCACAGGGTTAAAGGTCTGGCTTTTAAAGCAGACCAAGACAGGACAGCAGCACGGTTCAATTCCCGTAGCAGCCTCCCTGAACAGGCGCCGGAAAGAGGCGACTAGGGGCTTTTCACAGTAACTTCATTAAAGCCTACTTGTGACAATAAGTGATTTTCATTTCATTTTCATTTTCATGCGAGGGAAATAAATGTACAGGGCAAAGGGATAGAGGTGAATGTGACCGATTGGATTACTTTACCAAGAGTTAGTATGGACCCGATGGGTGAAATGGCATGCAGATTGTAAATATACTCAAATAAGAGAAGCATGCCCTCTACCATGTTCCCTGCATTGTCACATTTTGTTCAATCAAAATTGACGCGAGAGATCAGGCTGAAAAGTCTGACTTGGCTCACATATGGATAAGTGCCATTTAGCAAATGCTTCAGAATGCAATCGGCATCCATAGAACTGTGTCACAGCGGGGAATCAATGACTTCAGGAGAGATAGTGTGTTTAGAAAGTCGCGGGGGGGAAAAAAACAAGTGAAATATGAGTGAACCAACGACTGAAAAACTGAAATCGCAAAGTCCAGCATTACTGGATGGTGGGAACAGTAATTAATGCATGAAATGTTAATTCTGCAGTTACTATTGTACTAATCAGTGAAATTTCCTTTTGTGCACAATGCATATCAGGATGAATAAAAAAGTTGCTGAGACAGAAATCGCTTGTGCGCAACTTGGGTTGTTTCTTTTGTTCTTGTATGCACGTTTACCTGCCTTATAACCACTGAATGAAATAATTCAGCACTTACCTTAATTTCTACTTGTTCTTCCAGCTCTTTATTTTTTATTGTAGTGTATTCCTTTTCCAACCTGACAATAGAAAATATATTATCTGGTACGTGGAAAATTTGTAATACACACCAGGCAAGACATCAAGACAAAAATCACACTATTTTGATACCATAGTATCCCAGTCATTAAGAAGCCATACTTTCAAGTTGGTGAGGTTCACATCACCACAAGTTTTCCAATTCTCACCACAAAATGTGTGCCGATAGCAGGAGGAAACTAACCCGACTAATTATTTGGTTTTGTACTTCTGTTCTCTTTATTCACTAACAGGAAAGTCAGAGTGTGCATGCACAATGATGGTCAAAGTGGCAGAGACGTGATTATTCTCAGAAAGCAAATTCAAAATATTATGCATATTTAAGCAAAATGGAGCTGCATCTGATACCCACTTCTTCATCTTCTTTGCATTGTATTTAATTTGATAAGCTGCTTGGATCAACTTGTCAGGGCCACTGTCAAACTGATGTGGAACGACCTTTTGAAAATGCTATTGGAAAAATTACATAGATCTAATTAATGCTGTGGAACTTAATAGTTCTTATACATGCAAAATTCAAATATTGTCACTTTTTAAACCAGAAACACTAATTTAATTTTGTCCTTACCTGTAACATTCCCTCCATGTCAAGCTGCATCAGTTCTGCCTGATTGGCCTGTAGTATAGCTATCCCAACACGAAAAACAATCTCTAGACCCTGGTAAATTACCAAAGAATCAGTGAAGTCTGAACAAAGGCAATGACAAAATGCTTTTTCTTCTCCTACCCCCGTCTTAATAAAAATATCTTAGCAATACTTCTGGAGCTACTGAAAGTGAACAAGTACGGCTTCAGTGCAACACAGCAACAAATGGAGGTAGATATAATTTACTACTTGAAGTTTAGGCTTGAAAGATTGCACAATCACTTACCTCTGACATGAAAATGTCAAATAATCTTGTCGCAACTGGCAGTGGAAATGTAGTCAGAAAGATAGTAAGGAACCAGGAAGAAGAGTACATGGAGGTGTGGAAACTCTGGGATTGAAAGTGCACATAAAGTTCTGGTAGTTGTTCCTGTGTAATGCAAAACAAATTAACCAACACAATCAGAAGTGGCAAGGCTGCATGGTATGATTTGAACAACACACATCTAACCATCATATTTCAATCTTTCTATTGAGGTTTTATGATCACTGAATGTTGTTTGATTTTTATGAGGCCACATTCTGTAAAGTATCAAGTGAATGTGATTCTGGAAGAAAACCAGGAACCTCAATCTTGAACCAAACTATTTTGATCAAGTCAATTGTTTTGAGTAATTAAGTCCTCGCCTCATTCTTCAACATTGTCTCAATTAGAAGGAATAATCCTCTTTTAAAAACGATGCATTTTCCAAGATGTCACGCACTGATATAGCCATTATTAATTGACACAAATATTCTAAATCCACTATTTTTAATTTTTTTATTTAGCGTACCCAATTATTTTTTTCCAATTAAGGGGCAATTTAGCGTGGCCAATCCACCTATCCTGCACATCTTTTGGGTTGTGGGGGCAAAACCCACGCAGACACGGGGAGAATGTGCAAACTCCACACGGACAGTGACCCGGGGCGGGATTCAAACCCGGGTCCTCAGCGCCGTAGACAACAATGCTAACCACCGTACCACCATGCTGCCCGTGTAAATCCACTATTAAAAAGTGCATGGCAAATGAGAGTCAAATATGCAAAGTAAAAATGTAAACACACGAACAAAGTAAATTGTAGGGCAGCACGGTAGCATAGTGGATAGCATAATTGCTTCACAGCTCCAGGGTCCCAGGTTCGATTCAAGATTGGGTCACTGTCTGTGCGGAGTCTGCACATCCTCCCCGTGTGTGCGTGGGTTTCCTCCGGGTGCTCCGGTTTCCTCCCACAGTCCAAAGATGTGCAGGTTAGGTGGATTGGCCATGATAAATTGCCCTTAGTGTCCAAAATTGCCCTTAGTGTTGGGTGGGGTTATGGGGATAGGGTGGAGGTGTTGACCTTGAGTAGGGTGCTCTTTCCAAGAGCCGGTGCAGACTCGATGGGCCGAATGGCCTCCTTCTGCACTGTAAATTTTATGATAAATTAATGCTCAATTCACATTAGTAATTCATGCTACCTATTACTACAAAGCAAACCAAACTGTTTGGTTTGTGATAAGACCTTTAAGCAGTTGCTGAATTAATCCACTCAGTACTTTAGTTTCATATTTTTCTTACCTGTAACATCCACTCAAATTGATACATACAAAGGCCTAGCTCAGCCATACTAGGTTTGAAAAGTTCTCTGAGTCGGTAGTCTTGCATTAACTTCACAAAAACACAAAATGCTTCCTCCTCTGGCATCTTCACAGGAGAAAATAGACACAAACTAAGACAGGAAGGATCCAAGGGAATCATAGGCATTACTTACACACACTTAAAATTCAAGTCTTACAAAATACATGCAACTATTTTTAAAATAAATGTGTTCAGTCAGTTTTACTTTTATTTTGTTTAGTCCTTCATGTAAACGCATTTCTACATTTCTGAAAATGGAAATAATTACATCCCTAAATTAACCTTCGCAATCTAATCAAACTAACTACCTACAATATATTTACTTGCGAGAGAAAGGCTTATAAAAGCTGGAATCTTTTAAATGTCAGGTTAAAGTTACACCACATCCAGTGCGATGCTCAAGTGGTATGATATAATAAGGGATACAATCCCTTACCTATCCGCTTCATTAGTCAGGAAAAAGATGGTCAACTGAGCGTCTGAAAATAATTCACATCAATGCAAAGTATGTCATAGAGCCATTGTACAGGCCCATCACGTCTGCACCGACAATAACTCCCCCCATATCTTGCGCTAATCCCACTTACAAGCACTAGCCTCATATCCTTGAATGTGATGGTGTTTCGAGTGCTCCTCCAAGTGCTTTTTAAAGGTTGTGAGGTTTCCAGCCAGGCCGTGCATTCCAGATTCTCATCACCTTCCGAGTGAATTTTGTTTTCCTCAAATCCCCTCAGAATCCCCTGCCCCTCACCCTAAAACTATGCCCCCTTGTGATTGACCCCCTTTTAACCAAGGGGAACAGCTGGTTCCTATTTACCCTGTCCAAAGCCTTCCATATTCCATACCTCAATCATATCATCCCTCAGCCTTCTCTGCTCTAAAGAAAACAATCCAAGCCTTTCCAGTCTCTCCTTAAAGCTCAGATGCTCCATCCCAGGCAACATCCTGGTGAATCTCCACTGTACTCCCTGCAGTACAAATCACCTCCTTCCTATAGTGAGGTGACCAGAACTGCACATAGCATGTCAGCTGTGGCCATATATAAACTATATCAAGCGTACTTCCTTCATCCACATACTCGGTCACTTTATCAAAAAATTCTATCAAATTTGTTTGGCATGACCTCCCTCTGACAAAGCCATGCTGACTATTCCTAACCAACCCATGCCGTTCCAAATGGAAATTAATTCTCTTCAGAATTTTCTCCAATAGGTTCCCTACCACTGACATGTGGTTCCCTGGTTAATCTCTATCACCCTTCTGGAAAAGTGTCTAATTGTTATGGGCCTGGATTGATAGACCCTGGTGTATCATGGAGTTCACCTGACCCACAACTTTTATTAAAATAAATTTAGAGTGCCCAATTAATTTTTTCCAATTAAGGGGCAATTTAGCTATCTTGCACATCTTTGGGTTGTGGGGGCGAAACCCACGCAAACACGGGGAGAACGTGCAAACTCCACACGGACAGTGACCCAGAGGCGGGATCAAACCTGAGACCTCGGCGCTGAGAGACTGCAGTGGTACCACTGCACCACCGTGCTGCCCCTGACCCACAACGTTTAACAGATTGTGGTTATGGGGAGCACACGGGCCTACTTTACAGGTGTGATGCAACAGAGATCTACGGTACTTTTAAATTAAAACAATGTTTATTGATGAAACCAGTTAACACTTTATAAACCCACAGTAAACATCTTAATAACTATCAACGCCAATAAATCTCCCAAAGAAAACAGTACTCTATAAGTAACTTTTAATCTTTCCTTGCAACATCCATAAGACAAAAAAAAAAACCTTTTTACAGTAGGACATCAGGTTTAACTTCTCTACAGAAACAGGTATTATTTTTAAATCACCAAAGGATCTGGAGAGTCTTTAGATTGCAGAGAGACTAATAAAACCTTCTTGCTGTGACTGCAGCTATCCAGCTCTCAAAACGAAAGTAAAATACACCCTGTAGCAGACAGCCCAAGGCGAAAGTAAAAGCAGACACAGTCCAGCTCCACCCACTCTCTGACATCACTGATAAACACCCATTTCATAAAGGTACATCCACTACAGCTATTTTATAAACATCCATTTCTTAAAGGTACTCTCACATGACATTAATGGTATGTGTAAATACTTTCATTAAGATCTATGAAAAATATATTTCATACTGTATCTACTCTCGATGGAAAATAGAAAATAATAAGACCCTGGGAACCTAGAGGTATGATTTTAATAAAACAGTTCCGTCAAACTCCAGATACCTGGAAATTGGATCAAAACAAGTGATTGGTGAAGATATGAATATTGTGAAAGTCAACAGGAAGGGAATCTCAAAATGGATAATTTTTAGACCACGATAAGGGAAGACCAATTCTTAACAATTTCTGCAACAATTTCCCCAATTAACTAGCAACAAAAATGTGTTACAGTAGTTACCCTGAGAACTGGATCTGCATTTCCTTTTTCACTAATTTTCTTCATTTAATCCCTTTACCGAAGGCATTTACATCATGCTGTGCTTCAGTTTCACTGGTATCAGGAAGCTTCAGGTAACTTGCCCAAGTGGTCATTGTGAAAATAAAGACACCTGACAGATTATTCGACCATGTAGACCATTTTGACGGCCGTTAATACTTTCCTGATCCAATGTCCAGTATACATGTTTCAGATGACGTTTTGGCTATCTAAACAGTGACTCAAGCTGGAATTAAGGATGTGAACATCGGACAATATTACTCAAGAACTTTTTAAAAAATAAATTTAGAGTACCCAATGATTTTTTTTTTCCAATTAAGGGGAAATTTAGCATGGCCAATCCACCTATCCTGCACATCTTTTTGGGTTGTTGGGGCAAAACCCACACAGACACGGGGAGAATGTGCAAACTCCACACGGACAGAGACCCAGGGCCGGGATTCAAACCCGGGTCCTCAGCGCCGTAGGCAGCAATGCTAATCACTGTGCCACCGTGCTGCCCTACAAGAACTTTAGAGACAAAATGGAGGTCGGAGATGGGCATCATAGTGGTGGGCAGCACGGTGACACAGTGGTTAGCATTGCTGCCTTACAGCTGCAGGAACTCAGGTTAAATTTCGGCCTCGGGTAACCACCTGTATGGTATTTGCCTTTCTCCTCGTGGCTGCTTGGGTTTCCTCCAGGTGCTCCGGTTTCCTCCCACAGCCCAAAGTGGTGCAGTTTAGGTGGATTGGCCATGCTAAATTGCCCCTTAATGTCCAAAAGGTTAGGTGGGGCTATTGGTTACAGGGATATGGTAAGGGCATGGGTTTGGGTGAGGTGCTCCTCCCAGGGGCCGGTGCAGACTCGATGGGTCGGGTGGCCTCCTTCTGCACTGTGGGATTCTATGATCAACTAATAATAACAGAAGGGTCAGATGGAGTATTTTGGGGTGCAGGAGATACAGGGTGAGACTGGACCTTTGAAAGGAAGGAGACGTAGGAAACATCACCAATGCCTAGCTTGCACTTGTGCCTGGAACGACAATGAATGGTTAGCAGTTCAGTAGAAAGAGGGTCAAGGGAACAATAGGTCGGTTTCATGGACAAGCTGAGTTTGAAGCGAATAAGGCAGGAGCTTACAGAACTGACAGAAAAGCAAGTGTAGGAAAGTGACTGGTGGGCAAGGAGAATGGGCGACGGCAAGCCAAGGAACTGAATAGGATAGTTAGCACCTTGGTGACAAAAAAATCCATGAGCTCCTCATGTGTTGAAATTAAGGATTACAAAATAGTTAAGTTTTACAAGCACTCAAGAAAAAGAGATTGAAATTATCTTTGCTCTCTAAGTGACCCTCATGTGGCAGAAACAAAATTTTGCTGGGGTGGAGGCAAAGGTAGAAATGAGGCGTGTTTAGGCAAATGCAGCTACAGATGCATCATACTGAATGTAGGGCCGCAGATCATGTAGTTGAGAATTTAAGACACTCCAGGCATCAGGAAATGCGGCCCACATGCTAAGCTTAAGCCTTCCTGGAGGATTAGATTAGGTACTTAACAGGACAGATGCTGAGAGGATGTTTCCTTGGCTGGCAAGTCTAGAATTAGAAGTCACTGTTTCAGAAAAGCACCAAAATGAGGAGAAATTTCTTCACGCAAAGGGTTGTGAACCTTTGGAATTCCATAGAGCGGTGGCCACTCAGCGGTATTCCAGCCAGATGGAGGTAGGTTTTTGGATACTAGAGGAATGAAGAGATTTGGGGATACTGCAGGAAGGTGGAGTTACGGTAGAAGATCACCCATGAACTTACTGAAAGAATCTGGCTTACTCCAGCTCTTATTTCATAAGTTATGACCCGAGAACCCTTTTGTGGGTCACTTAGTAGTGTGCCCCAAGAGCACTGAAGCAAGACAAGATAAATTAGCAGCTACCATATGCTGTGTCACACATACACATGCGTGGCCAAAACCAATACTCAAATAAGCACAGCAATTTCAAAGACAGTGACTTTTTTAATTTAATAGCAAAATAATAATAATAATACCTGCATAAGAAGTAGTCCAACTATAAAAGCACTCCCTTGGCAATAACCAACTTCACGATCTACAAGTGAATAGGCCTGCAAACAAAAATAAATTATACTTAATGTGAAGACAATTTTTTAAATTATTGATCAGAAAAACTGCAGACTACAAATGTGTGCACAGAAATTTAAATATTTCTTTTCTTGAAACATCATTTTTCATTTGCAATCATGGAGCAATAGTGACTGAACAAACTTGGAGAGGTATCTAAATTAATCTACTTGCTGGCCATTTCTATATACAAGGCCACTATCAATGCACTTTATTCAGATAGACAGAGCTGTTCTCTTCGCTTCTCTTGCTGCTCGATTCACAACAACTGTTCACAGAGTGTTCAGTTGAAAAACAAAAGTTGACCAAACTTATGTCTCAAAAGCATTATAACCATAAGCAATACCAAGTGCAAAAGAGAAAATGCTGGAAAATCTCAGCAAGTCTGGTAGCATCTGTCGGGAGAGAAAAGAGCTAATGTTTCGAGTCCGACGACTCTTTGACACAACTTCTTTCTGCACTTCACAATTTATAGAACATGTAAATTACTGCTCGTGGGTAAACTGCTCATAAGAGTTACACAAGTTTAAAAACAAAACTATTTAACAACTAAAATGGCATTCTGGCAATCTTGCCAGGTCTGCTACTTTGCAGATGAGCAGATCTTGGAGATTGCGCCATCATATCCCATCCCTATTCAGTCCAATCTTACTTTCCAAGGCAATACATGACATGTTATGAGAGATTATAACCTCTTCAAACCATCACTCTACCAGACCCAGAGACAGGATGGAAAAAAGGTGATAGTATACAAGATTTGTGGTTGAAAGAAACCAAGAATGAGGATTTTAGCATCAGGGTCTGACACACAGTGATGCAAAATGCACATGACCCAGACCCAGGGTCAGTGTGGTGTCCAGCAGAGACAGATATAGACCCGAGTTGTACCTTTACTGCACATGTAAATAGTTCTAAGCAGTTAATAATTACCTACCATTAAACTACAGACGACTACAGTGACTTCTTCAAGACATAGGGTCTGCAACCAATACCCTCCCAACAAGATGAATTTAAAATGCATTCAAAAATTAAGCAATTTTCTTTAAGTCTGATTATGTATACCTCCCCCTTCAAAGTAACCTATAGCAATATTTAGAGGCATGCTTCCTCTCAATTCCCCATAAGTCCACAAAAAGGGAAAATAAACTAGCATGAGACACAATTTCAATATAAAGTAGATGGTGTGTTGCCTCCCTGGTGCTTGGGTCAAGGGTGTCTCGGAGCGGTTACAGGATGTTCTGGAGGGGGGAGGGTGAACAGCCAGTGGTCGTGCTACACATCGGTACCAACAAAAAGGACAAAGTCCTAAAAGCTGAATAGAGAGAGATTGGAAGGAAGTTGAGAAGTTGGACCTCAAAAAGTAGTGATCTCAGGATTACTACCAGCGCTACATGCTAGTTTATGGGCAGCACGGTAGCACAAGTGGCTAGCACTGTGGCTTCACAGCACCAGGGTCCCAGCTTTGATTCCCCGCTGGGTCACTGTGCGGAGTCTGCATGTTCTCCCCGTGTCTGCATGGGTTTCCTCAGGGTGTTCCGGCTTCATCTCACAGTCCAAAGAGACGCAGGTTAGGTAGATTGGCCATGGTAAATTGCCCTTAGTTTTCCAAAAAGGTGAGGAGGGGTTATTGTGTAATGGGGATAGGGTGGAAGTGAGGTCTTAAGTGGCTCGGTGCAGGCTCGATGGGCTGAATGGCCTCCTTCTGCACTGTATGTTCTATATCTAGTCAGAGTAGCAGGATATATCGGATAAATACCTGGCTGAAGAGATGGTGTGAGGGGGAGGGTTTCAGATTCCTGGGGCATTGGGACCAGTTTTGGCCAGGTGGGACCAGTACAAATTGGATGGGTTACACCTGGGCAGGACTGGGACTGATCTCCTGAACATTTGCAGGAGTGGTTGGGGAGGGTTTAAACTGATATGGCAATGGGATAGGAACCAATGCAAGGAGTCAGAGGAGGAGAAAATAAGGACAAAAGCAAAAGACAGAAAGGGGAAGAAGAAAAGTGATAGGCAGATAAACCAATACTTTTCACTTTACCTCGGTACACGTGACAATAAACAAATCCAATCCAATCCAAACCAATATTGTGAATGCTCGGAGAGTTAAGGCACAAAGCCTTGAAGCTGGTCTTTTTAACATTACCGGTCCCGCTCCCAATATTTTTCACTGTGGCCCTGTTTGAAACTAGCTTTTGGTTTGGATTGGATTAGATTAGATTTGTTCATTGTCACGTGTGCCGATTGGATGAACTACAAACAAAAGGATAACAAAAGAAAATTACAGCACAGGAACAGGCCCTTCGGCCCTCCCAGCCTGCGCCGATCCAGATCCTTTATCTAAACCCGTCGCCTATTTTCCAGGATCTACTTCCCTCTGTTCCCCACCCGTCCATATATCTGTCCAGATGCATCTTAAATGATGCTATCGTGCCCGCCTCTACCACCTCCGCTGGCAAAGCGATCCAGGCACCCACCCTTTGCATAAAAAACTTTCCATGCACATCTCCCTTAAACTTTCCCCCTCTCACCTTGAAATTGTGACCCCCTTGTAATTGACACCCCCACTCTTGGAAAAAGCTTGTTGCTATCCACCCTGTCCATACCTCTCATAATTTTGTAGACCTCAATCAGGTCCCCCCCTCAACCTCCGTCTTTCCAACAAAAACAATCCTAATCTACTCAACCTTTCTTCATAGCTAGCACCCTCCATACCAGGCAACACCCTGGTGAACCTCCTCTGCACCCTTTCTAAAGCATCCACATCCTTCTGGTAATGTGGCGACCAAAACTGCACGCAGTATTCCAAATGTGACCTGACCAAATTCCTATACAAATGTAACATGACCTGCCGACTCTTGTACTCAATACCCCGTCCGATGAAGGCAAGCATGCTGTATGCCTTCTTGACCACTCTATCGACCTGCGTTGCCACCTTCAGGGTACAATGGACCTGAACGCCCAGATCTCTCTGTACATCAATTTTCCCCAGGACTCTTCCATTGATCATATAGTCTGCTCTTGAATTAGATCTTCCAAAATGCATCACCTCGCATTTGCCTGGATTGAACTCCATCTGCCATTTCTCTGCTCAACTCTCCAATCTATCTATATTTTGCTATATTCTCTGACAGTCCTCCTCGCCTTTCTCCATTTTGAGACACTCCCTTCCACCACTACTCTGTCTCCTGTTGCCCAGCCAGTTCTTTATCCATCTAGCTAGTACACCCTGAACCCCATACGACTTCACTTTTTCCATCAACCTGCCATGGGAAATTATCAAACGCCTTACTGAAGTCCATGTATATGACATCTACAGCCCTTCCCTCATCAATTAACTTTGTTACTTTCTCAAAGAATTCTATTATCATAGATTATCATAGAATTTACAGTGCAGAAGGAGGCCATTCGGCCCATCGAGTCTGCACCGGCTCTTGGAAAGAGCACCCCACCCACGGTCAACACGTCCACCCTATCCCCATAACCCCACCCAACACGAAGGGCAATTTTGGACATTAAGGGTAATTTATCATGGCCAATCCACCTAACCTGCACATCTTTGGACTGTGGGAGGAAACCGGAGCACCCGGAGGAAACCCACGCACACACGGGGAGGATGTGCAGACTTCCCACAGACAGTGACCCAAGCTGGATTCGAACCTGGGACCCTGGAACTGTGAAGCAATTATGCTATCCACAATGCTACCATGCTGCCAGGTAAGACATGACCTTACCTGCACATAACCATGCTGCCTATCACTGATAAGTCTATTTTCTTCCAAATGTGAATAGATCCTATCCCTCAGTATCTTCTCCAACAGTTTGCCTATCACTGACGTCAAGCTCACAAGTCTATAATTCCCTGACTTATCCCTGCTACCCTTCTTAAACAAAGGGACAACATTAGCAATTCTCCAGTCCTCCAGGACCTCACCCATGCTCAAGGATGCTGCAAAGATATCTGTTAAGGCCCCAGCTATTTTGTCCCTCACTTCCCTCAGTAACCTGGGATAGATCCCATCCGGTCCTGGGGACTTGTCCACCTTAATGCCTTTTCGAATACCCAAAACCTCCCCCTTCCTTATGCCGACATGACCTAGAGTATTTAAATATCGATCCCTAGCCTCAACATCCGTCATGTCCCTCTCTTTGGTGAATACCGATGCAAAGTACTCATTAAGAATCTCGCTCATTTCCTCTGACTCCACGCATAAATTCCCACTTTTGTCTTTGAGAGGGCCAATCCTTGTTCCAGTTACCCTCTTGCTCCTTATATACGAATAAAAGGCTTTGGAATTTTCCTTAACCCCGTTAGTCAAAGATATTTCATAACCCCTTTTAGCCCTCTTTATTGCGCGTTTGAGATTTGTCCTACTTTCCTGATATTCCTCCAAAGCTTAATCAGTTTTGAGTCGCCTCGATCTTGTATATGCTCCCTTTTTCATCTTAGCTAGTCTCACAATTCTACCCGTCATCCATGGTTCTCTAATCTTGTCATTTCTATCCCTCATTTTCACAGGGACATGTCTGTCCTGCACTCTAAACAACCGTTCCTTAAAAGACTCCCACATTACAAATGTGGATTTACCCTTAAACAGCTGCTCCCAATCCACATTCCCTAGCTCCTGCCGAATTGTGTTATACTTGGCCTTTCCCCAATTTAGCACTCTTCCTTTAGGACCACTCTTGTCTTTGTCCATAAGTATTGTAAAACTTATGGAATTGTGATCGCTATTCCCAAAGTAATCACCGAATGAAACTTCAACAACCTGGCCGAGATCATTCCCCAATACCAGGTCCAGTATGGCCCTTTCCTGAGTTGGACTATTTACATACTGCTGTAAAAAAACGCTCCTGGATGCTCCTTACAAATTCTGCTCCATCTACGCCTCCAACACGACATGTTGGGGAAGTTAAAATCTCCCATCACAACCACCCTATTGCTCCTACATTTGTCTGTAATCTGTCTACATATTTGTACCTCTACTTTATGCTTGCTGGGAGGCCTGTAGTAAAGCCCCAACAATGTTACTGCACCCTTCCTATTTCTTAGCTCTATCCATATTGCCTCAGTGCTCGAATCCTCCATCGTGCCCTCCTTAATCACAGCTGTGATATCATTTCTGACTAGTAATGCAACTCCTCCACCCCTTTTACCTCCCTCTCTATCCCCCTAAAGCATCTATACCCTGGGATATTTAGTTGCCAGTCTTGCCCTTCCCTCAACCAAATCTCAGTAATACCAATAACATCATATTCCCAGGTACTAATCCAAGCTCTAAATTCATCCGCCTTAACTGCTACACTTCTCGCATTAAAACAGATGCACCTCAGACCACCTGTCCCTTTGCGTTCATCATCTCTTCCCTGTCTACTCTTCCCCTTAGTAACATTGAGTTTATTATCTAGTACCTTACTGGCTTTAGTTGCTACCTCTTTACTGACCTCTAACTTCCTAATCTGATTCCCATCCCCCTGCCACATTAGTTTAAAACCTCCCCAACAGTGTTAGCAATCACACAAATAGACAGGAAAGGGTATGGCATAGCCGGGATTACGGAGGAATGGCTGCAGGGTGACCAGGGATGGGAACTGAATGTCCAGGGGTGCTCCGTATTTAGGAAAGGCAGACAAAAAGGAAAAGGCAGAGGGGTTGCTGTGCTGGTTAAGGAGGAAACTAACACAATAGTGAAGGAGGGTATTTGCTCCGACAATGCGGAATCTGTATGGGTAGAGCTGAGAAACAGCAAGGGGCAAAAAACATTTGTGGGCATCATATATAGATCCCCGAACTGCAGTGATATTGTTGGGAATGGTATTAAATAGGAAATTAGAGATGCATGTGATAAAGGAACTGTAATTAAGGGTGATTTTAATCTGCATATAGATTGGGAAAATCAAATTAGCTACACTATCAGAGAGGAGGAATTCCTGGAGTGTATACGGGATGGTTTTCTGGATCAATATGTTGAGGAGCCAACTAGAGAACAGACCATCCTAGACTGGGTACTGTTTAATGAGAACGGAATCATTGGCAATCTAGTTGTGCGAGACCCCATGGGTCAGCCATAATATGATAGAATTGTTCATCAAAATGGAGAGTGATAGGGGCAGCACGGTGGTGCAGTGGGTTAGCACTGCTGCCTCACGGCACTGAGGTCCCAGGTTCGATCCCAGCCCTGGGCCACTGTCCGTGTGGAGTTTGCACATTCTCCCCGTGTTTGCGTGGGTTTCGCCCCCACAACCCAAAGATGTGCAGAGTAGGTGGATTTGCCACGCTAAATTGCCCCTTAATAGGAAAAAATAAATTGGGTACTCTAAATTTTTTTATCTGGTGCGTGAAGGCGTTGATTCTGTGACAAGGGTCCTGAATCTTAACAAAGGAAACTACGATAAAATGAGGCATGAGTTAGCTATGTTCGATTGGGAAATGTTACTTAGAGGGATTATAGTGGATAGCAATAGTAAATATCCAAAGAGCTCATGGAGGAATTGCAACAATTGTTTATTGCTGTCTGGCACAAAAGTATAACGGGAAAGATGATCAATCCATGGCTCGCAGGGGAAATTAGGGATAGTATTCGATCCAAGGAAGTAGCATGAAAAACAAAAGGTATGAGGATTGGGAGCTGTTTATAATTCAGCAAAGAAGGACCAAAGGATTGATTAAGAAGGGGAAAATAGAGTACGAAAGTGAGCTTGCAGGGAACACAAGCTTGCAGGGCAGCACGGTATCATAGTGGTTAGCACAATTGCTTCACAGCTCCAAGGTCCCAAGTTCGCTTCCCGGCTGGGTCACTGCCTGTGCGGAGTCTCCCCGTGTGTGCGTGGGTTTCCTCCGGGTGCTCCGGTTTCCTCCCACAGTCCAAAGACGTGCAGGTTAGGTGGATTGGCCATGATAAATTACCCTAAGTATCCAAAATTTCACTTAGTGTTGGGTGGGGTTACTGGGTTATGGGAATAGAATGGAGGTGTGGGCTTGGGTAGGGTGTTCTTTCCAAGAGCCAGTGCAGACTTGATGGGCCGAATGGCCTCCTTCTGCACTGTAAATTCAATTGTTCTATGATAAAAACTGATTGCTGAAGACAAATGTAGATCCCTTACAGTCAGAAACAGGGGAATCTACTATCGGGGACAAAGAAATGGCTGAGCAACTAAATAGATACTTTGGTTTGGCCTTCACAAATGAGGACACAAATAAGATACCATAAATGTTGAGGAATGCAGGGTTTAGTGAAAAGGAGGTGATCAATATCAGTAGAGAAATGGTGTTGAGAAATTGATGAAATTGAAAGCTGATAAGTCCCCAGGGCTTGATGATCTACATCCCAGGGTACTGAAGGAAATGGCTCTAGAAATTGTGGATGCATTGGTGGTCACCTTCCAGGATTCTATAGACTGTGGAACAGTTCCTGCAAATTGGAGGGTGACAAATGTAACTCCGCTATTTAAAAAGGGAGGACAAGAGAAAGTAGGGAATCATAGGCCAGTAAGCCTGATGTCAGTAATGGGGATAATTTGAGAATTCATTATAAAAGATTTTGTTGCAGGGCATTTAGAAAACAGGTGCAGGATCAGACAGAGTCAGCATGGATTTATGAAGGGGAAATCATGCTTGACAAATCTACTGAATTCTCCGAGGATGTAACTAGTAGAATTGATGAAGGGGAGCCAGTGGATGTGGTGTATTTGGATTTTCAGAAAGCTTTTGACAAAGTCCTGCTGAAGAGATTAGCTTGTAAAGTTAAAGTGCAAGGGATTGGAGGTAGTGTATTGAAACAAAGAGTAGGAATTAATGGGTCCTTTTCAAATTGGCAGGCAGTGATTAGTGGGGTACCGCAGGAATCGGTGCTAGGACCCGAGCTAGTCACAATATATATTAATGATTTAGATGAGGAACAAAATGTCATATCTCCAAATTTGTAGATGACACCAAGTTGGGTGGAAGGGTGAGCTCCGAGGAGGATGCAGAGATCCTTCAGTGTGAATTGGGCAAGTTGAGTAAATGGGCTAATGAATGGCAGATGCAGTATTTGGATAAATGAGAGGTTATCCATTTTGGTAGTAAAATCAAGGCGGCAGACTATTTATTATCTGAATGGCCATAAATTAGGAGAGGGGAATGTGCAACGAGACATGGATGTCCTCGTACACTAGTCACTGAAGGTAAGCATGCAGGTGCAGTAGGCAGTAAAGGTGGCATATGATATCCAGGCCTTCATTGTGAGAGGATTAGAGTACAGGAGCAGGGATGTCTTGCTGCAATTATACAGGACCTTGGTGGGGCCACATCTGGAATATTGTGTGCAGTTTTGGTCTCCTTATCCGAGGAAAGATGTTGTAGATATAGAGGGAGTGCAGAGAAGGTTTACCAGACTGATTCCTGGGATGGCAGGACTGACAGACAAGGAGAGAATGAATCGGTTAGGATTGTATTTCGCTGGAGTTCAGAAGAATGACGGGGAGTTCTTGTGGACACCTATAAAATTCTAAAAGGACTGGACAGGGTAGATGCAGGATGTTCCCGATGGTGGGTGTGTCCAGAACTAGGGGGCACAGTCTGACGATACAGGGTCGATCATTTAGGACAGAGATGAGGAGAAATGTCTTCACCCAGAGAGTGGTGAGCCTGTGGAATCCATTACCACAGGAAGTAGTTGTGTCCAAAACATTGCATGGTTTCAAGAAGTAGTTAGATATAGCACTTAAGGCAAAGGTGATCAAAGGATATGGAGGAAAGCGGGATTAGGCTATTGAGTTGGATGATCAGCCATGAATGGCAGAGCAGACTTGAAGGGCCAAATGGCCTCCTCCTGCTCCTATTTTCTTTCTGTTTCTTTTTCTTTCCATTTTTCGAAAGTGCTGACTCTTCCTTCAGTCTCCCACCATCCTTCATGTCTTCTTATATCATTAACCACAGAATGGTTACAGCACAGGAGGAGGTGCTATGATTCTTGGCCATATCTCCACGTTTTGATATGCAAACGTTTTGTTTGAAGTAAACAAGATTTTGAGATTCAAGACACTTGCTGAGAGAATAAAGCCACAAGATTATACTGGTTTTGAAAAAACAAAAATAAACTTTACCACTCAAGGTCAGAAAGATGAAACAATTATAATATTTATCATACATTGACATTCAAGGTTTATATGAGGAGCATATGAATTAACAGGTAACCCGGTCAAACACATCACACAGTGCAATAAATCGCAAGTGCGACCAAGACAGAGCCCATGAAATTCTCAGCAACCCACCAAAATATCAGTAAACATTGAGCCAACCAATCTCATTGAAACTCTGTCTCACTTACGAGTGACTCCAAACTTTTCATTTTCAAAGATCAAGCTTCTGAATTTCCTCAATGTCTCTCCTACTCAGACTGCCCCAACAAACACTTTTCAAGATTGCAATCCCACCTCCGAAGACTTTATTCTGCTGTATTTCCAATTCTGCAAAGCGGTCTCTACTTATTGGTGCAATTTTAGCCTTTAATAGGTGGCCAGTTTCACTTGGCTGGCACTACCCCTGGATTTCACTAAGCTCCAATCTTACCAGTTACACAAAGCTATAAATAACTCCCAGGGCTTCTTCTGTGCCCCAACCATTTCCAGCAGAGCCAGTGACCTTTTGCCACCTTCTCAGCTCCCCAAGACTTCTCTTGAGCCCTAACTGCGCAGATCCATCTAACAGCAACACTTTTGCTGTCTGATGCCTGCTAACAACAGCACCCTTTTTAGTATGTCCTTTTCCCTTGCTGCAGAATACTCTCTCCCTGAGCAAACATAGATAAAATGAACCCTAAAACTTTTTCAGATCCACCATCTCCATGATGATATAGCCTTGCAGGGCTCACCAAATGCTTACAAATTAATTGTAGCTTTAACTTCCCAAGCCAACCAACTTGCTGGGCTGCATTTCTTTGTAAACAGTGTAAACACCTCATCTCCAATTCTCCAGTTAAGTAAGCGCAACTGCTCTTTTATGATCTTCCCTTTCTCGCTGTTGACTCCTTAGGTCAACATGGCCACAATCTTTAAGTGTAATAGTCCTCAAACCACTTTGGAACAACAAAGAACAATACAGCACAGGAATAGGCCCTTCGGCCCTCCATGCCTGCGCCGATCATGTGTCCTATCTAGACCAATCGCCTGTATCCTTCTATACCCCGTCTGTTCATGTGCCTATCCAGACAAGTCTTAAAGGTCGCTAACGTATCTGCCTCAACCACCTCACTTGACAGTGCATTCCAGGCCACCACCACCCTCTGTGTAAAAACCTTTCCCTGGACATCTCCACTGAACCTATCCCATCTCACCTTGAACTCGTGCCCCCTTGTAATCATCATTTCCACCCTGGGAAAAAGCCTCCAATTGTTCACCCTATCTATATCCCTCATAATTTTGTAAACTTCTATCAAGTCGCCCCTTAGCCTCCGTCTCTCTAGGGAGAACAATCCAAGTTTATTCAATCTCTCCTCATAGCTAATACAGTTGCATTTAAACCATTTTATACAGATAAACTTTCAATCTTCTCAGAACTAATACTTACCTCTAAAATATTACTATGAACCAATATTCATAAGAGGTCATTTGTATAGTTATGTCTGCACCAGCTCTCTGAAGGAGTAACTCACCAAGGGCAGCACGGTAGCATTGTGGATAGCACAATCACTTCACAGCTCCAGGGTCCCAGGTTCCATTCCGGCTTGGGTCACTGTCTGTGCGAAGTCTGCACATCCTCCCCGTGTGTGCGTGGGTTTCCTCCGGGTGCTCCGGTTTCCTCCCACAGTCCAAAGATGTGCGGGTTAGGTGGATTGGCCATGATAAATTGCCCTTAGTGTCCAAAATTGCCCTTAGTGTTGGGTGGGGTTACTGAGTTATGGGGATAGGGTGGAGGTGTTGACCTTGGGTGGGGGGGTAGGGTGCTCTTTCCAAGACCCAGTGCAGACTCGATGGGCTGAATGGCCTCCTTCTGCACTGTAAATTCTATGTCTATGTAAGCCACTCCCTTGTAGCCCTCGGCACAGGCTTGGTTTTCAGGTAATAATCCAATCCCATCTTGAATGCCTTAATTGAACCTGTCTTTACCACACTCTCACACAGTACATTCCAGATCCAGATTCATGTCGCCAATTATCTTTTTGCCATTTACCTTAAATATGTGCTCTCTGATTCTCGATCTTTCCACCAAAGGGGAAATTTCTCCCTATTCACTCTGTCCAGACCCCTCATGATTTTGATAATGATTAAATCTCCTCTCAACCCTCTCTTCTCCAAGGAAAACAATCCCAACTTCTCCAATCTGTCTATATAACTGAAGTTCCTCAACCTTGGAACCATTCTTGTGATTTTATTTTACTGCGCTCCCTTATGCCTCCACATACTTCCGAAGTGTGGCGTCGAGAACTGAACTCCATAATTTTAACATAACTTAATCGTTTTTGTAACGTATGCCCCAGGTCCCTCTGCTCCTGGAGCCACTATAGAACTGTACCCTTCATTTTATTTTGTCTTGCCATATTCTTTCTACCACAATGATGTACTTTGAACATCTCGATTTGATTTTATTTTCTCTTTATTCTTTCATGGGATGTGGATTTCACTGGCAAGGCAGCATTTGTTGCTGTGAACTGAGTGGTTGGCTAGACCATTTAGTTAGTGTCAACCACATTGCTTTAGGCATAGTAATATAATAATCTTTATTGTCACAAGTAGGCTTACATTAACAGTGCAATGAAGTTACTGTGAAAAGCCCCTAGTCGCAACATTCCGGCGTCTGTTCGGGCACACGGAGGGAGAATTCAGAATGTCCAAATTACCTAATAGCATGTCTTTCAGGATTTGTGGGAGGAAACCGGAGCACCCAGGGGAAACCCACGCAGACTGTTATGGTCCAGGGTTCAGAGAACCCCAAAGTGTATCATGGAGTTCACCTGACCCACAACTTTAAATAGATTTTGATTATGGGGAACACAAGGGCCCATTTTATAGATGTAGAGTATTTTTAAACAAAAATAATGTTTAAACCCAGTTAACATTTAATAAACATAGTGAACAACTCAGCAACCATCAATTCAAATACACCCCCAAAGAATACAGTACTCAGACATCCATAAGACAGAAACCCTTTTTACAGAAGGATAGCAGGTTTAAATTATCTTCTGACAGCAGTTACCACTTTGAAATCACCAAATGAACACTCTTTAGCTTGCAGAGATTCATACACATCTTGCTGTGGCTGCAGCTTCTCCAAATCTAAAACAAAACTTAACAGAGCCACAAAGCAGCTTTTTAGCTCAAAATGAAAGTAAAAGACAGAAAGACAGCCCAGCTCCATCCACACTCTGACATCACTGCTGCCATTTGAGAAACACACATTTCTTAAAGGGACTCTTGCATGACAAGACACAGGGAGAACGTGCAGACTCTGCACAGACAGTGATCCAAGCCGGGAATCGGACCTGGGATCCTGGCGCTGTGAAGTAACAGTGCTAACCATTGTGTAACCGTGTCACCCTGTAGAGTCACATGTAGGCCACACCAGGTAAGAATGGCAGATTTTTTACCTCAAGGGCATTAACAAATAGGTGTGATTTTAAACAATGGCTAGACAAATGTACACATGACTATATTCGACAGTCCCAAATTCAAATCCGCTTTAAAAATAGCTTTTCAATTCTAAGTAATATTTTGTTAACTGCCTTTTACATGGGAAGCCTCCTTTCATACAAGATACAGATGTTATTTTCTGTTTCATTACGATAATCCGTATCTCATGCAATAAGCTGCACCTGTGAAAATGATAAAAGCTATGATAGTTCATAAGACATAGGAGCAGAATTTGGCCATTTGGTCCATCAAGTCTGCTCCGCTATTCTATCATGGCTGATATGTTCTTCGTATGCTCTTCATAATGCTGAATAACATTAATTAAAAACTTAAGAGATATTTCAAATAGATGCGAGCATGGTATTGGAACAGTTCTAATAGCCAAGAAAGATTTATAGTGACTTGAAACAATATATTTAGGATGGAGTAAGTGGCACACCAGATATTCAGAATGATATATTAGGTTGTGAAGTGAGAGAGTGCAAGCTGATGCAACATGTATAGATCAAGGGAACAAAATCTAATGCAGCGTTAATGGAAAGGGGACACAAACAGATGGATAATCAAGACATGCAGATAGAAGGGGGGTGGGGTGGGGTGGGGAGAGAGTGAGAGAGAGGATGGGGAGGGAAGAGGGAGAAAGATAAAGATAGAGAGGGTATACCTCCTCATCAATTCTTCCCAGCCTATTTCTTTCAATCCCCCACATTAATCCCATAAAATATGAAAAGTTATAGTTAAATAATGTCCATAGTATAGGAAAGGTGACATCTTCCTTGAACAAACAGCAAAAAATGTTTACTAAACAACATTACAGAAGTTTTATTCTGTTTTTGTAAACAGATCTACCCAAAAAAAAAATGTAAACAACTTTCAAAATGATAGAAGTTTGAAATTTTCTTCGACAAGCTGCAGCGGCAGAAAAGATCACTCCAAAATAGGCCAATTCCAACTACAACAAGCCGATTGAATTCCAGGTCATCAACTGGACTGCATTTCATTTCATGGTGTGGAAAGCTCGAAACAATGTGGATGGAATTAATCAGCAGGGACACAAAACAGGCGCTGGCAGATCAGGCACAGTTTTTACACAGCCCCACTTGATTTTCCTTTACAGTCAATGGAAAGATAAAGCAATAGCATTGGCTGATGCACTGCTGTCTGTTCTGCACCCAAAGACTAACTTTACTCCCAAAATAAGGCCTCATGGTGGCACAGTGGTTAGCACTGCTGCCTCATAGCGCCGAGGTCCCAGGTTCGGCCCTGGGTCACTGTCCGTTTGGAGTTTGCACATTCTCCCCGTGTTTGCGTGGGTTTTGCCCCCACAAACCAAAGATGTACAGGGTAGGTGGATTGGCCATGCTAAATTGCCCTTAATTGAAAAAAAAAATGAATTGGGTGCTCTAAATTTATTTTTTTTAAACTTTACTCCCAAATGCTATCCCTAGGCTGTACGCAACCAGTAATTTTAAAACAAAATTCAGGAAAATGGTAATCATTGAACATTTAAATTTTGGCAGGGTTCTGCATTTTCAAACACATACATGAAACATACTCAGAACGGCCACTATGCTAGTTATGAAGCATATACAAACAGTCAATCATCCCAACCGAAGACTGGCAACATATTTTCTACAAAGATGTATTTTGTCATCTCAACGAAAATATTTAGGTAGTAAATATAAAAACATGGAAAATAGGAGCAGAGGTAGGCCATTCGGTCCCTCGAGCCTGCTCCACCATTCATGGCTGATCATACAACCTGTTCCCGCTTTCCTCCCATATCCTTTGATCCTTTAGCCCCAAAAAACATGTGTAATCCCTTCTTGAAAACATACAATGTTTTCTCCTCAACTGCTTTCTGTAGTACTGAATTCCACAGGCTCATCACTCTCTGGGTAAAGAAATGTCTCCTCATCTCAGTCCCAAAGAGTTTACACCGAATCCTTACGACAGTGACCCCTGATACTGGACTCCTCTGCCATCAGGAACATTCTTCCTGTATCTACCCTGTCTAGTCCTGTTGAATTTTATAGGTTATGAGATTTCCTGGCCCCCCCCCTCATTCTTCTAAACTCCAGTGAATATAAGCCTAGCCACCTGAATGTCCCCTCGTCGGTCAGTCTGACCATCTCGGGAATCAGTCTGGTAAACTTTCTCTGCACTCCGTCCACAAGAACATCCTTCCTCGGACCATAAATGCACACAATATTCTAGGTGTGGTCTCACCAAGGCCCTGTATAATTGCATCGAGACATCCCTGCTCCTGTACTCAAATCCTTTCGCTACGAAGACCAATATACCATTTGCATTCTTTTCCTCCTGCTGCACCTGCATGCTTACTTTTGGCGACTGGTTTACGAAGACACCCAAGTCTCGTTGCGCATTCCCCGCTCTCAATTTATAGCCATTCAGATAACAATCTTCCTGCCTGTTCTTGCTACCAAAGTGGATAACCTCTCATTTATCCACATTAAATTCTATCTGACATGCATTTACCCACTCACTCAGCTTGTTCAAATCACACTGTAGGATCACTGCATCCTCCTCACAGCTCGCCCTGTCACCCAACTTGGGTGTCATCTGCAAATTTGGAGATATTACATTTTGTTCCCTTATCTAAATCATTAATAGATATTGTGAATAGCCACAGTCCTAGCATTGATCCCTGTGGTACTCCACTAGTCACTGCCTAACTTTGGAAAAAGATCAATTTATTTCTACTCCTCATTTCCTGTCTGCCAACCAGTTTTCTATCCATCTCAATACTACCCACAATCCCATGTGCTTGAATTTTACACGCTAGCCTTTTGTGTGGAATTTTGTCAAAAGCCTTCTGAAAATCCAGAAAAACCACATCCACTGGCTCCCCCTCATCAACTCTACTAGTAAATCTTCGAAAGACTCCAGTAGATATGTCAATCATGATTGCCCTTTCATAAATCCATGCTGACTCTGTCCGATCCTGCCACTGCTTTCCAAGTGCTCTGCTGTTAAATGTTTTATAATGGACTCGAGCATTTTCCCCACGACCGATGTCTGGCTGACTGGTCTATAAATCCCTGTTATTTTCTCTACCTTCCTTTTTCAAATATTGGGGTCACATAAGCTACTCTCCAATCTGTATGAACTGTTCCAGAGTCTATTAAATTTTGGAAGATGTCCGCCAATGCATCCATTATTTCTAGTGCCACTTTCTTAAGTACTTTGGGATGTAGATGATCAGGCCCTGGGGATTTATCGGCCTTCATTCCCAACAATTTCCCCAACACATTTCCCTACAAATACGTACAAATACGGATTTCCTTCAGTTCCTCCCTCTCACTAAACACTGTGTTCCCAAATATTTCTGGTACATTATTTGTGTCCTCCTTTGGGAATTTGAAATGAAATTAAATGAAAATCGCTTATTGTCACGAGTAGGCTTCAATGAAATTACTGTGAAAAGCCCCTAGTCGCCACATTCCGGCGCCTGTCCGGGGAGGCTGGTACGGGAATCGAACCGTGCTGCTGGCCTGCTTGATCTGCTTTAAATGCCAGCGATTAACCCTGTGAGCTAAACCAGCCCTTTGGTCAGCTATTTCATTGTTCCCCATTAGAAATTCCCCTGTTCCTGACTGTAAGGGACCGACATTTGTCGTCACCAATCTTTTTCTCTTCACATACCTATAGAAGCTTTTGCAGTCAGTTTGTATGTTCCCTGCAAGCTTACTCTCGTACTCTATTTTTCCCTTCTTCATCAATCCCTTTGCCCTCCTTTGCTAAGTTTGAAATGATTCCCAATCCTCACATCTGTTTTCTTTGGAAATTTGTCTGCCTCTTACTTGGATCTAATACTATCTCTAATTTCCCTTGTAAGCCATGGTTTGCCCACCTTCCCCATTTTATTTTTGCGGCAGACAGGAATGACCAATTGCTGCAGTTCACCATGCACTCTGAATGTTTGCCATTGCCTATCCACCGTCATCCCTTTAAGTAATGTTTCCCCCATCCATCATAACCACTCGGGCCTCAGATCATAGCAGTTTCCTTTATTTAGATTCGGGACCCTAGTCTCAGAATCAACTACTTCACTTTCCACCTTGATGAAGAATTCTATCATGCATCTCTAGGAGGCCTCATACAACTAGATTACCAATTATTCCTTTCCCATTACACAATACCCAATCTAGGATGGCCTGTTCTCTAGTTGGTTCCTCAATGTACTGGTCCAGGAATCCCTCCTCGGCAGTATTGTTACTAATTTGATTTCTTGGAATCACAGAATCCTACAGTGCAGAAGGAGGCCATTCGGCCCGTCAAGCCTACATTGAAACTCCAAAAGAGCATCCACCGCCCAATCCCCGTAACCTAACCTGCACATTCCTGTACACTAAGGGGCTATTTAGCGTGACCAATCACCTAACCTGCACATCTTTGGACAGTGGGAGGAAAACGGAGCACCCGGAGGAAACCCATGCACACACGGGGAAAGTGCAAATTCCACACAGAGAGCAACCAATGCCAGAATTGAACCTGGGTCCCTGGGGCTGTGAGGCAGCAGTGCTAACCACTGTGCCACCCCATAATCCAGACTATATCATACTCGTTTATATCTAATTATTAAAGCCTTCTGGCTAGTCTTTTTAACATTCCTTGTCCTATTCCCATTATTTTTCATCGTGGTCCTGCTTGATTCTGGCCCTCGATTTCTCTAGCTTCCAATTTTATTATTCCCCTCTGTCTTTTGTTCTTGTCCATGTTTCCCCCTCCCCGCATACATTCGCATCCAACTGCAATTTTAGTACCACTATCAAAATCTCGCCCTAGGACATCAGCCCCTGTCCTACCGAGGTGTAGCACATCCAATTCAGGACCCACCACCCCTAGCATCGGTCCCAATGTCCCAAGGATCTGAAATCCCCTTGCAACATCTCTTCAGCCACATATTCGCCTGACATCTCCTGCTACTTCTGCTTTGACTAGCATGTGGCATGGGTAGTAATCTTGAGATCACTACCTTTGAGATACTACTGTATTCTGCTTTTATGACAGCATCCTTGTTTTACCCATGTCGTTTGTACCAATGTGTACCATGACCACTGGCTGTTCACTCAGCCCCCTCTATAATGTCCTATAGCCAGTCAGGCATCCATGGCCCATCACCAGGGAGGCAAACCATCCTGGAGTCTCGTTTGTGGCCACAGAAACGTGATGTATTCCACTTCCAATTTAATCTTATAACGGCTGAATTACTCTTCCCCTGTGAAGCAGAGCCAACCGTGGTGCAACGAATTTGGCAATTGCTTCTTTGCCTAGAAGTCATTCCCCTCGACATTATCTAAAACGATATATCTGTTTTGCAGAGGAAATGGCCACAGGACATTCCTGCACTGCCTGCCTAAACCTCTTGCTCTGCCTGCTGGTCACCCATTCCCTTCTTGCCTGTGGAGTCTTAGCCTACGGAGTGACCACCTCTTTATACATGCTAGTCACAATATTCTCCGCCTCGCAGATGCTCCACAATGTCCACAGCTGCCGCTCCAGCTCTAAAACCCAGGCTTCCTGCAGCTGGAGACACTTCCAACACACATGATGGCCCCGGGCACTGGAAATGTTCGCGGCCTCCAACATAGAGCAAGAGGAGCACACCACGGCTTTGAGCTCTCCTACCATGACTCAACCCTTCAAATTAAACCTTTTGGAATATAATTAAAATCAAATAACATCAATTACTCGAGGGCCCTTCTTCCCTGGTCCTCATTACTACAGAATATAGTCCTTACAAATGATAAGACGATAAAATACAGGACCATACAAACTATAAGTGACAAAGTAGTAAATACTTACCCGGCCGCACCCACCCAGTCAGCTGCTTCCACATGCCCCTTGTCACTTTTGAACCTGTTGTCACCTCAGGAGTTCCAAATTCCCAAGCCAGCACCCGATCTCAGCCTCGTACTTTCTTGTGCTCTTTTATCTCCCTGGCTCCACTCTCAACGCCGTTCTTTCCCGTGCTCCTTTATCCTCCCAGCTCCGCTCTCAGCTTGCTCTTCCTCATGCTCTTTTATCTCCCTGGCTCCACTCTCAATTTTGCACTTTCTTGTGCTGTTTATCCTCCCTGCTCCGCTCTCAGTCTCGCTCTTTCCCACACTCCTTGATCCTTCCGGTTCCACTCAGTTCGCTCTTTCTCTCAATCTTTTTCCCACCTGGCTCTGCTCCCAGTCTCACTTTTTCTAACACTATTTTTCTCCCAGTTCCACTCTCCGGCTTGTCCTTTGTCACGCTGTCATCCTCCTGGCTTCACTCACATTCTCACTCTTTCCCGCACTCATCCTCTCTGCCTTGCTCTCAGCTCGCACTTTCTAGCACTCTTCTCTCACCCTAGCTCCACTGTCTCGCTCTTTTATCCTCCTGGCTCCAGTCCTTAAATTATTAGTGTGCACTCAAATAACGAGTTTTACAGACTGCTGGGTTTTGATGCCTAAGTTGGTTAACCAAAAAGATAGTGGGCTGGATTCTCCCCTACCCGGCGTGACGGAGGGTCCCGGCGTAGGGCAGTGGCGCCAGCCACTCAGGGGTCGGCCTCCCCAAAGGTGGGGAATTCTCCCCACCTTTGGGGGCCAGCCCCGCGCCGGAGCGGTTGGCACCAGAAACCGGTGCCCCCGGCAGCGGGGCTGGCCGAAAGGCTTTCGCCGGTCGGCGCATGCGCCGGCGGTGACGTCAGCGGCCAGCTGCCGCTGACGTCACCACCGGAGCATGCGCGATGTGGGTTTCTTTTCCGCTTCCGCCATGGTCGAGGCCGTGGCGGCCGCGGAAGAGAAATAGTGCACCCAGGTCACTGACCCGGAGTCTGAGCGGGGGGCCGCTGATCCCGCCATTACAGAGGTGGTTCAAACCTCGGCGGCGGGAGAGGCCTCCCAGCGGCGGGACTTTGGCCCATCCGGGCCGGAGAATCACTGCAGGGGCCTCGCCGATCGGAGTGGCGAGATTCTCGCCACCGCCACTTCCCGGGTGGCGGAGAATCTCTGCCACGGCGGGGGCCGAATTTTCGGCGGCCCCAGGCGATTCTCCGATCCTGCTGGGGGTCGGAGAATTTCGCCCAGTGTCTTTAATTTTAGCGTCAATCATACAGGACAGATATAACTGCTCATGTTACTTCTACTGTTTGCGTGATAATATTGAACCAGTTACCCACTCGCACAGTCCTTTCCAAAAGTCAAAACGTAAATAGCAATTGAGCTCTATTTCTGCATATAGTTCTAAATCAGGGTCAGGGTTTCAATTCAATGGGCACTAACGGAATCAAATGTTTTCTCTTTCACCGAAAGGATAGAAAATGAGTTTGAAGTCAGACCGCAGTTTCTGGTGGGCAATATGTATCACGCAAGTGGGAACAATCTAATCATAAACTGGCAAGACCACAATGATACAGAAAATATAAATTCATACTTAATCACAAGCTGTTCTTCTGGGTCTAGGGTTAAGAGATTCTTCAAGCAAAATAGACCTTACGAACATATAAATTAGAAGGAAGAAGCCATTTGGCCGCTCGAGCCTGCCCCGCCATTCAGTAAGATCATGGCTGATCTGAATGTTTTCCCAAGCCCACATTCCTGTCTACTCCCCATTACCTTTCACCCCTTTGTTAATCAAGAATCTATCTAGCTCTGCCATTAAAATATTCAAAGACATAGCTTCCACCACCTTTTGAGGAAGAGCGTTCCAGAGACTCTCAACCCTCAGAGAAATAATTTCCTTTTATCTGTCTTAAATGAGCGACCCTTATTTTTAAAACAGTGACCCTTAGTTCCACATTCTCCGACAAGAGGAAACGTCCACTCCACATCAATCCTGTCAATACCGAGGACTTCCGGTGTCGGCGATGCGGAGCTAAGCCGCACGTTTGGCAGCTCCCGCTATTAAAGGACTTTCGGGCCTATTTTAGGGCCCCAAATGGCGCTGTTTCGATGATTCCCAGTGGGGGAAGGTGTTTGGAGGAACATTCCCCGAAATTTATGGTGCTTACCCGGAGTGGGGCAAAGGAAAAGGCTGCAGAAGCTCCCCAGGAAAAGCGGGGGAAGGAGGACAAAATGGCGGCCGGCGGAGCACCCGAGGACTGGTGGAAGTGGGCGCAGGAGCAGCAAGCTGCTCTTCTGCGCTGTTTTGCGGAGCTGAAGGCTGAGTTGCTGGGCTCCTTGAATGCGACTACCAACAAGCTGCTTGAGGCCCAGACGGTGGCCATTTGGGAGTTGCAGCAGCAGGCCGCTGAGCGGGAGGAGGAGGCCGTGGTCCTCGTGGGGAAAGTGGAGTTGCACGAGGCACTTCACAAAAAGTGGTAAGACTGCTTGGAGGAGCTGGACGTTCGCACGAGGCGAAAGAATTTGAGGATCCTGGGCCTGGCAGAGGGGTTGGATCTTCCGTCTTATGTGACCACGATGCTGAGCTCGTTGATGGGAGCGGGGTCCTTCCATTTGCCCCTGGAGCTCGAGGGAGCCCACAGAGTGCTGGCCAGGAGGCCCAAGACAAATGAACCCCCGCGGGCAGTGCTGGTGAGGTTCCATCGATTCAGCGACCGGGAGTGTGTGCTGCGCTGGGCCAAGAAAGAGAGGAGCAGCAAGTGGGAGAATTCGGTAGTGCGAATCTACCAGAACTGGAATGCGGAGGTGGCTAAGCGGCGGGCCGGGTTTAACCGGACGAAGGCGGTGCTGCATGCCAAGCCTATCAAATTTGGAATGCTGCAGCCTCCGCGTCTGTGGGTGACATACAAGGACCGGCACCATTACTTCGAGTCCCAGGAGGAGGCGTGGGCCTTTGTACAGGCGGAGAAGCTGGACTCAAACTAGGGTCTGGGGGGGTCCGGTGCACTATGGTCGTTGCTGTTTTTGTAACTTTGACATGTGCCTTTATATGCTGGTTTTTTGCTCTGTTTCCGGGTGGGTCTGTTGGGTATGGTTTTGGGTAATGTGGGGAATGTTGCGGGTTTTTTATTTTTTTAATTTTCTCTTCTGTACAGGGCTGGGGGATGGGGTGGAGCTGCGTCAGAAGGGTGGGGTGTGGCAGTGTGAAAGAGCGGGCTTTCCTCTGGTTTCCCGTGCTGCGGGGCAGGAGGGGTGGAGCTGGCGGTGGGGGTGGGGCCTCTACTGTTTTGTTTCCCACGCTGAAGCGGTGCCAAGGAGGAGTGGCAGGAGGGGGGGTGACCCCATGTCGGGAGGGGCCGGGTTTTGGCGGGAGTTGCTGGGGTCAGAAGAAGTCAGCTGACTCACGGAAGTACCATGGAGGGTGCGTCGCGGCTAGGAGGGGTCCTAGCCTGGGGGGGGGGGGGGGGGATACCGGGTTGCTGCTGGAATGGCCAGGAAGGAGCTGGTGTGGGGGGGTAGGGGAGAGGCGTTATCGTCATGGGGAACGGGTCGGGCGGTGTGTGCTGGCCTGGGGCGAGAAGTCGATGAGCTATGGCTAGCCGGCGCGGAAGGGGTGGCAGGGTGCCCCCTGATCCAGCTGATCACCTGGAACGCGAGGGGGTTGAATGGGCCGGTTAAGAGAACTAGGGTATTTTCACATCTGAAGGGGCTGAAGGCGGACGTGGCTATGCTCCAGGAGACCCACTTGAAGGTGGCGGACCAGGTTCGACTGAGGAAGGGGTGGGTGGGGCAGGTTTTCCACTCAGGATTAGACGCGAAGAACCGGGGGGTGGCGATTCTGGTGGGGAAGTGGGTGGCGTTCGAGGCGTCTGAGGTGGTATCGGACAAGGAGGGCAGATATATTATGGTGAAGGGTAGGCTGCAGGGAGAGAAGGTGGTGCTGGTTAATGTATATGCCCCGAATTGTGATGATGCTGGCTTTATGAGGCGCATGTTGGGCCGCATTCCGGACCTGGAGACAGGGGGCCTGATCATGGGGGGAGACTTTAACACAGTGCTGGATCCCCCACTGGACCGGTCCAGTTCAAGGACGGGTAGGAGATCGGCGGCGGCCAAGGTGCTGAGGGGGTTTATGGACCAGATGGGAGGGGTGGATTCCTGTAGGTTTGGGAGGCCGAGGGCACGGGAGTATTCCTTTTTCTCCCATGTCCATAGGGTTTACTCCCGAATAGATTTTTTCGTCCTGAGCAGGGGATTGATCCCGAAGGTGCAGGATGCCAAGTACTCGGCCATAGCGATTTCAGACCATGCCCCGCACTGGGTCGATCTGGAGCTGGGGGAGGCGCGGGACCAGTGCCCGCTGTGGCGCCTGGATGTGGGGATGCTGGCTGATGAGGTGGTGTGTAGGAGGGTCCAGGGAAGTATTGAGGGGTATCTTGAGACCAACGACACGGGGGAGGTCCGGATGCGGATGGTCTGGGAGGCTCTGAAAGCAGTGATCCAGGGGGAGCTGATTTCCATCCGGGCCCATAGGTAAAGGAGGAGAGGAGGGAGAGGGAGAGACTGGTGGGGGAGCTCCTGGATGTGGATAGGAGGTGCGCGGAGGCACCGGAGGGGTTGCTGGGGGAACGGCGTAGTTTGCAGGCCAAGTTCAACTTGTTGACCACCAGAAAGGCGGAGGCACAGTGGAGGAGGGCGCAAGACGCGGTATATGAGTATGGGGAGAAGGCGAGCAGGATGTTGGCGCATCAGCTCCGTAGGCGAGATGCGGCTAGGGAAGTTGGTGGAGTGACGGATAAGGGTGGGAATATGGTGCAGAAGGGGGCAGAGGTGAACGGGGTCTTTAGGGACTTCTACGAGGAACTGTACCGGTCGGAGTCACCGATGGGGGGGGGGGGGGGGGGGGGGGGGATGGAGAGCTTCATGAACCGGCTACGTTTCCCAAAGGTGCAAGAGGAGCTGGTGGAGGGGCTGGGGGCGCCGATAGAGTTGGAGAAGCTAGTCAGGGGGATTGGTCAAGTGCAGTCAGGTAAGGCGCCGGGGCCGGATGGGTTCCCGGTGGAATTTTATAAAACGTATGCGGATCTGGTGGGCCCCCTGTTGGTGCGAGCCTTCAATGAGGCATGGGAGGGGGGGGGGCTTTGCCCCCGACGATGTCACGGGCGCTAATCTCTCTGATCCTGAAGCGGGATAAGGACCCCTTGCAGTGTGGATCATACAGGCCAATCTCGCTCCTCAATGTTGACGCTAAGTTGCTGGCGAAGATCCTGGCCACCAGGATTGAGGACTGTGTGCCAGGGGTGATACATGAGGATCAGACAGGATTTGTCAAGGGACGGCAGCTCAACACGAATGTGCGGAGATTGTTAAATGTTATTATGATGCCGGCGGTGGAGGGGGAGGCGGAGATAGTGGTGGCGCTGGATACAGAGAAGGCGTTTGATAGAGTTGAGTGGGGGTACCTGTGGGAGGTGCTGGAGCGGTTCGGATTCAGGGAGGGGTTCATCAAATGGGTGAGGTTGCTCTATGAGGCCCCGATGGCGAGTGTAGCCACCAATGGAAGGAGATCAGAGTACTTCAGGCTCTACCGTGGGACCAGGCAGGGGTGCCCCCTGTCCCCCTTCCTGTTTGCACTGGTGATAGAACCTTTGGCTTTGGCGCTGAGGGAGTCGGGGAGGTGGAGGGGCCTGGTGCGGGGTGGGGTATCGCTGTATGCGGACAACCTGCTGTTGTATGTGGCGGACCCAGAGGGGGGAATGCCGGGGGTGATGGAGCTGTTGGCTGAGTTTGGGAGCTTCTCGGTCTATAAGTTAAATCTAGGCAAGAGTGAGGTATTTGTAGTACACCCGAGAGATCAGGAGGGGGGAATTGGGAGGCTCCCGTTTAAGAGGGCAGTGAAGAGTTTCAGATACCTGGGGGTGCAGGTGGCCAGGAGTTGGGGGACTCTCCATAAGCTTAATTTTACCAGGCTTGTGGAGCAGATGGAGGAGGAATTCAAAAGGTGGGACATGGTGCCGCTGTCGCTAGCGGGTAGAGTGCAGTCCGTCAAAATGACAGTTCTCTCGAGGTTCTTGTTCCTCTTGCAGTGTTTGTCCATCTTTATCCCTAGGGCCTTTTTTAGGAGGGTGACTAGCAGCATCATGAGCTTTGTTTGGGCGCATGGACCCCGAGGGTGAAGAGGGTCTTCTTGGAGCGCGGTAGAGATGGTGGGGGGCTGGCGTTACCCAATCTCTCGGGGTATTATTGGGCGGCCAATGTGTCGATGGTGCGCAAGTGGGTGATGGAGGGGGAGGGGGCAGCATGGAAATGGATGGAGGGGGCGTCCTGTGGAGATACAAGCCTGGGGGCCCTGGTAATGGCGCCGTGGCCGCTCCCTCCTACGAGGTATACCACGAGTCCGGTGGTGGCGGCTACCCTCAGGATTTGGGGGCAGTGGAGGCGACATAGGGGAGAAGTGGGGGGCTCGATGGAGGCTCCGTTAAGGGGGAACCATAGGTTCGTCCGGGGAACATTGATGGGGGATTTCAGGGTTGGCACAGAGCGGGCATCAGACAGCTGAGGGACCTGTTCATTGATGGGAGGTTTGCGAACCTGGGGGAGTTGGAGGAGAAATTTGGGCTCCCCCCGGGGAACATGTTCAGGTATCTGCAGGTAAAGGCGTTTGCTAGGCGGCAGGTGGAGGGATTCCCTTCGTTTCCCGCGAGGGGGGTGAGTGACAGGGTGCTTTCGGGGGTCTGGGTCGGGGAGGGGAAGATATCTGATATCTACAAGGTAATGCAGGAGGTGGAGGAGGCGTCAGTAGAGGAGCTGAAAGCTAAGTGGGAGGGGGAACTGGGGGAACAGATCGAAGATGGGACATGGGCTGATGCCCTGGAGAGGGTTAACTCTTCCTCCTCGTGTGCGCGGCTTAGCCTCATCCAATTCAAGGTGCTGCACCGGGCCCACATGTCCGGGACTAGGATGAGTAAGTTCTTTGGGGGCGAAGACAGGTGTGTCAGGTGTTCAGGGAGTCCAGCGACCCATGCCCATATGTTCTGGGCATGCCCGGCACTGGAGGAGTTCTGGAAGGGGGTGGCGAGGACGGTGTCGAGAGTGGAAGGATCCAGGGTCAAGCCAGGCTGGGGACTCGCGATTTTTGGGGTTGGGGTGGAGCTGGAAGTGCAGGAGGCGAGAGAGGCCGGTGTGCTGGCCTTTGCGTCCCTAGTAGCCCGGCGGAGGATCTTGCTACAGTGGAAGGATGCGAGGCCCCCAAGCGTGGAGACCTGGATCAATGACATGGCGGGTTTTATTAAGCTAGAGAAGGTCAAATTCACCCTGAGAGTATCGGTACAAGGGTTCTTTAGGCGGTGGCAACCTTTCCTCGACTTTCTGGCTCAATGTTAGGGTACTGGGTCAGCAGCAGCAGCAACCCCGGGGGGGGGGGGGGGGTCGTTGTCTATGTTTGCTTATTTAATTTTAATTTATTTTTAAATTCTCTTGTTGTTTACTGGGTTTGGGGGGGGGGGGGGGGGGTGGTGATACATGCGTTGATACGGACTTGGGGGTGTTACAATTATTATGGTCTTTTATTGTTACTTTTCATTGTTTGTTGTTATATTTTCTGTAAAAAAATTCCAATAAAAATTGTTTTTAAAAAAAAAAATCCTGTCAATACCCCTCAGGATCTTATGTTTTAATCAAGTTGCCTCTTATTCTTCTAAACTTGTGTGGATACAAGCATAGCTTTTCCAACCTTTCCTCATAAGGCAACCCACTCATTCCTGTTATCAGTCTTGTAAACCTTCTCTGAACTGTTTCTAACACATCAACATTTTTCCTTGGATAAGGCGGCAAGTTCTGCACAAATACTCCAGATGTGGTCGTAGCAATGCCCTGTAGAACTGAAGCATAACCTCCCTACTTTTGCAATCTATTCTCCTCACAATAAACAATAAAATTTCATTAGATTTCTAAACTACTTGCTGTTCTGTATTCTAGCCCTTTGAATTTCATGTACTAGGACACCCAGATCTCTCTGCATCCTTTCATCATTTGGATAATATGCATTTTTATTCTTCTTGCCAAAATGGACAATTCCACATTTGCCCACATTACACTTCGCTTGCCATATTTCTGCCCACTCACTTAACCTATCTATGTACCTTTGAAGGCTCATTAGGTCCTCTTCACAATTTACTTTCCTACTTTTGTGTCGTCAGCAAATTTAGCAATCATGCCTCCAGTCCCTTCATCCATGCCATTTATATAAATTGCAAAATGTTGATGCCCCAGCACTGATCCCAATGGTACACCACTTATTACATCCTGCCAACCAAAAAAAAGAGCCATTTATGCCAACTTTGTTCCCGCTAGCTTGTCAATCTCCTATCCATGCCAATATATTACCTCCTAAACCACGAATATTTATTTTCCACAATAACATTTGATGTGGCACCTTATAAAATGCCTTCTGGAAATCGACTGGTCCCCCTTTATCCACAGTGCATGTGACGTCTTCAAACAACTCCAATAAATTGGTCAAATATGGTTTCCCTTCCGCAAAACCCCCGGTTGCCCTGAAATTTTCCAAGTTCCCTGCTATAACATTTTTAACATTTCCCCATGGCCAATATTAGCTTAACCAGCCTGTAGTTTCCTGTTTTCTGTCTTCCTCCCTTTTTGAATAAAGGAATTGCATCTACTGCTCATCTACGTGTACTTTCCTTAACCGGACTATGAGGAAAAAGTGTTCAAACAACATCCCCTTTTGATGTTTCTGTTCCCTGCTCAAATTACAAGCTTCTGTACCTTGTCGAAATTACAAGCTTATTTTAAAATGTAGGAAGACTCCTTATAAGAAAGAGGCTGAACTTCATGGGGAATTACTTATAAAAGTTGGATTTACCTTCATAACATTAAATAGAACCTCCTGTCCCAGGCTATCTTTTTCTTTGAAAAAATCATGTTCTGGATATGTTCTAGCAATATCTCTTCTTATAAGTTTTTCACATGGCGAGGTCATCTTCAATAGCTCTGAATACTGGTCTTTGATAGGCATATTTTGAGCATTGCATAGGAGTTGCCACACAATGGCGCGGAAATGATGAGGAATCCCTTTTCGAACAAGTTCCTGAAAGATACAGAAAATAAACAGTATGTTTTTATTGCAAGCTAGTGTAATATGTCTGTTGCAACGAGAGAGAAATCAGTGCTAGTATGGTATCAGCACTGACATTAAATATTATCCACTAATATTAGAACCTATATTCACCCTTTAAACTTACAATCAAATTAATGGCTGAGCTTTCTAAGATTACGTACCTGCTTTGTGCCAAATCAAAAGTTTAATATCGGAAAAGACATGACAATTCCAAGCCTGTATTAGCTATTGAAAAATACCGAAACAAAGTTTTCCCCATCAGGAATGGACAGAATTATGGCGATGCTAATAACAATGGTGCTAATTTGAAGACTGCCTACAAAGGTGTCGAAACAGCATTATATTGACAACTTGCAACACTCTCTGGTCAGGTAAAGCGCCACATGCATGCTTGCTTATGTGTGCCCTCTTTGTAATGATAGCCCAAATGTCAGCACGTACAGTGCAGGGATACAAGGCAAATATGGAGAGATTATCTTGAAAGATATTAAGATTGCTCATCAAAATTCTAGCCAAGTAACTTCACCTCTGAATTTTTTTTCAATTTAGAGTACACGATTATTTTTTTTTCCCCAATGAAGGGGCAATTTAGCATGGCCAATCCACCTACCCTGCACATCCTTTTGGGTTGTGGGGGTGAAACCCATGCAGACACGGGGAGAATGTGCAAACTCTACATGGACAGTGACCCAGGGCCAGGATTGGACCTGGGTCCTCAGCGCTGTGCAGCAGCAGTGCTAACCACTGCACCACCGTGCCACCCAACTTCTCAGAATTTTAATTCAAATTTTATCAATGCAAATTGTAATCACTAAATATTTGTGTAGTAACTCACCTACAGGAGAGCAAGTAGACTGTTTGGTGCCCCACCAGCAGTCAACCCGACATCAACAGATTCCCAAACAGCAATCATGCCAATTTTCCTGGTTTCTGTCATCTCAGCTAGGTTGGTAGCACACTCAATGCTGAGACAGGAAGTTGTGGATTCAAGCCTTAGTACAGGCCTGAGCACATGTTCTAGCCTGTCAGAAGTGTAATCTGAGAGAAGAAACATTAAAACACCAATCCTGTCGACCTGCTCAGGGTCTATATATTTGCTAGAAAAGCAAGCAGTTCTTCTAGCTTTGACAAAGAGTCATCGGACTCGAAATGTTAGCTCTTTTCTCTCCCTACAGATGCTGCCAGACTTGCTGAGATTTTCCAGCATTTTCCCTTTCGTTTCAGTTCTTCTAGTGTCCTGGCCAACATTTTATTTATCTGCCCATTTATTAATTTGCTGTCTGTGGACACATGGACTGTTGTGTTTGCCTACATGACAGTGGCTGAATTTCTTAAGTAACTCATTGTTCCAAAGTGCTTTAGGACACCCAGGGGACATCAAAGACAGCACAGAAACGCATATACTGGCAACCTTAATCTAGAGTCAATATTGTGGCATCAATTTTCATGCATCTCAGCAAGGAAGAACACTTTGGTAATTAAATTAAATACCTGTTTTAAACTCAAAAAAGCAAGCACATCGACAACATTGCTACTAGATAAACAACTGAGGGTTGACGCGAGTTGTTCCTTAAATAAAGTGGAACCTTTTAATGTTGTCACCCAAATTGAAGGGTCAATTTCATTATCTTTTTGAACTAATAAAACTGGATCCTATTTTATGTCTATCATTTCAGTCAACTGCACAAACAATTAAATCAACTGTACCAATGTTTGAATCAGTGCATGTGATAATCAGTGTCAAACATTGGTACAGTTGATTTAATTATTTGAATCAGTGTCAACTCAACTATCTCAGTGAGGTTGGCAGTGCTACAACAATAGTATTTTGAAAACTATCCTACTCGCAGTCGTAAATTAGCTTTTTTTTTAAAAACAGTTCATTAAAAAGCGAAAACAATCGGTAAACCAAGGTTACTAATTACATTGCTGATGTTCATTTTGTTACTGGCTCAAAATCCTGGAACACCTCCCTAAGCACTGTGGGCGTGCCAAACACCACATAGAAACCATAGAAAGGTTATAGCACAGAAAGGGGCCATTCAGCCCATCGTGTCTGTGCTAGCTGATAAAACTAACCGCCCATTCTAATTCCATCTTCGTGCACTGGCCCATAGCTTTGCAGATTATCAGATGCACTGCAGCGATTCAGGCAATGGTTCAGCATCACCTTCAAGGGTCATTAGGGATGGGCATCTCATTCCCACAAATGAATATAAAATGTTATAAATTAGAGAGCAAGTTATGTTGCAATTCAAATGAACATCCATCACATCAAAACTCCTCCTATGTGGGCATATACTCAGAGCTCAGTTTCTAGTGGATGAGCAGGCAATAGTATTAACTTTCTATTAATAGCAAAGGAGTTGAAAACCCAGTTTATATCACCTCCAAGAAATAAACTGCTTTTTATGAGTTTGTACCTAGCTGGAAACTCCCAAGCAATGGGAAGGTCAAACTGCAGCTAATCTTGCATTGTCTGGTTGTTTCCCTTCAGTTTAAGGGGAATAACTTCTTTTTAGGTTGGCTACCAGTGGATTGAATTTAGCTTCAAAATAGAGACTCAGCTGCTTCATTAGCAGAAACACAGAGACTGGCTCCCTGAGTTTACTTATGAGCTCCTTAATATTGGCGAAACCATGTTTAACATCTGCCATTGCATGGATACATTGGGAAATTTACACCATAAAATGCAGTCAATTGAAGGAAATATGTTTTCCTGCTCTGTGCCCAAATTCATACTGCAACTTGCATCATATCTACACTGCAGTCTATCATGGACACATTTTATCATTTTATGCATCAAGGTTGCATCAGTTAGTTGCACATCCATATGTAGCCGATTCCTCTATTCTGAAGTATCTAATGTATCAAATGTCTGCTGTTACCAGTTCTTCAGTCAATGAAAAACTTGTCGTGAACACAATGTGTAGTCCAATAGAACTTAGATTAGCACAGTGAGCTAAACAGCTCGCTTGCCATGCAGAACAAAGCCAGCAGCCGGGTTCAATTCCCGTACCGGCCTCCCCGAACAGGCGCCGGAATGTGACAACTAGGGGTTTTTCACAGTAACTTCATTGAAGCCTACTTGTGACAATAAGCGATTATTATTATTAGATGAAATTTACTGCCTGCTGTCCAAAGCCTGCAGTAGTGTCCTCAAACATGGAACAGTGATGCTTCAAAAATGCAGTAAACTGTATTGATAAACAATTTACAATTAAAACTGGGCACCGTTCAAAGAAATCATAACCCAACTCTGAATAGATCATCTGTCCTACCATTTTAAACTTCAAGGAAAATGGTAAAATACTACTAATTCGTGGTCCTTACCCTCATCTGCTTCTCTTTCTTTTTCCGTACATCATCCCACTCATTTACAATTCTTCCCCAGAGGATCCAGGAATCTTCTTCCAGGTGGCTGAGGTTACTTGAAGCAGAAGAACTGGATACCAGGGAAGATCCACTATTCCGACGGGATCCATTTACAGATTTCAAAGACTTGCAATCAGTCTCCAAAAGCCTGCATCAAAAACATTTAGTCATCTAAATGAAAGCCAAGTGAATATTAATTTAGGCCATCAAAAGCAAAGATGCATAAATAGAATGGAAAAGCATCCATTTCGCCATTTCTGCATATTTCAATTTATTAATCTTTCACTTCACTTTTGTAAGGAACAAGTCTTTGGTCATCAACTCCACTCAAAGTTTTTAAGACATCAGGATGGTCAATAATGTTCTAGAGTAGCAGGCGATAGTTCACATTTATTGCCATGAATGGAGACAACAAAGCAGGAAAGTAAACCAATACAGGAAGTTGCACTAAAAGGCAATAAAAAATGTTAGAGTGGCATAGCAGTTCGCATAGGGCGGCAGAGTGGCACAGTGGTTAGCATAGGGCGGCAGAGTGGCAGTGGTTAGCATAGGGCGGCAGAGTGGCACAGTGGTTAGCACAGGGCGGCAGAGTGGCACAGTGGTTATGCACTGCAGCCTCACAGCACTGGGGACCCGGGTTCAATTCTGGCCTTGGGTGATTTTGTGTCGGAGTTTGCACTTACTCCCCGTGTCTGCTCCAGTTTCCTCCCACAGTCGAAAGATGTGCAGGTTAGGGGGATTGGCCATGCTAAAATTGCCCCTTAGTGTCCAAAGATATGCAGATTTGGTGGGGTTATGGGGATAGGGCGTGGGCCGAGCTCGAGTGCTCTTTCAGAGGGTCGGTGCAGATTCATTGGGCCGAATGGCTCCGTCTATACTGTAGGAATTCTGTGGTTCTATGGATCCCAATTCGGCTGTAGTTCAAGCCACCAGGAAAATACTTCTACACTTGGTCTTTTAAATCAGAAGTAAATACTTCCCTTACTCAAGCTACTTGCACAGTGCTGTAAATCCCAACAAAACAATTTCTTGTCGCAGGCGAGGAATCAAGTTGGAGTGCTTGCCCGGACCTACGCTAACTGAACTGGGCTTCATTGTCTTTGTGTTTTTGTATTGATTTTGTTCCAGAATGAACGCAAGCCACAGTCATTTAGCCAGCAGAATATTTCTGCTTTGCTTTGGATTCTAATAAGCACATTTTTTTAAGCATGTTGGCTCATAACATGACAGTTTGATTATCTATGGGGGTGGCTGTTCAGGGCAAGTCGGGTTGCTTTAGGGCCGGGCTTCCTTTGCATTTTTGATAAAGTAATAGAAGCACTAACAGGAAAACATTTAGTACAATTTATTATAATAAATTCAAAGTTCTGAAATAAACTCAGCAGGTCTGGCAGCATCTGAGGAGAGAGAAACAGAAGAATAAAGCTCATTGTTGTGGGATTGGGTTATATGTCGTTCAGGCCAGGTAAAGACAGCAGATTTCCTTTCCTGAAGGACATTAGTAAACCAGACTTGTTTTTTATAATGACGATCATTGCTGAGACTAGGTTTTGGCTCCAAAGTTATTCCTTGGATTTGATTTTCCCAAGCTGCAGTGCTGGGATTTGAAAATGTGGAGCATTATTCCGGACATCTGGATTACCAGTCCAGTAACACTACCACTCTGCTCCCGCTTCCATATGCGAATCTTTTCTGGAAAACCCACACCAATGACGCGAGACATACTAATGAGAGCAAAAAGGCAAATTTTAGGCTTTAGAATTTTTCTGTTCAGGCTGGTCCAGAATCTAAATTTCAATCAAATCTACAGAGATGGCAATTGAATGGAATTGACATGTCCACTGCGCAACTTCAAAACTTAAGAAATAACAGTTCACTGTTCTGTGAGAGCCAGCCAATCAAATGAATTATGTAAAACACAAACAAACTGGTTATAAAATGAAATTCTAGTATTGGTATGAATCACGCTCCAGAACCACACAAGATTATCTAGCCAGTGATTAAACTTGGTTCGCATGTAGTAAGTAGACTATGATAAAGAGAAGTTTTAAAATGTTATGAAGCCATTCAGGAATTTAACAGTACTAATTTAGTAACTCGGGCAGCACGGTGGTGCAGTGGTTAGCACTGTTGTCTCAAGGCACCGACGTCTCAGGTTTGATCCCAGCTCTGGGTCACTGTCCGTGTGGAGTTTGCACATTCTCTCCGTGTCTGCGTGGGTTTTGCCCCCACAACCCAACGATGTGCAGGCGGGTGGATCGACCACGCTAAATTGCCCCTTAATTGGAAATGAATTGGGTACTCTAAATTTATTTTTTTTAAGCTAATTTAGTAATGACTTTCTTCAAAGAATGATAAACGCTTGACATGGTCTCCTGTGCAGGATAGCAATGACAAAACCAATCTAGTTTAAAAACCAACTGGGACACTATGATGACAGTTTACGGCACTGGAACGATAGGCTTCAATGCATCAAATAGTCTTTGCAAGTTGCTCTCAACTCTCTTTTTTCCATAGGAGGAACAACCTGATCAGATTGTTTTTTACCTACTGGCTGTTTTGACATTAGAAAATTCTTTCAGTTGTGTTGTACGTATAACATGCACAAGAGACATGTCTTCATAGAGTCAGGTGGAAAGTGAATGCTGTGGGTGGGGAATTTGGTTGGAAAAGAATGGACCGTCGAATTATGCAGCCACGGTCCAAGGCTGAAGTAAAGTGAGTCAGGTTAAAAGGAAATAGGCAGAGGAGGCAAGAGGAAATTATTTTTGATGTGTTTTTTTTTTACAGGTGATGATACAATCGGCAAACATGCTCCTTTCTCTTCTGTGCTATGGTCAATTCGTCCCTGCTGAAGAGCAACACAAAATCCCATTCTTATTGTCATACTTACTGTGTCACAACACTGTCACACCTGGAAACTTCTAGGTTTGTTCACAAGTATAATTACTTTTCAGCTAACCCATAACTAATACTGCACTTCTCCGCCAAGAGCTGCCTCATGGGCCAGTTTGTCTACATGGTGCTGCCAAGACGTTCTGGAAAATTTAAGTTTATTTCAGGCCTCACATCAATTACATTTTTACCATATCTTACTTTATTTAACGCCTGGGTCCTTTTCCCTTCTAATCCATTTTGTCTTTAGGTATATCTGTGCTCAAATACTGCTAACTACTCCTTTGTCCACTCTCAAAGGCTTCCCAATCAGCACATTGTTAACAGTCCCACTCAGATTCCCTGCATTCTTTGTTATTTATGGAAGCTGATGCAAGTTAGCGCAGATAATTGAGATAGTAGAAGTCTACCACAGGACAACCTTTTCTGTTGAGAGGTTTGCTCAGTTTGTTGGGTCTCAAATGGCACAACACAAGAACTGTACTTGCTCCTTTTTGTTGCTCTCCAGAGCAACAACCGGCTTGTCCAACGTAAATGCTTTTTAAAAATCAATAACAAATGTCCCATTACATTGTCCTTGGTGAGTTTAAAAAAAGGTGCAAAGGAGAGGGGAAGCTAGAGGCTGAAGTCGTCCTTCACGGGGGGAGGGGGCAGTGATATAAGTCGAGGCAGTGGATCCAGACAATGGTCAGAAGGCGGAAGAGGCTGAAAGAGGTAGAGGGAGGAGTAAGGCTGGGCAGAGACATTGAACAGAGGGTGGGAAAGGGAGGAGATAATTCTAAATTAATTTAAACTTCGAAACACTGAGAAATTAGAACTGTAGGAAATAACGAAGGAGAACTATAGCGAAAATTTTAAATAAATAATTTAAACTGAGAGAAAAACCGGAACGGAGACTAAAATGACTTCAAATTATTTTATTAAATTGTTAGATATAAACTAAAGGAACAATTTCAAGCAAAGTGTCATCAATTGTAATCAAAATCTTACATGTAATAAATTGATGAGGAAAAGAATAATCTAGCTCAATTGCTGTAATTTTTAAAATACAGAAATTTGTTTGGAATAATTTTGTGCTGTGAGGCTTTGTAAAATTAGATTGTATTTTGATTCCTATAAAGGAAAATTCAGTTCAAAAATTGTACTTAATAATTTAGACATTTGTTCGATAATTTATTTCTGTGAAGAGGAACAAAGAATTTCTGAGGGAGAACGGGAGCTGGAGCGTTTAATTTTAGTGGAAAGAGACTGAGGTGGTGTTAGTCTGAGGGAAAGTCAGAATAAAAGATGGATTTGGACATTAATATAATAAACATTTGATGCCGCTGCTGCTGATAGGAGAGTACTTAACTGAGATTCAACTTCATTTCAGACTGTGAGGGGACAAAAAAAGGATGAAATAACTGACCCAGGACATGACCATTAAAAACACTGGGGAATAGACTAGAGCAGAAATATTCGAGAGAAAAATCGAATTAATAAGGTACGCAACTTCACAGAGGGGAAGGGTACAACTAAGAGTGACAAGGCAGATAGTAGATAGGGGAATACCATATCTGAGCACAGGAAATCCAAGGTAAGATCATGGGAGATTTGAAATGGAAACCAGATAGAAAATGCTGGGTCCAGGTATTTCTTGCAGCTTGAGATGGGGAAGATTTAGCAGGTCAGTCACATTAATAGTCAGTAGGGAGTGGATGAAGTCCCATTGTGTCAATGGGATCACAAATATTAATACTGATCAGAGACACCATTTGGCTCACCTAACTGATCCTTCCTGTGGAAAATACACAAGTGTCAGCGTAAATTATTTCATTTGTTTTTTTCTACTCCCAGATCCACGTGACTTTCAGTTCCCAATAATTCTCTGACTTTAATTCTGAACTTCTCTTTTCCAGGGTTTATTCTTTCCTGTCGTTGCACAGCAATGTATTTCATTTATTCTCTCCTGTCGTTACACAGCAATGTATTTAATTAAGTTGTATTTGCCTTTTCTATTCCATTTAACTTAGCTCTAAATCAGAAAGTTAGTGGAAATTTCCCTGGATACAAGGGGTGATCTGATCGAGGCGGTGCATCTCGGGCTTGTCCAGTTTTGTTAGGAGTGTGGTCAAGTACAAAGATCATCTGAACAACAACCTCACCAGCATGACATTAAATTGTGTTCTAGAGACGCTGTCCTTTATGCGAGTGTTCCGCCAGCAATTCTAGTGCCAGTCCATTCTAGTGGAGGATATTTAGAATTTAGAACAGTACAGCACAGAACAGGCCCTTCGGCCCTCGATGTTGTGCCGAGCAATGATCACCCTACTCAAACTCACATATCCACCCTATACCCGCAACCCAACAACTTCCCCCTTAACCTTACTTTTTAGGACACTACGGGCAATTTAGCATGGCCAATCCACCTAACCCGCACATCTTTGGACTGTGGGAGGAAACCGGAGCACCCAGAGGAAACCCACGCACACACGGGGAGGACATGCAGACTCCGCACAGACAGTGACCCAGCCGGGAACCGAACCTGGGACCCTGGAGCTGTGAAGCATTGATGCTAACCACTATGCTACCGTGCTGCCCCTTATAAAAAGATTCTTATTCTTATAAAAAGATTCATATTCTTATAAAAAGATGGTAGAGCTGACAGGGTTGTTAATTCTACATTTGTATGTCGCTTCTCATTTTTGGCTAAGAGCAAGTATACGTTTTCTTGGAGAGTCACAGCGAGAAAGAAGACAGTGAAGAAGACAACCTTTGAGCCACCCTGTCATTGGTGGCTCTTCATGCTGATTTAAGCCTCTGGTTTGGATCTAACACTGATACAGCACACCTCAATGTGCGGCAAGCTCCTGAGCTCCAGGCTAGGAAATGCAGAATGCTGTAAGAGTGACGGTGTAAGATTTTGGGAGAAGGCTCGTCTGTGGACTGGACCAACTTCATGAAACAGGTGCTGTTCAAATGTTGTGGTTTCAAAGCTATGGATATCGCCTACCTGCAATATTTCTCCATTGGTGAATATTTCAACGTCGTCGCTGGATGCATCAAGCTTCTGAAGGTGTTTTGAGATAAAGATGACATGGGGCCCTTGTTCATCCTCACTGCTGAGCCTCTGTTTGCTCTGCCATCCCAGAGGAACCAGGTTATCAACATCCATATGTACAACACACATATCCCTGTAGTGGACATGCTCAAGTTCCTCAGCAGGCACATTGAGCTGAACGAAAAGAGCAACAGTGTCAAAGATCCTTTTGGTATTTTCACCAGCAAGTGACAGGTCAAGGTGACCTTGAAGACGGATGTCAATGGAGCCATCCTACACCCTCCCTCCAGCTTCGCTATTGGAGGAAGTCGAAGTTATTTGTTGCACACAGAAATGCAAGGTTTTGCCTATGGTTTTTCATGGAGGTTTTTATTAATAAGTTGTTGTTTTGAGAGCTGTGCTGTTTCATTACACTAGTTTAAAGCTCTTATATTTGGAAATTGAATGTTTTTTCTGTTAATAAAAACATTTGCGGTTGACCTAAAAGCTTGTACCTGCGTACATTTGCCCTTTATAAATTGCCATAGTCAAGAATTGATTGTAAGCGTAAACGGGAGTGTGCACGTCTTACAGTCGGGAGGCTGACCAGCTTTACAAGGCATGTCCAGAAAAAGGTGCAACATATGCTCCCATAAACAAAGTAGAAGCAACAAGCAAGGCTGATGTAAGGGAAGGTATGCCCTCCCTCCCCAAACAAGGACAAAGACTTTGGCGCACAAGACGCTGCCAGAAAGGCCAAGGCTTCTGAGGAAAGCTCCAATAAACCCTGACCAAACACCTCCACCGCCATATGAAAAGGAAGAGTCAATGAAAGAGGAGGCAGCAGAGCAAAAGGGGGGCTGTAAAAATGGTGACCATGAAAAACCTTTGGCAGAGAACACTAAAGCAAGTAAAGGCTGCAATTCATGTGCACGTTAAAATGTGGCTGATTTTAGCTAGAGTCTCCAGTGTCGTTTCCTCCTCATAAAGAACAAGAAATCTGCCACTGACAAAAAAAGCTTCAAAGCATCCAAAGCAGTAGAGGATTGGCAGGGACATGGAAGCTGAAAGAAAAACTGTTGACCTCCGAGAACCTGGAGCAACTCAAAAGGGATTATAAAAGGTTGGAGAACCGAGAAACCTCTCGGAGTCTCCATCGCTCTAGTGGGAAGCCATTAAGACGAACATCAAAGAGGTTTTCATCCCCAAAAGGTGTTAAAAGGCAAGAGAGAGATTTTGGGGGGGGTGATGTCGCGACTCCAGAAAAGCATGCAAAAATCAGCTCCATTTGCAGTCCATGGGGATCGATGTGAAGGAGGATCTCCAATTCGTTATGAGCTATAAGCCTTGAATACCTCCAAGATCATCTTCCGGTCCAGAGTCCACTCCGTGTAACAGGATGAGACATGCTCATGGTTCTTTTTCCAAAAGGTAGAGAGAAAGAGGTCTGAAGGAAGAAGACAGTTCGGTAAAGTTATCTCAATCCGACATTTTGAGGATCAGCAAATCCTTTTATGCCGGATTGCATGCTGTGAAATCCACAGACGGCACTGCGTACCAGTCCTTCCTGTCCTCTAAGACGGAGGTCTTAGAGGATATCAAACGGGAGAGTCCACAAACCACTAACTCTGGGTGAGCTGATAGAAACAGTCTAGTAAAGACTAGCAAACTCCTAGATGCAACAGCTTACCAGCTCAGCTGTATTCATCTCTGTGGGGCTAGATACGCCGAACTGCTAGAAGTATACTGGCTTTGACCAAATTTCAAAATCCATAAGGAAAAGTTTTCACCAACTCATCTACAAGTGGGAGGGGGGGAAAGGGAGGAAATTGGAAATTGGTGACCGATTTCACTGGATTATAAAATTCTGGCCAAAGTCATTGCAATCTGGTCCAGTCTGCTCTGGATTCCATGATTCACCATAGCCAGACCTGCAGGAAACACCCGGCACGCTGACACGGTAGATAATACTGCTGCGTCACAACGCCATTTGCACATTCTCCCTGTGTCTGCGTGGGTTTCCTCAGAGTGTTCTAGTTTTCTCCCACAATCCAAAGATGTGCAGGTTAGGTTGGGTTATGGGGATAGGATGAGTGAGTGGCCTAGGGACCAGTGAGTGGTCGGAGGTAGAGAGCACTCTTTCGGAGGGTTGGTGCAGACTCGATGGGCCGAATTAACTCCTTGCATGGTAGGGATTCTATGGATTCTATAAATGATCTATAAAAAGTAGTCACAGCTATAATCTGACAGCAAAGTCAGTATGATATTTACAGAAATTGAAACAAGCTGTTTGTTGGTCTCTAAATCCTCCTCAAGTAAATAATATAGGACAGTGATAAACAGTTTTAAATTTTTAATAGCTGGGTGGGGCTGCTCTCACCTGGTTCCATTCTTGTTGATCTAATCATAGCCAGAATATCACTTGAAATGGCTTTCCTTCCTGCTTCCGCACTGTTAGCTCTGGTGTCCCCAAGGATCACGACCATCTCCCGCTTTCTTATGGACATGTGCCCTTTGTCGACATCATCCAAAAGTACACCATTTGTTTTTTTGTAAAACATTGACACCCAATTCTACCTCAGCACAATCTCTCTCGACTACTTTGATGCTGATTATTAGACTGGTTGTCTGATATCCAGTACTGAATGAACAGAAATTTACTCCAATTAAATATTGGGAGACCAAAGCCATTGTTTTAGCTCCTCGCTCCAAACTCCATCCCACTCACTGGCAACAGTCTGAGATTCAGCCAGTCTGTTCACAATCTTGGTGTTAAATTTGACCTTGAGCTTTCGAACGGATAGTTGCCACATCGCTGTCTATTTCATTCACAACATCGCCTGACTTTACCCCAATCTCAGCTCATCTGCTGTGAAGCCCTTATCCAGGCCTTCATTACCTCTCAATTTGACTATTACAATGCACTCCCGTCTGGTGTCCAACATTCAACCCTCCTCAAACTTGACACCATCCAAATCTCTACTGCACATATCTTAGTTCGCACCAAGTGCCATTCACCTATCAGCTCTGTGCTCACAGCCCTACACAAGTGCCAGCCACACAACACCTTGATTTTAAAATCCTCATACTTGCTTTTAAATCCCTTCCATGGCATCATCCTTCCCTGTCTGTAATCTTCTCTGGCCCCGCATTACATTTCATTGCCACAGTGACTACTACATTTCAAAAGTACTTGATTGGCTGGGAAGTGCTTTGTGATGTCCAGTGGTCATGGAGAGCTATTTGACTGTCTTTTTTTAAACATAAACCCTCCAAGGTATTTCTGCTTCTCGAGAGCATCTTTGATTTTAATTGATCCACCAATGGCCCGAGGCCCTGGAATACCCTCACTCCACCTCCCCATCCCTCACCTCCTGGAAACCCCTCAAAACCTTCATGTTTGGCCAAGTTTTAGGTCACCTGACTATGTGGTTCGTTGTTATATTTTGTATCATAATGCTCCGGTGATGCTCCTTAGGGGGTTTTATTATGTCAAATGTGCTAGAATGCACAATTTGGGCTGGTTTAGCACACTGGGCTAAATCGCTGGCTTTTAGAACAGACCCAGGCAGGCCAGCAGCACGGTTCAATTCCCGTACCAGCCTCCCCGAACAGGCGCCGGAATGTGGTGACTAGGGGCTTTTCACAGTCACTTCATTTGAAGCCTACTTGTGACAATAAGTGATTTTTATTTTCATGCCCTCTCTTCAAGGTGGTGATCCATGCTGGCATACAGTTCCACAATGAGCCGCAGGCCTTCACCCAAGTAGCCACTCAGAATCTAGACAAGTGCAATCAGACTATTCGACTGTGGATAAGGGAAGGAGCTTCACAGTTGATTCAAAATATGATTCTGAGGGCAGCACGGTAGCATTGTGGATAGCACAATTGCTTCACAGCACCAGGATCCCAGGTTCGATTCCACCTTGGATCACTGTCTGTGCAGAGTCTGCACATCCTCCCCGTGTGTGCGTGGGTTTCCTCCGGGTGCTCCGGTTTCCTCCCACAGTCCAAAGATGTGCAGGTTAGGTGGATTGGCCATGATAAATTGCCCTTAGTGTCCAAAATTGCCCTTAGTGTTGGGTGGGGTTACTGGGTTATGGAGATAGGGTGGAGGTGTTGACCTTGGGTAGGGTGCTCTTTCCAAGAGCCGGTGCAGACTCGATGGGCCGAATGGCCTCCTTCTGCACTAAATTCTATGAACATCCAAATATCTGCATTTCGGTTAGGTGTAATTATGAGATTTTCTCTGCTCACTCTCAATAAAGCTTCACTCTTATATATGGATGACACGCAGCCAGAAGATGGAATAACACAAACTCGGAAACCAAATCTACACTGAGGTGAATTTGCACCTAATTAGCCTGCTGTACAAGAGCTATTATTCTCTCTTGCTAACACACGTTAAAAGCGAACAACCCTGACGAGATACATCAAAACGATCTGAAATCAGACTGAACTTCAACAAATCATTAATATTCATTACATAGCTTAAACAATGCCAGGTCAGAGACTGGGTAGGTCTGTGACATGATCGGTGATATAAACCCGAAACAGAGATCAAATGAAACCACTGAACGAACAGGATATACAAAACATTAATATCTGGATATTACATTTAGGAGAAAGCATCATGTTAAAAACCTACAGAATAAAAGGTTATAAGTGCTAGTTTCCCCATTATCTTTTCATTTCTCTGGTTTCTGATTTTGTTGCAGCTCGGAAATAGACGGGAAACATTCAAATCTCAGTACCAGTCTAACAATTATGTGAAGATTTTTTTTCAAGCAAGCCTAACACCACCAGCTTAACTTGCGAAAACACGATGAGCTTAAATTTTTATTTAGTTTTGACCACATTAACAGAACCAGAGCAATTAAATCTTACATTGTCATTTCTATAGTAAAAGGAACTTGTGCTAATGTAGTATCTTTCACAACCTCCAGAGGTCTTGTCATCATTGGAAGCAGCAAACAACTTGTGCAAAGCTCGATCCCAGAAACAGCGCTTAAATAATTATCCAGACTGTCAGTTTTAGGTGCTGGCTAATGGGAAAATGCTGGCCAGGGCATTGGGGGAACTCCCTGGTCTTCTAGGCATCTTCTGGTCTTTCTGGGCAGCTCAGTAGCACAGTGGATAGCATTGTGGCTTCACAGCACCAGGGTCCCAGGTTCGATTCCCCACTGGGTCACTGTCTGTGTGGAGTCTGCCACGTTCTCTCTCTGTCTGCGTGGGTTTCCTCCGGGTGCTCCGGTATCCTCCCACAGTCGAAAGACGTGCAGGTTAGGTGGTTTGGCCATGCTAAATTGCCCTTAGTATCCAAAAACGTTTAGGAGGGTTATTAGGTTATGGGGATAGGGTGGAAGTGAGGGCTTAAGTGGGTCAGTGATGACTCAATGGGCCGAATGGCCTCCTAATGCACTGGATGTTCTATGTAATCTATGTATATAAATTAACTTTTTCTTTCTTTCAAATGGTGAGTTTTTTTGCAATCACCACGGTAATCATTTTTCTAAGAAGGCTGTAATTTCATTTACAAATAGATATTGACATATTGTTCCACATTGCAGTTTCATGAACTTCAATAACTGCCTACCCTTCCACAAATTATTAAAAAGATGCCGAGTGCATAATGATTTATATCAGCTCAGAACAGAATATTTGTTTAAATGTTCAAATCGCATTAAATGAAGAGCCCTTTCAAGAAATTGTCACACCAGCTACTTCAGTTAATACTTTTATTTACTTTCAAAACTGGTTATTTGAGCAGGACAACATTCAGCAAAACATCAAGAACGAGTCTCCAACTGGCCTCAGGTATTTGACAGAAAAATTGTCCACAACACACTCGCCAATCAACAGATCGTCTACTTATTGAAACCAATTATCCCTTCAAATAGTTCAACATGGGTCAACGGAGCAGGTGACATCCAAACTGTTTCTATTGTTCAGGATAATTTAACGCATTCGTCTCAAGTGCTTCTTACAATTAGTTTGTCGAGATCTGGGGGAAATCGGCTCTTAGACTCTGAAGTTTAGATCAGGAAGAGAAGTTTGTCAAACAAGTTGAAGAACAGGAATAAAACATTTTCAAGCATCCTGGTTTTTCTGGAAATATTTGCTGGATCAATTTAGATGAAAGTTTTCAATTCAAACACTGATTTAACTTTGGCCATTGTGTGCAGATGTTTTGGATTAACTTCTGGCAAGGCTGAAAGATGTCTCGTGTCACGCCATACCCATTTCAGAGCAGCATACTAACTGCCTATCCCCAATAACCTTTCACCCCCTTGTAAATCAAGAATATCTATCTGGCTCTGCTTTAAAATTATTCAAAGACTCGGCTGCCACCTTTTCAGGAAGAGACTCACGACACTCAGAAGAAAATTATTTAATCGCTGTTGGAAATGAGCGACCCTTTATTTTTAAACAGTGGTTCCGCAGTTCTAGATTCTCCAACAAGCGGAAACATCGCTCCACATCCACCCTGTCAATACCCCTCAGGATCTTCAAGGTTTAAATCTTACTCTTCTAAACTCGAGTAGTTCAAACCAAACCTCGCCAACCTTTCCTCATAAGATAACCTGTAAATCTTCTCAGCTGCTTCTAACGCATTTACATCTTTCCTTAAATAAGGAGCCCAATACTGTACAGTACTCCAGGTGTGGTCTCACCAAGGCCCTGTACAACTGAAGCAGAACCTCCCTACTTGTGTAAACAATTCCCCTCACAATAAACTATGACTTGTTATTAGCTTTCCTGATTATTACTTGCTGTGCCTGTATACTCACCTTTTGTGATTCATGCAATACGACACCCAGATCCCTCTGCACCTCAGAGCTTTGCAATCATTTAGATAATATGCGTTTTTTAATCCTTCCTGCCAAAATGGACAATTCACTTTTACTCACATTATACCCCATTCATAAAAGGGTGGTGGAAGTATGCAATTCTGTCGCACAATAAGTAATAGACACTAGCTCAATTCATAAATCAGCGATTGATGGACATTTTCCAGACAAGACTATAAAAGAATATGGAGTCACGGACAGAGTCAAGATACAGGTCAGGCAAGATCAGCAATTTAACCTTGGTTCAGCCACCTTGAGTTCTGGGTGCTGGGTCATAAAAAATGATATAGAGGCATGGGAGAGGGCACAGAGAAAAACATTCAAGGATAATATCAGACCAGCTTGGGTATACATATCAGGAAAGGAACAGGTTGGGTTGCTTTTCCCTCAAAAAGAGAAGGCTGAGGAAAAGAGATCATCAAAATTCTGAACAATTTTGGTGAGTGGATTTAGTGAATATTTCATCTTGTGGGGAAAAGTATAACTAGAGGCCATCAATGTAAGATACTCACTAAGAAATCCAACAGGAAATTCAGAACAAATTTCTTTACCCAAAAAATGTCAAGAATGTGGAACGCGCTGCTACAGGTAGTGGTTGAAGCAAATAATAAGTGCATTTCAGCGGGAGGTAGATAGACAAGTTATACTGAAGAAAAAGGAGATAGAGGAATCAGAATCCCTAGTGCAGAAGGAGGCCATTCAGCCCATTGAGTCTGCACTGCCCCAGACCCACTCCCCCACCCATCCCTGTAACCCCACCTAATCTTTGGACACTTAAGGGGCAATTTAACATGGTCAATCCACCTAACCTGCACATCTTTGGACCGTGGGAAGAAACCGGAGCACCCAGAGGAAACCCATGCAGACACTGGGAGAATAGTCACCCATGATCAGAATCGAACCCTAGGGCTGTGAGGTAACAGTGCTAACCACTGTGCCACCATGCTACCCCTTTACGATAGTAGATAATGAGAAAGCTCAAATGGCATATGAACATCAATGTTGACTGATTGGACCAAATGGTCTATTTCAGTGCTGTATATCCTATGTAATCCTACATGGAACCGGTTTGGAGGGGTGAATGACCTATTCCTATTGTGGTACTGCTCCCAGAGATACTCTTGCAAGTTTTTCTAATTCTATCCGACAAGCTAAAAACTATGAATATTAATGGATCTGAATAAGTTATGTAAACAAACAGAAAAAACAATGAATAAATATCGCTTCAAATGTTTAACTGATGGGGCTACTGCTCGAGTTCCAAATGAGTTTTTCCTGAAATTTATACTGCTCACTAACTCATTTTTATACGCTCATGAACACTATGTTGCAAAATACAAATGATGTAAATATATATTTCTCCCTCTGAGGTGCCATTCTTCGTGGGTGAACAAGACAGTGTTGCAACATGGTGAGTTTAATTTTTGGCCTTGCCCAATGAAGAATAAATATTTTTTGCAATAGTTATTTGGCATGCAAAACGGAGTGAAAAAATAATTTTGTCGCAGCTTTGTCCTGCTGAGCACAAGACAAACGCAAGAATAGCAATGTCAGGGGAAAACAACAACATTATGCTGTAGGAGAATGGAGTGTTGATTGGTTGGCAAGTGGACTCTGATTGATAGAGGTATTGCCATAGAGAATGCACCAGTTAATGGTGACTGGCGTTAACTGCCAAGCATTTGTTTGAAAATTTAAACCAGGCAGTGTGACTCTGATTGGTCAAATTCTGATTGGACATTGCCCCAAAGAATGAACCAGCGAATGGCTAACACTTAATTTGTTTAGCTGAAACAGGCGCAATGTATGCATCTGTTCTTTTTGTCTGCAAAGAACACAGTTCTGTGTAATGTGTAGTTTCCAGTGCATGCCAATATACCACACTGAGCCTGACTAACAATCTTAAATTGTTGGTCAGCATAATCTTTAGCACAATAAAGGTTATTTAGCGAATGTTGTCCAGTCACAGAATCACATCTAATGTTGGATAGCATATTTTCAGTTTTGCAAACATGGGTTGGTAGGGTACTGTATCTTGCCCGTTGCAAATAGTGGAAGGGGCCAATCTGGCAGTCTTAGGGATGTACTACTGCATAGCCATTAATAGGATGCTGTCGTCAACCCAAAAAGACGTTCTGCCTATCACACAAATGAGAAATGTGATGTATGAATTTCAGTGCTGGTGTGATACTAGGTAGATAGGCTAATGGAAAAGACATCCAGGGTTCCTGCTGTTGATTGTAAATGGTAAGAAATAGAGAATGGCTGAAAATGTAAGCACAGGCTAGTTAGTTATGGTCTGTACCTTGCCTGCTGTGAACAGCAGAAGGGACATGCTGTTTGATCTGCCAGACTTTATATGGTCTATATCCCTAGCATCACAATGGCACTGAAATTGCCATATCATATTACTCATTTGTGTGATAGGCCGAACGTCTTTTTGTCTTGAAGGCAGCATCATGTTAGTGGCCAATATCACTGGTGTATATTATGTCCCTTCCACTATTCGCAATGGGCAAGGTACAGACTGTACCCAACCAATCCATGCTTGCAAAACTGAAAACACCGTGTCAAACATTAGATGTGATTCGGTGATTGGACAGCATTTGTTACGTGATCCTCAGCGTGCTAGAAGTTGCGCTGACAACCAATTTAAGATTGTCAGCCAGGCTCAGGTGTGGTGTATTTGTATCCAATCGAAGCTACATATATTACACAAGACCCTGTTTTTTGCAGACAGAAAGAACATGTACACACATTGCGCCTGTTTCAGCTGAACAAAATAAGTGTTAGCGATTCGCTGGTTCATTCTTCAGGGAAATGCCTTGACCAGGGTCAAGCTCCTGGTTTAAGTTTTCAAACAATGCTTGACAGTTAACTGTCAGTCACATTAACTAAGCATTCTCCATGGCAATGCCTCTACCAATGCGTCCACATGCCAACTGACCAGCATTCTCTTCTCATACAGTATAAAGCTGTTGTTGCCCCTGACATTGGTACTCTGGTGATTGAGGAGTGCAAGACGAACAGCCTCGACAAAAGGTCATTTTTCAGCAATACTCAATTTCTCGACAATTGCAATGAACAGCAGGAACCCCGGATGTCTTCATCCTTAAACCAGGGATAGAGACCAACTCATTAAGTTATTTGTCACAGCTGAGATCAGTTCAGTGAGCATAGATTAAAGGTCAGACCTTTCTGATCTGAATGGATCAACCAATCACAGTACTGAGCCATGGGGGAGCTCACTCACCGTTTGCAATCATATACAACAGGCAGTTAGGTAGTTTACAGCGGTAAATGAAGGTTACTTTCGCAAAAGATCCGTTCTCCTTTTGCTTATGATGAGGTACAAGGAACAATCCCACTTCTATTACTATCTGCCAACAGGGCTGTGGTGTTGGAAACAAAAGTATCTCCCTTGTCTGAGAATGCAGGTTTGACTGACAACTTCAATTTTTGTCAGCACTTCCTTCTTTCCTAATGAAATGATTTTATCTTTCCATTCACTACAATGGTGAAAAGCTGCTGTTTAGATCATAAAGAACAATGCAATCAAATTCTCTGCACAGAAGATTTTTACCTTAAAGTGATTACTTGGTGGATTTCTCAGCAATCATAACTTCAAATTTGTACACTTGCCAAAGTGACTATGGTGGCATGAAATTTCAGATCCAAGGCAAGCATCATAGAGCACTCTTCAAACTTTATTAAATGCACTTAACGTTTTTTTAAAAGTTTACTTTACTTGAATATACAATTCTCAGTTTTTCTGATCCACAATTTGTGTTGTTCAAAAAAACCCCAGAAAACAGCCTCTAAATCAAACCTGCTGCGAATCATTTGCAGAGGCAAACACCAAGTTTACATTGCGTGCTGAAAAGATTAGACAAGTCCTTAAAATACACATAACCTGTACTATTATAAAAACATCATGCATCTATCACGGAATGGCACACAATGTTCTTTAGTCGCAAGCAACAATATTGTGAAGAAACCAAACATAAATCACAGCTGAAATATCACTTTTTCATGCGTGCACTATTCAGGACTGCTTCATTTTACAGGTTGTTGGTCAATATAAAAGGATATAGGCCATGCACGAGAGTTATTACATTTATTATTTACATTTATAATAAAATGCCCGAAAAGCACACACCAATAATGCATATGCAAAGTGTTTCTTCCAAAATGTTATTTTGTACTGGATGACATTTTGTTTTGGTCACAAAGCTGGCCGCAGTACAACTTATTCAAGTCAATATTGAACTTTAAAGGGGTGGCGCAGTGGTTAGCACTACTGCCTCATGGCGCTGAGCCCTCAAATTTTATCTCGACCCCAGATCACTGTCCATGCGGAGTTTGCACGTTCTCACTGTGTCTGCGTGGTCTCACCCCCACAAACCTAAAGATATGCAAGGTAGGTGGATTGGCCATACTAAATTGTCCCTTAATTGGAAAGAAAATTGGGTGCTTTAAATTTATTTTAAAAAGAAACAAAAACTGAACTTTAACTTCAGGCCAGTTTAGCTGATAAATCAATTGGACCAAGATTTTGAAATGTACATCTCAAGACAAGCCAGCAAAAATTGTTTTGTCAGCATAATTTCTCTGAAAGTATGAGAAATAAAAATTGCAAAACATTGCCCTGATGTTGCAGTCCTGTCACTGCAGCATTTCTAACTCAAATCAATTTAAATCAAAGATGTATAATTGCAAAATGGCATAGACCTTCCAAAGAACAGAAGCAGATGGAATCAGAGGCAGCTGCTCCAGCCAACAATCTGCCATCACCTCTATCCTCGACAACCAATGTCGTCACTGTGGAGAGCCTGCAAGGCTGAGAAGGGATCATAAACCACCTAATGACAGACTTAAGCACTTAACCCATGAGGAAAATTATTTGATACTGACATTGTTTGACAGTTGCGATGTGGATGACCAAATCAGTTTGCATAATGGATGGATGCAAAAATGGTCATCATGAATAAGTAGGTATTTTAGAAATTTCTCCATCAAAAGTGACTTGACGCTGCTTTACAGAAAAAATCTGACTCCTATCAGAAATTCTAGCTGTATGTCTTCAAAAGCTGTTTCAAATGGCTTGTTTCAGCCTCCCCTTGTCCTCAGACAAGTCTGCACTGCTTTAAATACAGTTATCTCTTAACTAACGTAGTGAGAGCAGAACTGTTTCAACATGCACACAGCTACAGCCAGATCAGAAAGAACTGAAAATACTTTTTCAAAAAGCCTGATACCTTAGTATTAAGATACCTTAGTCCAAAGATTGTTCTTTAGACCTTGGAAAATAGGAGACAGGTTTAGATAAAGGATCTGGATCAGCGCAGGCTGGGAGGGCCGAAGGGCCTGTTCCTGTGCTGTAATTTTCTTTGTTCTTTGCTCCACCCAGCAATGACATTATCTCACCAAGCTGAAATCAAATTAACTCCCCTTAATCAGAACAAAACTGCATTAGCCCAAGCTTTTTAACGATGCAACCCCTGGCTCCTAAGATATATTTCAACAAGATTTCTTTTCAAACATGACTGCAGCAGTTAAACAAACTCTAACCCATGCATTTAACCCTTACTTTACCAAATACTTATAATAGAATATAATCTGAAACTCCTACATTCATCACACCACCAATGGATCTCAAACCTTCCAAACCCTGAGAACATCCTTCCTCTCATAGTTCACAGCTAGGTTATTCAGCTAACACCTAATGTCCCAAACCAGACAACTGCTATATCATTCAAACACGTCAATATATGCTGAAGACCTCATTAAACTGTGATGCTAATGCAACATGAAAAACTTCAAAGCACCATCACGCAACCCTGTAATTTCCTACCCCCACAACCCCTTGTCCTGCATTAAATTTCAGATCTCACTGCTCCCGACTTCAAAGCTAACCCAAACCATTCAATTTTAAAGACAATTCCCAATGCACCATGCTCCTGGTAAAAACTAGTCAAACTCACACCTTTAATTCTGCCTTGCCAGTTATCCGTCCGAGACTTTTCTCCTTATCGCATTCTCTCTCTGCCTTAGATGCATGCACACAACCGACCTCACTCCAATTATTTTTGTAAAAATAACTGTTTAGCTGCAATGAATGCTGTTAAGCAACATATATGCAAGTTAAAAAAGACATCAGTTACCATACTGAATAAAATCGCAGAAAAAAATAAACACACTGATTACAAAATGAAGGACTGTTCACCAAATAATGAAGACATTTTCATAAATAAATTGATATAGGAGCAAACAAACAAAATACAATCAATCAATTAAATTAGGCTTCTATTAGCATTCGGAACTTTATTTTTAAAAATTCTTTATGAGCAATAGTTGTGTGTGATTAACTGCTGTATAGTTAAGAAAAAGACAAGAATACCAGTCAACATGATCAACTTGCTGGGATTTACATTTGTAGCGTACATTTCGGCAAGATATCAGTAACGTTCACTTTTTTTTCCAAAGGAAAATCCTTTCTACCGAAAGTTAAAACTTACCTTGTGAGGTTCATAATTTTTCAGTTTGTCCACCATGTGAAAATCGACTATCACATAGTCCAGCTAGGTTAAGCAAATAACATTCTTGTTCCTCTATCTGGGGTTTAAACAAGTGAAAGCCCTCCCCTTGACCTTGTGTGATAAGCCAGAGCATTTTTTTACAAATATTGGATGCTCTGATAATTTTGGGATAGCATTAAATTGGCATGAATGAAGAGAACTCACTAAGTCAATGCCAGACTCGCCCTCCACATGATTTTGCCAGACCAAGGCAAACACTTTGGCTAAAAGCAGAGTAGGGACAAAGGGATGTTTTCCATATTGGAGCAAGTAGAAAGCAGCGTTCATCAAGGATCAGTGCCAGGTCTTACTTTAGTGATTTAAACATAGGAATAAGTAGCTCTATATCAACATTTAAAGATGGTACCAATCTGAGCTAAAGGATTAGCTGTAAAGCTAACAGCTAACTGGCAGCCCATAATTAAAGATGAGAGTTTGAAAAGTTTTTACGAGCAGCACACACCCATTGGGGGTATCTTAACAGCGAGGAAGAATGCAACATAATCAAAGACAGAACGTGGGCAGCACAAGTGATTAGCACTGTGGCTTCACAGTGCCAGGGTCCCAGGTTCAATTCCCTGCTGGGTCACTGTCTGTGCAGAGTCTGCACGTTCTCCCCGTGTGCACATGGGTTTCCTCCAGGTGCTCCGGTTTCCTCCCACAGTCCAAAGATGTGCAGGTTAGGTGGATTGGCCATGATAAATTGCCCTTAGTGTCCAAAAAAGGTTTGGGGGGGTTATTGCGTTACAGGGATAGGGTGGGAGTGAAGGCTTAAATGGGTTGGTGCAGACTCGATGGGCCGAATGGCCTCCTTCTGCACTGTATGTTCTATGTCAAGACATTAGAAAACTTGCAGACCATGCAGTTCAATAGCAAAGAAACTTGAACGAACATAAATATGAGATGATGTAAACTGAATGGGTAGAAGAGCAAAGGAATCTGGAGATACATATGATAAAATTGTACCACCGCAGATCAGCAAAGCAATTCAAATGTCAAGAGCATTAGGATTTATTTTGAGGGTTCAAAAGTAATTAAATATTAAACTTGCATAGTCAGGTCATACTAGGCACTGTGTTAAGTTCTGGCCTCAGTGCTATAAAACGGACATAAAGGCACCAAAGGAAATACAAAAAGATTGACAAGGATGGTACCAGAATTAAGAGATTACAGCTATTGGGAAAGCCTGAACAAACTGGGGCTTTTGTCTTTGGAAAAGGAAAGATTTAGAGGAGATTGACAGGTGTCTTTCAAATTATGAATGGGTTGGACATGGCAGATTATGGAGAAAATACTTCCGCTTTTTAAAAGTTCAAAACTAAGTGCCACAAGTGCAGGATAGTTACTAGCTACGAGAAATAAATTAAAAATAAATTTAGAGTACCCAATTCTTTTTTCCTAATTGAGGAATAATTTAGCGTGGCCAATCAGTCTACCTGCACATTTTTTGGGTTGCGGGGATGAGACACATGGAGAGAATGTGCAAACTCCACACGGACAGTGATCCGGGGCCGGGATTGAACCCGGGTCCTCGGCACCGTGATGCAACAGTGCTAACCACTGCGCCACTGTGCTACCTCTTTGCGATATTTTACCAATTCTTTGTAATCCTGAAATTCCAATGCCAAATCTAAAAATCCTGCAAAGCACTGCCCTGCAGATGGATTTGCAAGCCAGACGCAAAAATGAGCTATGATTTCTACATGCCCCAAGGGCACAAGTCATTCAAATTACATTTGATACTAATAATATAATTTCCAGATATTTTGCTGTATATTGCTGAGAGAGTAATCTGTGAATGCAAACATCCAGCTGCTCCAACAAATAAGCACTGATCTCACTTGTTCATATCCTGCACAGTGGGCAAAACTGGGTGGGTTTAAAAAAGGAAAATAACCATTAAAGTAACAAAAATGAAATTCTAACAGTTTATTTTAGTTTTCTGTATAAAACTAATTTACTTACAAAAACCTTTTATTCAGGTTTCAGGGCAGAACCCACCTGTTCTGTTCTTCTAGCTTAGCAAGAAGCTCCAAGTCATCAGGACTGAGAGTGGATGGTGACTCTGGTGAAAGTGCCGGTGTGGAGAGTGTCGTCGATGAAGATGTAGTGTGCAGCGAAGCAGATGGGCTCGCCACCTGACTAGCCATTTGACTGACAGTGTGAGACACTGTGCTCTTCACCCATGAGAGAGTAGAACTCAACTTCTCTGCAACCTTGTCTGTCGCCACCTGACAAAGAAAGTTTACAATTACATTATACAGTATACCTTCAGCTTAATTAGCAATAGATTTTCTGAAGTATTGCTTTGTTTTGAATTTGCAACGTCAGTTATGTTGAGAAATATACTGGCTTTATAAATGTAGCTTCCGGACCTTGCATTAGGCCTCTTTTGTCCTACTCTTCAAAGCAATTCTTTTATTGGCATGACAAATTTTACATCTGCACGCACTTCCTATCAAACATTTCCATCTTCATGCCCTTATTTATACTAAAATCTGTCTATATAAAAATATCAAAATGAGCTGGAATGGAACATGTGGCAGCCCACATCATTCATCAGATATGTCTGCTTACAGGCCATCTCATGCTGTCATATACACTAGCATTTATACTTCCCCATGATTGTGATCTCAACTCGGCTTTCCTATCTGCCCCCTGTAACCTTTGACTCCCTTGTCACCAAGAATCTATCTGACAAGGCCCTAAAAACATTGACTGACCCTGCCTCTACTGCTTTCTCGGGAAGAACATTCCACAGACTAATAATAATAATAATAATCATCACTTATTGTCACATGTAGGCTTCACTGAGGTTCCTGTGAAAAGCCCCGAGACGTCACATTCTGGCATCTGTTCGGGAAGGCCGGTACGGGAATTGAACCCGCGCTGCTGGTCTTGTTCTGCATTACAAGCCAGCTGTTTAGCCCTCTGTGCTAAACCAGCCCTAAGACGAATGACGCTCAGAGAAAAAAAAATTCTCACCTTTGATTAAATCGAAGATCCTTTACTTTTAGGCTGTACCTCCCCTAGTTCTAATCTCACCCATTCGGGGAAACATCCTTTCAGCATCCACCCTGACAAGCCCCCTTATATACTTCAATAAGATCACCTCTCATTCTTCTAAACTCTGCAAATGCTGGAAATCGGAAAACAGAAAACGCTGAAAAATTCAGCAGAACTGGCAGCATCTGTGGAGAGAGAAGAAAAGTTAAATGTTTCGAGTCCTGCTCTACAGAAAAAGTCAAATGGACTCAAAACGTTAACTCTTTCTCCATAGATACTTCCAGACCTGCTGAATTTTTCCAGCATTTTCTGGTTCTATTTCATATCATGTTGACTCTGTTTGATCACACAGATTTTCTAAGTACCATGCTATAACTTCCTTCATATTAGATTCTAGAATTTTTCCTTTGACAGATATTAAGCACATCAGTCACATCCACAGCCCAGCTGACAAGAGCAACAAAGCCCTAACCACGGTTGTGTGCTTGCTTGATGCAGACACACAGCATGGAAGAGCACCAACTTTTAGGAAAACCAGAGAGGATTGGCAAAACATATGCGTCCTGGTCTCAAGAGGCAGGGTTGATATTCAGCCCAGTCCGAGGGGGACAGAGAGTAGAATCATAGGGGTCTGCATCTGCAAAGGAGAATGAAGTGGAGCATCGTAGTTAACTGTGGCACCTGGGTTATCAAGCAGAGAGAGTGCTCCTCTGGTTGAGCAGTTGCTAGCAAACCTCTCCCAGGAAAATGTGCAGGCCACAATCATCCTACAGCTCTTACACTAGTGTAATCCTCATTGTCAACTGTGGAGATGATCTTGGTCCCCGAGGGACATGCTGCAACCAAGCTCCAACAGACACACAATTTATGCAGGACTCATATCGAGCATCATCTTCCAATGACTTAGCTAGCACTTACACAATCACAAGGAGACAGCTACCAGTAGTTTGATCACATTTACTCCAAATTCCCCCTCAAAGCAGAATCAGTTCATATGACCTCTGAATCACAGACCTTGCCTTCATGGCGAGGTCAGTTCAGTTTCCAAGCTTCAAGACACAGGCCTACTAACTCTGTACTTCTTTCAGGTTGTCCATGATCATCAAGAACAGAAGAATGGCCCATTAGCAGGGTTTACAATGCTTTTATTTTCCTAATGTAAAGCATCAAGTGGGGCTCCTGAAAGTAGTTAATAACAAGACTCCGTACGGCAAACTGGCAATGAATGGCTACCAGAACTGAAAAGATTAGAAACAATAACTCGCAAAATAATTCCCAGGCTGCTGCGGAAGACTTCGTAGCTCAAGTAGTTCCTTCTTTGGGCTCCTCAGTTTGAGTCAGAGGAGCAATAAACCAAGCCACCCATGCCATTATTTTTTTTTAGAAAATATTTTATTGAAGCATTTGTAATTTTCACAGTTTACCGTTTAACACTTTAACATTCCTTAAACAACCGCGCAGGCCGACACACACATAAAAAACAACGCCCACTACCATGCCATTATTTTTCATATAACCACCTGTATTGCAAAGAAATGCATAAATTTAGCAGATTATAGATTGCCAGCGGCAGTTAATTAGGACAATCTATTAAGAGAAGAACAACCTGTATCTATATCGTGCCTTTCATGACCACAGGATATCTCCAAATGCGTTGTAGTGCAGTCAATTATGTAAGAAACATGGCAGCCATATTGCGTGCAAAGTCCCACAAACACCGGAGCAACACCAGATAGCCTGTTTTAATTATGCTGATTGCGGTATCCATGTCAGTCAGGACACCATAGAAAACTCCCTTATTCTTCTTCAGAGATCGTGCTATTTGGTCTTTTACATCACCTGTGAGGGGACTCCCAGAGTGCTGCACTCGGTGAAGTGCTCAAGTCTCTGGAGAGGCACTTGAACTCCACCTTCAGGGGCGAGATTGCTGCCACTGAACCACAGCTACTGCACCTGAGCACCTTAAAGAGGGCAAAAACAGCCAGGCACTGATGGACAGTGGTCATGTATGAACATCTATTCAGAACAGGAATAGTGTAATTCTATATTCCATCACACTCCTGACTTGTTCCTTGAAGACGGGGGACATGCTTTGGGGAGTCAGGAGGCAAGTTTCTCACCACAAGATTTACAGTCTCTGACATGCCCTTGCAGCCATGCTATTTAAAGCTGGTCCAGTTCAATTTTTAGACAATGGCAACCCTCAGCCACGTTAATGGTCAGGCATTCAGTGACGGTAATGCCATTGAATGTCATGGGTGATGTTTAGATTTTCTCTTGTTGGATATGGTTCTTTCCTGACACTTGCGTGGTGCTAATGTTACTTGCAAGCCCAAGCCTGAATCTTGTACAGGTCTTGTTGCATGTGGACATGGACTGCTTTGGTACCCGAGGAGTTACAAATGCTACCAAATACTGTGCAATCATCAACAAACGTCCCTGCTTCTAACCATCTGATTGACAAAAGATCAGTGATGAAACAATTCAAGACATGGACACAGAACACAAAAGCAACTCCTGCAACAATGCCTTGGGGCTGAGTTTATTGGCCTGCAACAATCACAACCACCCTCCTTGTGACAAACATGACACAACCCTGTGGAGAGCTCCCCCCTCCCCCCCCCCCCCCCCCCCCCCCCCCCCCATAATTCCCATCGACTTCAATTTTGCAGTCAAGTGCTAGCTTGATGCCGAGGGTAGTCACTCTCATCTCACCTCTGGCATGCAGATTGTAGGCGAGTGAAAGAAGAGTTACCACTTCAGCAAAGTAGCAAACAGCAACCAATGCCAATAGGTCTACAGCCTAGCATGTGCGCAAAACTTTGGGAGGAACAAAATTGGAGAGGTTGGAAACAACACAAAGCGAGGGCAACTATCCAGAGAGAGAGAGAGAGAGAGAGAGACACACACACACACAATCAGATGTAACTCAAGCATAATTGAAAATAAACAGGTCTGAAAAATAGGAGAGTTGAATGGCCCTCTAGTAAAGTGACACTTAAAAATAGATCAGTCAAAATTAGAAGCTTCTTTCTCGGAAAGCTATCTCCCAATATACCACACCGATAATGCTCAACTCAAAGAAACAAAGTTGCCAATGGTAAATGCTCCATACGTCTACCAGGTCACAGTCTTAATAATATAACTTTCCGTTCTCATCACTTTATATCAACATAAAAATGGATAAAAGGTTATGGCACACAAAGGAGCAAATTTGGGGAGAGTGAGGAATGTTATGATCAAACATTTGCTAATTTTAATTTGAGGTTTTCTTATGACCAGAAGTTAGAAACTAACATTTTCCTTCTGCATATACAAATCGCAACTTTGTAATTAAAATTTTAAGAAGTCTATATACAAAATTAATGCTGAATCTCAACTTTCAGGCAACAAACTGCAAATAGAAAGTTAAAAGAAAATATTGTGAAACCAGGTCCAGTTTAGACATCTAGGTATTATTTTTAGTTCAAGAATGTTGCAACTATGCAGTGTGTTGGTGGCCGTACCGTGATCATAATCCCACCTCGCTACCGGCAAATATACTCAACTTGTCATTTATTTCCATTGTAATTTTTTTTTAAATTAAGACAACATGTGCTCTAAATTTTAGGCAGTATATTTTTCTCCAATTGAAAACCAGGAAAGCATCTGCAAGAGCAATATTAAAAATAATAGCTTTTTGTAGTATAGAACTTGAGGATTGCTGAAAAGAGAGACAGGTTAAAGCTTTTTGCCTTGCCCTTATCAGGGCATTTGCAAGACGAACGAATGTAAAGGGAACAACAATTTATACTTCATGAGAAGAGAATACTAATTGGAGAGTATCTGTTAAGTGACTATAGCCTAGTCTATTCCTAAGGTTCAAAATAATCTTGCAACTGGTTGATTTGATTTTGATTTGATTTATTGTCGCATGTACCGACATACAGTGAAAAGTATTTTTCTGCAGCCGAGGGAATTTACACAGTACGTACATAGTAGACAAAAAGAATAATCTTCTCTCTAATACCAGCTGCTGCTACTTGGGGGTCCCTGTAGCTCATAAGTGGGCCTCACTTCACAAGTTAAATTATTCAGGCTTCATCAGAGGTGTCAGGGCAGATCTGCAGAGGTTAAGTAGCCTCCCCTCTGTCCCTGGCAAGTTGGACCCAAACAATTAAAATGAACATACAAAAAGAGAAAAAGTTCTGGAAAGTATGTCCTATTTACTTGCCCAAATCATTTTTTTAAGGTTAACAAATTGATTTCAGCTTCATCTGGGTGGGTAAATGTCCCAGAGTCAGCAGGGAGGCGAGCGGGTGGTGAAGATCAAGGTGAAATAGGAAGGGCAGTTGGGGAGTATGGAGTGAAGCACTGTGTAGGGTAAAAGGGACCTCTCTTGTGCAAGGATGAGCCTGATTCAGTTTAAGGTGGTGCATAGGGTGCATATGCATTTGCACCACCCAAGTGCCAGGCAACCATCTCCAAAAATATAATCTAATCATTAACCCTTAACATTCAATAGCATTACCATTGCTGAAGCCCCACTATCGGCATTCTGGGGGTTACCTTTGATCAGAAATTGAACTGGACTAGCCATATAAATACTATAGTTACGAGGACAGAGGCTTGGAATTCTACAGCAAATAACTCACCTCCTGACTCCCCAAAGCCGGTGCGCCGTGTACGAGGTACAAGTCAGGAGTGTGATGGAATATTCTTCACTTGCCTGGATGAGTGCAGCTCCAAGACATAGGTTCCACACTATCTAAGACAAAGCAACCTGCTTGACTTGCACACAATCCACCAACTTAGAATGTATACCCCCTCCACTACTGATGCACAATGGAAGCAATGTGTATATACCATCTACAAGATGCACGCAGCAACTCATCAAGGCTCCTTCATGGCACCTTTCAAAACTATGATCTCTACCACCTTGAAGGACTCGGGCAGCAAATGCATGTCCACATACTGCGAACAAAATAATATAATTGCTGATTTAAAATTTATTTTCTTTGATGCATTGTACAAGGGTAAAATACTTTGCCTCCAGTTGCAGGCAAAACGCTGACGATTTTTAACTCTGGTGTTCCGTGCCATTTCCTCACAAATTTGGAAATTTAAGTTATATCTCCACAACATAACATAAGACAAGGAGTAGACCATCGAGCTCTTCAGCCCTACTCAGACATTCAGTGGCTGATCTTCTACTTCAATGCCATTTTTCTGCATTATACCCGTATCCCTTGATGACTTGAAAATATAGAAATTTACTGATCTGTCCTCAACATACTCAATGACTGAGCCTCCATAACCCTCTAGGGGAGAGAATTCCAAAGATTCATACCCTCCAAAGTGAAAACATTCCTCCTCCAGAGGATAATCAAGAAAAGCACAAAAATTCCAATGATTTTATACAGAACAGGCTACATCAAACAATCTGAGTTATAAAGCTCTTTAATTAATACAACGTCCCAAGGCACTTCACACGTGTTACAGAACAAAATTGGACACGAGAAGAGGTAGGTTTTAAGAGAGAGAGCGCGCGAGCAATGTGGTGGTGGTGCAATCAAAATCAGAGATCCTCAAGAGGCCAGAATTAAATGAACACAGGCTTGTAGAGTTGCACGAGATTACAAAGATAGGGAGGGACGCGGGGAGGCTTAAGGCATTGCTTGACTGGGAACCAATGTATGTCAGCAAACGCAGGAATGATAGGTGAACAGGACTTGAGGATTAGAATGTGGACAGCATTTTGGTTGGCCCCAATTTACAGGGGGAAAGAAATGAGGACAGTTTAAAGTGTGTTGGAAAAACCAAGTCTGGTCTCGAGGTAACAAAAATGTAAATGAGTCTCTGGCTATAATTAGATAAATAAGAATGGGACCAGGGCTGTCCACTGCTTGTAATTATTAGTTAAATAGCTCATTTGCGTATATAAAAATCAACAAAATAAGATTTACATAGAGCCTCTGATGCAAATAAGCATCCTAACAGGCTTCAAAATGTAATCTGGAAAGCAAAAGATCAAGGCAAAACCAAAGGAATAGTAACCAATAGCTTGATGAAACAAGTTATTTGTTTAAGGAAGGTCTTTTGAGGACGAGGTCAGAAAACAGGCAGAAATATTTTATGAGGGAATACCAAAACGTGGGATCTAGATAGCAGAAGCAGAATTACTGATGCTGCAGCAAATCATAGAATTATAGAATATAATGGAAGGAGGCCATTCAGCTGAGCCTGCGCCATTTGTTTCCAAGAGCACTCCAGTTCGTCCTCCGAAGGTTCAGGAAAGGCAAGAGCTGGACGAACACATGCTTTGCCACATATTGGATAAAGTGACAAGTAACAATATACTAATAATCTTTACTAGTGTCACAAGTAGGCTCACATCAACACTGCAATGAAGTTACTGTGAAAATCCCCTAATTTCCACACTCCAGCGCCTGTTCGTGTACACTGAGGGAGAATTCAGATTGTCCCAATTACCTAACAGTATGTCTTTCGGGACTTGAGGGACGAAACCCAGAGGAAACCGACTCAGACAGGGGGAGACGTGCAGACTCCGCACAGTGACCCAAGCCAGAAATCGAACCTGGGACTCTGGCGCTGTGAAGCAACAGTGCTAACATGCAGCCCAGAATTAATAGACTGGCAGTGGTGCACTATCTCAATGATAATATGACGGAATTTGGTATCGATTTTGTGTGGTTGAAGGGAGAACCGAATACCAAGGTTTCAAATTTAAATATGGCACACTTCAAAAGAGAAAAATTGACCATAATAAACTATAGAATTGCTAATAGGTAAATCTGCAGACACAAGTGTTCAAATGGACCTCCTCAGCCTTAGAACATAGAACAGTACATCACAGAACAGGCCCTTCGGCCCTCGATTATGTGCTGAGCATTGTCCGAAACCAAGATCAAGCTATCCCACCACCTGTCATTCTGGAGTGCTCCATGTGCCTATCCAATAACCGCTTGAAAGTTCCTAAAGTGTCCGACTCCACTATCACAGCAGGCAGTCTATTCCAAGAACCTACCTTGGACATCCCTCCTATATCTCCCACCCTAAACCTTATAGTTCTGCCCCCTTGTAACAGCTACATCCACCCGAGGAAATAGTCTCTGAACGTCCACTCTATCTATCCCCCTCATCATCTTATAAACCTCTATTAAGTCACCTCTCATCCTCCTCCGCTCCAAAGAGAAAAGCCCGAGCTCCCTCAACCTTTCCTCATAAGACCTATCCTACAAAGCAGGCAGCATCCTGGTAAATCTCCTTTGCACCCTTTCCAATGCTTCCACATCCTTCCTATAATGAGGTGACCAGAACTGCATACAATAATCCAAAAGTGGTCTCACCAGGGTCATATATAGTTGCAGCATAACCCCACGACTCTTAAACTCAAGCCCCCTGTTAATAAAAGCTAACACACTATAAGCCTTCTTATGCGGGCAGATAGATGCGGGCAGGTTGTTTCCACTGGCGGGTGACAGCAGAACTAGGGGACATAGCCTCAAAATAAGGGGAAGTAGGTTTAGGACTGAGTTTAGGAGGAACTTCTTCACCCAAAGGGTTGTGAATCTATGGAATTCCTTGCCCAGTGAAGCAGTTGAGGCTCCTTCATTACATGTTTTTAAGGTAAAGATAGATAGTTTTTTGAAGAATAAAGGGATTAAGGGTTATGGTGTTCGGGCCGGAAAGTGGAGCCGAGTTCACAAAAGATCAGCCATGATCTAATTGAATGGCGGAGCAGGCTCGAGGGGCCAGATGGCCTACTCCCGCTCCTAGTTCTTATGTTCTTATGTTCTTCACGGCTCTATCCACTTGAGTGGCAACCTTCAGAGATCTGTGGACCTTCTTGGTCTGTCTGCAGCCTCTCCATTATCCAGCTGGGTGAGACTTCACACACCTGGGTCCTGGGTCCATTCTTACCTATTCTGTAACCAGAGCAATGGCTTCTCTTCCCACTCCTGCACTATTACCTTTGGTGCCACCAAGGGTCTATCTTTGACCTGCTCCTGTTTTTAAAATTCTGCAGTATGTTTCCAGCAGGTTATCAATAAGATGCAATTTTTCTTTTTAAAACACCATCTTTAAGATGCAAAATTTGTAGGACAGAGTTAGTCATTAAACAGCTGGTATTACATCAGAAAACAAAGCAAACCGGTTTTGCAGCTGCCGGGATTTTCTGCATTGGCCACATTCAGAGAGACAATGACGGTCTTTATTAACCTGCAGGTAGAATCTCAGTATTGTATCGTTAAATGTCATACATTCCAAAAACCCAAGCTTTTTCATTCAACATAAAACTAGTGTGGGCAGCACAGTGGCGCAGTGGGTTAGCCCTGCAGCCTCACGGCGCCTAGGTCCCAGGTTCAATCCCAGCACTGGGTCACTGTCCGTGTGGAGTTTGCACATTCTCCCCGTGTTTGCGTGGGTTTTGCCCCCACAACCCAAAAACAAAAAAAATGTGCAGCCTAGGTGGATTGGCCACGCTAAATTGCCCCTTAATTGAAAAACATGATTTGGGTACTCTAAATTTATATTTAAAAAAACATAAAACTAGTGTGACGATGAGTACAAAACAAAAGTATGATGCAACCAGTAGACAAGTGCTGGCAGATTTGGACAACCTCCTCAAATTACTTCTGCAAGTCTCAACGAAAATAACTCTCCTTGAAAAGTCTCTCCTCCCCAACTCCTCCACCCCAGTGCAATATGCTCGTGGCTCATGGACTTTCACACTAAAATTGAGGGTGTGCGAGATCAGGTACCACTGCCATTTCTCTCTCTTCCCCAACCCACTGAGTTCAACTTCATCCAAGGCTATCCCACACCCCTAGCCTAGCCCCGAACTTGGATCTTACTCTAGTTTTTCTCTATTCGCTTCAAACGCCTCTTTAAGCTCAGCTTGTCCATGAGGCCTACCTCCCGTTTCCCCAATCCTGTTCTCATTAAACAGCTAACCACCCAACATCCAATCCCGGCTCCCATATTTGCTAAAATTGTCACAGGTTCTTGGTCTTCAACGTCAAATTTCCCCTCATCACCCTCTCCTCAAAAAACCGCAACCTTAGACCAGCTCAATCCTTCTAAACTGCTGCCGATCTCCAATATCCCTTTCCTCTCCAAAGTCTGAAAGGAATCAGCACCTCCCAAACCCATGCCCATCCTTATTTTTATTCTTTTCACAAGGTGTGGGCATCACCAGCATTTACTCCTTTCCAAATTGCTCTAGGTATTGGTGACTGCCTTTTTAACTGCAGCAGGCCATCTGATGCAGGTGGGCGGCACGGCGGCTAGCACTGCTGCCTCATAGCGGCAGGGACCTGGGATCAATTGCGGCCTTGGCTGACTGTCTGTGTGGAGATTGTATATTCTCCCCGTGTCTGCGTGGGATTCCTCCAGATGCTCCGGTTTCCTCCCACAATCGAACGGTATGCAGGTTAGGTGGATGGGCCATGCTAAATTGCCCCTTAGTGTCCAGGGATGGTGCACACTTTATGGGCTGAATGGCCTCCTACTGTACTGTAGGAATTCCATGGTTCTAGTAACTCCCACAATGCCCCTTGGAATGAAGTTCCAGCATTTAGATCCAGTTACAGTCAATGAACACCAACATAGTTCCAAATCAGGATGAAGTGGAGCCTGGAGTGAAACTTGCAGTTGATGTTCCCATGCTTATACTTCCAGGTGATGAGGTCACATTTTTGGAGATTCTGTTGAAAGCCTTGGTGGGTTGCTGCAGTGCATCTTGTAGACAGTACACTTACTGCTGAAATTGTGCATCATTGGTGGCAAGAGTGGATGTTTAAGGTGGTTGATTGGGTATCGATCAAGTGGATTGCTTTATATTAAATGGTGTGGAACTTCTAGAGTGCTGTTGGAGCCGCACTTAGCAGGAAAGTGGAAAGTACTCCTTTATACTCCTGACTGGTGCCTTGTAGATGGTGAACAGGGCTTGGAGAGGCAGGACAGGAGTTACTCACTGCAGAATTCTCAGCCTCCAATCTGCTCTTGTAGCCACAGTATTTATGGCTGGTCCAGTTAATATTTGGGCACACCAACCCCGATGCAAATATCCCAATGATAGGAGAGCCTCACATCAGTGCAAAAGATGAAACATTTCCAACTAACTTCACCCAGAAGTGCCGGATGTGATGGAATACACTGCACTTGCCTGGATAAGTGCAGCTCCAACAACATTCACAAAGCTTGACACCATCCAGGACACAGCAGCCCATTTGATTGGCATCCCATCCACAAACATTCACTCCCTCCACCACCAATGCACAGAGGCAGCTGTGTGTACCATCTACAAGATGCACTGCAGGAACTCATCAAGGTTCCTTTAACAGGAACTTTCAAACCCATGACCACCACCATCCAGATGGACTAAGGCAGCAGACACATGTGAACATCACCGGCTGGAGTTCTTGTCCAAACAACTCACCATCCTAGCTTGGAACTATATCGCTGAACCTTCACACCCTCCCTAAGAGCACTGTGAGTCTACCTACACCACATGGACTGCAGCGGTTTAAGGCGGCAGCTCACCACCACCATCTCAAGGACAATTCAAGATGAGCAAAGTACCCTGGCCTAGCCAGCTACAACCACATCCCAAGAATGAATTTTAAAAACCATTGCTGAATTTGAAGTCATCCAATCCTCTGCTGCCTGTGTTTACCAAATTAGTATTAAATACATTCACCAGTCACCAGGATTTTAAAATCACTCTACTACTGTATTAATAGCTTTGTCTTCAGACGTTAAGGGCCTAAGCTCTGAATTCTCTCGCTAAACATGCGTCTCTTTTCCTATTTCAAAACGCTCCTGAAAACCTATGTCTTTGACCAAGTTTGTGGCCTGGCCATCTGTCCTAATATCTCATTAAGTGGCTCAATGTCAAATTCTATTTTATAATATTCTTCTGAAGTGCGTTGAAATGTTTTATTACATTAAAGGTGCATTAGAAATACAAGTTACCGCCGTTGTAGTTACACATTTTACTCATTTGTTTTTAAAGCCACTAGTACTTAGAAGAATGAAGCTCCTAAGTCTGTGTTTAAAACAAAGACATTTCATTTAAAAACAGACTAGTCTTCTGAGTGTTGCTTCAAACTGAAGAAAAAAAACAGTAAAATCTGAAATGCGTGAAGGGAAGGCAAATTAGCAAGAACAAAAGCAATGTATTCATCACCATGCTTGTGAGTAGCAATTATGTATGAATTTATATCATTTTGTACATCAGCCTTAATCTTTAATGAACACTTTACTGAATTTTATAATTTATAAATTTTTTTATTTAATTAACCATTGCATGAAACTGTAGAAAGTCCACTGAATAATGAAACATGAGAGAAAGTTACAGTAAAGATTCCTTTTTGTAAGATAAATTTAGAATACCCAATTATTTATTGTTTTATTACTGGATAACTAACATGCAAAAATATTGTTGTGGATCAGTGACCCTGATTCTATTTGGGGACAAATGGAAGTTTGTTCCTGTACTATTTCTACTCTCCGTGCAATAATCACTGCACCATTCCCCTTTTCCCCAGTTAACTTTTTCTCAAATCCAGTGGTGGTCACCTCTCTTAGGATTTGGAAGCTGTTTAGACAGCATTTTAATTTACTTTTCTTTTTCCAATTAAGGGGCAGTTTAGCATGACCAATCTGCCTTTTATTTAAATTAGAGTACCCAATTATTTTTTTCCAATTAAGGGGCAATGTAGTGTGGCCACTTCACCTAACATAGAACAGTACAGCACAGAACAGGCCCTTCGGCCCTCAATGTTGTGCCGAGCCATGATCACCCCACTCAAACCTGCACATCTTTGGGTTGTGGGGGGGTGAGACCCACGCAGACACGGGGAGAATGTGCAAACTCCACACAGACAGTGACCCGGGGCCGGGATTGAACACAGGTCCTCAGCACCACGAGGCAGTAGTGCTAACCATTGCGCCACTGTGCTGGCCAGCAGTAAAGATTCCTAAATATAGATTAAATTTTCCCTACAAATACAAAGAGTCTTGGATCAATGCAACGGCCAGAGTCAGAAAGCACACTACGAGGGCAAGCTAGTGAGGAAAATGAAAACTGGCAATAAAAGAGATTCATTAGATATAGAAAAAGGAAGAGAGGGGTCAAAGTGAACATAGGCCCCTAAGAAAATGAATCTGTGGAGATAGTTATGGGGAAGAAGGAAATGGCAGAGGAGTTAAACAAATATGTTGCATCAGTCTTTACGGTGGAAGATACTTCGAACACCCCATTAATACGAAAGAAAAAAGGGGAGGAATTCAATACCATCTTCTTCGACAAACTAGTGGGGCTAAAGGCAGATAAGTCCCCTGGCTCTGATGGCTTGTATCCTCGGATACTAAAAGAAGTAGTTATAGAGATAATGAATGCACTGACTGTAATTTTCCAAAAATCTTTGAATTCTGGAGAAGCACTGGAAGGTTGGAAAACTGCCAATGTGACACCCCTATTTGGGAGGGAGTCAAAAAGTGGGTAACTACAGGTCAATGAGCCCCAACATCTATTGTTGGAATATATTATGGAGGAAGTAATAGCAGGACATTTGGAAATTCATAATCTAATCAAACAGACTCAGCATGGCTTTATCAAAGGGAAATCGTGTCTGACTAATTTATTAGAGTTTTTCAGGAAGTCTCAACCTGAGTGAATCATGAGAGGCCAGAAAGAGATCTGCAGTAGTGCTAAGGTTTGAGAGAAATTACTACAGTTTGTAAGACATGATTTGAAATAAGTGTGGAAATCGGTGACTGGACCTCAGAGTTTGTTTAAAAGCCTTTAAAGGCTAAGGAAATCTGAAGGGAGAGGTGTAAAACCGGAAAGTGGAACCTTAATGGAGCAGCAGAGGGAAAGCATAATTTAAAAGGTTTGAAAGTATGGCCTTTGAAAGTGGAATTTGAAAGCCGAAATTCAGTAAGACATGGTGGCTCATGGCGTAAGCATCTTCTGGGAGGAATTTGAGGAAAAATCCACAGACATTCTCTTGGGTTCAGAGAATAGTGTCATAACCACAGTCATCTTGTGTACTTAAAAGGAACTGTGTGTGTAACGAGACTATTGAAGTTTAAGCCGTGCTTTGCAATCCATGTTAATCTTAAAATATGCGCATACTTGTTCAGCTAAGGGAGAGTAAAAGAATATTGTCTAATAATCCAAATTTTCATGTTTAATAAATGTTTGTTAAAACTAATTAGCGTGATGGAGGGGGAGGGGGCAGCATGGAAACGGATGGAGAGAGCGTCCTGTGGGGATACAAGCCTGGGGGCCCTGGTAACGGCGCCGTGGCCGCTCCCTCCCACGAGGTATACCACGAGTCCGGTGGTGGCGGCTACCCTCAAGATTTGGGGGCAGTGGAGGCGACATAGGGGAGAAGTGGGGGGCTCGATGGAGGCTCCGTTAAGGGGGAACCATAGGTTCGTCCCGGGGAACATGGATGGGGGATTTCGGGGATGGTATAGAGCGGGCATTAGACAGCTGAAGGACCTGTTTATCGACGGAAGGTTTGCGAGCCTGGGGGAGTTGGAAGAGAAATTTGGGCTCCCGCCGGGAAACATGTTTAGATATCTGCAGGTAAAGGCATTTGCTAGACGGCAGGTGGAGGGATTCCCTGCGCTCCCCGCGAAGGGGGTGAGTGACAGGGTGCTCTCGGGGGTCTGGGTCGGGGAGGGGAAGATATCCGATATCTACAAGCTTATGCAGGAGAAGGAAGAGGCGTCAGTAGAGGAGCTGAAAACGAAGTGGGAGGGGGAACTGGGGGAACAGATCGAAGACGGGACATGGGCTGATGCCCTGGAGAGGGTAAATTCTTCCTCCTCGTGTGCGCGGCTTAGCCTCATCCAATTCAAGGTGCTGCATAGGGCCCACATGACTGGGACGAGGATGAATAGGTTCTTTGGGGGTGAAGATAGGTGTGCCAGGTGCTCGGGGAGTCCAGCGAACCATGCCCATATGTTCTGGGCATGCCCGGCATTGGAGGAGTTCTGGAAGGGGGTGGCGAGGACGGTGTCAAGGGTGGTGGGATCCAGGGTCAAGCCAGGATGGGGACTCGCGATCTTTGGGGTTGGGGTAGAGCCGGGAGTGCAGGAGGCGAAAGAGGCCGGTGTGCTGGCCTTTGCGTCCCTAGTAGCCCGGCGAAGGATTTTGCTACAGTGGAAGGACGCGAGGCCCCCAAGCGTGGAGACCTGGATCAATGACATGGCGGGCTTTATTAAGCTTGAGAAGGTTAAATTCGCCCTGAGAGGATCGGTGCAAGGGTTCTTTAAACGGTGGCAACCTTTCCTCGACTTTCTGGCTCAACGATAGGGTACTGGGACAGTAGCAGCAGCAACCCGGGGGGGGGGGGGGGGGGGGGGGGGGGGGGGGGGGGGGGGTGGCGTTGATTATGTTAGCTTATTTTATTTAAATTTGATTTATCTAATTTTAATTTATGGTTAAGTTCTCTTGTTTGGGGGGGGGGTGGGGGAATGTGATACATGTGATGTTACGGTATGGGGGGAATTGTGGGTGTTATGGGGCTGTTAGTTGCATATTACTGCTTTTTGCTATACTTTTTGTTATATTTTCTGCAAAAAATTCCAATAAAAAAATTAAAAAAAAAAAAAAAACTAATTAGCGATCCTATGGCTCTATGCCTCTACGTAAAATTTATGCTCTTTTGAGCCAGGGTTCCATTCTGCGATCTTCCCATCCAGTTATAATATGATCTGGGATCATAACATCATAAAGAGCTTTTAGCCCATGAAGTACTTTTGAAGTATAGCAGCCAATTTGTTTAAAAACAAGCTCCTCCAAACAGCAATGTGATGAATGACCATATAATATGTTTTGGTGATGTTCATCTCTATCACTCCTTTCAAATAGTATCATGGGATCCTTTCCATTATAGTGCAGACTGGACCTCAGTTTAACATTTCGTCCAAAAGCCTGCACCTCTGACAGTGCAGCACTCCCTCAGTACTGACCCTCTGACATAAGAACATAAAAACATAAGAACATAAGAATTAGGAGCAGGAGTAGGCCATCTGGCCCCTCGAGCCTGCTCCGCCATTCAATGAGATCATGGCTGATCTTTTGTGGACTCCACTTTCCGGCCCGAACACCATAACCCTTAATCCCTTTATTCTTCAAAAAACTATCTATCTTTACCTTAAAAACATTTAATGAAGGAGCCTCAACTGCTTCACTGGGCAAGGAATTCCATAGATTCACAACCCTTCGGGTGAAGAAGTTCCTCCTAAACTCAGTCCTAAATCTACTTCCCCTTATTTTGAGGCTATGTCCCCTAGTTCTGCTTTCACCCGCCAGTGGAAACAACCTGCCCGCATCTATCCTATCTATTCCTTTCATAATTTTAAATGTTTCTATAAGATCCCCCCTCATCCTTCTAAATTCCAACGAGTAGTCTCAACCTCTCCTCATAATCCAACCCCTTCAGATCTGGGATTAACCTAGTGAATCTCCTCTGCACACCCTCCAGTGCCAGTACGTCCTTTCTCAAGTAAGGAGACCAAAACTGAACACAATACTCCAGGTGTGGCCTCACTAACACCGTATACAATTATAACATAACCTCCCTAGTCTTAAACTCCATCCCTCTAGCAATGAAGGACAAAATTCCATTTGCCTTCTTAATCACCTGTTGCACCTGTAAACCAACTTTCGGTGACTCATGCACTAGCACACCCAGGTCTCTCTGCACAGCGGCATGCTTTAATATTTTATCGTTTAAATAATAATCCCGTTTGCTGTTATTCCTACCAAAATGGATAACCTCACATTTGTCAACATTGTATTCCATCTGCCAGACCCGAGCCCACTCACTTAACCTATCCAAATCCCTCTGCACACTTCCAGTATGCTCTGCACTTTTCGCTTTACCACTCATCTTAGTGTCATCTGCAAACTTGGGACACATTGCCCTTGGTCCCCAACTCCAAATCATCTATGCAAATTGTGAACAATTGTGGGCCCAACACGGATCCCTGAGGGACACCACTAGCTATTGATTGCCAACCAGAGAAACACCCATTAATCCCCACTCTTTGCTTTCTATTAATTAACCAATCCTCTATCCATGCTACTACTTTACCCTTAATGCCATGCATCTTTATCTTATGCAGCAACCTTTTGTGTGGCACCTTGTCAAAGGCTTTCTGGAAATCCAGATATACCACATCCCGTTATCTACTGCACTGGTAATGTCCTCAAAAAATTCCATTAAATTAGTTAGGCACGACCTGCCCTTTATGAACCCATGCTGCGTCTGCCCAATGGGACAATTTCTATCCAGATGCCTCGCTATTTCTTCCTTGATGATAGATTCCAGCATCTTCCCTACTACCAAAGTTAAGCTCACTGCCCTATAATTTCCTGCTCTCTGCCTGCCTCCTTTTTTAAACAGTGGTGTCACGTTTGCTAATTTCCAATCCACCGGGACCACCCCATAGTCTAGTGAATTTTGGTAAATCATTAGTGCATCTGCAATTTCCCTAGCCATCTATTTTAGCACTCTGGGATGCATTCCATCAGGGCCAGGAGACTTGTCTACCTTTAGCCCCATTAGCTTGCCCATCACTACCTCCTTAGTGATAACAATCCCTCAGTACTGACCCTCTGACAGTGAAGCATTCCCTCAGTACTGACCCTCTGACAGTGAAGCACTCCGTCAGTACTGAACCTCTGACAGTGAAACACTCCCTCAGTACTGCACTGGAGTGTCAGCCTAGATTTTTGTTCAAATCTCTGGAGTGAGACTTGAACTCATAACTTTCTGGCTCAGAGGCAAGAGTGCTCCAAGCGAGCAGGAAAATAGAACATAGAATATCAGTGCAGAAGGAGGCTAGTCGGCCCATCGAGCTAGACCCACCTAAGCCCTCACTTCCACCCTATCCCCATAACCCTCCAACCTTTTTTGATCATTAAGGGCAATTTATCGTGGCCAATTCACCTAACCTGCACATCTTTGGACTGTGGGAGGAAACTGGAGCACCCGGAGGAAATCCACGCAGACACAGGGAGAGCGTGCAGACTCGGCAAAGACAGTGACCCAGCCGGGAATCGAACCAGAGACCCTGGCGCTGTGAAGCTACTGTGCTACCGTGTTGCCCTTGTTTTTTTTCGTATATATATGTTTTAGTGACTGTGTAAAAATACTAGTTATATGTTATGTTGGACCTTATAAACAATGGGGAGGGATGTTATATATGGGTTGCTGTTGTAGTCATGTTGAATGGCCACTTCAAGAGTAGAGTCACGTGCATAGTCCATGATGTGTTCAGTTGCTTCACAGATTTGGCCTCAGTCTAGATCGAGACTCTGTACAATTCACAACCATCTCATTAATCTGATTGTTGCGTTCAATCCCACAGGGTTCAGCATTTCCATTCTTTATCCTGCAAGTACGATATTCAAAAATACCCAAACACTGTTACAAATCTGTCACTAGCATTCCCTCCCATCCTCCCAACCCCTAACCCGTCCCTCCCCGTTCCCCACACGTGCACACACTCGCCCCCCCCACTCCACCCCAATACAGGGTTCAGGAGGGAGAACTGCCCGTTCTCAGATTGGTACAAGTCAGTCAGGCAAGCTGGAACAAATAGGACAAATTAGACAAGTATGAGCACAGGCATTATGGGTGAAATGGCCCTTTTTGTGCATTGTATAATTCTGTGATGTTGTAGCCATGCTCTTTATAATTTTACACTCAATGACCCTCCTAGCTAAAGCCTCAGAGGTACTCATTACTCACAATGAGTTATCACTCACAAATAATTATCAAAAAGAACATTAAAGATGGGATTTCTAACAGAAAAACTCTTTAAACAACTCAAATCAGAATCCTCGAGCAAATAAGCACACATAAACTATTTTAAACCCTCCATGAACTGTGATGTATTTGTATTTGATGGTCGGAGGACTTTTCCCCTGATCTTCTCTCCGGCCTGAATTCTGGTACATTTAACTTCGATCTTGCTTTGTCAGGTGCTGGCAGCACATGAAAGAAGTTGGAAGTGACAACATAAAAAAAAATCTTTTGAGAGTTAGGAAAAAGCAATTTGTGGCAGAAACAACCTACCAGAACAAATCGGTGTCACCTCAAATATAGCCAAGACATTCCAGAATTCTACAAAATATTTTCAGTTATTCTTGAACAAAAATATTCTTCATAACCAATACTTTCTACTTTATCATCTGCATTTGATAGAATCTGGGAACATCAAATGCATTGCTCATGTCTCTTTTATTTAGCACTATGGATCATAACACCCGAGACATAGGAGTGTGCCAAAAGATAATTTTTGTTTTGAAGCTTTTAATACGTACCATGAGCACAAAAGGTCACAGCTGACCGCAGGAAACATTATCTTTTTAAGGTCTAAAGTACAATCATTTGAAAAGTTGGGAAGCTGTTTCTCAACATTATTATTTTACAAGTACCTTAAGACTGTAGAACGCCATATTTTATACAGATCTGTACTTAGATGGTTCCAAACTTCACCTTCAAAGCACTTTGACAGCTAAGCGGTGGAATACAATGTTAATATAAGGGGCTGGTGTAGCACAGTGGTCTGAGACAGCTGGCTTGTAATGCAGAACAAGACCAGCAGCGCGGGTTCAATTCCTGTTCCAGCCTCCCCGAACAGGTGCCGGAATGTGGCGACTAGGGGTTTTCACAGTAACTTCATTGAAGTCTACTTGTGACAATAAGAGATTATTAATATTAATTGCAGGCATATTAACAGACAAGAACTTCCATGATGCAGTTAAGGTTGGATCTATTTAGATAATTAGCTCATTCGGTCACATCCATAAAAAGGTCAGAAGGAATGGTTCATGAAGTAACTCAATTTGCAGCCAAAAATCACTCAAACATAAAGCATTCTGTTCAGAAGTGATGTCAAACCTTAGCCTGGGTAAGCCAACAGTTTCTTTGCAGACGGTTCCCCCACAATCTGGTTACAGCCCACCAAGGTTTCACATATCTCTCAGAATTACACCAGGAGGCAGTTATTACGTTCATCACACATGTGCCCGTTCTTTGAAAGAGTTACCCAATTATCCCCAATGCCTGGCTCTTTCCCATACACTTGCAATGTTTCTTTTCAAGAATTTATCCAACCCCTTTCTTAAAAAGAACAACACTTTTCAAAAAGTAGCCAATGCCTCAACATCAACTAACAAGAGAAAAACATTAACTGGTCATTTATTTTAATGCTGCTGTGGTATCCTGCTCTAAAGAAAATGACTATCACTTTCAGCCACACGACATAGTGGCTGCATGTTGAAGTACAGTAACTAAATGTATGTGAAGAGCCGAGCAGCAAGTTTGTGGGAACCCTTAACAATTCATTTTCTACATTTGACTTTGAGAAAAATAATTGTAGGGTTTTTTTTAGAAAATATTTTATTGAGGCATTTATAATTTTAACAATTTAAACATCAAATTTCAACAAAAACAGAAACATAACAATATAACCAACAGACCCCACAGTAACGAACCTCAGCCAACATGGCTTACCCAAATCTAGGTCTATTTTTGATCAATATCATAGCCCTAATGACATAGGAGGAAATGGCTTAATGCAGCCCACAATTAAAAGTGTCTGACAGTTCCAATTTGTATCTCAATCACATCACTATATTATGTAGCTTATAAGATCAGGCTAATAGCTTCAACATCACCTCTTCATTCATTCTTCAAAACATTACCATTTTCGGTAAAAAGGCTTATTTGGAAGTCCGAGGACAACTAGCATGAATTTTCTAAACAGTACAAATAATCCCTTTAAACATACTTTACTAATGGATAAATTCAAAAACTGATGAATAAATTCACAAACTAGAATAATAGTTTACAACACTGTTTACAGCACAGAAAGAGGCTGTTTAGTCAGGTCTGTGCTAGTTCTCTGCAAGAGAAATTTACCTAGCTCCACGCCCCCATCTTTTGCCCAGAGCCCTGCAATCACTCTCAGATGCTATCAGGTTCCCTTTTAAAAGCCAGTTCAATTTGCCTTCACCACAAACACAGGCAGTGCATTCCACATCCTGCTGCGATTAGAGATGTTTTTTTAAAACATATTTTGGGGATTATGTTGGCATTCTGTGTACGTAGTGAAAGTTTTACAAGTGTGTGTGTCCAGGGTTAAACAAGGGGAAGGTTACTAGAGACAAGTTGTCTGTGAGGTCTAGGAGATGAAAGGTTAACGGTATTAGATTATGTATTTGTAATGAGAGGTTATGGTGGGTTTGAGTTACAATTAAATAGGTTAGATCATGCGATAAATAGGAAACTTGGTTTTTCAGCTGTTGAATTTCAAAAGGTACTTCAGAGGTGATGAGTAACATTTGCATCTGGGTTCCATGAGTAAACTTTTGAAAAAAAAGTTTGTTGCTGAACCAAGTGTTTGCGAAGTCATGCAGAATACCTTTAGTAAAGTGACAACAATTCTTTTACTTGGGTAGTATGACTGGGTTTTTATGGTTAAAAAGCTATAAAGGAGTTGTTGCCAAGAAAGTAGTTTACTTTGACCAAGTCGGACTTTTGGGTAACTTTAACCTGGAATCGTTAAATTTTTTCTTTTTAACAAATCTTCTCATTTTTAAAATTTACGGTAACTTTCCTTAACATTTTTGGTCATCTATCCCTGTATCTCTGTCATCTACTAAAATTTTGTTTGAAACACTCCTATACTTTGGCGCATTTTACAATGTTTTGGGCAGCACGGTAGCACAGTGGTTAGCACTGTGGCTTCACAGCACCAGGGTCCCAGGTTCAATTCCCCGCTGGGTCACTGTCTGTGCGGAGTCTGCACGTTCTCCCCGTGTCTGCGTGGATTTTCTCCCACAGTCCAAAGGCGTGCATGTTAGGTGGATTGGACATGATAAATTGCCCTTAGTGTCCAAAAGGTCAGGAGGGGCTATTGAATTATGGAAATCGCTTATTGTCACGAGTAGGCTTCAAATGAAGTTACTGTGAAAAGCCCCTAGTCACCACATTCCAGCACCTGTTCAGGGAGACTGTTACAGGAATCGAACCATGCTGCTGGCCAGCTTGGTCTGCTTTCAAAGCCAGCAATTTAGCTGTGTGCTAAACAGCCCCTTATGGGGCTTATGGGGATAGGGTGGAAGTGAGGGCATAAGTGGGTCCGTGCTGACTCGATGGGCCGAATGGCCTTATTCTGCACTGTATGTTCTATGTTAAAAGCATGATATAAACGCAAGTTATTTTCAACCCATCTCGCGACCTCTTGGTGTAATTAAGTTTATCTCATTTCTTTGCAGACCCTACCTTAGATATGGAAATCAAAACTGTGCACAGGGCCTAGGTATGATCTCATAACAGCCCTATACTAGTGTAGCAAATTCTGCCCTTCTTGCATTCCAATCATCTTGCAATAAAGATCAACATACCATTTCACTTCCTAATAATTTGGCTTCAACTGCAGACTAACTGTGTTCCTTCATAAGCTGTGAGGAGGACAGAGGCTGCAAAGAGATGGATTAAGTGAGTGGGCAGCAAGATGACAGACGAGTATAAAGTGGAGAAGTTTGAAATTATTCACTTTGGTTGTAAGAATAGAAAAGCAGATTTTTTTTTTAAAGGTATGAAACTTGCTGATCCAACAGAGGGCGGTAGTGAGAAGTGACTGATGCGGATTCTGGAAGAAGACTGATGCTCACCACAACCGAGAAGGAAATCGCAAAGAAGGACCCAGTGCTCAACAGGAGGAAGGCCATCCATGAGGGCGGTAGGAAAGAGTGACTGAGGAGGATTCTGGGAGAGGTCGGCTGACTCAGAAAAGCACAGTTTGTTTTGAAGGTATGAAACTTGTTGATCCAACAGAAGATGGTGTTAAAAAGCGACTGAGGAGGATTCTGGGAGATGTCTGTGCGCTCACCACAACTAGGAAGGGGATTGCGAAGGACCCAGTGTCAAAGAACGGTAAAGTCCCAAACATTACATTGCTGTAGTGTTTCCAACTTTCCCTCTTCCTCAAACCAAAGAGAGAGAAGCTGTTAGATGATTGTTTGTGGTTTAGACACAGCAGAGACTCAGCAGTGTGCATCACCTTGATCAGTATAGATTACAGGGTCTCTAGGAAAGCTTGTGATGTTTGTGGCATGCAAGATGTGTTACGTTTTGGATCCACAAGACATCCAGGGCAGTCATATCTGCAAGAAGTGCCAGAGTGTAGCAGTCCTTGAACATGCGGCTGATTTGGATCTGCGACTCTCTTCACTGCGCACCATAGAAGAGGGAGAGAGGTTTCTGGAACAGTCATACCAGAGGTTGGTCACTCGACATTTAAAAAAATTCATTCATGGGATCTGGGCGTCGCTGGCTGTTCATCCCCGAGGGCATTTAAGAGTCAACGACATATCATAATAGACAGGCAGGCAGGCAAGAAGGAATATAGGGATGGCAGGAGAGTGGGTGAACATTCTTTGAAAGGAAAAGAGACAGCAGGTCCAAGAAACCCAGGGCTCCTTGGAGCTGTCTAACAGGTATGAAATTTTAGATGCCTATGAAGTGAGCAATATGACTGAATCAGGCACAGATGACTCGAGGGGGAACCATAGTACCATGGTACCTGAGGCTACTCTGGGAAAAGAGAAGGGGGCTGGTAGGCAGACTACAACGGTTGTAGTAGTGGGAGACTCAATAATCCAAGGGATAGACAGTCTAATCTGCAGCTGAGATAGTGATAGTCTGCTGCCTCCTGGGTGCAAGGGTTCGGGACACAACAGATCAGCTGGACAAACTTCTGGAAAGTGAGGGATAACAGCCAGAGGTTGTGGGAAGCAACAACATAGGGACAGTTTTGAGGTGGTGAGGAATTGGAAGAGGGCATTTGGAGGCAGATTATGGAAACCTGCAGGTTTTGATAGTTGGGGTTTTGAATTACCCTCAGGTAGACTGGGAAAAGGATAGAGTGTGGGGCACAGAAGGGGAGAAATTCTTGCAGTGTATTGGAGAACTTTCTGGAACAGCACATTTCCAGTCCTACCAGGGAGCAAGCTGTACCAGTCCTAGGAAATGAGGCAGGGCAGGTGGAGAACATCAGAGTGGGGGGAAACGGTGGGCAGCACGGTAGCATAGTGGTTAGCACCATGACTTCACAGCGCCATGGTCCCAGGTTTGATTCCCGGCTTGGGTCACTGTCTGTGCGGAGTCTGCACATTCTCCCAGTGTCTGCATGGGTTTCCTCTGGGTGCTCCGGTTTAATCCCATAGGTCCCGAAAGATGTGCTTGTTCGGTGAATTGGACATTCTGAATTCTCCTTGTGTACCCAAACAGGCGCCGGAATGTGGCAGCTAGCGGCTTTTCCTAGTAACTTCATTGCAGTGTTAATGCAAGCCTACTTGTGACAATAAAGATTATATTTTTTTAAGTAGCCATTATGATATAATGCGATTCGATATTAAGTTGGAAAAGGATAAAATTCAGTGATGGATTAAGATTCCAGACTGGAAAAGGGCATGTTTTAGGGATCTAAAGTCTGGAAGTGGAGTAAATTGATTAGAAATGCATTTTGGTGGCCAGGTACCTACCCATGAGAAATAAATACGGGATATCCAAAGCTAGAGAACCCTGGATGACTAAGGATAAGAGGCATCTGATGCATGCTAGAATAATAATAGCAATAGAAATGAGGAACAGTGTCTCAAAAGTAGGACAGAGGCTATGGCTGGAATAAGGAAGGCTAAGAGGAAGCATGCGGAAAGGAAGGCAGGCTGTGCTAAAACAAATAGCAAAATGTTCTTCAAACATATTAATGGTAAAAGATTAGTGAAGAATAAAGTGGGGCCCATAACAGACAAGCAGGATAAACTGCTCAGTGAAGCAGAGGGTATGGCAGTGATATAATGAGTACTTTGCTTCTGTCTTTACCAAATTTGAAAATGGTGACAATGGCCCTGTTGAAAATATGGGTGTTCAGCAACTAAGCAGTATAGTGACAGATAAAGAACAGGTGCTTAACGGTTTGGCAGCACTCCGGTTAGAGACGTCACCAGGCCTGGATGGGATGCATCCTAGATTGCTGAGAGAGGTAATGGAGCATACTGCGGACCCGTTGACAGAAATTTTCCAGGCCTCTTTGAACATACAATTAGTCCTGGGGGACTGGAGGATTGCAAACGTGACATCATTGTTTAAGAAAGGGGCAAAAGATAACTCAGGAAACTACAGGCCTGTCAGGTGACATCAATAGTAGGTAAACTGATGGAGGCCATAGTACAAGATGAGATAAATATACACTTGGAGAAAAATAAGTTAATACTAGACAGTCAACATGGCTTTGTCAAGGACAGGTCACAGCTGACAAATTTAATTGAGTTCTTTGACGAGGTGACGTAGGCAGTGGATGAAGGTAGTGCCATGGATGTTGTATATCTGGACTTTCAGAAACCATTTGATACGGTGCCACATGGCAGGTTGGTTAGCAAATTAAAAATGTTTGGGATTGATGGGTCCTCAGCAGCATGGATTAGAAGTTGGCTAAGAGATAGGAAACAAAGCAGAGTTGGGCATTTCTCAGCCTGAAGACGAGTTGAAAGTGGTGTTCCCAGAGCTCAGTGTAGGGACCCTTGCTTTTTCCGATTTATATAAATTATTTACAAGTGGTGTTGAGGGCAAAATCTCTAAATTTGCAGATGATACTAAGCTAGGGAGAATAGTGAATTGTGAGGATGACACGGAGGGACATTGACAAGTTGGCCAAATGGGCAGACAGCTGGCAGATGAACTTCAATGCAGCAAAATGTGAGGTCATGCATTTTGGTAGAAGAAACATGGGGGAGACAACATAGGCTCAATGGTACACCTTTGAGGGAGTACAGGAGCAGAGGGATCTCGAGGTTCAAGTGCATGATTCTCTGAAGATGGCCAGACAAGTTGAAACAGTTAAGGTGGCTTATTGGATCCTTGGATTTTTAAATAGAGGCACAGAGTATAAAAGCAAGGATGGTGCTGCATTTCTATAGTTGGAAAAGCTCTTATAATCTGTTTTTATATTTATGTTTTATATTATTGGCTAATTTACTCATTCTATTTTTCCACACTTTTATTAACTTTTTGACTACCCTTTAATAGTTTTTGAAACTTTCACAATCCTCAGACTTACTACTAGTCTTTGCAACATCATGGACCTTTTAATATAATACAGTACTATCTACAGTTTCCCTTGTAAACTATGGATCTTTCTTCTTGAATTTTTGTTTTTTAATGGAATATATTTTTCCTGAAATGTTGAATTTCTTAAAATGTTTCCGATTGCTTATTTCGAGCCACACATTTTCCATTAACCCAATAGGTCACTGATGAGGCTACATTAGGAATAACATATGCAGTTGAGCTTGTTTTTCAAGGATTGAAGTTGGGCAACAAGAGCAATTGGGGGTAGGGTTGTGAGGAGAAGCATAGAATCTACAATGCAGAAGGAGGCCATTTTGCCCATCGAGTCAGCACCGGCCCTTGGAAAGAGAATCCTCCCTTAGCCAACACCTCCACCCTATCCCCGTAACCCAGCAACCCCACCCTTTTTTGGACACTAAGGGCAATTTACCATGGCCAATCCACCTAAGCTGCACATCTTTGGACTGTGGGAGGAAACCGGAGCACCCGGAGGAAACCCCAATTACACTATCGCTGTGAGCTGGATAAGCTAACCACTGGGACTGGAAACAGATTGGTCTTCAGACAACCCTACAATCATAATGAACCTGGACTCAAACAGGGAACCTTACCAGCACTAGGCCCATGAAAGGCATACATTTTTAGATTCCAACAGTATTTGATTCAGAGTTTTAGGCATAGAGTTGGGTACTGTCGGTGTCCAGCACAAGGCTAATCAAATAGAATTGTTCAAGACATCTGTCAATATTACACAATTTCCTGAATAGGATTAAATGGGCTTTGTTCGAGACCTAGACAGTCCAAGACTTATTCCAGATCTTCCATATCCATGATCCAAAACAATTTCAGATTACTGGCTTTTAGATTACACAAAAACTATAAATGAGATCAGTCACATGAAACCAAAGAGAAAATGTTGGAAAATCTCAGCAGGTCTGGCAGCATCTTAATCGCCACCCGAGATCATAATTTCAAGTGAGATCAACACAAAAACTAAAACTGGTCTTCTACTGCCAGTAATGACATTAACACTGGCATGAAATATTTCACTACATTAAAATGTGACAATTACTACCTGCTGTTGCTGTCTAAGAGGGAGTCACGCCCGAGACGGCAGGAGACTAGAAAGTTGGAGAGCAATGAAGCAATTTGGAAGAATAAAATATCTAATAGAGGAGAAATGAAAGGAGGCATGACAACAGGAAGGACCTAGGTGGGGCAAACAGAAAAGATGGGGAAACAGAAACGATGGGCTTGAGGTGGAGCAACAACCTAAACTGCACATGAACATACTCGAGTAAAGTTACTACTTGTGGAGTTACTTGTGTTTAGATAAGTCCCAATTATAAACAGGAAATAGACATTCCTGTTTGAAAAAAACTAACCTGGTGATTTTTGTATTATAAACATGCTCGCTTCTCAAGATAGCCAGGTTATGAACATCTGGAGTTGCTTCGCTGTTTATATTACAAGGTAACCAGTGCCTTCTTTACTTACCTCACATTCCTTTCCTTGAGGGATTATAATAAATGGTGCAGGTTCACATTCAACCCTTTTCTTTTTGCAGACATCCAGGTGAAGAATCACATCTAATGTGCATGCACCAATATTGAAATCAGTAAAATAGCTTTTGTAATTATGATACTGCCTCCAAAAGCTTTAATAATAATAATCTTTATTATTATCACAAGTTGGCTTACATTAACGCTGCAATGACGTTCCTGTGAAAGTCACCACACTCCAGCACCTGTTCGGGTACACAGAGGGAGAATTCAGAATGTCCAATTCACCCAACAAGCATGTCTTTCGGGACTTTTGGTAGGAAACCGGAGCACCCGGAGGAAACCCACACAGACATGGGGAGTGTGTCCAAAATCTGCACAGAGAGTGACCCAAGCCGGGAATCGAACCCGAGACCCTGGCGCTGTGAAGCAACAGTACTAACCACTGTGCTTCCGTGCCGCCCACTAATAAATTGCGAGTATTGGTTCTCAAGGAAGCTGCTCTGACTTAAAACTCATGCAGGCACCCCTGAGATTGATATCATTTCTCAAATTTACATACTCATTGACTACCAAGATGATAAAAGGTGACCTAGATGGATCTTGGTCCTTTATTGCCAAGCAATTCCTGTTTTTTGTGATGGAAGAAATTAAGCAGCATTGATTTAATTGGCAGGAATAGGACAGTTTCAGCTCAGGCTAGTTTTGCTGAAGATAATGGTTCCTTGTTAGCGGTCTTTGGTCCCCCCAAATGATAATTTCACCAGCAGAGATTTAATGGGAAAGAACATAAAGACTTATTATTTTACTATTTCAATTTTATCAGGCTAACAACACGATGGGTAAACACAAAGCCAAAGTTTGACTGAAGATAAGTAAGACAAATAGTTCAAAGACACAGCAGTAACGTGGTTATTGCTGAAATCTTACATTATTAATGCTTGGTCCAAAAAAGGATGCAAACCTGCCTTCTTGTTCTCAACAACTCATTGAGAATGATTCTTTTCTAGTTTTCAAAGCTAGATTAAATGTTTTAATTCCCTAAATGGGTCAGCATCCAAGGCCGAGAGAGGTGAAGAAACTATTATCTGGGATTGCTGCTCCGGATTGCAACCAATTGATCCCAGCCCGGAAAATGCACGCGAGGGCAGAAGTGCATTCAGAAATGATGCCCTCTGCCGTCAAATAGTGAGCAAAGCAGAAGTAAGCCAGCTGAAGGAAGAAGAGGTAAATTCAAATAAATTTGCTCTAACATTCTCCCATACCAGTTGGAAAAAATTATATACTCTAAATTTGAATTATCTTCAATGTTGCAACCTGGAATTTACCTGCAATGGTTACGACCTAAACTTCAAGAGACTATAAGACCCCAGAGCATTACGTGAATAAAACCAGCTAGGTTTTCACCACTTTTCTGGCCAATGTATCTCTCAACCAAGATCACTAAAAACATAAGATCAATCAATAATGTAAAATTGCAACAATAGCCATGTTACAGCAGTGTCTTTGAACTTTTTGCCTTGGTTATCTGCAGTGAACCTTTGTCTTTGTGTTTACCTCATCTACATTGTGGGCAGCAGGGTAGCATGGTGGTTAGCATAAATGCTTCACAGCTCCAGGGTCCCAGGTTCGATTCCCGGCTGGGTCACTGTCTGTGTGGAGTCTGCACGTTCTCCCCCTGTGTGCGTGGGTTTCCTCCGGGTGCTCCGGTTTCCTCCCACAGTCCAAAGATGTGCGGGTTAGGTGGATTGGCCATGCTAAATTGCCCGTAGTGTCCTAATAAAAGTAAGGTTAAGGGGGGGTTGTTGGGTTACGGGTATAGGGTGGATACGTGGGTTTGAGTAGGGTGATCATGGCTCGGCACAACATTGAGGGCCGAAGGGCCTGTTCTGTACTGTTCTATGTTCTATGTACATTGTTAGACTGATAAAATTGAAATACTAGAAGCAGTATAGAATAAAAGGTAACGGTTAGTGGATGGGCAAGTGGAGCTGAGTCCACAAAAGGTCAGCCATGATCTTATTGAAGGGCGAAGCAGGCTTGAGGAGCCAGATGGCCTACTCCTGCTGCTAGTTCTTATGTTTATGCCTCAAGAAATCTTCACACTGCTTTGTTCCCAAGTTAAGTTTCTCCTTTGTAGGCTGTTACCAGAGGCCTTGGAGCTCTGCAGAGTTAACACTAGCACTGCTCTGTCCTGCCATGGAATCTCGAGCAGCTCTCTCCAGCAGATTCAGATGAGAGATCCTGTCCAGTAGGTACGCTGCCTATTTATGTCTCTGGCCATCACTTCATTGTAACATCTCGATCCACCTTCACAGTCCTGTTAGCAGCCAGAAAGCTAGAAAATATGAGAAGCTCTCCTACGAGTTTTCACGCCAAAAGCACGTACATACAGGGTGCCTGATGTCAGGTGTATATGTAGGGTGCCGCTTATGGTTGGAAGACTGCAAACAGCCTATTTTGGATTGGATTGGATTGGATTTGTTTATTGTCACGTGTACCGAGGTACAGTGAAAAGTATTTTTCTGCAAGCAGCTCAACAGATCATTTAGTACATGGGAAGAAAAGAGAATTAAACAAAATTCAAGAAAATACATAATAGGGCAACACAAGATATACAATGTAACTACATAAGCATTGGCATCGGATGAAGCATACAGGGTGTAGTGTTAATGAGGTCAGTCAATAAGAGGGTCATTTAGGAGTCTGGTGACAGTGGGGAAGAAGCTGGTTTTGAGTCTGTTTGTGCGTGTTCTCAGACTTCTGTATCTCCTGCCCGATGGAAAAATTTGGAAAAGTGAGTAAGCCGGGTGGGAGGGATCCTTGATTATGCTGCCCGCTTTCCCCAGGCAGCGGGAGGTGTAGATGGAGTCCATGGATGGGAGGCAGGTTTGTGTGATGGACTGGGTGGTATTCACAACTCTCTGAAGTTTCTTGCGGTCCTGGGCTGAGCAGTTGCCGTTCCAGGCTGTGATGCAGCCCAATAGGATGCTTTCTATAGTGCATCTGTAAAAGTTGGTAAGGGTTAATGTGGACATGCCGGATTTCCTTAGTTTCCTGAGGAAGAATAGGCGCTGTTGTGCTTTCTTGGTGATAGCGTCGACGTAAGTGGACCAGGACAGATTTTTGGTGATGTGCACCCCTAGGAATTTGAAACTGCTAACCATCTCCACCTCGACTTTAAAAGCTGCCATTCTTAATTTAAATGCACGAGTGGCTGTTGGGCACTTTTCCCGTGATCGGGACCATGGTGGGAATGTCAAGACCGATCATTCCGCAACCCTCCTGCCATCCGCCCACAATCCATCCATGGGTTGCGCCCTGCACTTTGAAAAACCCTGTTCTAGATTGCGTTGTGCGATTGCGTTCTTAGTTGTGGTTTAGAAAGTGCTGCCTAAGGAACCTTGGTGAGTTACTGCAGTGCATCTTGTAGATAGATGGTGCACACTGCTGCTAATGTGCGTTGGTGGTGCAGGGATTGAATGTTTGTGAATGGGGTTCCAATCAAGCAGGCTGCTTTGTCTCGGTTTGTCAATTGTGCCAATGCAAATGAGGATCCAAAGCCCAAGCGTGTTACATGCAGGGAAGTACTGGCAAATAATAGAAGTTTCAGAATTTGAAAGAGAAGTGGTGGGTGAAAATTGAGAGAGATTGAGGGCCCAGAGTCAGTTATTAACTTACAGCTGATTCCAAATTAAAAGACGAAGCTGCTGAGCAGTGACATTAAAAACACAGCAAAAGTCCACGAGGCAGCCAGCATTCTCAAGAGTATCCAATGCTGCGTAAAACAAGCATTTTGTTACTACTGCCCTTCACGACAACTTACTTGTGCAATGTTGGATTTTCCATTCTCAAAAATGAATCATAGAATTTACAGTGCAGGAGGCGGCCATTTGGCCCATCAAGTCTGCACCAGCCCTTGCCTCCACCCTATCTGTACCCTAGTAACACCTACCCTTTTGGACACTATGGGGCAATTTAGCATGGCCAATCCATCTAACCTGCAGTTCTTTGGACAGTGGGAAAAAAACAGAGCAGCCGGAGGAACCCACGCAGACACGGGGAGAGTGCAAACTCCACACACAGTCACCCGGGGCCAGAATTGAACCTGGGAGCCTGGATCTGTGAGGCAGCAATGCTAATCACTGTCCCACCGTGCCACCCAGAAGACACAAAAGAGTTTGCTGTACTCAGCACCTGATATGCACAATTCCCTCTCCTCCTGTGAACCTATTGGGATGAGATTATGAGGACCAAGCAGGCTGTCGTTCCACATTAAAGGTAAGCGAACATAGCATGTGTCATAAGGGTTAGCCGGTGTGGATCGCGATGGTTTGCCTGTGGGGGTCCGGAAGGTCGACGGCTGGCAAAAGTGGATTCCAGGAAAACGGTTTGAAGAAGAGGGGACAGCAGACACCTAGGAACACCACTCCATGATACTCACCATTCTGACTTGGAAGTATATCACCATTCCATTGTTGGTCAAAATCCTGGAACACTCTCCCTAACAGCACGGTTGATAGAGAAATACAGCACAGAACAGGCCCTTCGGCCCACAATGTTGTGCCGAACTTTTGTCCTAGGTTAATCATAGAATTTTGGACACCAAGGGCAATTTTTCATGGCCAATCCACCCAACCTGCACATCTTTGGACTGTGGGAGGAAACCGGAATACCCGGAGGAAACCCACGCACACACGGGGAGGATGTGCAGACTCCACACAGACAGTGACCCAAGTCGAAATCGAACTTGGGACCCTGGAGCTGTGAAGCAATTGTGCTGTCCACAATGCTACCATGCTGCCCTTAAGGTTGGGGTACCTACAGCACATAGATTGCAGCGGTTCAAGAAGGCAGCTCACCACTACCTTCTGAAGGGCAATTAGGGATGGCCTATAATTGCTGGCCTAGCCAGCAAAGTCCAAATCCCACAGTACTCCAGATGTGATCCTAGCAAGGCCTTCACTCAGATATTCCAATCCCTTTGTAATGAAGGCTGACGCAGTATTTGTTTTCTTAATTATTTGCTGTACATAAACTTTGTGTTGGTAGAGGTACAAAGATGCAGAGGCCCCTCTGAATGCCAATATTTCCCAGTCTCTAATCATTTTACATTCTTTCCGAAGTGGATAACTTCATATATTTGATTTGTCGTGTTCTTGCCCAGTCACTTAGCCTGTCTCTTTGCAACCTCCTCAGTTTATTTTTCCATCTAACACTATACCGTCAGCAAACTTGGAAATATTAGTCTTGATTCAAGCACAGTTTTTTTTTTAATATTCAGGGAAGGACATTAGTGAACCAAATGTGTTTGGGTTTTTTTTTTATTACACAAAACAGCAATTGTTCATGGTCAACATTAGACTTTTAATCCAAGATTTCTGTTGAATACAAATTTCACCATTTGCCGTGGTGGAATTTAAACCGGAGACTCCAGGGCATTACCCCGAGTCAATGGATTACTCGTCCAACGACAACACCACTGGCTCGTGCCTTTCCATTCATAACATAACTTGTATAACTGTGGTGAACTATTAAAATGATGTTTCTGGGAAGGACCCATTTAAATCCTGCGTGTTTCCCCACTAGAATTATAGAATCCCGACATTCGGCCCATTGAGTCTGCACTGACCCTCTGAAGGAGCACCCGTCCTAGGCTCAATCTTCTACCCTATCCCCGTAAACCCACCTAGGGGCAATTTAGCATAGCCAATCCACTTAACCGACACATCTTTGGACTGCCTTGATGTCAAGCGCAGCCACTCTCACCTCTGGAGTTCAGCTCTTTTGTCCATGTTTGAACCAAGGCTATAATGAGGTCAAGAGCTTAGTGATCCAAACTGAGAAAGCTGAACACACAGAGTTACCTTCAATATTCTCACACAACTCTTTAATGGTGACAAGCAGCATTGGAATAAAGGTGTGAATACACTAGCTTAGTATTTGATTGGTAAAAGATGAAAGTTGTTGGTGTCCAAAACCATTTTTCTCCTCTCATCCTTAGCACAGAGAGACAGGGAGAGATGGAGACAATGAAATAGTGGTTACTTCGGTGAAAGGTAACCCAGAAGCCCAGGCTTAAGCTCTGGGGTCACAGGTTCAAATCCCACTCTGGCAGCTGCTGCAATTTAAATTCAATTAATACATCTGGAATGTAAAGCTAGTCTCAATAATGGTGACCAGGAAACTCTCACCGAGTGTCACAAAAAAACCCATCTGGTTCATTAATGTCCTTTAGGGAAGGAAATTTGACATCCTTCCTGGTCTGGCCTCTATGTGATTCCAGATCCACAGCAAAGTGTTTGACTCTCAACTGCTCTTGGAAATGAAACAACCCACTCAGTTCAAACACGTTCAAGGATGTGCAACAAAGGCTGGCTTTGCAACTGACACCCACAGTGCATGAAAGAATATATTTTTAAAAAACAATTCCACAATTACCATTTCCAAATTCCATTTACTCGCCCAAAGCGATTGTGGCTGCAATGTTTGTACGGCACTATTTCACACAAGGCACGATCAACTTGGAGTGACTGAAATGAACCTGAAAAATCTTTTCTGCCTTTACTTTTAGGAGTCTTGTGGGATAGGAGGCAGATCGTGAATTAGCGGTGTTCATTCATGCAGAACGGTGTTCTGAAAGGGGATCAGCGAGATGACCAGTTACTTGCAGAGTCCTACACAGATCTGTATTACATTGTCGATCACAATCTATGAAATGATCCAGATGAAGGTGTAATGGGCAAACAGCTAACAGCGCAAAAATGTGCACTCATGTTAGGTCATGTTATAGCAGTGCCTTTGAACTATTTGTCTTGATTATCTTCAGTGAATTTTTGGTTTGCATCTCAGTTTTCTGCCATTGTGAGAAATGTTATTGAAATTGCAGCATTCCCAAGCCAGAAAAGAGAATGCTCAAAGGAAATGATAGTGCTATGAAGGGAATCCTGCCTTTTCCGTTAGGAAAGCAAGCAAGCTCAGTTAACAGTAGGCAAAATCTTGTTATGGTGAATGAGAATTCTAATGCCAGTGAAGAAACTAAAACAATCCAAGAAGCCAAAGAATGAGCCAAATGACAGATAGACAGCTTTCATGTGTACTGGCAGAACAAAACAAAAATCAGAATAGTCAAGAAAATTGATTTGAGAATTAAGTGTCTGATCTTGAGGGGACCTTGGAATCAATGAACATCGATTTTGAGAAGGCTGAGATCAGCACTAAAAACCAAAACTTTTTACGGTAATTTGGTTTCTGTAATCAAAGTGTTGAAGGCTCTGGCGGTGACTGAAAAGTAGCTAGCCACAAAGTTCCAGGGAAACCGTGCTCAGCTAAATTAAAAATAAACATCGACAAAAGAAATGACAACATTTATGCAAAAGTGCAAGTGTCAAAAACTTTAAAAGCTTAGAAAATAAGTCCATCATTTAGAAATGCCAAAATCTGTCACATTCAGACTGACCGTGTTCCAGGATCATTTCACCCACTGCTAACATACTAATAATAATCTTTATTATTGTCACAAGTAGGCTTACACTGCAATGAAGTTACTGTGAAAATTCCCTAGTCACCACATTCCGGCGCCTGTTCGGGTACACAGAGGGAGAATTCAGAATGTCCAATTCACCTAACAAGCACGTCTTTCAAAACGAATGAATACGTTACACTGCAGTCAGCAAAATTTCCAAACAAAACTCTATCACTTGGATCAATATCACAAAATAATTAAGCTTTGTTGTACAGTTACAATCCAATGATTGTAACTCCAGATGATTGACTGGTTGACTCATTTTCCTGCATAGATTTTGCAAACAGCAAAGAAAGAAAACACAATAAGAATTGTCTAGCCAAAAAGACAGCCTAAACCATCTTTATTGCATCAAACGGCCAAATAAAATTTCACCCCAGCTTTCAATACCTACTTTACAATATGGTGTGACCAGTTATATAAACTATTGTATTCCGAATGTTGCCAAAGAAAATCGTGATGACATGAAAGTATCACGGAAATCCAATAAATTGGAAGATGTCTGCTAGTGTTACAACACGCTGGGCAAGTGAGCGGTCAATTCCAACCCCATTTGACCGGGAGCTGGAACACAGTTGAAATGAAGTTTGATTTTAAAATACCCGCGGTCTTCAGCTGCCAAATAACTAGTCACCAGGTTTGTAAATTTAAACACAATTAAGTTTATTATTAACAGTAGCTATACATAAATAGGCAACAAATGCAACTAGTCAACTACTATCTAACCCCCACCCACCCCTTTTAACTCACCCAACCTCTACACACACAAACAAACAGAGGGGAAAGAGAGGTGCAAAATAATGATTGAAGTAAGAGTCTTCGTTTCAGGCGGGGTGTATATTTTCTTACAGGTTATAATGTTTTTCACTGTAGATTCACAGATATAACAGGCAGCCAGCATTGAGAGCTTCTGCTTTCAGGGTTTAGAAGCTTTGGTCTTCAGACAGAGCAGAGCTTTCACCTCAAGGGTCATGGAATTTACAATGCAGAAGGAGGCCATTCGGCCCATCGAGTCTGCACAGGCTCTTGGAAAGAGAACCCTACCCAAGGTCAACACCTCCACCCTATCCCCATAACCCAGCAACCCCACCCAACACTAAGGGCAATTTTGGACACTAAGGGCAATTTAGCATGGCCAATCCACCTAACCTGCACATCTTTGGACTGTGGGAGGAAATCAAAACACCTGAAGGAAACCCAAGCAGACACCAGGAGAACGTGCAGACTCAGCACAGATAATGACCCAAGCCGGGAATCAAACCCTGAACCTTGGAGCTGTGAAGCAACAGTGCTAACCATTGTGCTGCCATGTCACCCCAACTGTAAAGTCGCCACAGACCCCGATGACCATAGGCTGCTTTCCCCTTTGAGGGGGAGATCTGACTGGTGGTGATTTAACTGGAGGATCACCACACTTTAGGTAAAGGGCAAGGTTGAAAAGGCAGGGCCTCCATGAATAAACTCAACCGGTATGGGAATTGAACCTGCTTTGCATCATAAACCAGCTGTCTAACCCACTGAGCTAAACCATGACCGGAGCCAATCGTTGTCGGTTGCCAGGCAGAATACTGTCTCTGGCAAATCCATTGGCCACCATCCAACCATTCAAAACAAACCCCTGTGATCCCGAGTGCCATAAAGTTCAGGTTCTTCGCCCAAAATACAAAACTTTATAACACAGTGTACTATTTGGACACTTTGAGCTTCTTATTTCCTCTGCTTAAGACATGGCTCCATTAAAGATCCAGGATCAGACAAAATAAAAGAAATAGGAACTAAGGGAATCAACGCGAAAGGACCCTTACACTAGTTATATGTATATATTTTTTAACTATTTAAAAACGGAAGCTGCTTAAAGACAGGGACAGTTTGGTTAGGATAATGACACGATGAGCTTGGCAATGCTGCAAACAGATATTACCAAAGGCAAGCTACTAACATTGATAAATAGAACAAAAAGAGTTCGAGTGCGGTGTCAGAGGTTCAAAGCAGGAAACAAGGTGTGAACTTTGCCTTTATATTCTAAAATGTAGGCTCACAAAATGAAGGTAATTAAGTTTAACTTCTGAAGATGTGAGATCCACAAAGATAAAGGAAGATCAAAAGAGAAAACTGTGCATCAGAAGCAATTTAATCTGTGCAAAAGTAGCTGCTGAGACAGCCCACAGCAGGAATGGCTGTTTCAACTCCCAGCAAGCAGTGCGTGTGGAGAAAGCCTGCCTTGAACAACCGTTTTGTCTTACATCAGAAGCAACCCCAAAAGATAAAACTGACTGGGGTGGTAACTGTTACAGCATTTTGTTTATGGTGTTTAAAAACCTATAAGATGTTGTTTGGGGAGAATCAGCTCTGAAGGTAGTGAAATAAAGGTGCTTGGAACTGGGTAACCATGATGTGGAGATGCCGGCGTTGGACTGGGGTGAGCACAGTAAGAAGTCTTACAACACCAGGTTAAAGTCCAACAGGTTTGTTTCAAACACGAGCTTTCGGAGCACGGCTCCTTCTTCAGGTGAACTGGGTAAAGTTAGGGATACAGTTTATAGCCATTGATTTAGTCACGTGTACTTTTAGTTGACTTTATTGCTTATCTTATTGTTTAATAAACATTAATTTCAGTTTAAATCATCACAAAACACCCGGGACATCGATCCCTAGTTTTCAAATCTTTCCTCGTGTTATGTCAAATTACAGTCGAGAGCAGTTTTTTCAAGTTTCCCTTCTGGGATTGGGAATAACCCAGTGTTTACCATCAGCTGTGCTCTTAAAAATGTCTACCCCAACTCAAATGTATATGCTTTAAAAAAATTAGACATCACATACATCTGTAACAACTGCTGATATCTGCTTGAATACCTTAACGTACTCCTATCAACTCACCAGGATTTGTGTGTTTTTCTGTATATGTGACTTAAATCAGGCAACAAAACTGTACAGCACGGGAGGCCATTCAGCCCATCCAGACTACACTGGAAAAATACTTTTTGTGTTGGCCAGAAATAAAACCCAGACCTACCATGTGGCAGGTGAAAGTTCTACCATTGAATTACCAATGTAATAGTCCAAAACCATCTATCTTACACACTGGCTAATATGATATTTAATCATCGCCACTACTGTGCATCTCAACTGCTGGTACTCCGATTCATCTGTTGGCTTTTTGCACAAAATTGAACTATAGCAGAAATAACAACTCTATTAAATATTAGACACGTGCCAAAGCCCCCATGCCATTGCACAAGTTATCTTATGTTCTGTAAACACAAATACAAATGGCTAAGTAGCAACAATTATCGGTTTCACTAAAATATAGCTCTTCTAGTGCATTTAACGCTTTGGCCCAGAAACAAGAAACATACTTATTTACTTAATATTTTGTCGTACTTGGATTTGTCACATGTACCGAGGTACAGTGAAAAGCACTGTTCAATCTACAATCCAGACAGATCGTTCCATACATGAAAAACATAGGACATATGATAGATACACAATGTAAATACATAGACATAGGCTGAAGCATACGGAATGTAACGCTATTGAGTAGAAAAGATGTGTGGCGAGATCAGTTCAGTCCATAAGAGGGTCATTCAGGAGTCTGGTAACAGCTGGGAAGAAGCTGTTTTTGAATCTGTTAGTGCGTGTTCTCAGATTTTTGTATCTCCTGGCCGATGTAAGAGGTTGGAAAAGAGAATAACCCGGTGGACAGGTCTTTGATTATGCTGCCAACTTTACCAAGGCAGCGGGAGATGTAGACAGAGTCAATGGATGGGAGGCAGGTTTGTGTGATGGACTGGGCTGTGTTCACAACACTCTGTAGTTTCTTATGGTCTTGGGCAGAGCAGTTGTCATACCAAGCTGTGATGCAGCCAGATAGGATGCTTTCTATGGTGCATCTATATAAATTGGTAAGTGTCAGTGAGGACATGCCGAATTCCCTTAGTTTCCTGAGGAAGTATGGGCGCTTTTTTGGTCATCAATTATAGTATAGCAAAATCTACTTGCAGTTATCTCTTGTTTATGGTGATCACACAGATACCAAATTCAAATCACAATTAAAAATATAAGTTTGAGCCCGAGGTGCAGTTTTTCCATTGTTCTGCGACTCTTGATTTGATTATTTATTGTCACATGTACCGAGGTACAATGAAAAGTATTTTTCTGCGGCCAAGGAAGCGTACATAGTACGTACACAGTAGCAAAAAAAGGTAGATAGTTACAGTGAATGCGAAAAAATATACAGTACATCAACAATTAAATAATTAGTTAACAGTATGGGATAAGGGCAAAATAACAAAGCAAATACAATATAAGCAAGAGCAGCATAGAGCGTCGTGAATAGTGTCTTATAGGGAACAGATCAATCCGAGGGAGAGTCGTTGAGGAGTCTAGTAGGTGTGGGGAAGAAGCTGTTCCTATGTCTGGATCTTCGGCTTCTGTATCTTCTGGCTGATACAAGGGTCTGGAAGTGGGCAAAGCCTGGGTGTAAGGGATCTCTGACAATGCTATCTGCCTTCCTGAGGCAGCAGGAGGTGTAGACAGACTCAGTAGGAGGGTGGCAAGTTTGTGTGATGCGCTGGGCTGAGTTCACCCCACACTGCAGTTTCTTGCTATCTCGAGTCGAGCAGTTGCCATACCAAGATGTGATGCAGCCGGATAGGATGCTCTCTATCGCGCATCCAAAGTCAGCATTAACGGACATTTTAATTCAGTAGTCTCCAATTTAATCCAACATCAACACTAAGAACACTATTCGGCACTAACCATCAATGTAAACAGGAGTTGTTGAAATTGCTGGACAGTGCACAGATAAATCAATGTCACTAAAGAGCTAAAGGAAAAGGTGAACAGTTGATTAATCAGCCACTTAAAAAAGTCCATCAGCAAAGGTCATTTGTGCTACTGGTCAAATCGATCACTGTAACTGGATGTGACTGCAAGTCCCTTGCTGCAAAGTCTGTGACAAATTCCACAAAGGAAAAAAAACGAGGTGGTAATAGAAAAAAAAAATCTTAAATTAAACAACACTTCCGAAAACTTTTTCATACTCCACAGATAGTGCTATAAGAAAATGCACTAACCCACACATCAGGAAGGATCTGGTTTGCGCTGAGAGCGCCTCTCTCTCCAATCCACATCTGTGCCAAGAAACCCAATCTTACATATTAAGAATGAAAGACACTACAACTGGGTCCACTGCAGTGTGCTGGGAGGGGGGGGTTTGGGAGGGGGGGGGTTTGGGGGGGTGGGGGGGGGGGGATAATGAATAGCATTTCCATTCCTGCTCCATATCCAATAATCCTGCTTAAAAAACACCCTTGTGCATATAGGTTGAATAAATATCAGAATTAACTATAATGCCCAGTCGAAACACCTGACAACATTTTGACAGTATATTTGCTTTAGTAATATATGACCAGTCAATGTCAATTTGTAAGTCAATATTCTTCCAGTTAAAAAAGTAAAATCAACTTCATTATTGTTTTTCTGTGCATTCAAAATAACAGCTATGAAAGAAAAACAACCATCCTTTCATAATCAGATCGCCAACATATACCTCAAGAACTAAAACATTTACCACACAGCTCAAAGAAAATTTGCAGAATAAAAATTAAGCAAATTACAAAAACGAACACTAACCAACCAACATATAAAAGGTACCAGTCTCCAAGACTCATAATCCTTCCCCAGTAACTTCAGTTTCCTGTAAAACCTTAAAAGTGTTTTCTATTAGGGTGGTTTTCATGGTACATCTAGCAACTTTGATCTGCACACACACGCACTTCCCAGTGTCAACTTCCCAGTGGGAAAAACATCAATTGGCAGCAACTGATTTATCTTTAAAAATTCCATACAAGTGCAAATAGTTATTAAGTAGGGCAACTTTATGTGCACTGCAAAAAGCTGCACCAAAGGGCTCTTGCACAGCAAATTTGGCCAATGTTCTTTCCCTTCCTGAAGATGTTGACTCCTGCTGGATTACAATTCCTCTCATACCTGTGGTCAGTGTGAACATAAATAGTGGAACCAAGATGCCATTTCCATGCAGCCCTGAACCAGTCACTCATAATCAGGCTGGTGCTAAAATTGGCTTCAACAACCCGGACTGGGGAAAGAATATGCGCACAGGGCCCAAAGAAATGCACATAGGACATTGCACACATTACTGAACACTTGTAAAAGTGAGGCGTATTCATAGCAGTGTCTTGGTAGACTCAAAAGTGCCACCTGCAATATTAAAACAAAACCACAAGCCAAGATGATCTTAAAATTGCTGTCACCACAGAATGTCACTTCAGTTGCCCAAGGTGATGTGGCATTTAATTAAACGTCAGCCAGGCAGCAAAACACTGATTGAATTTCACTTCCCCATTAACCAAGATATTGAAAGGGGGGGGGGTGGGGGAAAGAGAGAGAAGAGCTGTCAGCAATTTTTGTTTTTAAAAACCCGGGTTTAAATCGTCCCTTTAGCTGCATCATCAAGGAAATGATCAATAAGGAGGAAGCACCAAGCTTTCAAAGGTGCCAGTTGATGTTAGTGAGTACAGAAGCTGGAGACGGACTGACAAGTGCTGCTCCAGAGGCAGGCCTGGGTGCGCTGTGCGGAGCAGCAGGGACATCCCCAACCAGGGCAGAGGCGCATCTATTCGGCCAAGATACAACCCCGGGGAAGAGTGACACAGCCGGCAGCACCCCCGCCGGCAGCACCCCCCTCCCCCGGCTCTGTGGTGGGGAGGAGAGTCTGGGGTCAGTCTCGGGCCTACGGTCACCCCCCCCCCCCCCCCCGGCTGACCGTCCCCGCAGTCTGCCGGAGGAAGCAGGCGGCCTCAGTCCGCGGGCGGGCAGCCAGCTGGCACCCCCGCCCGCCCCGCTTCAGTGTCCGCTGTCCAGCCTTGGCTTTGAGGGGTGGGGGGAGGAAGCACCAGCCAGCCGGCCGGCTACCTCCCTCCCCGGTGATTAATGATTAAACAGCCGGCCCTTACCTTGGAAATATTTCACCCGCCGCCGCCGCCGCCCTATCGCGCTCTCTCCCGTTTACACATTAACTTTCCATTGGGCCGCAGCGAGGTGAAGAGCCCTCAGTTCAGTGTCCGCTCGGCCCTGCCGGCCTGTGTGTGCCCGTCTCTCTCTCTCCGGCCGCCCCTCCCCCCAACTGACCGGGAGGCAGGGGCGGAGCCCGCTGATGTCACCAGGACACGCCCCCTTCCCACCCCCTTCCCACCCCCACGCCGCCGCGCGCAAGAAGTGTGACGCATGTCTCGGTCCCGACTGGAGGACTGCCACCCAGAGGCAGTGTAGCACCTAGAGCAGCAGCCAGGGCAATACAGCCACCCAGAGCTAGAGCAGCACCTAGAGCAATGCAGCCATCCAGACTAGCAGCCAGAGCAGCACCTAGAGCAATGCGGCCATCCAGACTAGCAGCCAGAGCAGAGCAGCAGCCAGAGCAATGCAGCCAGCCAGGGCAATACAGCCACTCAGAGCAGCAGCCAGAGCAATACAGCCAGCCAGAGCAATGCAGCCAGCCAGGGCAATACAGCCACTCAGAGTAGCAGCCAGAGCAATACAGCCAGCCAGAGCAGCAGCCAGAGCAATGCAGCCAGCCAGGGCAATACAGCCACTCAGAGTAGCAGCCAGAGCAATACAGCCAGCCAGAGCAGCAGCCAGAGCAATGCAGCCAACCAGGGCAATACAGCCACTAGGAGCAGCAGCCAGAGCAATACAGCCAGCCAGAGCAGCAGCCAGAGCAATGCAGCCAGCCAGGGCAATACAGCCACTCAGAGCAGCAGCCAGAGCAATACAGCCAGCCAGAGCAGCAGCCAGGGCAATATACAGCCACCCAGAGCCAAGCAGCAGCCAGAGTAATACAGCCAGCCAGAGCCAGAGCAGCAGCTAGAGCAATGCAGCCACCCAGAGCAGCAGCTAGAGCAATGCAGCCATCCAGGGCGATACAGCCACCCAGAGCAGCACCCACAGCAATGCAGCCACCCAGAGCAGCACCCACAGCAATGCAGCCACCCAGAGCAGCACCCACAGCAATGCAGCCACCCAGAGTCAGAGCAGCACCCACAGCAATGCAGCCACCCAGAGCCAGAGCAGTAGCCAGAGCAATGCAGCCACCCAGAGCCAGAGCAGCACCTAGAGCAATGCAGCCACCCAGAGCCAAGCAGCAGCCAGGGCAATACAGCCACCCAGAGCAGCAGCTAGAGCAATGCAGCCATCCAGAGCAGCAGCCAGGGCAATACAGCCACCCAGAGCCAGAGCAGCAGCCAGGGCAATACAGCCACCCAGAGCAGCAGCCAGAGCAACCCAGAGCCAGAGCAGCAGCCAGGGCAATACAGCCACCCAGATCCAGAGCAGCACCCATAACAATGCAATCCCCCAGAGCAGCAGCCAGAGCAATGCAGTCACCCAAAGCCAGAGCAGCAGGCAAAGCAATGCAGTCACCCAAAGCCAGAGCAGCAGCCAGAGCAATGCAGTCACCCAAAGCCAGTAAGAAGTCTTACAACACCAGGTTAAAGTCCAACATGTTTGTTTCAAACACTAGCTTTCGGAGCACTGCTCTTTCCTTAGGTGAATGAAGAGGTGTGAAAAGATACAGACTTCTTCATTCACCTGAGCAAGGAGCAGTGCACCGAAAGCTAGTGTTTGAAACAAACATGTTGGACTTCAACCTGGTGTTGTAAGACTTCTTACTGTGCTCACCCCAGTCCAACGCCGGCATCTCCACATCACCCAAAGCCAGAGCAGCACCCAGAGCAATGCAGCCACCCAGAGCTAGAGCAGCAGCCAGAGCAATACAGCCACCCAGAGCAGCAGCCAGAGCAATGCAGCCACCCAGAGGCTGAGCAGCACCCAGAGCAATGCAGCCACCCAGAGCCAGAGCAATGCAGTCACCCAGAGCCAGAGCAATGCAGCCACCCAGAGCCAGAGCAGCAGCCAGAGCAATGCAGCCACCCAGAGCCAGAGCAGCAGCCAGAGCAATACAGCCACCCAGAGCAGCAGCCAGAGCAATGCAGCCATCCAGAGCAGCAGCCAGAGCAATGCAGCCACCCAGAGCCAGAGCAGCAGCCATAGCAAAGCAACCACCCAGAGGCTGCACAGCACCCAGCCTCAAAGCCAGAATAATGCAGCCTCCCAGAGGCAGAGTAGCAGCCAGAGCAATGCAACCACCCAGAGGCTGCACAGCACCCAGCCTCAAAGCCAGAATAATGCAGCCTCCCAGAGGCAGAGTTGCAGCCAGAGCAATGCAACCACCTGAGGTAGTGGAATGCAGCACCCAGAGCAGCACCCACCCTCGGTGCCAGAGTAATGCAGCCACCCAGAGGCAGTGCAGCATCCTGAGCCAAAGGAATGCAGCCCCTAGAGGCAGTGCAGCACCCATCTCCAGATCCATACGAATGCAGCCACCCAGAGGCAGTGCAGTCTCCCAGAGGATGTGATCACCCACCCTCAGTGCCAGAGTAATGCAGCCACCCAAAGGCAGAACCCACCCCCTGAGCCAATGTAGAATCCCAAGCCAAAATAATGAAGCCACGCAGAATGAGTGCAATGCAACACCCACCCCCTGACCCAGAGTAATGCAGCCACCCAGAGGCAGTACAATGCAGCACCCACTTCCTGAGCCTGTGTAGTTCATACACCCAGAAGCCGTGTAATACAGGAATACTAGGGGCTGGTTTAGCTCACTCAGCTAAATCGCTGGCTTTTAAAGCAGACCAAGCAGGCCAGCAGCACGGTTCAATTCCTGTACCAGCCTCCCCAGACAGGCGCCGGAATGTGGCGACTAGCGGCTTTTCACAGTAACGTCATTGAAGCCTACTCGTGACAATAAGCGACAAAAAAAAAGAAAAAAAGTTGCCCCCCCCCCCCGCTCCCCGAGGCAGCATAACACAGCTGTGCAGAGCCATGCAGTGCATTACAGTCACCCTGAGCTAGTGCAATACAGCCAGTCGGAGGCTGAACAATGTCATCACCTGAAGCAGTACAATACAGCCACCCTAAACCAGTGCAATGCAGCTACTGAGCCAGTTCATTGCAGCCAGCCAGAAGCAAGGCAATGCAACCACCCTGCACCAGTACAATGCAACAGAAAATGCAGTGCTAAAACTTGCAGCTAGCATGCACTGCAACGCAGAGCCAGGGCTGCACAGAATACATTACATAAACTTTCAGTCAGTACAGGCTGCAATCCTAATCCAGAACTGCTCCGAATGCATTGTAAAAATCTTCAACCGATGCAGACTGCAGTGCAACAATGCTGAGCACAGACTAAATTATTACAATTTATGACCAAGCAGTCTTCTTCGGCAATAAACGGGACACATTGCCTTTGCGGCTCTGAACGCGCCATAGCAACCCAGAGCCAGTGCTGAAATGATTCTGCATAGTGAGAGATACAACATTGAGTCAGCACAGAACACTCAGCGCTAAACCAATCATGAAAACACAACACAGCCACACTGGAGCAGCATAAAGACATAATATACCTGCATAGTGCATGCTACAAGACATCAATACAGAACTGGCACAGAAAAGCACATTGAACAAGAACGTCCGGTATCAGGATCTGCACCACATCAAGACTCAACCAGAACAGTGCACAGCAAAGCACCACAACCACCTTTCTGTTGAAAAAGTGGACTCCTTTAAACCCATAATTCAATTCCCATTAATGAAGCCATTAATTCAGAAACCTTTCTTCTGAGGAAGAAAAGGGACCAATTAATAGGAGAAAAGCAAACTTAGGCTCAAGCATGTGAAATAATTCCATCCAATCTTACCCTCATTCAGGCATTATTTGGGGGAGTCAGTGGTAATGTCACTGAACTAGTAATCCAGAAAGTCAATGTTCTGGAGACATGGGTTCAAATTCTATCATGGCAACCGGTGGGATTGCAATTAATAAATGGAAAATATAAAGCCATGAAACCATGATTGATTTTTGTATCAGCCTGCAGTAATGCAGGAGACACAAAGAGGAATGTTTAAACAGATTTATTATGAACTCTCAAGTAAAGCTGCACCCGCGGTGTACAACACTATAATATAATCTTTATTGTCACAAGTAAGCTTACATCAACACTGCAATGAAGTTACTGTGAAAATCCCTTAGTTGCCACATTCCAGCGCCTGTTCGGGAACAGAGAGGGAGAATTCAGAATGTCCAATTCACCTAACAGCACATCTTTCGGGACTTGTGGGAGGAAACCGGAGCACCCGGAGGAAACCCACGCAGACACGAGGAGAACGTGCAGACTCCGCACAGCCAGTGATCCAAGCCGGAAATCGAACCTGGGACCCTGGTGCTATGAAGCAACAGTAGTGCCCACTGTTGTCGCAGCCCAGGACTAACCAAACTTCCAGTCCGGGTCTGGGATGACATTTAATGGGCTCAGTAACAGGTCTCAGCTCCACCCATTACCATGGAAACTCATACTCCACGAACCTCAGCGGGACACCAATCAGTGATTCGCCGTGGTCCTCGCGCCACAAGCCCAGATTCCCCCACCCCCACAAGTCCAGATTTCCCCCCCACCTGCAACCCCCACTCCTGCAACGCTGAGACCTCTGCCTCTTGCATAGGAACATAACAACAGGAGAAGGCCATTCAGCCCCTTGAGCCTGTTTCACCATTCAATGAGATCATGGCTGATCTGTGGACTGACTCCATAAACCTGCCTTTGTCCCATATCCCTTAATATATTTGCTTACCAAATATCTATCTATTGCATATTTAAAATTAGCAACAGTTCTAGCTTCAACTGCTGTTTGTGGGAGAGAGTTCCAAACTTCAACAACCTTTGAATGAAGAAGTTCTTCCTAACATCTCTCCTGAACGGTCTGGCCCTAATGTTTAGTCTATATGTCGTGTTGTTCACCCTGGGGTAACACGGACTGCACACGATGCAGTTAACTGATCAAGGATACACCAAACGTGGGCGTTGGTTCAATATAAGATTTATTGAACTTCAGTAACGAAGCACACGGTTACCTGTGGGTTGACTCTCTACTACTCTAAGTAAACTAACATTAACTATCTAGACCAGGCTAGCTCTGATTCACGTGTAGAAGGTGTTGAATGATATGTATACCCTGACTGTCACTACAGTTGTCACCAGTGGAAAGAGGCGGAGTGCTGATGCCTCGTGTGTTTTGTAGTTGGAAGCCCCCCACTGGTGTTCTGTCTTGTGATTGGTCCTGTTCTGTTCTGTATGTTGATTGGCTCACCTGGGTGTCTGTCACTGCCTGCTTTTACCTCATGATGTGCATGGGTGCATATTATGACATCCCCCTTTTTAAAAAAAATTGTCGGCTGCTTAGAGCATATACGACATATTTACAAAAGTAACTATATACAGCAATTGGTGAGTGAATGGATATGTACACGCAAGGTGTCTAGCATGCAGAAACAGAACAGCATATATACAAAGGAACTATTTATAAATCCAGTCGTTGAGGCTGTCGTCGGATTCTTGTGGACAGCCTGAGAGGTGAAGGCGGGTTGATGGTGTCTTGACCAGTTAGCATGCAGCCAGACTGGTGGCCTCGTGGAGCGAGGTGTCCGGATAGGGCAGAACGACATCTGGGAACGTGAGATCCGGTGGTGGGCAGGCAAGTTTGTGTAGTGCCCTTTTGTTGCACCTCACAATAGATCCATCAGCCATGCGAACCACAAATGACCTGGGAGCAGCCTGTCAAACAACAACAGCTGGAGATGACCAGCCTCCACCAGGCAACTTAATGCGAACAGCGTCCTTCGGAAAGAGCACCGGCAGATCCGTAGCCTGAGCTTCATATGTTAGCTTTTACCAGGTTCTGACTTGCTCCATCTTTTGAGCACTGGAAGGTGATCTAGGTCAGGCACATGAGGTCTGAACAGTAATCTGCAGGTTACAATTCATGAGGAGCTGTGCCGGAGACATACCGTTGGACAGAGGGGTTGCCCTGTACGCCAGAAGAGCAAGATTAAAGTCCGAAGCTGAGTTCGCAGACTTACTCTGCTTCACGATGTGGACCCCTTTTTCGACCTTCCCATTAGATTGTGGGTAATGCGGGCTCGAGGTGATGTGCTTTGTGAAGTTGGACCATTCTTGACTATAGAAACAGGGACCGTTGTCGCTCATGACCGTGAGCAGGATTCCATGCCTGGCGAATACCTCTTTGCCTTTATGACGGTCCTGGATGTTAGGTCCGATAGTTTCACTACCTCAGGGTAACTGGAGAAGTAATCAATTATCAGGACGCAGTCACGCCCGTTGGCATGAAAAAGGTCCACTCCGACCTCAGACTACGGAGAGGTCACAATCCCATGCTGCTGGAGCGTTTCTTTGGGCTGAGCAGGCTGGAAGCGCTGGCAGGTGGCGCAGTTGAGGACCATGTTTGAGATGTCCTCATTGGTGCTGGGCCAATAGACAGCCTGCCGGGCCCTGTGCCAGCACTTCTCAATACCGAGGTGTCCCTCATGTATCTGCATGAGCACCAAACTCTGGAGGCTGCGCGGAATGACGATGCAATCCAATTTCAGGAGGATCCCCTCGACAACAGTTAGGTCAGCCTTTACATTATAGTATTGGGGGCATTGCCCTTTCTGTCAGCCATTCGTGAGGTGATGTATGACCCGCTGCAGCAGAGGGTCCTTGGCGGTCTCCTTCCGAATGATGCCGAGTCGTTCGTCGGATGACGGGAGGGTGCTGGCACACAGTTTCACCCGCACCTCAATGTCGAGTATGAAGTCTACCTGCTCACATGGCGAGGTGATGGCACGCGACAGGGCATCCGCAATGATTAGCTCCTTTCCAGGTGTGTAAACCAGTTCAAAATCATACCTGCAGAGTCGAAGGAGAATGCGCTGGAGCCTGGGTGTCCTGTCATTTAAGTCCTTGTGTATAATGTGCACTAAGGGCCTGTGGTCCGTCTCCACTGTAAAGGTCGGGAGACCACAGACATAATCGTGGAATTTCATGATGCCAGTGAGAAGGCCCTGGCATTCTTTCTCTATTTGAGCATATCGTTGCTCAGTGGGGGTCATGGCCCTTGACGTGTGGGCCACTGGAGCCCAGGATGAGGTGTCGTTCTTCTGGAGGAGCACCGCCCCAATGCCGTCCTGGCTGGTGTCTGTGGAGATTTTAGTCTCCTTTGCTGGGTCAAAGAAAGCTACAACAGGAGCAGTGGTTAGCTTCACTTTGCTTGATGTGCGGGCAGCCACTGGAAAGTGATGGACATCTTCATCAGGTGTCTGAGGGCTGTGGTGTGTGATGCGATGTTGGGAATGAACTTCCCCAGGAAGCGGAGGACCGCCTTCTTGTCCTCTGGGGTCTTCATCGTGTTGATTGCCTGGACTTTGTCCGCGTCTGGCTGCACGACTTGCTGGGAGATCTGATCACCCAGAAACTCAATTGACGACATGCCAAAGGAGCATTTGGTTTTATTTAACTTCAGGCTGTTGGCATGTATGCGCCTGAAGACTTGTTGCAGACGAGAAATATGTTCCTCCGCGGTCGTGGACCACATGATGAAAGATTTCGGAGGCCGAAACAATGCCAAATGGCATGCGGTTGTAGCACTATCTTCCGAAAGGTGTATTAAACGTGCAGAGCTTCCTGTTTCCCCAAAATACATCCAAATTAAATAACCAGCTTATAGTTACCACCCAATGGGCTGGTTTAGCTCACTGAGCTAAATCACTGGCTTTTAAAGCAGACCAAGCAGGCCAGCAGCACGGTTCAATTCCCGTACCAGCCTCCCCGGACAGGCGCCGGAATGTGGCGACTAGGGGCTTTTCACAGTAACTTCATTGAAGCCTACTCGTGACAATAAGCGATTTTCATTTTTCAATACAGGGATGATACTCAAGCTTGGGAAATGTCTATTTCTGGTCCAGTGAAGATATTCAAAATTGGCATTACGAAGGTTTTCAGCACTGCCTTGACTCTAAGACTTCGAGACTGTCAGCTGTAAAACGTAGCCTTTAGGTTTGGTGGCTGGAAACTGGCCTGTCTGCTTTCGGAGACTGCTGGGTGTTAACTGCCTCCCTGTCTTCTGATCATCCGGCCAATTGTACCTTTGTTCCTCTTTGACTATGCCTTCTCTGTATTTGGCTATCTACTCCTATCAACTTCCTTTACTATACATTAACATACATATATATATATACCTCATTGATCTTGCCAAACATCTATAAGCTGTTTCTTCTCATAAGTCATTTACATCTGATTCTTATCTAAACTGCCTTCTAAATTTGTTACAGGGAGAGACATCTCATTTGGGGAATTTTGAATACTGACTACTGCTGTCTCCAGGCAGATTTCAACCTGTTGCTGGACATCTCACATCCTATTATGTTTTGTTAAATTTGTTTTACTGCTGTTGCTCGGCAGATTCATGACATTGCTACTTTGCTGTCTGGACAGAGGCAAGGGCCCCAGTGAAGGACTCTCTACAAAGTAATCTTCCACATTCCATTCCGGGTCTGGCATGGAGAGTTCAGCAGTTATATGCAATAGCATGTTAAGCAGATTCCCAGGTTGCCTTTTGAGACCTAGAGGAGTCCATGTATTTGTGGAGTATATGAGGTCTCACACCCTCTTTGGCTATTTGAAAGTTAATCCTCAGTTTCTGACTGTCATTCAGTCTTTGTTCAGCCGGTGTGGAGAGGGTGAGTAATTTGGAGAGTGTCCTCATCTGACAGCTCCTGGTCTGGCCAAGGTGGTCACCAGCTGGTCCAGTCTGGACACGGGAGATAGGGTTACTCACTCAGGCTGCCTTTCTCTCTCTCAGAGCTACATCCACTTCCTGGTGTCCCTGGAAAGGAACACACAGTATCCACCTGTACGCATGGCTAGTTTGATGATCACTGGAGAGACTGGTTCCATGGTAGGTCTAGCCCCGGCAGGTGGGGTGCCAAAGTGGGGCCAAGGCCATGGGGGCTCAAGAGGTATCAAACCCCTAGGGTGGGGAGGAGAAGAGTCAAAGCTGGAGAGGACCTGGGAGGAGCCATAGCCAGGGGGACCCAGGGGGAGCTGAAGCAGATGCCATGCGGGCCTTAGAAGAAGGTGAGCGAGGGCATGAGTGAGATTGTATGTGAGTGAGAGGGTGAGAGTGTGGGTGAGAGTGGGGTGCTGGTGAGGGGGTGAATGAGGGAGTGGATGAGGCTGAGGGTGAGGGTGACTATGGGTGATGGGGTTGTGAGTGAGGAGGGTGTGGGGTATATATCGGTGAGGGGGGTGTGGGTGAGGGTAAGTATCGATGAGGGTGGGTGAGGGGTTTGTGGGTGAGGGGGTGAGGATAAGTATTGGTGAGGGGCGTGTGGGTGAGGGTAAGTGTCAGTGGGGGGGCTATGAGTGATGGGGGTGTGAGTGATGGGGGTGTGAGTGAGGGGTGTGTGAGTGAGGGGGTGTGCAAGTGAGGGGTGTGAGTGATGGGGGTGTGAGTGAGGAGGAGTGTGAGTGAGGGGGGTGTGAGTGAGGGGGGGTGTGAGTGAGCGGGAGTGTGGGTGATGGGGGTGTGAGTGATGGGGGTGTGAGTGAGGAGGAGTGTGAGTGAGGGGGGTGTGAGTGAGGGGGTGTGAGTGAGGGGGGTATGAGTGAGGGGGGTGTGGGTGAGGGGAGTGTGAGTGAGGGGGAGTGAGTGAGGGGGGTGTGAGTGAGGGGGAGTGTGAGTGAGGGGAGTGTGAGTGAGGGGAGTGTGAGTGAGGGGAGTGTGAGTGAGGGGAGTGTGAGTGAGGGGGGTGTGAGTGAGGGGGGTGTGAGTGAGGGGGGTGTGAATGACGGGGAGTGTGAGTGAGGGGGGTGTGAGTGAGGGGGGTGTGAGTGATGGGGGTGTGAGTGAGGGGGAGTGTGAGTAAGGGGGGTGTGAGTGAGGGGGTGTGAGTGATGGGAGTGTGGGTGAGGGGGAGGGTGGGGAGGGGTGTGTGAGTGAGGGGGAGTGTGGGTGAGGGGTGTGTGAGTGAGGGGGAGTGTGGGTGGGCGGTGTGTGAGTGAGGGGGCGTGTGAGTGAGGGGGGTGTGAGTGATGGGTGAGGGGGAGTGTGGGTGAGGGGTGTGTGAGTGAGGGGGAGTGTAGGTGAGGGGTGTGTGAGTGAGGGGGAGTGTGAGTGAGGGGGTGTGAGTGATGGGGTGAGGGGGAGTGTGGGTGGGGGGTGTGTGAATGAGGGGGAGTGTGGGTGGGGGGTGTGTGAGTGAGGGGACGTGTGAGTGAGGGGGGTGTGAGTGATGGGGTGAGGGGGAGTGTGGGTGAGGGGTGTGTGAGTGAGGGGGAGTGTGGGTGGGGGTGTGTGAGTGAGGGGGCGTGTGAGTGAGGGGGTGTGAGTGATGGAGGTGAGGGGGAGTGTGGGTGAGCGGTGTGTGAGTGAGGGGGAGTGTGGGTGAGGGGTATGTGAGTGAGGGGGAGTGTGGGTGAGGGGTGTGTGAGTGAGGGGGTGTGAGTGATGGAGGTGAGGGGGAGTGTGAGTGTGGGGGGTTGTGAGTGAGGGGGAGTGTGAGTGTGGGGGGTTGTGAGTGGATGCTCCCATGCAAATTAAAAAAGATAAGACTTGGAAGTACTTGTAGAATAGCAGAACATTTTTATTATAGAAACATCTTTTAAATCTGTTTTTGTATGTTTGTACTGCAATATTAATAATAATTCTTTGTGGGTTTTTTAATAAATTTCCTTTTTTTTTTATTTAAAGCACCCAATTCATTTTTGTTCTAATTAAGTGGCAATTTAGCCTGGCCAATCCACCTACCCTACACATCTTTGGGTTGTGGGGGTGAGACCCACGCAAACACGAGGAGAATGTGCAAACTCCATACGGGCAGTGACCTGGGGTTGGGATCGAACCTGGGACCTCGGCGCCGTGAGGCAAATTCTTTGTGATTTAGTTCTTAAATATAATAAGAATGTTTCTCAGAGATTCCTTCAGTACTTTTGGGAGATCAAAAGGGTTCCGCAGCTAGAAAAATTTGGGAAACTCTGCTGTAAATTATATTATCATTTCATTTTATGAGTTTCACTTTGTTTCATTTATAATTTGTACGTAATTCTTTGTGCTTCTTTAAATAGGGGGTCACTTCTGTTTAATTTGATTTTGATTGTTGACACCAGGATCACCAAAACTAACGAATGAGAAGAGGAGAAAGGGCGCGATTCTCCGCTGCCCACGACGGGTCAGAGAATAGCGGGAGGGCCTTCCCGACATTTTTCCTAACCTCCCGCTATTCTCCCTCCCCCACGGCCGCCCCACGACGCGAATCGCTGCTCGCCGTTTTTTACAGGCGAACAGCGATTCTCCCCAGGCCGATGGGCCGAGTTCCCAGGCCTTTACGGCCGTTTTCACGAACGCAAACACACCTGCTCTCACCGTTCGTGAAAACGGCTGCAAAGTGCCGTCCCGGACAACCATGGCACCGATTGGCACGGCCGCACCATGGCCGTGTCAAGAGTGGCATGGGCCCGCGATCGGTGGGCACCGATCGCGGGCAGCAGGTCCGATACCCGCGCACTCTTTGTTCCTCCGCCGCCCCGCAGGATCAGTCCGCGGGGCGGCTGAGGGGCATGACAGCCCGCGCATGCGCGGGTTTGACGCATGTGCGTGATGACGTCATCCGCGCATGCGCGGGTTGGAGCCGTCCAACCCACGCATACGCGGCTGACGTCATCGTGCGCGTCAGCCGCCGTGACGCTTGGCGCGAGGGCTTAGCGACGGTCGCTAAGCCCGCGATGCCGTGCTTCACGGGGCCGCGCTGCTAGCCCCGCCCGGGGGGGAGAATCGGGTCCCGGGAGGGGGCGCGGAGGCTGCCGTGAAACATGGCCAGATTCACGGCAGCCTTTACAACTCTCCGCATTTGCGGAGAATCGCGCATAAACTACAGAGGAAATAGAGTGATTCGGATAAAATAGAGGAAAAATTATACAGTGGGAAATATTTCATTCCGAGATATATGAAGACAGATTTGGAATGCGATATAAACTTAACCTCATTCAAAACCACATGGTAACGCCAAGCCCCATTCTTCCATTAACCCTGTGCTCATTGAACTATATTGGCTCCCAATCAAACAACATCTCAACTGTCACATTTTCATCCTCAGTTTCAAATCCCTCCCTGGCCTTGCCCTCCCTCGTTCGATAATCTCTTCCAAGGTCGCTGCATTCCCTTTGGAAATGAGGGCATTTATGCCAGGTTAGCAGATGCTACAAAGGTCCGTAGAGGGACAGGTAGTATTGAGGAAGCAGGGGGCTGCAGAAGGACTTGGACCGGCTAGGAGAGTGGGCAAAGGGTTAGATGGAATACAATGTGGAAAAGTGTGAAGTTATGCTCTGGTAGGAAGACTATTTTCTGAATGGGAAAAGGCTTCAGAAATCAGAAGCACAAAGGGAATTAGGAGTCCTAGTTCAAGATTCTGTTGTGGTTAACATGCAGGTTCAGTCGGCAGTTAGGAATGCAAGTGCAGTGTTAACATTCATGTCGAGAGTGCAGGGATGTACTTCTGAGGCTGTATCAGTCAGACCCCATTTGGAGTATTGGGAGCAGTTTTGGGCACCGTATCTAAGGAAGGATGTGCTGGTCTTGGAAGGGCTCCAGAGGAGGTTCACAAGAATGATCCCTGGAATGAAGAGCTTGTCGTATGAGGAACGGTTGAGGACTCGGGGTCTGTACTTATTGGGAGTCCAGGAGAATGAGGTGAGATCTTATTGAAACTTACAGGATACTGCGAGGCCTGGATAGAGTGGACATGGAGAGGATGTTTCCATGAGTAGGAAAAACTAGAACCAGAAGGCACAGCCTCAGGCTGAAGGGACGATCCTTTAAAACTGAGATGAGGAGGAATTTCTTCAGCCAGAGGGTGGTGTATCTGTGGAACACTTTGCCGCAGAAGGTCGTGGAGGCCAAATCACTAAGTGTCTTTAAGACAGAGATAGATAGGTTCTTGATTACTAAGTGGATCAGGGGTTCATAGATCATAGATCATAGAATTTACAGTACAGAAGGAGGCCATTTGGCCCATCGAGTCTGCACCGGTTCCTGGAAAGAGCACCCTACCCAAGGTTAACACCTCCACCCTATCCCCATAACCCAGTAACCCCACCCAACACTAAGGGCAATTTTGGAGACGAAGGGCAATTTATCATGGCCAATCCACCTAACCTGCACATCTTTGGACTGTGGGAGGAAACCGGAGCTCCCGGAGGAAACCCACGCACACACGGGGAGGATGTGCAGACTCCGCACACACAGTGACCCAAGCCGGAATCGAACCTGGGGCCCTGAAGCTGTGAAGCGATTGTGCTATCCACAATGCCACCGTGCTGCCCATAAATTCTGGGGAGAAGGCAGGAGAATGATGATAAGAAAAATATCAGCATTGATTGAATGGCAGAGCAGACTCGATGGGCCGAATGACCTAATTCAATTCCTATGTCTTATGGTCTTAATTGCTCCATCAATGGTGGCCGTGCCTTCAGCTTCCCTGGCCCTAAGCTCTGGAATGGCCTCCCTAAGACTCACCGCCGCTCTATTCCTCTCTCCGCCATTAAGGCACTTCTTAAAACCAACTCTTTAACAGTCGCGGTGTTGCTGGACCGGGAACCAATGTAGATCATTGAGCGCAGAAGTGATGGGAGAACGGGACTTGGTGAGAATTAGGATAGTTCATAGAAGTTCATAGAATTTACAGTGCAGAAGGAGGCCATTCGGCCCATCGAGTCTGCACCGGCTCTTGGAAAGAGCACCCTTACCAAGCCCATACTTCCACCCTATCCCCATAACCCCATAACCCAGTAACCCCACCTAACACTAAGGGCAATTTGGACCCTAAGGGCAATTTATCATGGCCAATCCACCTAACCTGCACATCTTTGGACTGTGGGAGGAAACCGGAGGACCCGGAGGAAACCCACGCACACACGGGGAGGACGTGCAGACTCCACACAGACAGTGACCCAAGCCGGGATTCGAACCTGGGACCCGAGAGCTGTGAAGCATTTGTGCTATCCACAATGCTACCGTGCTGCATGTGGGCATGGAGCTTTGAATTAATTGATGTTTAGGAAAGGCATTCCTAGTCGAAGTTGCATTAATGTCAGAATTAACTATTTCCATCATTTACTCCAGTTTCACTCGTTATCACCTTGGTTATTTGCCCAAGTATCTCCTTATAGATCCGGACGTCAACTTTCGTTTGATGATGCTTCCTGTGAATTGCCTCGAATCATTTTACTATGTTAAAGATGCTGTGTGAGTGGATGATTTTGTTACTATGATGAAGGAAAAGGGCTGCGCTCCTGGGAATGAATAGCCAGATACACATAAAATTAAAGGCTAAAATAGACTTTTCAGCAAAGCTAAAATATAGTCATTCAAAACAGTCATTTTCAAATGAAACAGGACGAGAGATGAGAGGAAATGAAGAAATCTCCAAAACAGGATTAAAGAGAAAGAACACTTTTATTTAAGGACACCGGGGAAAACAATCATTAAGGTAGGGTGGGGTCATTCAAAAATGAGCATGATTCAATCAAATGCTACAGTATTTGTAGAGTAATAGCAGACTTTCAAGGTGTGGAGATGAGAAGGTAGAAAGGAAATCAATAGCTCTATGTATTCATAAGAAAATTATTTATGAGATCAGAGGGAGCTAAAAACCATAAAAGTTTCCAAGATAAAGTTACGTGACCCCAGAATGCTGAAAGAGGTTGCTGAGGATGGAGCAGTGACTGTAAATGTTATAAATTTGTTGAAGACATGAATTGTGCCTAAAGACTCTAGGGTAGCAAATACTACGGGTGCGATTCTCCGGAAAGGTTTCTGAGTGTTGTAGCGAGCGGGAATTGCCGCAAGTTTCCTGGCGCTCGGCCCAGCGAGGTCGGCAATGCTATTCAATGTTAATTGGCCCACTTAACAAGGCCTCACAGACTTCTTGCCGCAAATGAAGGCGCACTAGCCGGTTCGTCGGCACCGCACTCACCAGCGTCCTGCTAACTAGCTCGAGCAGCACTTAAGCTACATTTGCTCAGCCAACCCCAGCCAGCTCGCAACAATGGCGCCGAGGAAGCCAGCCCCAAGATTTGGGGACTCTAATTTAGGGAGACTCCTGGATGCCATGGAGGCCAGGAGGGATGTCCTGTTCTCCCGAGGGACCCGAACGGTTAGCCATTGGCAGCCAGTGCTGCCTGGGACGAGATGGTGGCAGCTGTGAGCGCCGGGTGTGTGACCAGGAGGATTGGCCTCCAGTGCAGTAAGAAGGTCAATGACCAACACCAAGCAGCACAAGTGGGTGGACACCAACACCCCACCCCTGCCCCATCGCATACCCCCCCATCCCCCCCGCTCCAAGACCTGTCTGTCCCCATGGGAGCATCCACCCCCCAACTCTCCATACAACCCCCAACCCTCCCTCCACTCCCCTTTCCTTTCAACCCCCCCCCCCACCCCAACCCTCCCTTCACACTCCTCCTCCCACCACTGAACCACGCAAGTGACTAATGATGCCCTCTCGGTGTCTCCTCAGGAAAAGCTCTCCCATAATCATCAGGAGAAGGCCCAGACTGACAGAGGGGTGCCAGACCTAAGAATTTTCACCACCTTCGAGGAGTGTGCCCTGGAGGTGACTGGTGTGGCCGAGGACTGGGCGGTCACCCACGCGGAGGATGACAAACACTGCAGAGGTGAGGAACCACCGGCCTCTACCCAGGGAAGCTGTCAAACGGGAGTTGTTATTGCCTTACTGACTGACTCATCCCTCCCACTGTCCACATGTCCATTCTCCCGCAGGTCCTCCAGCCGACAGCGCCGGCCCATCCCGGGCGGCACCCTCTCCTGACTCCCAGGAGACCACCTCAGAGGAGAGCTCCGAAAATGCAACAGTAATAGTCGTGGCACAGCTGTCATCCCCACCCTCCACCAGCGTGGATACACACACGTCGGTCAGAAATGTTAGCGGTCAGGCTTTTGGGGCACAATCTGGTTAGGACCACACTGCAGCTGATGCACATCAGGTGGAGGCAGGAACCCCCAGGTGAGGCAGCAGTCGGAGGTCTGCTGGATTTCAGGACCCAGCTGGGACCCAGCCTGATGCTGAGCCTGTGGAACAGGGTTATCCGGAGCTGATTGAGACAATAGGGAGCAGCTGGGACATTCAGAGGGAGATGTCAGTATTACTCCAGCAGATCCATAGCCGCTTGGAGGAGTCCCTGAGGCTACGGGCACAGGAGATGGTGCCGGCAATGCGTGGCAACGAGGCCAACACTGCTAGGGTGGCAACCGCAGTGGACAACCTGGTGCACGACATCAGCACCATTAGTGAAGGTGTCCAAGGCATCGCGCAGTCAGTGATGGGAATGGCCGAGGCGCTGCAGAGCTTGTCCCAGTCGGAGGTGGGTATTGCTGAGGCGCTGCAGAGCATGTCCCAGTCGGAGGTGGGTATTGCTGAGGCGCTGCAGAGCTTGTCCCAGTCGGAGGTGGGTATTGCTGAGGCGCTGCAGAGCTTGTCCCAGTCGGAGGTGGGTATTGCTGAGGCGCTGCAGAGCTTGTCCCAGTCGGAGGTGGGTATTGCTGAGGCGCTGCAGAGCTTGTCCCAGTCGGAGGTGGGTATTGCTGAGGCGCTGCAGAGCACGTCCCAGTCATTGAGGAGCATCGCCGAGGGCGTTGACACGATGGTGCGGACTATGGGGAACCACCAAGGTTGGCAGAGCCAGACGATGCAGGGGCAGCAGGGGCTTGAACCAGCTGCCCCTCCGTCACAGGGTGAACCCTGGGCTCTCTGGGCCAACCAGGAGGAGGGGGCGTTGAGCGCCATCCAGAACCTGTCCCATGAAGTGGGGATGGTGGCCATCAGCTCCCCTGAGTTCCACACCTCTGATGAGGCCGTGTCTCACAGTCAGCACACGGGACAGGGCAACACGGCTGTGCATGTGCCATTGACAAGTGCGCCGGAGCCCTCTGGCCCCAGAGGACGCCCACCAGAGGCATCCAAGGAGGAGGAGGAGGACGAGGATGATGAGGCAACGCCAGACCAGCAGGGGCTGGAGGACGAGGCCGGAGAGGAACCTAAGGACCAGCTGCAGGCTGCAGGAAAGACGGTAGCGGCAATGGTGTGGCAAGCCCGAAAGGTGAGGGAGGCCCTCAGACTCACCCGATTCACTTAGGAGGTGGCCTGGTCTTGCCCCCCCCCCCCCCCCCCCCCCCCCCCCCACTCCCTTTTCCCACCCTCACAGGGTATGTGCCACATCACTCCAGGGTGCTGGGACTGTGTTGGCATCATCAGTGGGTCACGGTCGTGGGCAAGGGGGTGATGATAACCCACAGAGAGCTGAGCGGCTGTGCTCCTCAATCTATGCCATAGTCTGACCCCTGCCTGTCTGCTAAGTGCTCGCTCACACCCATTACCTGCACGCGGTGTGTCCGGGAATGGGGGAATGTCTGGAGAGCTGGGCCAAGGGGTCGACCACATTGCAGAAGGAAGTGACAGAGTTGTACTGGATGGGCCGGAGGAAGCCAGCTGGGATCTGTAGGAATGTAGGTAATAGTTCCGAGGTCTTCAAGAGGACAATAGAGCCTGTAATGTTTGGAGTAGCGAAGCAAGGGCTACTTGTGCTCCAAGAGGTAGGGAACATGCAGCCAAAGTCTGCAGAAAGGCAGAGAGCTGGAGAGTGTTCAGGGTCCCAGAGAAGGCAATAGAATCAGTGGTGAGGTAAAAACAGAATACTGTGAAAATCTGAAATAAAAGAGAAAATGCGGAAAAACTCAGCAAGCCTGGCAGGACCTGTGGGGAGAGAAACAGAGTTAATGCTGTGAGTCCAGTATGATTCTTGGGTCAGATGGACTCAAAATATTGACTGTGTTTCTCTCTCCAAGGTGCTGCAAGACCTGCTGAGTTTTCCCAGCGTTTTCAGTTTTTATTTTAGAATCAGTGATTGGAGTAGTTAACTAACAGCCACGGTTAAGTCTGTGAAGTTACCAAGGGTCCAGGAGAAACAAATGGAACTTAAAACAAGCCAAGGTGACCTGGAGATTGACTTAGTAGGTATAATTGTTGCATAATTAAACAGGGATTAGGTGAGCTCCGAGATGAATGGAATGTGTGACCTGTCATATGTGGAACTCATGGACCCTACCAGCATCCTAGATGACAGTGTGTACAGGAAGTGCTCCCTAATGCAGAAACTTGAGCTCATGTTTCAGAGCTCGAGCGGCGGCTGCAGACACTTTGGCACATCCACGAGGCTGAGAGTTATGTAGATAGCATGTTTAGAGAGGTGGTCACACCGCAGCTCAAGGGACTTAAGAAAAAAAGGGAATGGGTGACCACTAGGCAGTAAAAGAAACAGACATGTAGGGCAGGAAGCTGATTAGGGCATTGGTTCCTCCAGGGAATGCAGACAGAGCCAAGTGTCTGGCACCACAATCGGCTTGACGGAACAAGAGGGGAGGAAGAAGAATGCAGGAGCATAGTGATAGGGCATTAATTAGTTAGGGGAACAGACAGGTGTTTATGCGGTCACAGACGTGACTCCAGGATGATATGTTGCCTCCATGGCTCTAAGGTTTGAGATGTCACTGAGTGAATGCGGATACATCCTGAAGGGGAAGGGTGATAAAACAGAGGTTGTGATAGACATTGGTACCAATGATATAGGTAGAATGGGGGGATGAGACCTTGCAGCAAGAATTTAGGGAGCAATGCAGTAGACTGAAGAGCAGGACCTCAAAGGTTGTAATCACTGGTTTACTCTTGGTGCCACGTGCTAGCGAATAGAGAAATAGGAGAATAGGGTAGATGAATGCGTGGCTCAAGAGTTGGTGCAGGAGGGAGGGCTTTAGGTTCCTGAATCACTGGGATTGTTTCTGGGGAAGATGGAACCTATACAAGCGGGATGGTCTGCACCTGAACCACAATGTCCTTGCAGCTATGTTTGCTACTACTGTTGGGAGGGGTTTAAATTAGTTTGGTAGGGGTTGGGACACAAAGTGTTAATGCGATAGGGACACAGCAGGTTAAGTTTCAAGGGAGTAAAGTGAGTCTGGGTGGCTTCTACTTTAATGCTAGGAGTATTGTTATGGGCCAGGGTTTAGAGAACCCCAAAGTGTTTCATGGAGTTCACCTGACCCACAACTTTTAATAGATTGTGGTATGGGGAGCGCACGGGCCACTCTACAGGTATGGTACAGCAGAAATGGAGAAGTATTTTTTAAAGCTAAACAATGTTTATTCTATGAACTCAAGTTAACCTTTTTAAAACATACAGTGAACATAGAACATAGAACAGTACAGCACAGAACAGGCCCTTCGGCCCTCGATGTTGTGCCGAGCCATGATCACCCTACTCAAACCCACGTAACCACCCTATACCCGTAACCCAATAACCCCCCCTTAACCTTACTTTATTAGGACACTACGGGCAATTTAGCATGGCCAATCCATCTAACCCGCACATCTTTGGACTGTGGGAGGAAACCGGAGCACCCGGAGGAAACCCACGCACACACGGGGAGGACGTGCAGACTCCGCACAGACAGTGACCCAGCCGGGAATCGAACCTGGGACCCTGGAGCTGTGAAGCATTTATGCTAACCACCATGCTACCGTGCTGCCCATTGCAATAAAATCAGAAAATCATCTTAGCAACCATCAATTCAAATACAACCCCTAAAGAATACAACACTAAGTAATCCTTAATAATGTCCCAAACAACATCCAGAAGACAAAAGAAACACATTTTAACAGAAGCACATCAGGTTTACATTCACTACTGACAACATTTATAATTCTGAATTCACCAAATGATCAAGCGATAGTATTTTCATGGCTTCAGCTTCAACGCTGAAAACGAAACTAAAACACACCCTGCAGCAAACAGCCTAAAACGAAAGTAAAAAGCTGACAGACAGCCCAGCTCCACCCACTCTCTGACATCACTGCAGTAGTAAACATCTATTTCTAAAAGGTACGCTCACTACAGATATTTATTGGGCAGCACGGTGGCGCAGTGGTTAGCACAGCTGCCTCAGGGCGCCGAGGTCCCAGGTTCGATCCCGGCTCTGGGTCACTGCCCATGTGGAGTTTGCACATTCTCCCCGTGCTTGCGTGGGTCTCGCCCCCACAACCCAAAGATGTGCAGGGTAGGTGGATTGGCCACGCTAAATTGCCCCTTAATTGGACAAAAATGAATTGGGTAAAACGATAGATATTTATATACACACCCATTTATAAACAAAGGTACTCTCACATGGCAGTGTCATAGGTACGACCGATGAATTAAGAGCGTGTATTGACATATGGAGTTGTGATGTTGTTGCCATCACAGCGATGTGGTTGAGGAAGGAGCAGGATTGTCAGCTCAACATTCCAGGATCTTCAGGGAAGGGTGTAAAAGAGGAGGTGATGTTGCATTATTAATTAAGGAGTTTGTTACTGCAGGAAGGAGGGGCGATATTAATTAAGGAGTTTGTTACTGCAGGAAGGAGGGACGATATTAATTAAGGAGTTTGTTACTGCAGGAAGGAGGGGCGATATTAATTAAGGAGTTTGTTACTGCAGGAAGGAGGGGCAATATTAATTAAGGAGTTTGTTACTGCAGGAAGGAGGGGCGATATTAATTAAGGAGTTTGTTACTGCAGGAAGGAGGGGCGATATTAATTAAGGAGTTTGTTACTGCAGGAAGGAGGGACGATATTAATTAAGGAGTTTGTTACTGCAGGAAGGAGGGGCGATATTAATTAAGGAGTTTGTTACTGCAGGAAGGAGGGGCGATATTAATTAAGGAGTTTGTTACTGCAGGAAGGAGGGGCGATATTAATTAAGGAGTTTGTTACTGCAGGAAGGAGGGGCGATATTAATTAAGGAGTTTGTTACTGCAGGAAGGAGGGGCGATATTAATTAAGGAGTTTGTTACTGCAGGAAGGAGGGGCGATATTAATTAAGGAGTTTGTTACTGCAGGAAGGAGGGGCGATATTAATTAAGGAGTTTGTTACTGCAGGAAGGAGGGGCGATATTAATTAAGGAGTTTGTTACTGCAGGAAGGAGGGGCGATATTAATTAAGGAGTTTGTTACTGCAGGAAGGAGGGACGATATTAATTAAGGAGTTTGTTACTGCAGGAAGGAGGGGCGATATTAATTAAGGAGTTTGTTACTGCAGGAAGGAGGGGCGATATTAATTAAGGAGTTTGTTACTGCAGGAAGGAGGGGCGATATTAATTAAGGAGTTTGTTACTGCAGGAAGGAGGGGCGATATTAATTAAGGAGTTTGTTACTGCAGGAAGGAGGGGCGATATTAATTAAGGAGTTTGTTACTGCAGGAAGGAGGGGCGATATTAATTAAGGAGTTTGTTACTGCAGGAAGGAGGGGCGATATTAATTAAGGAGTTTGTTACTGCAGGAAGGAGGGGCGATATTAATTAAGGAGTTTGTTACTGCAGGAAGGAGGGGCGATATTAATTAAGGAGTTTGTTACTGCAGGAAGGAGGGGCGATATTAATTAAGGAGTTTGTTACTGCAGGAAGGAGGGGCGATATTAATTAAGGAGTTTGTTACTGCAGGAAGGAGGGGCGATATTAATTAAGGAGTTTGTTACTGCAGGAAGGAGGGGCGATATTAATTAAGGAGTTTGTTACTGCAGGAAGGAGGGGCGATATTAATTAAGGAGTTTGTTACTGCAGGAAGGAGGGACGATATCTTTTAAGAGGCTTTGTGGGTAAAGGAAAAAGATGGTCAGTAAAAAAGGTTTGATATTAAGAGAATGCTGATTTTATTAAAATAAGCCAGGATCTGGCCAAAGTAGACTGGGAACAGTTACTTTGTAAGGGGCAATGAAAGGAGACCATACTGAGTTGTAGAGAAAAACAAAACATACCTTGGTCCCCTGCCCCCTTATCAAGGGAGCTCGTATTCTACCATCTCAATGGGGTACTGGATCATCCCTACCCCATGAGACTGTGCGGGTTATAACAAGCTACTTCTGGGTAAATCTACAGCAAAACAGTGGGGTGTGTTCAAAATAGAATTTGCAAGACTAGAGGCCCAATGTGTTCCCTTTAGGGTGAAATCCTGACTTGGAAATATAGCGCCGTTCCATCACTGTCGCTGGGCCAAAATCCTGGAATTCCCTTCCTAATAGCACAGTGGATGTACCTGCAGGCGTTCAAGAAGGCAGCTCACCGTCTTCAGGGCAATTAGGGATGGGCAACAAATGCTGGCCGAGCCACATCCCGTAAAAATGAATAAATGATAAAAAGGAGCAACAAGTCCAGAGAACTCAGGATGTGCAGGAATATTCAGGACTGGATAGGAAGGAAAAGAGAAACTTTAGGGCAAGATTAGGGAAAATCCCAAGATATTCCATAAATATAATAAGGGGAAGAGGAGAACCAGGGAAGGAATGAAATGAAATGAAAATGAAAATCGCTTATTGTCACGAGTAGACAGCAATATTAAAATGTGCATGGCATACAAATTTCATGCAAATCACCGAGAACTTTTTTCATCAATATCCCTGCAACGTGACTTGGGACACAGGTAGGTTAGAGCACTGCCCATTCATCATTAGAGGCAAGGTGAGAAGAAAATATATTTGATTAAGAGACTGGGATTAAAGCAAGATATCCTCGACAGGTCAGACAGCGTTTGTGGAGAGATATGGAGTTAACATTTCAGAAATGTTCTGATGAAATGAAAATGAAAATCGCTTATTGTCACGAGTAGGCTTCAATGAAGTTACTGTGAAAAGCCCGTAGTCGCCACATTCCGGCGCCTGTCCGGGGAGGCTGGTACGGGAATCGAACCGTGCTGCTGGCCTGCTTGGTCTGCTTTATAAGCCAGCGATTTAGCCTTGTGAGCTAAACCAGCCCCTGGAGTAGGAGTAGGACGCATTAGGGACCATATGTGAGTCAAGCCGAATGGCATTGGTAGGGTGTTAAACGAATACTTCACATCTTTCTTCATTTTGGAGAAGGAGGAAGTGGGTGCAGAATTCAGGCAGAGGGACTGAGGGGCTCTTGAGCAGCTTGCCAGGGTGGAGTGAGGAGGAACTGGAGGTTTTGGTGGGCTTCAACGTGCTCAAATCCCCAGGTCCAGTTGAGTTATATCCCAGGCTGCTGTGGAAGGCAAGGGAGGAGATTGCAGGGGCTCTGACCCAAATTTTTATTTCCTCTCTGGCCACGGCGGAGGCACCAGAGGACTGGAGAATAGCTAACGTGGTTCCACTTATCAAGAATGGTGATCGAGTTAAACCAAGAATTTACAGACCAGTGAGTCTCACATCAGTGGGAGGGAAACTATTGGAGAAAATTCTGAAAGGCAAAGGGCTGGATTCTCCACTGTCTGGATTCTCCTTTGCACTGATTTCCCAATGAGTGGAGCTGCCACCGGTGGGAAATTCCATTGGCCGGCTGGTGGGACGGAGAATCCCGCTGCCGGCGGGAGCACATCACACCAAACAATTGGTGCGGCGGGACAGAGAATCCCACCCAGAATCAACCTCCACTTGGAGATGCACGGTTGGTCAGGGACAGTCAGTATGGTTTTGTCAGAGGGAGGTCATGCCTAACAAAGGAGGTGACCGGTTGTGTAGACGAGGGTAGTGCAGTTGATATACTTCATCTAGATTTCAGAAAAGCCTTTGCCAAGATCCCACATTGGGAAACTGATAAAGAAGGCAAATGCACATGTGATACAGGGTAACTTGGCAAGTTGTATCAAAAATTGGCTTAGTGATAGGAGACAGAGGATGGTATTGTAAGGCTGTTTGTGGAGGCTGGTGTTCAGTGGCATACCACAGGGAAAGGTTTTATCCTCAAACCTAAAACTCAACAGTGGGAATCTGGAATGCACTGCCTGGGAGGGTAGTTGAGGCAGGAAACCTCACAATCTGTAAAAAGTACATGGATGAGCATTTGAAATGTCTGGGAAGTGGGAATAGTGTAGATTCGAGAGGTTTATTTTGTTGGTACAGGCATGGTAGGCTGAAGGGCCTCTTGTGCACTGTACGATTCTGCGAGACAGTGAGAGAGGTGCCGTGCCCAGCTGCAGAGCTACTTGAAGTTAAAAGGGCCACAGAAAGGCCAGAAGTGCAAACAAACCAGGTGGAACCTGGGCAGGTTAAAAGGATCAAAGCAAACCAAGAGTTCCGTGATGGTCCCGTAAAGGTTAAAAAGGAGGCTACGAATAGGCCAATGATCTGACTAGCAAACAGCTTATTGGAAGATTTAAACGGGGGGAAAGGGGAAGAGAGGAGAGTCCACCCTAAAGGAGGAAAAACAAGTCGAAGTCACAGGCAGAATAGCAGGGAAACCCAGTCAGAGATAAGCCCTGATCGGTCACAAGACATAAAACAAGCTTTAGACCTCAACCAGAAGCATGTGGATGAAAAACCCACTGAAAGTGAAGTGCTGGAACTAGAGTTCCTACAGGATGTGGAAGTCAAAACACCCAGCAATTAGACTGGTAAAAGCCTGGGTCGGAACTACCAAATTCATGGGTTACAGAGGTAGGCCAAAGAACAGCCAATGAATTTGCATAGTAACAGCCTTTGTAAAGGACAGCAGGAAGTTGGTATCAGGGAGAAACAGTCTGTTCTAGAGCATCTTGGCTGATGTTAGCAATCTGGAAGCTCGCAGCCAGGTAAAATCCCCAAACCCCATTGATGACATTTAGCCATAGAATCATAGAATCCCTACAGTTCAGAAGGAGGACATTTGGCCCATCGAGTCTGTGCCGACCCTTCGAAAGATCACCCCACCTCGGCCCAATCTCCCACCTTATCCCTGTAACCCCACCCAACCCTTGGACAATTTGGGGCAATTTAGCATGGCCAATCCATTTAGCCTACACATCTTTCGAGTGTGGGAGGAAACTGGTGCACCCGAAGAAATCCACACAGACATGGGAAGAATGTGCAAACTCCACACAGACAGTTACCTGAGATCGGAATTGAACCCGAGTCCCTGACTCTATGAGGCAGCAGTGCTAACCACTGTGCCACCGTGCTACCCTCATCCAGTGGCACAGCAAGGGACAGACAGGGTTACCAACCAGAGATGACTATAAGATAAAGAACTTGACACAGGAGTGTTGTAGACGGAGGCAAAGACTCCACGAGAGGCCAGGCTGACAGGGTACGACTGACTTTATTCCAAACTAGTCATAACACTCCGCAGGGTCTCCTTCCCCGAACCGCTTCCAGGTCAGGGTTTATATTCTGTGGGGAGCTCCTCCAATTAGGAGGGAGCTCCGCCCCCTTGACACCCGAGTAGCTCATACTCTGAGGTGCAGCAGGGGAATCTGCCTCTGGGTTCCTGCTGTTTCTGGCAGTAACCCTAGCGGCTTGGTGCTCGCCAGTTGCAGCCCTCCTGCTTCTGTGCATTGGGGGTTGAGGGGGGCCTTCCAGTACTAATAAGGGGTAGGGGTGGTCTCTCTCTCTCTCTCTCTCTCTCTCCTCAGCCAAGCACAGCCTGTCATTTTCCGGTGGACTGCGCTGCTTGTGGGCGCCTCGCCACCAACATGGGACTGTTGCTGGAACCAGGGGTGGGGGGGGGGGGGGGGGGGGGGGGGGGAGGGGGGAGCATGTGCTGGCTTGAGTGCTGGCGGCTTTGCCTCGTACTTAGTTGTTTGTCGGGTTTCTTGTCGTTGCTGTGTATTTTGCCTTTTTTTTGTTCTGTAAAGGGAGTTCTCTCTCTCTCTCTCTCTCTCTCCTGCCATGCCCCGTATCGGTGTGTCCTTTTCCAGTGGTCGGTGCTGCTCGTTTGGTGCCTTTCTACCGATGTGGGGCTGGCGTTAGGGCGGGGCGTCGATGTGTCCCTTTTGGGTGATCTGTGCTGCTGGGGGGTCTACCATTGGGGAGGGGTGAGGGGGTGAGGTCACCGTATGCTGGCTTTGTAGCTGGTGGTTTGTTTTAAGGAACTGTTTTTGGTTGAACTGTGCCCCCTCTTGGGATGGGAGTGGTATATTTTTTGTCTCTGGCTCTCACACCGTGCCCTACACCAGGATGTGTGTCCTTTTCCACTGGGCTGCACTGCTTGTTGGTGCCTTTACACCAATGAGAGGCTACCATTGGGGCTAGGGTGTGGTGGTGGGTGTGTGCTGGCTTGAGAGCTGGTGGTTTGGCATTTTCTGCTGTCTTCATAAAATTATCATAGAATTTATAGAAGGAGGCCATTCAGCCCATCGAGTCTGCACCGGCCCTTGGAAAGAGCACCCTACTTATGCCTCATGCCTCCACCCTTTTACCCCGTAACCCAGTAACTCCATCCAACCTTGTTAGACACTGAGGGCAATTTTAGAATAGCCAATCCACCCAACCTGCACATCTTTGGACTGCGGGAGAAAACCGGAGCCCCCGGAGGAAACCCACACAGACACGGGGAGAAAGTGCAGACTCCACACAGACTCCAAGCCAGGAATCAAACCTGGCACCCTGGAGCTGTGAAACAACTGTGCTAACCACTGTGCTACCATGCTGTCTTGTAAATGCCTTTAGCATATTACTGATTTTCATGACTTTTTAGCATGTTGCTGATTCTTTTGTATTCTTGAGTTGTCAATAAACTTCAAATATTTGTCGGAGGAGAAGTGGATGCTGTACAGCTCTGTCCTTGAAGGGGGCCGTAACGCAAACTCATCCGTAACTGGATGTAACCAATCACTTTGGGGGGGGATGCGAGCAGGTTATCCGGTGCCTAAAACAGTTTAGGTTCATCTGGGTATCGATCAAGGCCAAGAGAATGAATGTGAGTGTGTGTTTGTTGTTTTCTTATTGTTTTTTCCTTTTGTAATGAAATGAGAATGAATTCCATTTCACCCATTGAAGGTGGGAGGTGCTATGAAGTTACTTTATTGTTTTGAAAATGGGGACCGTCCCTAACACAGTATAGATAGAGCGATGACTGAAAAGTGAACAGCAAAGGGTTGTAGTAAATATATGTTTCTCAGTCTGACAATGGTGAATAGGGTGACCCAGAGCACAATAGTGGGACCACATTCTCTTGTCTAATAGTGGAATATATGTGGAATAGATTTGGGAAAACAGAATAAAAATGGAAATATATCTTAAATGGTAACTTGTTCAATCCAATGGAAGAGCGAAGTTGCCAGGTGTACAGCTGTAAAAAGATGGACAAGTAAAAAGATCTATGAACATTGCCATTAGTAGCACGGTAGCACAGTGGGTAGCGCAGTTGCTTCACAGCTCCAGGGTCCCAGGTTCAATTCCCAGCTTGGGTCACTATCTGTGCGGACTCTGCACGTTCTCCCTGTGTCTGCTCCGGTTTCCTCCCACAAGTCCCAAAAGATGTGCGGTTAGGTGGATTGGCTATGATAAATTGCCCTGAGTGTCCAGAAAGGTTCGGTGGGTTTACTGGGTTGTGGAGATAGGGAGGTGGTGTGGACCTAAGTGGAGTGCTCTTTCCAAGGACCGGTGCAGAGTCGATGGGCCAATTGGCCTCCTTCTGCACTGTAAATTCTATGATTCTATATACCCAAACATGCGCCGGAGTGAGGCTCTACTAGGGGCTTTTCACAGTAACATCATTGCAGTGTTATTGTAAGCCTACTTGTGACAATAAATATTATTATTATTCAATTCTTAATGTTGAGAAGGACTAAATAAAAAAACAAAGTCGTCATGATGATTCTCTACAGATTAAGCAGTAATTTCTGGACGGCTATGGCATTTTTCCCATAATATGAAGCATTGAGGATGAGAGAACTTCGCTGATCATCGGGAAAAGCTTTTGTTTCACATTTTTCTGCCATGTTGCTCTTCTCTCCTGTAATTACTTCACAGAGGCAGAAGTCCCTTCAACAGAATTCCTTTTATTTACAACACCAACAGCCATTCAACCAGGTGCATTCCGCTTGCTGTCTAAACTGGGAGTGCAGAGGATCTGACACTCCCTGTTATATACAGAGAAAGGGGTTCCCTGATTGGGCCACTAATCAGGGAACTCGTATTCTAATTGGCCAATCTCAAAGGCCTGGCCTAAGTCATTACATCTGCCCACTTCCAAAATGCTTTATTGAGGCATGACTTTTTGGGGAATTGTATCAGGTTTTTTGTTGCAATTATTGGTCAGACTTTGCCCGTTTTCTAGCTCAACATGTATGGTAAAGGGCTTTTGTGTTTGAATTAAGTCATTCCAAGTGGCAGCACAATCAGATAAAGCAATTAAAACATGCCAACAAAATCCTTGTATTTTGCATGGATAGGTTGCGATATCAAAACAAGGAAGTAATTTTGAACATGTTGGTGCCCGAGTTAGTGATGGAGGCAGAGATCCTAAACTCTTTAAAAAGAAGTACCTGGATTTGCACCTTAAGTGCAGTAAACTACAGGGCTATGGCGGCGGGTGCAGGAGGGTGGGATTAGAAAGGGCACCTGGGTGTCCTTGGGCTGGCATGAACAAGATGGGCTGAATGGCCTCCTTCAGTGCTGCAACTTCTCTATGGTTTTATAGTTCTATGTAGCCGCAATGTCAGCATTGTGTAAGATTTTTGCACCCCATTATAAGGCAGTTATAAAAGATTACAACAATTCATTAAGAGATTATCAGAGACACAATTATAAACAGACACTTCAGAAGTTAAGGTTTTTCAGTCAAGAAGGCTGAGGGATAGATGATAGAATCCCTACAGTGCAGAAAGAGGTCATTTGGCTGATTGTTGGTTCGATTCCTGCTTGGGTCACTGTGCGGAGTCTGCATGTTCTCCCCGTGTCTGTGTGGGTTTCCTCCGGGTGCTCCGGTTTCCTCCCACAAGTCCCGAAAGACGCGCTGTTCAGTGAATTGGACATTCTGAATTCACCCTCCGTGTCCCCGAACAGGCGCCAGAGTGTGGCGACTGGGGGATTTTCACAGTAACTTCATTGCAATTTTAATGTAAGCTTACTTGTAACAATAATAAAGATTTTAAAAATTATTATTATTATTGAGTCTGCCCCGACCCTCTGAAAGAACACCCTATCCAGGCCCAATCCTCCTCCCTATCCCCATACCCCCACCTAACCTGCACATCCCTAGACACAAAGGAGCAATTTAACATGGCCAATCCACCTAACCTGCACATCTTTGGACTGTGGTTTTAAAGTGTTTCAAGACTATGAGGGATTATGCTAAAAGTGAATAGTAATAAATTGTCGGTGAGATGGTAACACATTCGCATAACTTGAAGCTGAACTTCTGAAAGCAAAGTTAAAGGAGCAGTTATGAGAAAAGACTTTTACAAAGAGAGTAGTTTGAATATGCAATTCCCTACCACAAACTATTATTAAAGGTTAGGCTACTTTTGAAAGTCACTCTGAAAAACTGAATATTAAATAAAGCATTGAGAGTAAGCAGAAATGGACTGATACTAAAATAAGCTAAAGACAGTTCTGATGAATAGCCAAATGGACTCGGAACGTTAACTCTGTTTCATTCTTTCTACAGATGCTGCCAGACAAGCTGAGGTTTTCCCATCATTTTCTCTCCTTGTTATGGATTTATGCTAATTGGCTCATATGGACTAGAGAACGGGAGTAGACTTGCTGGGCAAAATAATCTGTTCCTGTGGTGTGAGATTCTATGATTTCTTTCTGTATTCCAGTCAGCAAACAGTAGTGAATGTAGCATTTGGGGCAACTTTAGTTTAAGTGTGCGGTTTGGAGTCCCCCTGCTGGTTAAACTGTGCTATGGCACAAGGACAAGAAGCTGGAAATGGAAACATTGTTCTGTCACCAGGCAGTCCTTAAATGCCAATTCTTATCCCCTCCCTAGTTCCCCTCCCTACTCCTGTGACCATTTTCCTCCATTCAAACCATGGTGATGGACACTGAGCTACCATCTTGCAATCTTACCTTGGGAGCTATTTAATGAGAAAAAAACCGAGTCCCGAATTGGCGTTTCTACCAGGGTGTTTCATAGAACATAGAACATAGAACAGTACAGCACAGAACAGGCCCTTCGGCCCTCGATGTTGTGCCGAGCAATGATCACCCTACTTAAACCCACGTAACCCGTATACCCGTAACCCAACAATCCCCCCATTAACCTTACACTACGGGCAATTTAGCATGGCCAATCCACCGCAGCCTCCACCCCCCCCCCCCCCCGCCACAATGCCTCAACTTACCTGCGATGGGGTCCTCGAGCCCGCCCTTCATAAGAGCAGGGCATCCCCGGGCATCCCCAGCACGGGCAACCTGGCACGTAAGCACCTTGTAACTGCCAGTGCCACCTGGGGACCCAGGTAGTGCCAGGGTGGCATTGCCTAGGTGCCCAGGTGATAGTGCCAAGGTACCAGCATGGCAGTGCCATTGTGCCCAATTGGCAGCAGGAGAGCCAGGATACCACCCTGCCCAGAGCCTGACCACCCGGATAGTATGGGAGGCTCCCCATATGGCGTCATGCCTGGCTCACATTTGCGTAGACCACTGCTAAACAGCGCTATAGCGAGTCCTTCTAAGCACCGCCATTCGTTCCTGGGCCTTGGGAGAATTCAGTGGTGACATATTTAAGTGAGTGTAGCTGCTCATTTAAATATGTAAATCTGGGTTAGGGCGAGATCCAGATTGCGACATCTTGTGAGTTCTCGTTAGATCTCTTGAGGCGGTCCCAGCGCCACAAATCTCCCGAGTGGTCTCTCACGAGTTTTACAGTCCTCAAGGACACCGAGTCGAGCACTACGAGGTCGTTGGCGTCCTCGGTCTTTTCCACTCTTCCATTCATCGTTAACACCTTTTTTATAATTTCTTATCATCAATTATGTTTAGGATTAAATAATGGTACAGATATAACAGTAGTTTATAAAGATAGTGACATTTACTACATTTGGAATTATGAAATTATGTTCATAAGAATATATAATTGGAGCATCAAAATGATTAAAGTGAATGTGCGGTATGACACATATCTATTGCTCTACAATCGATACAGATGTTTACAATGTCTCAGCGTCCATTAGATTTTATGCAGCTATTCTTCATGCAGCTATTTTGGATTCACATGGATTCTTTAAAATATCAATTGTCAAGAAGCAGTGAAGGAGCTAAAGTGTTAAGTGGTCACTGTCTCACTTGTAAGTCACAAGTTCAAGTCTGAGCTTCGCCTGTCACTTGAATTATTTTGCCTCAGGTGGGCTGAGTTTTTATTAGTTTTTGGCCAGGCTTCCAGTTGAAATGTGATGTGGAAGGTGAAATCTCTGAAAATAGGGGAAACAAACTGACACCATCCAGTACATTGCACTTGAAGTGTATATTGTGTCAGTTGGACAGAAAGGTATTGATGGTTGTTGTTGAGATGTTTGCAGTCAGGATTATCTCACCCGTTAGTAGTTTGAAGATCCTCAATGGCACTAAATGGCAGGATCTGAAAGAACAAAGTAAATTAATCAATATATTGTGCAAGTCACTAGCTAATCAGAAGAGTAAAGGACTTGACTGTTGGTCCCAAAGGTCCTGTTGTTCAAATTTCATGATGGCTGTCACTGGGTGTGATAACTTTCATGAGGACCATCGGGAATCACTTATTGATCTTCCAGTGGGGCTCGTGGAGTAGGAGTTCCCATGGTAACAAACAGCGGCCTGCCTAGCTGGGACTTGTTACCTAGCCCTTTAAATGCCGGGAGTCCCGTTAGTCCCGGGCGGGGACCCTTGTGTAGTAGACCAGGGGGTGCGCCTTTGCTTTTGAATTCAGAATAGATCCATTGAAACCTTCCTTTTTGTGTCTCCTGAATTATTACACTGGCGACGAGGAGCAGGAACAGGCAGCCGGATTCTCCCTTCCCTTCCTGCCGACGGGACCCCCAAGGTGAGGAATTCTCACCTGTCTCAGGGGCTAGGTGGACGCCAGAGGGGTTGGCGCTGCTCACCCGGCGCCGAATGGACGGCGTGACTTTGCGCATGCGCCAAAGGGCCAGTGTGCTCATGCGCATGTGTGGAACCATTGGTGTGGTTCCGCGCATGCGCAGACCGACTGCCGTATTTTGGTGCATGCATGGGGGGTTCTCTTCTCTGCGCCGGCCATAGCGGAGCCCTACAGGGGCCGACGCAAAAGGAAGAAATTCCCCCACGGAACAGGCCCGCCCGCAGATCGGTGGGCCACAATCGTGGGCCACCGTGGTGGCCGGATTCCCCTGCGCACCCCCGAGGACCGCACCAGCCGACTTACCTGCCAGTTCCCGCCATGTGGGACCGTACTTATCCCACGCTGGTGGGACTGGCCAAAAACGGGTGGTCGCTCAGCCCATTGGGGCCTGGAGATTTGCCGGGAGGGCCGCTGCCAACGGCGGCCTATACAAAGTCATTGGGAAATATCCCGAGGTATTTCAGGAAGGCCTCGGCAAAATCATGAGCAAAATTCTACATTGACACGCAGGCCCTACCTAAGTACTTCAGAGCATGACCTGCTCACCAAGGCAGAGGCTGAACTTGGGCTGGCTGAGTCTTGGTATCATGCACACAGTATAATTTGCGGAATTTGACACTAATAAAGATTATTATTATTATTCAAGCAAAACAGAATAGGATAAATTCGAACAAGGTACGTAAGGAACCAACCTCTAGGTTAAATGTTGGATACGTCCAACAGCCAGTTAATACAATGAATGGGGGAAGAAGGATAAGATCATTTCAGTACAGAAGGATAACAATTCAGGTCATGCACCTTATTGTCTGTGATATCAAGACTAACCAAATGGGATGTATTAGCTGATGGAAAGTCCAACAAGATTAAGTCATCTATGGTGGAACCTACGAATTTAAGATAGGGGTCCCATGCTTTACGGAATGCATCAGACTTAGATCGGACTACAGATGTCAGAAATTCCATGGGAATGCATTCCATAATTAGCCTCTGCCAGTTTTAGACTGAACCAAGAGCACATAATAATCTTACAAGCAGCCAAGGTCAGAATATTGTATCGCCTTTTTTTGTTAGAATCAGTAATTGTCCCATCTGAAACACTCAGAATCAGGAATACAGGATTGAACTCTAAGGCCCTATCAAAAATCCTCTCCAGCTCTCTAATCACACAAGACCAAAAGGACTGAATCTTGACACAGGCCCATAGACAATGTATATAGTCACTCTCGACTACCAGGTACTTTAGGCACATCAGGGACATAGCAGGATCAAACCTGTGTCTAAGACTAGATGCAATATGAAGATGGTTCAGTGTCTTGAATGGGTCTCCTTAACTTTATTGAAAACTGAAATGTTACTAGCATAGTCCCATATGTGTCCTCATCAATATTGATTGCCAAGTCCTCTTCCCATGACTGAAATGCATACATCGTGCAGGATCTGGAATTTTAAGTATCATAGAACTTGTGAATATATTGTTTAGGGTCCACAGAATTCAGGATTTTTTCCACTGGGGAAATTGAGGAGTCAAGGCGCAATGTTGTCTTATTAAGGATAAAGTCTCTAAGTTGTAAATGCTTTAAAAAGGAGTGTCTCGGAATGTCAAATTGTTGGCATAGCTGCTCAAAGAATGATAAGGAAGCACCTTTGAACAAGTCTCCCAGCTTACAAATGCCTCTATCCCTCCAAATATCGAATCCATGGTTGATTAGACCGGATAGAAAGTCGTGGATAGGAGAGTGGAAGTCAGCTTAGATCTCCCTTCTAGATGACATTACCAAGCTCCACATTCTAAGGGTATTAATAATGATATAATTACCACACTTAGTAGAACCTGCCTTAAAAGTATCATAAAACAAGACCTATTGAAGATAAGCTGACTTTTCTGCTTCAATATCAAGCCAAATGGATGTGGGGTCCTTCTTAACCCAATTCCTTATAAATCTTAGATGAGAGGTCAGTTGATATTACCTAATATCTGGGAGACCCAACCCTTCCTTAGCTGGAGCTTAACAAACTTGAGGTGAGGTTTCTTCTTGTTCCAGATAAATGTACCAAACCCAAACATTCTTTAATTTCCTTAATAACTCTAGCCGACAACAGTATAGGCAGCATCTGCAGGGGGTATAGCAATGTGGGCAATGCGTTTATTTAAATTAGGGCGATGCTTCCCAGCCAAGAAATTGGTAGAGATGGCCAACGAGCCAGATTTCATTTAATAGTCATGATCAATTGAGGAATGTTGGTCCCAACAACTGTCTAAAGGATGGGTACTTGAAACTCCCAGTTGCATGCAAGATGGCACCCGAGTGTGGCGACTCTCTGAGAGCTCTCCCCACAGATCCTCTTCCTACATCTATTATAACCGTACTAATCCCTTAAAACTTAATTCTAACACCAGCATTACCTCTAACCATGTTCTTTTATGTTTACTTACAGGTCTGGAGATCCTCTGACGTCCATGGACTGGCCCACATGACCTAACACATGACCTCAATCTGGAAATGGAAGAGGCTCGATGAAGAGGACCGACCGCGATCTTGCGAAGGAATTGACCTGGCTCCCGGAACGCCCAACCCTGCCCCCGACCACGAGACCCAACCTGCCCCAACCCGGAGAGGCCCGCCTAGCTCCCCGACCTCTCAGAAGAGGAGAATGGATATGGCGGCCCGACCAGGCCTATTCCAAAGCCCGATCTCAGGACCTCCTGACCAGACCACCAACGCTGGAATCGAACATGTGACTCAGCCCAACCTGACCCAGGAAGATCTCGCCAGCGACCCAAACCCAGACTAAACACCCCCAAACAGTGACGCCCCCACATGAGGACCTGAACACGCTGAAAGGTAGGCCAGTCCTCACGGAACCCTAGAGCTCGACCAGATTGCGAACATGCCCCCCTCAGCAACCCCGAAATCGCAACCAGTGCTCGGGACCCTGCCAGACGCAACCACTTACCTTCCACAAGGTCAGATTTCTCCCATCGGTTCCCGGGACCATCAAGAAGCAGCTGCCGACCAAGGAAGCGCAGGAAACGCTGAAGTCTGCAGGTGAGACTAAAACAACACGGTTTCAAGTCTCCTCTCCACAGCAAACTTCTGGCAAACGTCCAAGCGATTGAAAATAAACTGGACAAGCTTAAAGTTAGACTTCTCAGAAGGAGACATAGCTCACCACTGCCTCACTGGACTGCGCCATACAACCTGACGGTTTCTCAATACACCAGATGGACCGCACAGTATCATCCGTGACGAAGGATAGAGAGGTTCACTCCTCAGCAACTCCTCCTGCTGCTCGGACTACTGCTCCCTGGATCTGGAATACCTGACTGTGAAGTGCCGCCCATGTTATATTACTGAATTGTAATATAAATATTACTCTTTTGTCTTGCCGAATTGTATTGAATTCTGATGATAACAGTCAAAGTCTTCCAGATGATGACAAATTATTTATTGAGTAATAAAATAATAATCTCATGAGTTCTTTCACTTTAATACTTTGACTAGTAAAACAAATAAGTAAGATTGGATTCAACTAACAATTATGATAACACACTACACTCTGATCTGATCACGTCTTCACTCTAGCTGTTCTTCACACACACTAGGTCCTGTTCATGTTGCCATTTAGTGATCATCTGTCTGTACTGATTTCACATTAACTAAACATGTATTAACATCCCCTTTTTTGGGTTACATATTTCTATATACATTATGTAATAACCTGTAGTAACCTGCACAGGACTCATCCAGCTGGATTGTTCCCCGCGTTTAATTGGACTGAGTTAAGGCAGCTGTAGAGCCAGCTAAAAGGAATGAGGACCTGGTGAAGGTAACCAGGTCCTGTGAATGTATGGTACTATTGCTGAAATAAAGAACTTTTTAAAAAGCTCGCTGGACTCCCCTGGCTTTATCACATTGGCGACGATGATGAATTGGAGCTGTCGGCGGGGTGCTTGTTCGGCTGAGCTCCCTCCCCGGAATTTTTATTTTTTAAAGAGTGGACTACGGTACAGAGTTTGTTTCTGTGGTGTTTTTTTTTTCCGGAGCCTGTAATGTCATGGAAGGCGAGCGCCGGGTCGAGTTTTTTTTTTGCTGCCGGCTTGTGAAATGTTTCCGCTGGGAGTGATCTGGAGTCTGACGTGTCCGGCAGTACCGGATGCGGTATCTTCTGAGCGACATCTGGTGTGGGTTGCATAGCGTTTCGTCCGTCTCTGTCTGCTGTTGTTTCCTGATGCTGGCAGAGTGGTCCACCGGGGAGTCTGTTCTCGAGTTGCCATTTTGGAATGTCATTCTGGTTTTGAGTGCAGAGTTGTGTTTGGAAGACTGTTCTGCGGCTGCTTGGACTGTGGGATTTGCAACAGTGATGTTTTGCCTGCCAGCTGACAGTTATTGTACGACTGCAGGTTTAGTGCCTCGAGACTCTGGTGTTGAGTTGACTGGACATTCCAATGTGACTTCTGGTCCCGTGGCAGCTCGCATGGAGCCCTGGTTTTTTAAAAATTTGTGCTGTGTGGTAGTCACCACTGTTGTATTCTATATAGGGTATTATGGTAAGGCCCTGTACAGATACGGGGGTAGATCCCTGCCTGCTGGCTCCACCCAGTAGGCGGAGTATGAATGTGTGGGCTCTCCAAACTGTAGCCATTTCGGCAGCAACTGCGGGAGGCTCCACATCTCTGCGTAATAAAGCCTCGATTACTCTCTACTCTTGTCTCGTTGTAATTGATAGTATATCAATTTATTACGCAGAGATTTTACAACGATGGATCTCTGTATCAAGCCTGATCACCTGTAGCTGCATCCTCAAGCAGACAACGCCAAAAAGGACTTTGCACATTGGCTAGCTTGTTTTGAAGCATACGTCGGATCTGCAACAAATCCAATCCCAGATGCACAGAAGCTCCAGATTCTGTACACGCGGCTGAGCTCCGATGTCTTTCCCCTCATCCGGGATGCCCCTACCTACGCAGAGACCATGGCGCTACTGAAGGGGAACTACACTCAGCAAACCAACAAAATCTACGCCAGGCACCTCCCGTCCACGCGGCACCAACTCCCCGATGAGTCTGTGGAAGATTTCTGGCGTGCCCTGCTCACCCTGGTGAGAGACTACGATTGCCAGGCCGTTTCGGCCGCTGAACATTCTAACCTGCTAATGAGAGACGCGTTTGTTTTGGGCATAGAGTCGACCTACATCTGCCAGTGCCTCTTAGAAGGGGCTACTCTTGACCTCGCGGTGATGAAGAAACTAGCGCTCTTGCTCACAGTTGCCTCACGCAACATACAGGCGTATGCCCCCGACCGCACGGCCCACCCCTCCTGGGCATCGTGGACCGCGCCAGCGACAACCCCATCATGGGCCCCATCAGCGACCTACCACCAGCTCCCCATTTGCAAGGTGGACCGCCTGTACACTGCGTTTGAAGCGGACAGCTGCCTTTACCACTTCCTTAGGGTTCCCTTCGGCGTCACTAACGGGAGATGGACCGAATGGTTGACCGGTACGGACTGCTGGCCACTTTCCCGTACCTGGATAATGTCACCATCTGCGGCCATGACCAGCAGGACCACAACGCTAACCTATCCAAATTCCTCCATACCGGCAAACTCCTCAACCTAACAAGGAGAAGTGTCTGTTCAACACGAACCGATTAGCCATCCTCGGCTATGTGGTTCAGAACGGAGTTCTAGGGCCCGACCCCGATCGCATGCTCCCTCTCATGGAACTCCCCCTTCCCCACTGCCCCAAGTCCCTCAAACGATGCCTGGAGTTCTTCTCATACTACGCCCAGTGGGTTCCTAACTATGCGGACAAGGCCCGCCCACTCATTCACTCCATCGTTTTCCCACTGACGGCCGAGTCTCACCAGGCCTCCAGCCGTATCAAGGCCAACATCGCCAAGGCCGCGATTCACGCGGTCGACTAGATGCTCCCCTTCCAAGTTGAGAGCGATGCATCAGACGTCGCTCTGGCTCCCACCCTCAACCAGGCAGGCAAGCCCGTGGCATTCTTTTCCCGCACCCTCCATGCCTCCGAAATTCGGCACTTCTCCGTCGAAAAGGAGGCCCAAGCTATCTTTGAAGCTGTGCGGCACTGGAGGCATTACCTAGCCGGCAGGAGATTCACTCTCCTCACTGACCAATGGTCGGTTGCCTTCATGTTTAACAATACACAGCGGGGTAAGGTCAAAAATGATAAGATCTTGAGGTGGAGGATCGAGCTCTCCACCTACAATTAAGAGATTTTGTATTGCCCCGGTAAGCTCAACGAGCTCCCCGATGCTCTATCCCGAGGTACATGTGCCAGCGCACAAGTGGACCAACTCCAGACCCTGCACGACGACCTCTGTCACCCAGGGGTCACCCGCTTTTATCACTTCATTAAGGCCCGCAATCTGCCCTACTCCATCGAGGAAGTCAGAGCTATCACCAGAGACCATCAGGTCTGCGCGGAGTGTAAACCGCACTTCTACCGGCCAGACCATGCACCCCTGGTGAAGGCCTCCCACCCCTTTGAACGCCTCAGTGTGGACTTCAAAGGGCCCCTCCCCTCCACCGATCGCAACACGTATTTTCTTGATGTGGTCGACGAGTATTCCAGATTCCCCTTCTGCCACCGTCATCAAATCCCTCAACACCATCTTCGCTCTGTTCGGTTTCCCCGCCTACGTCCACAGCGACCGGGGATCCTCATTCCTGAGCGATGAGCTGCGCCAGTACCTGCTCAATAGGGACATTGCCTCGAGCAGGACGACCAGCTACAACCCCCGGGGAAACGGGCAGGTGGAGAGGGAGAATGGGACGGTCTGCTGGCCCTGCGGTCCAGAAATCTCCCGGCCTCCTGCTGGCAGGAGGTCCTCCCCGACGCCCTTCACTCCATTCGGTCGCTCCTGTGAACTGCGACTAATGAAACTCCCCATGAACGTCTCTTTGCCTTCCCCAGGAAGTCCACCTCTGGGGTTTCGCTCCCAACGTGGCTGGCAGCTCCAGGAACCGTTCTCCTCCGTAAGCACGTGCAGCTACACAAGGTGGACCCGTTGGTTGAGAGGGTGCAGCTACTCCACGCAAACCCGCAGTACGTAGCGTACCCCGATGGCCGCCAAGACACAAGACACAGAGACCTAGCGCCAGCTGTGTCCCCACACACACCCCCCTCTGCCCCGGCGCCACCCTCCCTCCCCCCAGCGCACCCCACCGCAGCCCCCGCACCAGGACAATCGTCCTCCCCTTGGTCCCACCCGTGGATGAAGATGAGGTTGACACGCTCCCGGAGTCACCGACGACCGAGCCGACACCTGAATCGGCACCAGAACTGCGGCGCTCTCAATGTCGGATCAAGGCACCCGATCGGCTAAATTTGTAATCTTCTCTTAAATTTTTTTAAAAACCTGTATGTAAATAGTTTTCCACCACCCCCGCTGGACTCCTTTTTAACAGGGGGTGAATGTGGTAGTTATTGTACGACTGCAGATTTAGTGCCTCGAGACTCTGGTGTTGAGTTGCCTGGACATTCCAATGTGACTTCTGGTCCCGTGGCAGCTCGCATGGAGCCCTGGTTTTTTTAAAATTTGTGCTGTGTGGTAGTCACCACTGTCGTATTCTATATAGGGTATTACGGTAAGGCCCCTGTACTACAGGTACGGGGATAGATCCCTGCCTGCTGGCTCCACCCAGTAGGCGGAGTATAAATGTGTGGGCTCTCTGAGCTGCAGCCATTTTGGCAGCAGCTGTGGGAGGCTCCACATCTCTGTGTAATAAAGCCTCGATTACTCTCTACTCTCGTCTCATCGTAGTTGATCGTGCATCACGCTGTGTGTTTATTTGCCTGTGTAGAGGTACTGTAAGAACGTCAGGGCGACAGCTCCCTGGGCATTTTGGTAGGAGCTTTATTTTTAGGTAGAATTTAGAGTGCCTGATTTTTTTTTTCTAAAAATGAAGGGGTGTTTGAGAGTTGAGGTGGACGTTGTGGCTGGAAGGCATGCCACACCGATTTGGGCCTTGGGTTGATGGGTCTGATGCTGTGATGCGCGTCGCCCCCGGGTTTGGCTGTTGGCAACCGCCCCCTGTGTGACTGGTGAGGGTGTCGGGCCGGATGTAATGCTTGGTGGAGCACATGCCTGCCCATCCTGCTTCCCCGTTCAATGGCACCTTATCCGAACCAATTTTTATTTTTTGGTTTGTTGTCTGGCCACTGTGGGGTTTGCACCCGTTTGGTCCTCTCCTATCCTCTCCTCCTCAATGGTCATCCTTGCAAGGGGCTTTCGGACTTTAAGGAGCAGGGGTGTAATAACCTGTAGTAACCTGCACAGGACTCATCCAGCTGGCAATGATTGTTCCCTATGCTCAATTGGATTGAGTTAACCCAGCACCAGCATAAAAGGCAGGCAGCTGTAGAGCCAGCTAAAAGGGAATGAGGACTTGGTGTAAGGTAACCGGGCCCTGTGAATGTATGATGCTGTTGCTGAAATAAAGGACTTTTTAAAAGCTTGTTGGACTCCCCTGACTTTATCACACATTACAAAGTAAATTGTACATAAGAAATGCAGTATTTTGTTATGCATTATATAGTCAATATGAATTAATCAGTCGAAAGTTCATAAATTCAGACGATTCGGCTTTCTTCTACATCTGGTAGATCTTCTCAATTTGATTGGAGAGATAGAAACTTTGATGTTCTGGTTCAACAGATTATTTGTTTGGTTTGTAATGACAATTTAAAGATTGGTTTAAGTTCAGATCTGGAAAGATTGGTTGGGGAACATGAACTTTTAAGATACCACATCTGTTTCTTCTAATCAATCCATCTTCTGCAGTTTTGATTAGATAGGATCTTGTTGAGATTTGCCTCATAACAATAGCTGTGTCAGACCATCCTCCATCAGGACATCGGATTCTGACAACATCATCTGCTACGAGAGGTTATAGCGGTTTTGCAAGTCTGTCGAAGTAACTTTGATGTTTCTTGCGTTGTTGGTGAATGTTCTTCAAAACACCTAGTTGACCTGGATCATCAATATGAATTTTCAGTAATGTTGTTCTAATTTCACGATTGTACAACATTTGTGCTTGAGCCAAGCCTGTATTCAACGGAGAGGCTCTGTAGGAGAATCTGTATTGAGAATCTCTTGCTTTACTCAACAATTGCTTCACAATATATTTCCACTTTTTCATTTGGTTGAGGAAAATCAGGACTTGAAGTATTGTAATTGAAGTTATATGTTCTCGCAAATTCCGTCCACTCCGAGCTTGCAAAGCACGGACCATTATCTGACATAACAGTTTGCGGTATGCCATGTCTCGCAAAAATTTCTTTACATGCTTTGATCACAGCTGTAGAGGTGAGATCAGGTAGTCTCATTACTTCCGGAAGCTGGAATAATAATCAATTACAGGAACACAGTCTTTTCCATTTGAATGAAATAAGTCTACACCTACTTTCACCCATGGTGATGTAGTAATGTCATGTTGCTGTAACAGTTCTTTTCATTGAGATGGTTGATGTCTTTGACATGTTGAACACATTTCCACAATGACTTTGTTTGTACACGGCCAGTACACAGCTTGCCTAGTTCTTCGTTCGCACTTCTCGATGCCGAGATGTCCTTCATGAAGTTTGCTTAGCATTTCTGACCTGAGATTTTCTGGAATGACAATTCTATCATTTCTGAATAGTAAGCCATCTAATGCTGTAAATTGAGCTTGGGGCTGATTTAGCACACTGGGCTAAATCACTGGCTTTTAAAGCAGACCCAGGCAGGCCAGCAGCATGGTTCAATTCCTGTACCAGCCTCCTCGAACAGGCGCCAGAATGTGGCAACTAGGGGCTTTTCACAGTAACTTCATTTGAAGTCTACTTGTGACAATAAACGATTTTCTTTTCATTTAATTTCAGCTTGTATACTTTGATACTGAGGACAGTGTTCTTTTGGCCAACCATGCTGTAGATGATCAATCACTCTATGCAAGGTTACATCCTTCTGTGTTTCTTCACGGATCTGCTTCAACTTCTGATCTGATGCAGGAAGTGTTTCTCTGTATAACTGTAAGTGAGCTTCTATATTCTGGGTTATGGGGGTAGGGTGGAGATGTTGGCCTTGGGTGGGGTGCTCTTTCCGGGAGCCGGTGCAGACTCGATGGGCCGAATGGCCTCCTTCTGCACTGTAAATTCTATGATTAATCTAGGACAAAGGTTCGGCACAACATCGTGGGCCGAAGGGCCTGTTCTGTGCTGTATTTTTCTATGTTCTATATCATTGATTGTTCCCAACGGTAGATTGTCTGTGTTGAAAGATCTCGAAGGTGTATCTGCAATTACTAGATCTTTACCAGGTGTATAGATTAAAATGAAATCATATCTCAACTTCATCCTCATCTTCTGTAATCTGGGAGTCATATCATTGAGGTTTTTATCATTGATATTTACAAGGGGTCGATGGTTAGTTTCTACTATGAATTTAGGTAGACCATATACATAATCCTGAAACTTAGATATGCCAGTTTTGAGTCTGAAGCATTCTTTTTCTATTTGGGCATATCTGGACTCTGACTGTCATGGCTGTTGCTGTAGATGCAATGTGTACCCAATTAGTCTGGTCATCTTGCTGGAGGAAGACTGCACCTATGCCATCTTGACTTGTATCTGTCGAGATTTTTGTGGGCTTAGTTGGATCGAAAAAATTAAAGTTTGGAGCTTGTATTAATTGTTTGAGGTCCAGCTGTTGCTCTTTTATCTTTATCAATAATAACCACAAGATGCAAGTACGTTCTGTGTATTGGACAAATGACCACACAACCAGTATATTAGTTCAATTATTGTTTATTATTATACATAGGCTTGGTTCTATGCGTAATAATCTTTTTTTTAATAATATTTTGTTAAGGTATTTGAAATTTTTTATAACAGTAACAAGAACAATGACATCGACATGGTAAAATAAACATTTCCCCCCCCAGCCCAATCTTCACGCACCTCAACCATACAATAACAATCCCCCCCCCCACCCCGCCCTTGGAATACTGCATCTGCCGACATTTTTAATTTTCCCCGAGAAAGTCGACGAATGGTTGCCACCTCCGGGTGAACCCTAACATTGACCTACTTCAGGCAAACTTTATTTTCTCAACACTGAGAAACCCAGCCATGTCACTAACCCAGGTCTCTACACTCAGGGGCTTCGAGTCCCTCCACATTAATTTAAAAAAAATAAATTTAGAGTACCCAATTAACTTTTTCCAATTAAGGGGCATCTTTTTGGGTTGTGGGGGCGAAACCCACGCAAACACGGGGAGAATGTGCAAACTCCACACGAACAGTGACCCAGAGCCGGGATTGAACCTGGAACCTCGGTGCCGTGAGGCAGCAGGGATAACCCACTGCGCCACCGTGCTGCTCTCGTCCCTTCACATTAACAAGATCCGTCTCAGGGCCACCAGGGAGGCAAAGGCCAGGACGTCGGCCTCTTTCGCCCCCTGAACTCCCGGATCTTCCGACATTCCGAAGAGCACCACCCGTGTATTTAGTACCGTGGACATTGCCTTAGCAAAACCCTGCCAAAACCCTCCAAGCTTCGGGCATGGCCAAAACATGTAGATATGATTTGCTGGGCTTCCTACGCACCTCGCACACCTGTCCTCTACACCAAAAAACTTGCTCATCCAGGCCACTGTCATGTGTGCCCAGTGGACTTCCTTAAATTGTATCAGGCTAAGCCTGGCACATGAAGATGTATTAACCCTGCTTAGGGCATCCGCCCATAGACCTGCCTCTATCTCTCCTTCTAGCTCGTCCTCCCAGTTGCCCTTAAGCTTCTCCACCGGAGTTTCCTCTGCCTCCAAAAGCTCCTGGTAAATATCCGATACCTTCCCCTCTCCCACCAGGTACTGGAAACTACTCCATCCTGTATCCCCCGTGGTGGCAGCAGCGGAAAGGCCGCTGTTTTCTCAGGAAGTCGCGCACCTGCAAATACCCAAAACCATTCCCTGCTGGCAATTTAAATTTATCCTCCAAAGCTTTCAAGCTGGGAAAGCTCACATCTATAAATAGATCCCCCATCCTTCTAATTCCTGCCCTCTGCCACCTCCGGAACCCACCATCCAGCCTACCCGGTACAAACCTGTGGTTGTTATAAATCCGGGTCCAAATCGATGCTTCCTCCACTCTCTTATGTCTCCTCCATTGCCCCCAGATCCTCAGAGCCGCCACTACCACCGGACTTGTGGAGTATCGGGCTGGTGAAAATGGCAGAGGTGCCGTAACCAATGCTCCCAGACTGGTGTCTTTACATGACGCTGCCTCCATCTGCTCCCATGCCGACCCCTCCCCCACTACCCACGACCTAATCATGGCTATATTAGCCGCCCAGTAGTAATTGCAGAAGTTTGGCAGCGCCAAGCCACCCTCCCCCCGACTGCGCTCCAGCATCACTTTATTCACTCGCAGGATTTTACCCGCCCACACAAACCCGAAATAATCTTATTCCCCCGCTTGAAAAAGGCCTTAGGGGTGAAGATGGGGAGGTACTGAAAGACAAACAGAAATCTGGGGAGGACCGTTATTTTCACGGTCTGTACCCTCCCCGCCAGTGATAGCGGGAGCATGTCCCCTCTCTTAAAGTCCCCTCTATGCGTAATAATCTACACGCGGCTACACATTAAACTATACCTAACAGCTAAATAACCTTTACTTAACTTACAAGTGACCGGCTCTGTGCAGGTAGACAAGGCCTTTTTCTGAATCCCCACATGTGGCGGCTGGAAGTCGTCAGGTACGTCTAGGCTACGGCTCGTCCTTCAGGTAGCGATCGCAGGTCCTTGAACTTGGCTGGTCGATGTGCTGCAGTTGGTGGGGCAGAAGCCAGTCCCAAAAGAGACAGAATGCTGGTTGCGCAGTTCTTCTTATCCTCCGATCACCCGCGCTCTTTTGGGCCCGACTCGGGATCCAACGGATCGATAGGATTTCTATCACCCTAATTGATTCTGGCCAATTCGAGGCGGGTACCTGGATAGCTAGGCGGGTCAGCCATTCTGAAAATGAAATGAATTGAAATGAAAATTGCTTATTGACACAAGTAGGCTTCAAATTAAGTTACTGTGAAAAGCCCCTAGTCGCCACATTCCGGCGCCTATTCGGGGAGGCTGGTACGGGAATTGAACCCGCACTGCTGGCCTGCTTTGGTCTGCTTTCAAAGCCAGCGATTCAGCCCTGTGCTAAACCAGCCCCTTTTCTGCATTAATTCTGCATTATGACGTGGTGTCCACTCGCATTTAATGTTTTTCTTAATCAATTGACATAGCGCAACAGTTCTGGAAGATAGATTGGAGATGAATCTCTCGAGAAAATTGACAAAACCAAGAAACCTTAGTACAGCTTTCTTGTCTTTTGGTTGCTGCATTTTCTTGATGGCTTCTATCTTTTCTTCATCTGGTCTGATACCATTGGCTGTGATGTTATCATCTAGAAATTTTAACCACGAGGTAGCAAATGTGCATTTTGACTGGTTTAATTTTAAACCATACTGATGTATGCGTTTGAATACTTTCCTCAGCCTAGCAATATAGAACATAGAACAGTACAGCACAGAACAGGCCCTTCGGCCCTCAATGTTGTGCCGAGCCATGATCACCCCACTCAAACCCACGTATCCACCCTATACCCGTAACCCAACAACCCCCCCCTTAACCTTACTTTTATTAGGACACTACGGGCAATTTAGCATGGCCAATCCACCTAACCCGCACATCTTTGGACTGTGGGAGGAAACCGGAGCACCCGGAGGAAACCCACGCACACAGGGGGAGGACGTGCAGACTCCACACAGACAGTGACCCAGCCGGGAATCGAACCTGGGACCCTGGAGCTGTGAAGCATTTATACTAACCACCATGCTACCCTGCTGCCCCTCTGCTCTTCCTCTGTGGTAGACCATATAATGATGCCGTCCACATAGACTCAAACACCATCTATGTTTTCGGCCATTTGCTCCATAATTCGGTGAAAAATCTCTGAGGCAGAGATGATCCCGGAGGGCATTCTATTAAAGCAGTACAGCCGAGAGAACCCTGCACCCCAGAGGTTGAAAATGTTAAAATGGTGTCGCAGGCAGCAAAGAAGCACGTTCGGGACGGCAGCTATCTTGGGCGCGTGCATTCCAACTCGGGTCTTGCGCAGTTCATCCAGAAATGTGAGACGCAACAGAAGAAGTCTGCGCATGCGCAAACGTCACATGAGTGACGTCATGAGTCAGAGAGACGTCATGACGGGCTGCAGATGTGGTCCTGCTCATGGAAAACGTTGTTCAAAGTGTTCAAAATTAAACCACTTTGTTTCTCAATGTAAATCATCAGCAATTTGTCTCCCGTTATAGTACCCTTGGTGGTAATATGTTGTGTTCTTTGTCATTTCTTCCAGAATGGTCCGTTGTGTTGATGACAAAGAATGCACCAATCATTAGATTGAAACATAACGGATTTATTGTATAACTATTAACTAAATGAAGTTTGCACACTTTACTGAGCTATAGTTTTTTTTTAAATTTAGAGTACCCAATTATTTTTTTTCCAATTAAGGAGCAATTTAGTGTGGCCAATTCACCTAAACTGCACATTTTGGGTTGTGGGGGTGAAACCCACGCAGACATGGGGAGAATGTGCAAACTCCACACGGACAGTGACCCAGAACCGGGATTTGGACCCGGGTCCTCAGCGCTGCAGCCCCAGTGCTAACCACTGCGCCACATGTCGCCCCCTACTAAGCTATAGTTAATAATAAAGTAATATTGAATCTGCCTTGCAGTGCTCGATAATCTAAATAGTCACTAATTATACTATGATCTAACCTTGTGTTAACTCTATCTATTCTACTCCTAGTGCTGTTCTCATGCTTGCTTCTTCATTAACTACCCAGCATTCCCTGAGGTCTGATTTATATACAGAGCAGTAGTGTTTGAATTACACTGAGATGTAATAATTAACCCTTCATCAACCTGACTATATGTATATCATTACATCCGCCATCTTAAAAATTGGCATCCGGGCTCCCTCCTCCTGACGGATTTCAAGATTGTCGCAAGGCAATGTTTTTGCGCCTTGGCACCGTGCTGGACCACATGATCCATTCTGACCAGCGTTACACAGACCCGGGCCGCATGATCCATGACAACATCCACCTGGTCCGTGACCTGGTCCATCATTCCCAGAGGGCTGGTCTGTCGAGTGTCTTCCTGTCCCTTGATCAGGAGAAGGCGTTCGACAGGGTGGATCACAAATATTTATTCGGGACTCTGCAAGCATTTGGGTTCGGGGCGCATTTCGCTGCCCGGATCCGACTTCTGTACACTGCTGCAGAGTGTCTTGTTAGGTTAACGGGTCGCTTTGGAAGAGGAGTGCATCAGGGCTGCCGCTTGTCTGGCCAACTTTATTCTATTTGCGTGGAACCTTTCCTGCGCCTCCTGCGGAGGAGGCTGTCGGGACTGCTTCTGGGCGGACCGGACATTGGGATGGTCCTCTCGGCTTATGCTGATGACCTGCTCCTTATGTGACCCAATGCCATCCGAGACCTCAAAATGGTCGTCCTCAAACCCGGTGGCACTCGATGGTTTGGAGGACGCGGAGGTGTGTGGTGGTATCCCGTCTGGGCGAACCCCTGCTGGACGGAATTCCACATTGGCTCCAGACCCAGAAACTTCCCTCGTGGGCTGGTGCCACACAATCCTAGCCACCTTGTGGAAGTACCCTCCGTGCCTTTTCGCACTGCGCGGAGGGGTTTCCTGTACGGACTGCTGCTGCACACCCTTCACCCCCTTACTCTCGCTCGTCGTCCGGAGACGCCATGGCGTGCCTTGTTGCGGTGGAGGTCCACACTGGAGGTTCCTCTATGGAGGAGTCCTCCCCCTCAATCCTGGGGACCTGGGTTGGAGGGTGTTGCATGCAACAGTGCCGTACAATCACCGATTGCACCAGTTTTTTAAAAAAAATAAGTTTTATTCAAATTTTCACAAAAAAGAAACCAATAACAGAAAATTCTAAGAACAAAAAGAACAGAACCCCCCCCCCCCATATATATACAAAAGAGAAACAATAAACTAACGCCCGTCGTTGGCAAAAAACAGATATTCAACCCAAAACAAAAACAAAGAGACAGCCCCCCTCCCCCGGGTTGCTGCTGCTGACCTTTTGTTTTTACCGTTCTGCCAGGAGATCTAGGAATGGTTGCCATCTCCTGAAAAACCCCTGCACTGACCCCCTTAGGGCAAATTTCACCCTCTCCAATTTAATAAACCCCACCATATCGTTGACCCAGGCCTCACGCTTGGGGGCCTCGCATCCTTCCGCTGAAGAAGAATCCTCCGCCGGGCTACTAGGGACGCAAAGGCCAGAACACCGGCCTCTTTCGGCTCCTGCACTCCCGGCTCCACTGCAACCCCAAATATTGCGAGTCCCCAGCCTGGATTGACCCTGGATCCTACCACCCTCGATACCGTCCTTGCCACCCCCTTCCAAAATTCCCCCAGCGCCGGGCATGCCCAGAACATGTGGACATGGTTTGCTGGGCTCCCTGAGCACCTAATACACCTGTCCTCGGTCCCAAAAAACCGGCTCATCCTCGTCCCGGTCATATGAGCCCTATGCAGCACCTCGATTGCACCAGTTGACGGACTCCCAAGACGCCTGCCATCTTTGTGGCCTTGTGGAGTCCGTGGACCATGTCTATGTTGCATGTTATAGGCTGCACCCTCTTTTTAGTTTTCTGACCAATCTTTTGCTGGAGTTTTGTTTGCACTTCAGTCCAACGCTCCTGATCTACGAGCACCTGATGCGTAGAGGGGCGGGGATGGCAGAGGATGTCCTTGTTGTGGTGATCCACCACTGTGTAATTGTGTGTGTGCGGCGGGGATGGCAGAGGATGTCCTTGTTGTGGTGATCCACCACTGTGTAATTGTGTGTGTGCTTGTATTAGGGGATGTACAGCAGTACCTGTACTACAGGTTCGCCGGTAGCCCCTGCTGGCTAGCTCCGCACACAAGGAGCTGTATAAATATGTATGAGTTCTCCTGAGCAGCCATTCTACCAGCTGCAGTCGGAGGAAAAACATCTAACTGTAATGAAGCCTCTTTTGTACCCATTTGAGTCTTTAGTACAATTTATAGCGCATCACTTGTGAACCTGCTCCTAGGCCTGGCAAAGCACGCCATTGATAGGTCCAGGCAGTGGGCGACCATGGAGATCATCCAGCTAGACTGTCTGCCCCTCTTCTGAGACTACATTCGTGGCCGAGTGTCCCTAGAGAGGGAGCATGTGGTGTCCACGGGCACCATCAAGGCCTTCCATGCCTGGTGGGCACCACAGGTGTTGGGGTGCTTTATTGACCCTTTGAATTGCACTCTTATTTGATGTTTTATAAGTTTCCATTGATCTTTTGTCGCGTTCGGGCAGTGCCCCTAACAGGAGCGGCCCTTTTTTTGCTTTCTCCATAAGTTTGTTTCCTTGCTTCTATTTTGTTGGTGGACCTCAAAAGACTGGCCAATGCACCTAACATGCACATCTATTGGGACGTGGGGGGTGAGACCCAAGCAGACATAGGGAGAAATCTATATTTAAATCGTACACTAAAATAGAGGCAATATGCTGGGAAGAAGTCATATTGGACTTGAAACCTCAACTTTATTTCTCTCTCTATAGATGCCACCAAACCTGCTGAGATTTTCCAGCACTTTCTGTTTTTATTTGAAATATTACGCACCTATTGGGCAAATTAATTCATGTGATGTGTTAGGGTCTTCCTCAGGATTGAATACACCTAATGTGGTGTCGTGTCATGTCCAAGGATTTCAGGTGCAGATGTTTTTTTTTTGGATCGTGCAACATGTTTTCAGAAGTAAGAACAGAAAATGCTGGAAAAACTCAGCAGAATCTGTGAATGGAGAAACAGAGTTAGTGGATCGAAATAACAACAGAAAATGATGGACAATCTCAGCATCGCAGGAGAAGGAAGCTGACGTTTGGAGTCTGGATGACTCTTTGTCAAAGTCCAGCCTCAGATGGTATCAGACCTCACAGAATTTACAGTGCAGAAGGAGGCCAATCGAGTCCACACCAGCCCTTGGAACGAGCACCCCACCCAAGCCCACACCTCCACGCTATCCCCATAACCCCACCATACCTTTTTTTGGACACTAAGGGAAATTTAACATAACCAATCCACCTACACGTCTTTGGACTGTGGGAGGAAACCGAAGCACCCGTAGGAAACCCACGCAGACATGGGGAGAACGTGCAGACTCCGCACAGACCGTGACCCAACGGGGAATTCGGACCTGGGACCCTAGCGCTGTGACGCAACTGTGCTAACCACTGTGCTGCCCAAAGATCCACCCTCGTTCTTCTGAACTCTGGTGAAAGTAATAATAATCTTTATTGTCACAAGTAGGCTACCTGCTGAGATTGTCCAGTATTTTCTGGTTTTATTTCAGATTCCAGCATCCGCAGTAATTTACTTTCATTTATAACTCTTCTGCAGCACTCTGCAGTCAGCTTCAGCTGACTGGGCTGCCCTTGAGCAGGTTGGCCGTCCTCCCGTGCGGCAGGGGGCGCCACGGCCCCTGACAGGCGGCGGAAGGGGTTCTCCTGGCGGCACTTTTACGACAACAACCCGCCCGGATACCCGCACACGCGCAGTATGAACGGCCTTTTTCCAGTTTGGCGGAATTTGCCAGCCCGAGAGAATCGCTTGGGTCCCGGGTGATTGAGGGGGAAGAATCCTAAAAATGGTTGGTAGCTCCCCGAAAGAAACATCGATTCCGGCAGCTGAGGGCTGCAGCGATCGCACGGATCCTCCAGATCGCGAACAATATGCCGTGTTCGGAAGGATGGCGTTAGATTGTCGGCAGCTTGAGCTGCTGATGTCCTCCCAACGTGGCCATTGGGGTGGAAGCTGAGGAGCAGCTTCAGTACAGAGCAACACAGGATGTGAAGGAAATCGTGAATAACACGATGTTCTGGACTAAATGGGTTTTTAAAAATATATATTTTTCTGCCCGTTACCCCTCCCATGCTCTAATTGCACACTGGCTGCAACCATTCCGTGCGAAATAGGGACTTGTCCTGGGATGGTCTCTGCTGAACTTAGGTCTCGGGTTGTGCTGCACAAAAAAAAGTGATTGAGCTGATCTGTTGTTTAGTACCAACTTTATAAGAACTTTAATCCTTTTAAGTCGATATTTAGAGGTTTTTATGTCAAAAAATGTGGGTCTGGCAGACTATTATTGCCAGTCCCTCGTTTCTAGACACTGCTTTTCTTTATTTACCTATTGGTTCAATTTTTTTGTCGTTAACATAGTTTAAAACTACTTGTAAGAGATATATGTAATGAGAAAGTTCAGTTTAGCTACTGGGGAACAGACAGCAGTCTCCAGTTTTGTTACGTTTGATGCATTTTGGCCAACATTATGCAAGTTCCTTTAATGACCAGGATTTGAAAAATGTAATATTTGAGTTTTTAGTAAAATAGGTTCTAGCAGGACAGGTGCACTTTCTGAATATGAATGAATGTCTTCATCAGCAATCGATTAATGTTACTGGTGCGGGGTTAGTACATGCCATTAATTCATTCTGGAAGGCAGATTTTTATGTAAATGGCTACAAAATGTGAGGGGGGAACGTGCAACGAGACCTGGGTGTTGTACACCAGTCGCTAAAAGCTGGCAGGTACAGCAGGTCGTAAAGAAGGCAAATGGTATGTTGGCGTTCATAGCAAGTGCATTTGAGGACAGGAGCGGGGATGTCTTGGTGAACCGCACCTTGAATATTGTGTGCAGGTTTGGTCTTATCTGAGGATAGATGTTCTTGCCGTACAAGAAGTGCAGTGAAGGTTTAAAAGACTGATTCTGGGATGGTGGGTCTGACATGAGAGGTTTAGTTGGTTAGGATTATATTCATGGTAGCACTGGCTTCACAGCACCAGGGTCCCAGGTTCTATTTCCGACTGGGTCACCGTCTGTGACGTTCTTCCCGTGTCTGCGTGAGTTTCCTCCGGCCGCTCAGGTTTTCTCCCACAAATCCTGAAAGACGTGCTGTTAGGTAATTTGGATATTCTGAATTCTCCCTCTGTGTTCCCGAACAGGTGCCGGAATGTGGCGACTAGGGGCTTTTCACAGTAACTTCATTGCAATGTAAGCCTACTTGTGACAATAAAGATTATTATATTCGCTGGAGTTCAGAAGAATGAGGATGGATCTTTGGGTGGCTCGGTAGTGCAGTGGGTAGCACTGTTGCTTCACAGCTCCAGGATCCCAGGTTCGATTCCTGGCTTGGGTCACTGTCTGTGTGGAGTCTGCACGTTCTCCCTGTGTCTGCATGGGTTTCCTCCGGGTGCTCCGGTTTCCTACCGTAAGTCCCAAAAGACGTGAGGTCAACTGGATATTCTGAATTCTCTCTCTACCCGAACGGGAGCCGGAATGTAGCGACTAGGGGTTTTTCCACAGTAACTTCATTGCAGTGTTAATGTCAGCCTACTTCTGACACTAATAAAGATTGTTAGATTAGGTTTGATAGAAGTGACTGACTTTGTTGGGGACGAGTCACATAGACCATATTGGGTAAGGACAGATGGTTTTTACTGGTAACTTTAAAATTCAGAAATTGCTGTGGTTGGTTTGAAACTTAGGTTCGCTGGAACATTATCGAGGCTTCAGGATTACTTGTGCAGCATCATAACCGTGGTGGGCAGCATGGTAGCAAGTGGTTAGCACACTTCACAGCGCCAGGGTCCCATGTTTGATTCCCAGCTTGGGTCGCTATCTGCGCGGAGTCTGCACGTTGTATCTGCGTTGGTTTCCTCCCAGTGCTCCGGTTTCCTCCCACAGTCCAAAGATGTGCAGGTTAGGTGGATTGGCCACGATAAATTGCCTTTAGTGTCCAAAATGGTTAGGTGGGGTTATGGGGATAGATTGAGAATACGGGCTTAAATATGGTGCTCTTTCCAAGGGCCGGTGCAGACTTGATGGGCCGAATGGCCTCCTTCTGCACTGTAAATTCTGTGATACCACGACGCTATACCCATTTAAGAAAACAGTCACACAAATATGCTGGGAAATGACAGGCGTGGAAACATGCAGAACCAAATCTGTGTTTAGTCTGCTGTGATTACCAATAACTGGCCCAAAAATTTGTTTCCCTGTGACTCTGGTCACTGAGACAGTGCAGGTACTGTGGGAGTATTGCACATTGATAGCACTCCTGATGTAAAAAATACTGTGAGAGGTTGGTGTGATTTCAACAGTATGGAAAAGGGAAGTGTTGTTAGAGTACATGTAGGCTATACTCTCCACTAAAATAATAATTAACGGCAATGAGTATGTACAATTTAAAATAAAACATCACAACGTAGTGAAAGACTGAGGAATTTTTAGGAGGCTCTGACTAAGAAGTACATTGAAAGATTCAGATGGTATTGTAATTGATGAAACCTGGGCTAATGCTCGGGGTCAGGCCTTCAGCTTGGTTGCTTGATTTAAATAGGTGGGAAACTGCTAAGTGGCTAATTTATTTAATTTATCTTTGTTCCAAATCTTTAGTTACTTAATGGTCAAAATCAGTTGGAAAAGTGCAAACTGCACTTGTCATTGCTTTCGTTATGGAAGTTTTGAATCAACACGCAACAAAATTCCCACAACAGTGAGCAGTAAATGAAAATACTCAAAATAGAATGCTTTTGAAGTGAAAAACTGAATTACAACATAGATTTTTAATGCAAAGTGATCACTGATTCAATCAGTCTGAAATTTCTCCCAAGTTTGCGCCCAAGCAACCCAAGAATTTAGTGAGTCCAGCTAATGTTTGGACCTGCCCCCCAGACCGTGGCAGAGGATATAGATCGAGTTTGTTACTCCATTTATTAATTGAAATAAAGTATTGGGTGCTGGACCCAAGTGCCCTGAAAGTTATTCAAATGCTGTTGAAGAGCACCCATACTACCATTCGTACATTGAGAATTGTGGGGCAGCGGGGTTTGCTAAGTTGGTAATGTGATACAGTACGCTTTACCCTTGCTGAGCCATCCCACCGCCATTTAAATCGAGATGTAGAACTTTCAGCTGGTTAGTGGGAATGTTGACATCTGAATCAAACCTCTTCTGTTTGCCCTTATTTGTATCAAACTACAAAATGCACACCTAATGATGACGTGTTAATGGATTGATGGCTGGACCTGACTGAATGATTAACTTCAGCGGTACTGATTTAAAAGCAGCCCATGTCTTTAGTAAAAACAAGACGAGCTTTCAAAATTGCAGATCATCTTCATGATTGCTGGGGTAAGATGCAAAACTGGGGTAAAAAGAGAAAATGCTGGGTATGCTTGGTCTGATAGCACCTGTGAAATGAAAAAAAAAACGAGTTAGCCATCAAGTCATGACCTATAATCAGAACGGCAGTATCCATAGTATTTTTGCCATTGAAAATCTGGGGTCCTGGAATTATAATTATAAGATTTATCCTTGCCCATATGACCGGGACAAGGATGAGCCGGTTTTTTGGGACCGAGGACAGGTGTATTAGGTGCTCAGGGAGCCCAGCAAACCATGTCCACATGTTCTGGGCATGCCCAGCGCTGGGGGGAATTTTGGAAGGGTGTAGCAAGGACGGTATCGAGGGTGGTAGGATCCAGGGTCAATCCAGGCTATGGACTCGCAATATTTGGGGTTGCAGTGGAGCCGGGAGTGCAGGAGGCGAAAGAGGCCGGTGTTCTGGCCTTTGCATCCCTAGTAGCCCGGCGGAGGATTCTTCTTCAGTGGAAGGATGCGAGGCCCCCAAGCGTGGAGGGCTGGGTCAACGATATGGTGGGGTTTATTAAATTGGAGAGGGTGAAATTTTCCCTAAGGGGGTCAGTGCAGGGGTTTTTCAGGAGATGGCAACCATTCCTAGATCTGGCAGAACGGTAAAAACAAAAGGTCAGCAGCAGCAGCAACCCGGGGAGGGGAGTTGTCTCTTTGTTTTTGTTTTGGGTTGAATATCTGTTTTTTGCCAATGGCGGGCGTTAATTTATTGTTTCTCTTTTGTATTTACGGGGGAGGGGGGGTTCTGGTTTTTTTTTCTTCTTAGAATTTTCTGTTATTTTCTTTTTTGTGAAAATTTGAATAAAAATTATTTTAAAAAAAAGATTTATCCTTGAGACTAGGATTTACACAGGGAAATTATTTGGAAACGGTGCAACAATGAGATCACAGCTCATAAGGAACAATGTTTAGGAATCAAGTTCAGACTCCCCCATCTAGGTGGTGATTTAAACCCTTCAGGAAAAACTTACTGGATTTCCAATCCCCAGTTTAAAATAACCAGAGTTAAAATGGGCGTATGCTTTTTTCGGGCAAAATGGCATTAACCATTTGCATTCGTGCTTGTTTCAGACCTGCTGGCTTCTAGCGCCATTAATGATTTGTTTATTTTGGGCAGTTGAAGGTCAGTGTTTTAGAAAGTAAAGCAACGATTGGTGTCAGCACTCCATACTTTCAGTTGCTAGGAGTTGGAGATGCCCATTACAGTGGACACAGTGCATCCATGACTTGTCCACAATATGCAGACGGACCCAGGGAAGTTTATCAGTAACACAATGTCTCAATTCACCAAACAAAGCCATATATGTAAAATATCTATTGAACTCATGAAGCCATTTGAATCAGTGACCATATTAACTAAAGCTTGTAGTGAAGAGCAGTTTCCTGTAAATAGTCTGAAATAAATCGGCACAAAATCTTTTTTAGAAAAAAGCACCAATATCAATTTATATTCAACTGAAATCTGGTGTTGAAAGTATATTACAGAACACAGGCTGTTGAGACTACATCAATACAGATGCTGATAAAATAGGTGGCAATTGCTTTTAGTTTGGAGGGTGTTGGTTTTGTTGTGATCTTGGATAACTAACGTGTTGGCCAGTTTATCTTAACATTGAGGAGGGAGAAAATGTTAAGATTTTGGAAGATCGCTCCTAAGCTTTGGTTAAGCTCTGGAATTTCTTCCCCGAAAATGTCCCACCTCTTCCTTTAAGACCTCAAAGCTTGTCTTTTGGGATAACTTCTGACCAATTTTTCAGTCTCAACTGAGCCTTGGCTTCCAAAAGTGATCAAGTAGGAAACATATTATTGGCCTAAAGCAAAACGTTAACTAATGTTTATTCAAACCCCAGACATTCAACAACTGATTCTGATTGGAATTGCCTTTCTACAGCCTACTGCACTTCATAAGGTCAATAATACATAGAACAGGCCCTTCGGCCCTCGATGTTGTGCCGAGCAATGATCACCCTACTCAAACCCACGTATCCACCCTATACCCGTAACCGAACAACCGCCCCCTTAACCTTACTTTTTAGGACACTACGGGCAATTTAGCATGGCCAATCCACCTAACCCGCACATCTTTGGACTGTGGGAGGAAACCGGAGCACCCGGAGGAAACCCACGCACACACGGGGAGGACGTGCAGACTCCGCACAGACAGTGACCCAGCCGGGAATCGAACCTGGGACCCTGGAGCTGTGAAGCATTTATGCTAACTACCATGCTATATAGCTGAAGCATTCTTCTAGCCTGGGCAGTTATTTATTTAAATTAGAAACCATGGCTCCCCCACTAACTGGTACTGATAGTGTTTGCAATAGTAAAAGTAAAAGAATTTGGGGTGAAATTTCAATTTTTATTTCCCATCATATGCTTTCAGATTGAGGGATATTAAGTGTCGTAGCTTTTTCTACAAAGGTTAATTTTCTGTTGTTCAGTGCTGTTAAAAATATTTTATTTCTTCACAAATGAAACTGATGAGACTGAGGGTAGTAATGTTGGCAACATGCAGATGTTAAGAAAGCATTATTCTTTGCAACAAAATCCTGAAATTGAAAATCCAGTCCACTCCCTACCTAGCAACTCTTGTACCTCATCTTTGGCTTTGATTTGTTGCACTCTTTGACAACTGGTCCCTGAATTAAATGGCATGAGTTCCTTGTAGTGCTCCAAGCTGTTTAGATTGGGTTTGGATGCAGTTTTTAACCTTGTACTAGCTTCAGTGATCTCTAGCCGGCACCTCCAAACTACTTTCAGTTGACCAATCTGTTCGTTATTCAAATATGGTTCATGTGAGATTGGGTTATTTTGTTAACTTGCTGTTCGGAAATATGACAAAGTCAGATAGGTGAGGTGGGCATGAGCACATGTTTGTGGAATTTATGTGCCTTCTACCCAATAGTGAGCAGTGATCTAATAGCTGAATGCAAAAGGTGGATTCATGTGAGTTGGACTTAACTTGCCTACCAGTTTTTAATTGTTCCATTGCTAAGGTGAAAATGGCTTTATTCATTCATATTTAGTGGTGATGTAAATTTGTTTGTGAAACTTTGCTCAAATAGAATTTGTATTGGTATAATGTTTATGGGATGTGAGACAGTTCGGCAAGTACTAAAATGGATTTTTTGGAAACCTTCACTTTAAGTTCTTACAACACTAACTATATCCTTTCTCCTTCAAACATAGGGATTTGTTAAAGTTGTGAAAAGTAAGGCGTACTTCAAGCGGTACCAAGTGAAGTTTAGGAGGAGGAGAGGCAAGTAAATTGGGGAATCTGTTAACCTACTACTTTTCAAACCCATATTTTAATACTCAAGAGTTTTTATAATCAATGGTGAGGCTATCATAAAATGTTCTTTCTCCCATTTCTAGAGGGAAAGACTGATTACTTTGCACGAAAACGCTTGGTGGTACAGGATAAAAACAAGTACAATACGCCAAAGTACCGGATGATTGTACGATTCACCAACCGGGACATCATATGCCAGGTAAAGAACTTGCATTAATAATCTCTTCAGTGTTAAAAGGGGGCTGTTACCAGCAAGCAATAAAGTTGTTGGGTATTTCAATTCAGCATTACAATTGATGCCTTATTTTACAGATTGCGTATGCTAAGATTGAGGGCGATATCATTGTGTGTGCTGCCTATGGCCATGAATTACCAAAGTATGGCATAAAGGTTGGGCTCACCAACTATGCTGCGTCTTATTGCACTGGTCTGCTTCTTGCCCGCAGGGTAAGTTGAGTGGCTTCCTGAATCTTGCATTATTTTAAGGCTCTTAATTTATTGAAAGTATTTCTGAAATAATTACACTTTTAAGACAATTTCCTTAGTTGAGATTCTTTTTGTGGGATGTAGAACTTTTAATACTTCAATTTTAATGGCAGTTAACCACAAATATTCTTTTTGGTGTGGTAAAGCTACAGATAATGCATATTCTTGTAAATACTGCAAGATGTGAGGTTTTGGGTGTAAAGTTTTACACTGTTTTTGCATTGCTTATTTTTTCTACTTTACAGCAGTGTCTATACATCCAAAATACTTCATTGGCTGTAAAGCACTTTGGGATGTCCTGAGGTCGTGAAAGGCGCTGAATAAATGCAAGTCTTTCTTTCTGTTGCAGTCGTTAGATAAATAGAGAAGCTTATAGTCACAAGATATGACCTATTCTAAAACATCTGACTGTTGACATGAACAGCAATAATTTGCATTTACGCAGTGCTTTTAACGTTGAAAAAGATCCCATGGTGCTTCACAAAGGTGAAATCTTGGACAGAGAGTTGAAGTGGAAGCTATTTGGAGGGCGTCTAAAAGCTCCATCCAAGAAGGTCTAAAAGGTAGAGATTGGCCTGGAGTGGCAGAGGGGTTTAGGGAAGGAGTCCAGGCCTTTGAGTCTAAACAGTTGAAAGCACAATCATCAGTGGAAATGCACAAAAGGTCAGAGTCCCACAATGTAGTTGGGTGGTTTTGGGGGTGTTGTAAAGAGATGTATTACCGTATGGATAGTTTAGCGTTATGCAATGCTCTAGGGTACTAAGTGCAACCTGAATTCTGTAAAGGCCTTGCTGAATTTCCCCATAGCTTATTGGATAATGTATTCCAGGACAAACCTTGAGCAACGCACGGTGCTGCTTGACATTCTCTCTGATACAGGTTTTGCTCTGGCTTGGCATCACGATACCTGAGGCTAGGATAAGGTCCTTGAGATTGAATTTTTACCTGGAGCCAGAATGGGGGCCAAGAATTTTTAATCCCCCTCTGAGGTTGGAGGGTGACAGGAGGCTCTGGTGATTTTCTAGCCATTAATGGAATTTTAACACCAGGAATAATATTTTAAATCTGAGGAGTTGGTGGTATAGGTTGTGAATATGTCTGTAGAGACTGGGGAGATTGACGAGCCAAAGATCAGCATTTTGGATGAACTGATATTTAGCAACGGTGCAGAATGGAAAGCCAGCTAGAAGAGACTGGAAAAGTTAAGGAAATGTTGTTGCAACTGTACAAGGCATTGATGAGACTGCACCTGGAGTATTGTGCACAGTTTTGGTCCCCTTATTTGAGGAAAACTGCAGAGGCAGTTCAGAGGAGGTTCACTAGATTGATTCTAGAGATGAGGGGTTTGTCTTATTAACACTTGTGAAAAGAAATTGAGCTGTTTAGGCCTATACTCTCTAGAATTTAGAAGAATGAGGGCAGATCAAATTGAGGTATGTATATAGGATAATGAAAGTGATGGATAAAGTAGACATGGAGCAGATGCTTCCTCTTGTGGGGCATTCTAGCATGAGAGGTCATAGTCTCAGGATAAGGGGTAGCAAATTTAAAACCGATCAAGAGAAGCTACTTCTCTCAAAAGGTTGTGAATCTGTGAAATATGCTACCCTGAGTGGATGATGGCGAGTAAATATAAGGAGGAATTAGACAGATTTTTAAAAAATGTTTTTATTCCAGATTTTTCAATAATTTTTCCAAAACACTACAAAAGAGAACAAAGCAATATATCAACAAAACAACTTAACCTTCTAACCAACTAAAAAATTTAAACGAACAATTCAAAACAAAGTGGGGCATCCGTCCCTCACAAATAACATGAAATCACCTCGCCCCCCCCCTTGTGTTGCTGCTGCTGACCTGCACCTAACGTTCCGCGAGAAAGTCAAGGAACGGTTGCCACCACCTGGAGAACTCCTGCAAAGACCCTAGCAAGGCAAACTTTATCTTCTCCAACCTGAGAAACCCCACCATGTCACTGACCCAAGCCTCCAAGCTTGGGAGGATTCACGTCCCTCCACATTAACAAGAGCCTTCTCCGGGCTACCAAGGAGGCAAAGGCCAGAACTCCGGCCACTTTTGACTCCTGCACTCCCGGATCGTCCGGTACCCCAAATATCGCTGTCCCCCAGCTCGGTTTTACCCAAGTATGCAAGACCTTGGACATAGCCTTTGCAAAGCCCTTCCAGAATTCCGTAAGTGCCGGGCATGTCCAGAATATATGGGCATGGTTTGCTGGGCTCCCTGAACACCTCACACACCTGTCCTCTACCCCAAAAAACGTACTCATTCTCGCCCCCGTCATATGTGCCCGATGCACCACCTTAAACTGAATCAGGCTAAGCCTGGCGCAAAATGAGGAGGAATTGACCCTGCCCAAGGCGTCAGCCCACAGGCCCTCATCCAGCTCCTCCTCCAACTTGCCCTTCAGCTCTTCCACCGAGCCTCCTCCACCTCCAGCAGCTCCTGGTATATTTCCGATATCCTGCCCTACCCTACCCACACGCCCGAGATCACCCTGTCCTGTATCCTCCAGGCAGCCAGCAGTGGGAATTCCCCCACCTGCTTTTTCACGAACGCCCAAACCTGCATGTACCTAAAGGTATTCGCCAGAGGTAACCCACATTTCTCCTCCAGCACCCTCAGACTTTCAAAGGTCCCATCGATAAACAAGTCCCTCATCCTTTTGATTCCCGCCCTATGCCAGCTTAGGAACCCACCATCTATCCTACCTGGAACGAACCTGTGGTTGTTCCGTATTGGGGTCCAGACTGAGGCCCCCCCCCCCAATGCCGTCTCCACTGCCCCCAAATCCTTAGTGTCACCGCCACCACCGGGCTTGTGGTATACCGCGTCGGCGGGAGCGGCAACTGCTGTCACCAGTGCCCCCAAGCTAGTATCTATACAGGACGCCGCTTCCAGCCGTTTCCACACCGCCCCCTCTCCCTCCATTACCCATTTCCAAATCATAGATACATTCGCTGCCCAGTAATAGCTGCACAAGTTCGGCAGTGCTACCCCCCCACCCCGACTGCACTCCAAAAACAGTCTCCTTTTTTTTTAATATAATTTTTATTGGAATTTTTTACAGAAATATAAAACATAACGACAAACAATGAAATGCAACAAAATAACCCATAATAACTGTGACACCCCCAAACCGTTACGACGCATGTATCACATCCCCCCACCCCCCCAACCCCAATGAACAACAAAAGAACTTAAAAATATATTAAAATTAAATAAACAAACATAGTCATTGTCCGCCCCCCCCCCTTCCCTCCCTCCCCCTTCCCCCCCTCCCTCCCCCTTCTCCTCCCCCCCCCCCCCCCCCCCGGGTTGCTGCTGCTACTGTCCCTGTACCCTATCGTTGAGCCAGAAAGTCGAGAAAAGTTTGCCACCGCCTAAAGAACCCTTGTACCGATCCTCTCAGGGCGAATGTGACCCTCTCTAGCTTGATAAAACCCGCCATGTAATTGATCCAGGTCTCCACGCTTGGGGGCCTCGCATCCTTCCATTGTAGCAAGATCCTTCGCCGGGCTACTAGGGACGCAAAGGCCAGCACACCAGGCCTCTTTCGCCTCCTGCACTCCCGGCTCCGCCCCAACCCCAAAAATCGCGAGTCCCCATCCTGGCTTGACCCTGGATCCCACCACCCTCGACACCGTCCTCGCCACCCCCTTCCAGAACTCCTCCAGCGCCGGGCATCAGTCTGGTAAACCTTTGCCGCACTCCCTCCTTAGCAAGAATGTCCTTCCTCAGAAAGGGGCTGGTTTAGCACAGTGGACTAAACAGCTGGTTTGTAATGCAGAACGAAGCCAGCAGCGCGAGTTCAATTCCTGCACGGGGGAGGCCGGAATGTGGCGACTAGGGGCTTTTCACAGTAACTTAATTGAAGCCTACTTGTGACAAAAAGCGATAATAATTATTATGACACCAGAACTGCACATAATACTCCAGATGTGGCATCACCAATGTCCTAACGCAGATCTGTGTGGTACCCCACTAGTGCCTGTCAGTTGGAAAAAGACCCGTTTATTCCAACTTTTTGCTTCGTCTCTGCTAACCTGCTTTATATCCATCTCAAGACACTACTCACAATACTGCGCTTTACCGTTACATAGTAATCTACTATGTGAGACCTTGTCGAAAGCTTTCTGAAAGTTTAAATAAATCACATCTACCGGTTCTCCATGGTCAACTCTATTAGTTACATCTTCAAAGAATTTGAGTAGATTTGTCGAGCATGTTTTCCCTTTCGGGAATCCATGTTGACTTTCTCACTGCTTTCCAAATGCTGTACTATGAAATTCCTGATAAATGGACTCTGGCAACTTCCCTACTACCGATGTCCGGTTCACTGTTCTAAGTTCCCTGATTTCTCTCTACCTTCCTTTTTGAATAGTGAAGTTATATTAGCTACCCTCCAATCTGTAGAAACCATTCAAGAGTCCAAAGAATTTTGCAAAATGATCACCAGTGGATTTACTATTTCTAGGACCACTTCCTTAAATATTCTGGGATGAAGATTATCAGGCCCTGGAGAATTATCCACCTTCAATCCCATTAATTTCCCCAAAACCATTTCTTTGCTAATACTAATTTTCTTCAGTTCCCCACTGAAATTTGTGTTTCTCAGAACTTCTGGTGTGTTATTCATGCCTTTTTTGTGAAAACAGAAATAACGTTCCTCAGCATTTTCTTTATTCCCCGTTTGAATTCCCCTGTTCTGACTGTAAGGGGCCTACATTAGTTTTTATTAATCTTTTACTCTACATACCTGACAAAACGTTTACGTCAGTTTTTATGTTCCCCGCTAGCTTACTTTCATATTGTACTTTTCCCTTCTTAATCAATCCCTTAGTCGATTGCTTTTTCTTGCTAATTTGTATGCCTCTTCTTTGAATCTGATAGTATCTCTAATTTCACTTGATGTGGAGATGCAGCGTTGGTCTGGGGTGAGCACAGTAAGAGGTGTTACAACACCAGGTTAAAATCCAACGGGTGTGTTTGGAATCACAAGCTTTCGGAGCGCCCCTCCTTCATCAGGTGAGTCAGGACTAGTGAAAGCTAGTGATTCCAAACAAACCTGTTGGACGTTAACCTAATTTTCCTTGTAAACCGTGGTTTAACCACAGTTCCCTTTCTAGTGGGCAGCACGGTAGCGTGGTGGTTAGCATAAATGCTTCACAGCTTCAGGGTCCCAGGTTCGGTTCCCGGCTGGGTCACTGTCTGCGGAGTCTGCACGTCCTCCCCGTGTGTGCGTGGGTTTCCTCCGGGTGCTCCGGTTTCCTCCCACAGTCCAAAGATGTGCGGGTTAGGTGGATTGGCCATGCTAAATTGCCCGTAGTGTCCTAAAAAGTAAGGTAATGGGGGGGTTGTTGGGTTACGGGTATAGGGTGTGGATACGTGGGTTTGAGTAGGGTGATCATTGCTCGGCACAACATTGAGGGCCGAAGGGCCTGTTCTGTGCTGTACTGTTCTATGTTCTATGTACTCTAGTGCCAAATAGGAATAAACAACTTTTGAAGTTCACCTATTTGTTTCTTGAAGGCCTGCCATTGCCTGTCCACTGTCCTTCCTTTCAGTAATGTTTCCCAGTCCATCGTAGCCACCTGGTGCCTCATGCCATCACGGTTACCTTTTTAAATAATTTAAAGTACCCAATTAATTTTTCCAATTAAGGGGCAATTTAGTGTGGCCAATCCACCTACGCTGTACATCTTTGGGTTGTGGGGGCAAAACCCACTCAAACACGGGGAGAATGTGCAAACTCCACATGGACAGTAACCCAGAGCCGGGATCGAACCTGGGACCTCGGTGCTATGAGGCAGTAGTGCTAACCACTGCGCCTCTGTGCTGCCTCGTAGTTACCTTTTATTGAGCTTCAGGACCTTGGTCTCAGAATCAACTACCTCACTACCTTAATAAAAATTATATTATTATGGTCAATCATCCCCAAGGGTTCTCTCTCAACTATATTGCCAACTAATCCTTTCTCGTTGCACAACACCCAGTCCAAGATGGCCTGTTCCCTTGTTGGTTCCTTAACGTATTGATCCAGAAAGTCATCCCCTATACATTCCAAAAATTCCTCCACAGTTGTACTGTGGCTAATTTGACTCCCCCAATCTATATGTAGATTAAAGTCACCCATAATCACAGATGTTCCTTTATACATGCACCTCTGACTTTCTGTCTAACGCTATTTCCAACATTACCACTGCAGTTTGGTGGTCTGTTACGAATATTTTTTGCCCCTTGTGTTTCATAACTCGACCTGTACAGATTCTACATCATCTGTCCTAACATCTTTCCTCATTATTGTATCAATATCTCCTTTAGTGTTCTTAAGTGTTTGGTGAATACTCTGTGGCAAAAGCTTGTTTTAGGTACTAATGTCAACATCACGTTCTCCCATAGCTGCTTCATTGGGTTATGTGTGGGATGAAGTGTCATCAACTCTGCACAAACAACATACTTTAACCCCAGCATAAAAGCAATACACTGTAGATGCTGGAAATCTGAAGTAAAACCTGGAAATACTCAGCAGGTTAAGGCAGTATCTGTGAAGAGAAAGTTGGTTAATGTTTCAGGTCAATGACCTTTCATCAGGGGCTGGTTTAGCTCACAAGGCTAAATCACTGGCTTATAAAGCAGACCAAGCAGGCCAGCAGCACGGTTCGATTCCCGTACCAGCCTCCCCGGACAGGCGCCGGAATGTGGCGACTAGGGGCTTTTCACAGTAACTTCATTGAAGCCTACTCGTGACAATAAGCGATTTTCATTTCATTTCATCAGAACATTTCTGAAATGTTAACTCCATATCTCTCCACAGACGCTGTCTGACCTGTCGAGGATATCTTGCTTTAATCCCAGTCTCTTAATCAAATATATTTTCTTCCCACCTTGCCTCTAATGATGAATGGGCAGTGCTCTAACCTACCTGTGTCCCAAGTCACGTTGCAGGGATATTGATGAAAAAAGTTCTCGGTGATTTGCATGAAATTTGTATGCCACGCACATTTTAATATTGCTGTCCAGAATGTATACGATAGATATGCCAAATTATAAATGTTAAAGCCTGATTGTGGCCAAGATAATGTTCTGAGCATTGCAGTTTTTATGGGTTTACTTTTGACGAGATAAAACCTGCAAATTTTTTGTCTTTTTTTTAAAAAGCTGCTACGCAAATTTGGTTTGGACACGATCTATGAAGGTCAGGTGGAAGTGACTGGTGATGAATACAATGTGGAAAGCATCGATGGGAAGCCCAGTGCTTTCACCTGCTACCTTGATGCTGGACTTGCCAGAACCACCACAGGCAACAAAGTCTTTGGAGCTTTGAAAGGTGCAGTTGACGGTGGCCTGTCTATTCCACACAGGTATGGGAAATATTCAGGCATTGTATAAGTTTATTTTTTAAATTAGGCGACGTTTCATTATTTCAGGCTTCAATTTTGTGATTTGATGCTTGGATGTTGAAATGCAATGAACTGTGTAAATTTGGAAAAAGCAAGGCTTTTGACAGTGTTCTTTTAGAACTGATGGGTGTAAAGTGGTGTAATATATTGGGGATTGAATTCATAATTCTACTAATTCCTGACCGTGACAATGCCTTTGAAATGAGGTGCTATCTAACCGGAATAGAAACGTGGCTAGGTCATGCCGAGTGGTGAGGCGATAATGTTGGGTGATCTTTCATTATAAACCTATACAAAAATAACACAATTAAATTTCAAACTCATATTTTTGTAACTATGATTTTGACATATTTACACTTTTGTATCTGTTTTGACATGAAGCTGACATATCAAGTGCAAAAGAACTACTTTTGTTTAAAGACTGTACTGAACGCAGCTCACAACTTCTGCAAAACAGAAAAATAAACGGAAAACTAAATACACATGATTTTTAATTTCCCAGCACCAAGCGATTCCCCGGTTATGATTCTGAGAGCAAGGAATTCAATCCTGAAGTCCACCGTAAACACATCTTTGGGGTGAACATCGCAGAGTACATGCGCTACCTGATGGAGGAGGACGAGGATGCCTTTAAAAAGCAATTTTCTCAATACGTCAAGCATGGAGTCACAGCTGACATGGTAAGGAATTGTATTTAAGTGTGCACCATTCTCTTTCAAACTATCTTTAGAAACTGGTGTTTGTATTCTCGGGTATGATTAGGAGTTTGTAGGGAATTGTAAAGTACATGATACTTGGTGAATATTTTTGATGTAAAAAAAATCAGATAATAAAATAAAGCCAGCTATGTTCTGAGGCTGAGAAATTAAATACATTTTTGCAGTAGTTAGATGTTCACAAATGTAGTAAATTAAAATTTACATTTAGGGGGACAGAGGCATATTCTGCTTGATGTATTCTTTGTGGTGATGGTCATTTTAAAAAATCCATCCATTAACATGCTACATGAGGTGTTCGGTGACCAAACGTTTGGATAAAGAGATTGAAGTTCTGCGGAAATGGGGATTTAGGGAGGGAATAAATAGCTTCAGGCCTAAGCAACCGAAGGCATGGTGTCGTGCTTAAAATCCGGGTTGTACAAGGCACCAGAATTATTTGAGTGCAAAGATTTAGGGTGTGAGCTGGATGACCTATCTATTTGGGGGGGGGATGCAAAGCCTTGCAATGATTTGAAAATGAGGATGTGAGTTTTAAAATCTGTATTGTTGGACTGGTGTCGTTCACTAAGACACATGGGTAATGAGTAAATGGGACGTTCAAGTTAGAACACAAACAGTAGAGTTTTGGCTGAGTTCAAGTTATTGGAGAGTGGAAGATGGGAGGCCATCCTGGAACACGCTGGAATAGTTGAGGCAATTAAAGAACAAAGAAAAGTACAGCACAGGAAATTGTGCAGAAGAAATAGGGAGGGGCAAAGAGCGTGCAGAGTCGGGGGGACCTGGGGTTTCATGTACAGAGATCTTTGAAGGTGGCCAGACATAGAAACAGCATAATTAGCAAAACATGTGGAATCTTGGGCTTCAGAAATAGAACAAAGAAAAGTACAGCACAGGAAAAGGTCCTTCGCCCCTCCAAGCCTGTGCCGATCATGATGCCCTGACTAAAAACAAAACCTTCTGCCCTTACTCGGTACGTATCTATATTTCCTCCCCATTCATGTACCCACCCAGATGCCTCTGTAAATGTTGCTAATGTGGCTGCTTCCACCACATCCTCTGGCAGCTCGATCTGACAGGTTTGGATAACAGCAGAAAAGCTAATTTTGCAAGCATTAGGGGACACTGATTTAATGTTTTAGGCTGGAGATGTCTGGGGATGTGAGGAAGAACCTTTTAACACAGTGAGTGGTCTTGAGGGAAATAAACTTATAGAGCTACAGGAATAGAGAATGAATCTGACTGGTATCCTCTATAAAGAGCCAACATGGGCCGAATGTTGTCCTCTTGTGCCAAAGTAAGAACATAAGAAATAGAAGCAGGAGCAGTGCCGAAAATGACTGCATGGCTTTAGCGGGTATTGCCATAGCAGTAGGAGGACATCGAACCAAAATGAACAAAGTTGAATAATAATACGGGTGATAAATCTTTAATTGGTAAAACAAGATGAGCAGTGGAATAGTTTGAGTAAACAAGAAGGAATATAGAATATAACCGTGCACTAATCAGATCAGAAATGAGAAATATTCTGGTCGGCGCGATTGGATTGATTTATTGTCGTGTGTACTGGGGTACAGTGAAAAGTATTGTTCTCCGTACAGTTTAGACAATCATTCCGTACATGAAAGGAAAATACATGGGGCAAACCTAAAATACACAATAGACCCAGGCATCGGGTGAAGCCAGTAGAGAAGATGTGTGAAGAGATCAGATCAGTCCATAAGAGGGTCGTTTAGGAGTCTGGTAATGGCGGGGAAGAAGCTTTTTTTCAGTCTGTTCACTCTGCGCCAAAATTACCCCGCACATCTCCCTTAACTTTCCCTCTCACCTTGAACCTGTGCCCCCTTGTAATTGACACTTCCACCCTTAGAAAAAATCTCTGACTATCCACCCTGTCCATGCCTCTCATAATTTTGTGGACCTCTATCAGATCTCCCCTCAGCCTCCGTCTTTCCAGTGAAAACAATCCTAGTTCAACCTCCTTATAGCCAACACCCTCGAGACCAGGCAACATCCTGGTGAACCTTTATTGCACTGTCTCCAATAATTCCATGTAAGCAAAGACACAGATGAGGGTTTCGGCTGCAGATGAGCTGAATCAGGGACAGAGAATTGTGGAGGTGGAATGAGGCAATCTAACTGATCAAGCAGGAAGCTCATCTCATGGACAGATAGGATTGCAGGATTATGAATGGTATGATGGTATGATCAGGGGCTGGTTTAGCTCACAAGGCTAAATCGCTGGCTTATAAAGCAGACCAAGCAGGCCAGCAGCACGGTTCGATTCCCGTACCAGCCTCCCCGGACAGGCGCTGGAATGTGGCGACTAGGGGCTTTTCACAGTAACTTCATTGAAGCCTACTCGTGACAATAAGCGATTTTCATTTTTCATTTCATTTCATGCAGCCTCTGACAATGGTTCTGTCGTGTTTTGTACAAGAGGAATGCTGAACCGTGTTAGCTTGTGAGACACAAGCTGATTAAGAACCTAGACAGGCTGGGCTTTGCATGATTGAGAGGGGATGGGCAGTTTTCATCTGGCCTAGTGGTTGGGAGGCAGGCACAGATTAAATTGTTGCTGCTGCAATGGAAAGAGAGGTTGCTTATTTTCTCTCTCTTTTCAATATGTGTCTTGCTTTGTACAAATTGTATGCACCAGGTGTGTTCTCATTCCACCTGCCTGTCTCTCCTTGAACTACATCACTATCCTCCTCACGGTTCACAATGCTTCCAAGTTTTCATTTGTTTTGTGCTATCTGCAAATGTTGCCCTGTATACCCAAGTCTAAGTCATTAGTATAGATCAAGAAAAGCAATGACTCAGGAATGCCACTGTACACCTTCCTCCTAGTTTGAAAAATAACTGTCCACCAATACTGTTTCCTGTTACTAAGCCAAATATGTGTCCCTGCTGCCCGTGTCCTTTATTCCAAAAGCTTCGACGTTGCTGGTAAACCTATTATGCAGAACCTCATTAAATACCCTCTGGAAGTCCAGATACAGCATGTGATCTGTTATCCTCATCAATTGATTAAATAAACTATAAAAATAATGATGAGTAAAAAAGAGAATGGTGCAGATGCGATGGACTGAATGGCCTCCTGCACTGTAGGAATTCTATGATTCTATACTGTGAAAATACAGTTGCAGTGATTCAAGAAGTCACATTACAAAAATGTTGGCAATGCTTATGATACCAATGTTCAAAGTGAATTTTTAGAACTGATTAGGTTTGGGAAATCTATACTTTTTGCCAGAGTTGGAAAGGATGTTCATGAAGGGAACACCGAATCATGTTGCAAGGTTCTTTTAAACATTTGTTTTTTCCCCAACATATTTTCATAGATAGAAGATTTGTTCAAGAAAGCTCATGCTACTATTCGAGAAAACCCTATTCATGAGAAGAAGCCCAAGAGAGAAGTCAAGAAAAAGAGGTATTGTACACAAATACTGTGCTCGCGAATGACCTTTACAAAATGTGAAATTAAACTTTTAATCTTCATTGAATCAACAATAACAAAACAATTAGGGTTATGTGTGGTCTTGCAGGTAGAAAGTAATGCTTATTTTAGGTGAAGAATAGACTAAAGGAACTTGGTTCTTGTAATTGAAAGAGTGCAATTTATTAAAACTAAAGTATAAATATATGCACATTTGTTAGTGGATAAACCATGTTTGTATACAAATTCCTATTTTGGGTACCCTGAAAGATGTTAACGCTTGCTTTGTACATGTATCAATGAGCCGCAGGTGTCTCATACTTTATGCAAATTGTAGTATGTAAGCTCTAGCTGGTTACTAAAGGGTGAAAAAGTTACTTGCAGCTGAACCCAAATTGCAATGTCCACTTGAAGACAAATTTTCTATTTCAGTTGTAACTGCTTGCAACAATTAAGTTATTTTATTAAAGTAAGTAAATGCTGTTTTGGATAGATCATTGTTCCATCACTGAACCTATTGAGGCTACTCTAACCTTCTTTCTGCCTTGTGTACTGGTTGTTTGTAATGGGCTGTGGGCTATATTTTTTTAAAAATGAACTGGAAATACAGCGTCTGAAAACCTTGGTCACTGGTGGGACGCATGCTATTTTTACCTATTTTTCCCTTTCTCCAATTGGGAATTTCACTGTTAACTGGGGAGTTAGTTTACATAAGTGGTTTTGGAGGGGTCACTGTAGCTCCTTGCAGTGTTTATTTAGATAATTTGCATTTTGTCTGGTTTTGTTAAATGTAGGTTTTAGTATTAGGGTAAGTCTTTGCCTTGCTCTTATTTTCATTTGGGTGTGGTCACATTCAGTGGCAATGGCATTGTTGGGAGGGGATGAGGGTAGTTTGCTAAAGGTGTCTGTTGTTTTTCTGTTGAATTTTGATTTGGCTACGTGGCCATTTTGGGTGTTTTTTTTTTTTGCTTTATCCTTTCCCTATCTCTTGGTTACTCACCCTTGGTGGAAATGGCTGACTCCGGATTTGGAGTGGATGGGGGTGGTGGTGGTGGGAGGCCTCCTCTCTGTTTGCTCACCTGGAACGTTGGGGTTTGAATGGCCCAGTGAAAAGGTCGAGGGCATTTGCTAACTCAAGAGCTTAAACTCCGATGTAGTCTTTTTGCAGGAGACGCATTTCTGTGTCGGATAAGACTAGGTTGTGCAAGGGATGGGTGGGGCAGGTTTTTCATTCTGGTTTTGATGGCAGGGCCATGGGTACAGCGATTCTAGTTCACAAAAGAGTTCAGATTTCCTCCTCTTAAGACTATAGCCGAACCCAACGGTCAATGTTATTGTCTGTGGCTCACGGTGAACACCCGGTTGTCATACTGGACAACCGCAGCAGGTCTGACAGAATCTGTGGCTTTCTCCGCAGATGCCGTCATACCTGCTGTGATTGTCCTGCATTTTCAGTTTTTGTTTCAAATTCCAGCATCCGCAGTAATTTGCTTTTAACCCCGGTTGTCATAGTCAAGGTTTACACCTCCAGCTGGGATGGATATGAATTTTATTAACTCCCTGCTGGCCTCCTTCACTGGCTTCCTAGACTCACATCAGCTTATTTTAGGTGGGGACCTGAATTGTGTTTTGGACACGGCTGGATTATTCCAAGCCTAAATCTCTTGTTCCATCGGGGATGGCCAGGGCGTTGTCATCTTTTATGACTCGGATGTGTCTAGGGATGGGTGGTGGTGGTGGTGGATCCTTGGTGATTTCTGCACCCAAATTATTTTTTTTGTTTTGGATACGGTTCTCCTGAGCACTTGGCAATTGTTATTTCTGACCATGCCCCGCACTTTATTGATTTGTTGCTAGAGTCTGGACCCACCCTGGAAATTGGATACTATACCGTCAGCAGTTAAAGATTTTGTGAGCGTGTGTCCACCCACTCCTATAAATGATTACATTTAATCAGATTTGATTTTATCGCGCCTTCCATGTTGTGGGAGGCTCTTAAGGCAGTCCTCTGGGGCTTTTTCTTCCTTCCCTGATGAAGACGATTCATGATCATCTACTGGTGTCACAACTAGGCTTACATTAACACTGCAATGAAGTTACTGTGAAAATCCCCTAGTCGCCACATTCCAGCTCCTGTTTAGGTACACAGAGGGAAAATTCAGAATGTCCAATTCACCTAACAAACACTTTTGGGACTTGTCGGAGGAAACCGGAGCACCCGGAGGAAACCCACGCAAATAAAGGGAGAACGTGCAGACTCCGCACAGTGACCCAAGCCGGGAATCGAACCTGGGATCCTGGTGCTGTGAAGCAACAGTGCTAACCACTGTGCTACCGTGCCACTCACTCTGTCCCTGACATGGGGATCTATTTTGACATGTATAGTCATATCCTTTCAGCGAATTTTGCTTTGTTGAACAATGTGAGGGCAAAATGGGAAAGTGAACTGGGCCCCATTCTTACTGGTGAGGCTTGGAGCGAGGCCCTTCACAGGCTCAACTCCAGGTTTTCATGAGCTCAGCTGAGCCTAATTCAGTTGAAGGTGTTACACAGGATGCACTTGACCAGCGCAAGGATGAGTGGTCGCCGTTGCACCCCCCCCCCCCCCCCAATGTAACGGATAGGTCTGATCACTGTTCACTTGGCCCAACTAACCAGATGCATATGTTCTGCTCCTACCCCAAACTTGTAGGCTTTTGGGTTTCCTTCTTTAATACCATGCCGGGGATACTCCATGTGGAGTTAGATCCGCTGCTGGCCATATTTGGGGTGCTGGATTCTCTGCGGCTTTAGTTTGGGGTAGAGGTGGATGTTGTTGCCTTTGCCTCACTGATAACCCAGATGCTAATATTGCTTGGTTGGTTGATGTAATGTCATTCTTGCATTGGGAGAAGGTCAAGTTCACCAGCAGGGGGTCAGTAGAGATGTTCTACCTAGGATGGCAACCATTTTTTTTTAAGGAGTTAGTCACCGTCAGTTGTTGGGAGGGGGAGGGGGGTTTATGGTAGTTATTACGTGTGTTCTTTTTTAAAAAAAAACTTTTATATTTGCTTGTGATGTTTTTGCATTTTTTCTTTGTTTTGGTTGGTATTATGAAAATGTTTTATAAATGAGTAAATCCTGTGTGGGTTTCCTCCCACAGTCTTGAGATATATGCATGTTAGGTGTATTGGCCATGGTAAATTGCCCCCGTGTTCAAAGGTTTAAGTGGGGCTATGTGGAGTGGGCCTAGGTAGGGTCCTCCTTCGGAGGGCCGGTTCAAACTATATGGGACAAATGGCCTCCTGCACTGTAGGCATTCGATGGTTTTAAAAAAAGGACATGCTGTTGGTATAAGATTGGAAATAGTTGGGAGGGGTTCAAAAAAACAAACACAGCAGGTGCAGCTTGGCAATAGAGACCCAAAAATAAAGAAATCCAGTTCGATATGGGCATCAATGTTTCCTTTATTTTGACCAGAAAAGTATAATTTCTGTAAGTGTTGGCTGTTGCTTCTGTCATTGCTGTCTTCATCTTCAGCAGTCTCTCGCTCATAGGCAGCAAATGGCTTATGGGGCTAATTAAAAGCTGATTAAGATCGCAGATCAGAGACTAACTCAAAATTTTCAAACGACCTGCAGGTGTCTCTGTGACATTGGCAGGCAGCAACTGACTGGAGGCAGCTTCCCGGCAGACTGGGGCCCCGGTGGTCACCCTGGGGGCGTGGGTTGCAGTTTTTAACTCAAAAGTTTTTGTAGATGGCGAGGGCACCTCACAATGGAGGCATCCCCTCTCTTACCTGCAGTAGCAGGCTGCAGCTTAGAGTCTCCCTGCCCACCAGTGACTTCCCAACCGCAGATGTGGTCAGGATGTGCATTTGATCCCACCGGCAAGGTCCTAACCAAAATAGAAAATCCTGTCCATAGTGTTAGCTTTCACATATTCAAGGACACATTGATTTACCTCCCACCCTCTTTTCACTGCCTCATGTGCTGCCTTACATCGGATCCTGAATGAACCATAATTTTCTCCAGTTAAATGGGGGAAGGCAAAACTTATTTATGCCCATCTGTCTATTCATAGCAGAACTAGGGGGCATAGAGGCCAGCACGGTGGCTTAGTGGTTAGCATTGCTGCCTCACGGCGCTGAAGTCCCAGGTTCGATTCTGGCTCCGGGTCACTGTCTGTATGGAGTTTGCACATTTCCCCATGTTTGCGTGGGTTTCGCCCCCACAACCCAAAGATGTGCAGGGTAGGTGGATTGGCCACACTCGTTTCCCCTTAATTGGAAAACTGAATTGGGTACTCTAAATTATTTTTTTTAAAACTAGGGCGTATAGCGTCAAAATAAGGGGAAGTAGATTTAGAACTGAGCTTAGGAGGAACTTCTTCACCCAAAGGGTTGTGAATCTATGGAATTCCCTTCCCAGTGAAGCAGTTGAGTCTCCTTCATTAAGTGTTTTCAAGATAAAGGTGGATATTTTTTTTGTCTCTTTCTCTTTCTTAATTATTCAAGCTACGTTAAATCATTCCAAAACATCTCGAGCAGGTTTTTACATCGCATCGAGCCCATCACAGTGGTACAGATGGAGGCCAAATAAAAATATCAGCTTCTTTTAGACGATGAGTAGAATACAAACAAAGTATTGAACAATACTTATTAATGGCAATTAGGTTTAGTGATGAAATGGAAGATTGGATTCTCAACTTTTAGAATAATCAAATTTATTTCACGAATTGAATAACAACTAGGTTAAACTGCAATGAAGCCAAGCCCAGGCAAACCATATGCTATTATAGCAAGTTCTCCCCTCAGTTTTAGAGCGCCCTGAAGATGTACCATTGTTTAAAAAAGAATTTGGGAAGGACTTCCGGTGGCGGCGATGTTTGAGTGAGCCGCACATTCGGCGGGCTCTCACTCCGGCAGGGCTTTAGGGCTGATTCCCCGTGATAGCGGGACCACGGAGCGGCAAAAAAGGCGGCCGCGATAGTGCTGGAGAGCGGGCTGCAATCGATGGAACCGTGGGAGTCCAGGAAGTAGAGGAGGAGAGAGAGAAAGAGACAGAGGCAAGGAGCAGAGGAAGCTGACCTGGAACTTAAGATGGCGGACACACGGACCTTTCTTGCTCCAAGAGAAGAAAAACAGTTTTGGAGTCGCTGAAGCAGGACAACTTGGACCCACTTCAGATGCTCAAGAGGTAAAAGTTAAGGAGCTGGGAGAAGGAAGGCGGCAGCGAAAGTGCTGAGGAGCGGGCTGCGGCACATGGAACAGCGGGAGTCCAGAAGGCAGAAGAAAAAGGAGAAAAAGGGACAGAGGCAAGGACCTGAAGAAAATTACCTGGGACCTAAGATGGCAGACACACGGACCCTGGACTCAGCAATCCAGCAGGCACTGGATAACATGCTCCAGGTAATGAAGTCCAGTTTTGAAGCGCTGAAGCGGGACAGCTTGGACCCAATCCAGAATGCGGTGGATCAGCTGAACCAGAGGCTGGATGCGCAAGATGTTAAAGTTAAGGAGCTGGGAGAGGCGGTGGAGGAGCAGGCAGATGCGCAGACGGTTGCGGCGCTAGAAGTTGACGGGCTGAAAGAGCGGCAGAGAAGACTGCTGGACAGAGTGGAGGAGCTGGAGAATAGAGTCCGCAGGAACAACCTGAGGATGGTCGGCCTCCCGGAGGGGGCTGAGGGAGCTGATGCCGCAGCGTTTGTAGCAGGCCTATTGATGCAGCTGATGGGGGCCGAAGCCTTTCCGCGACCGCCGGAGCTGGAGGGGGCATACAGAGTGCAGGCGAGGCAGGGGCAGCCGGGCGGACCCCCCCCCCCCCCCCCCCCCCCCCCCCCCGCCCGATGGTGATTAGGTTCCACAGGTTCGTGGACAAGGAGCGGGTGCTGCGGTGGGCAAAGAACGCCAGGAGCAGCGCGTGAAACAACAGTGTCCTCCGCATTTACCAGGACCTAAGCCAGGAGGTGGCTCGGCGGCGAGCAGCCTTTAAGAATGTCAAGGAGGTGCTGTTCAAGAAGCACGTGAAGTTTGGTCTGCTGTTCCCGGCTCGCCGATGGGTCACGCACCAGGGTCAACACCACTACTTCTCCGAGCCTGAAGAAGCGATGGATTTTGCGAGGGATCAGGGGCTGGTCCCGAAAAGAGGCCCCACGGATGCGAATTAGGGCCCAAGGATTACCGTGGGAAGGTACGCCGAATGGGCCTGGACTGCTGTTCAACGGTTTGCTGGGCCAAAGGTGCCAAGCGGAACATTTGGGACTCTTTCCTTTGTTTATGGACATTGGTTTGGGGGGTTTTCTTTTTTTCTCATGGTTTTTTTGTTTTTTTGCTCTTTTTTCTGTTTTTTCCATTTTGGGCGGATTTGTACTTTTTGTGCAGCTCGCGGAGGACACCGGAGCCGGCTTGCTCCAGTGGGTTGGAGAGGGGGATGGGGAAACAATGGGAATGAGACAGGAAGGCGCCGGAGTGTTGAGTCACCAGGCTAGCAGATTGGCTAGTCAAGGGAGTCAGGTGGGGGGGAGATCACAGCCAGTGGATGGCAGGGGTGGGGGTATCGGGGGATGTGGTTGGGGGGGGGGGGGGGGGGGGGGGTTGTTCTGCTGACGTGGGAGGTACTTGAAATAGGCACTGGAAAGGAGGTCGAGGGTGGAGGCAGCCAACGGGCGGGCTAGGAATGGCGCGACGCACGGGCCGGGGGCCGGCCCGAGAAAGGCTATGGCTAACCGGCGTGGTGGGGGGTGGGTTGTGCCCCCCGACCAGGCTGATCACCTGGAACGTCAAGGGACTGAATGGGCCGGTTAAGAGGGCGCGGGTGTTCGCGCACTTGCGGGCTCTGAGGGCGGACGTAATTATGTTGCAGGAGACACATCTGAAAGTGTCTGACCAGACCAGGCTAAGGGAGGGCTGATTAGCCAGGTCTTCCACTCGGACTTGGACTCGAAGTCCAGGGGGGTGGCAAATCATGATCAACAAGCGGGTGCAATTTGAGGCCGAGGGTATAGCCGCAGACAGGCGGGACAGATACCTGATGGTACGGGGCAGACTGGAGGGGAGAAGAGTGGTGCTGGTGAATATATATGCCCCGAACTAGGATGATGTGGACTTCATTAAAAGAGTGCTGGGGAAGATCCCGGACCTGGACTCTCGCAAGCTAATAATGGGGGGGGGGGGGGGGGGGGGGACTTTAACGTGGTCCTTGACCCGGCTTTGGATCGGTCGTGTCCCAGAACGGGTAGACTCCCAGCAATGGCAAGGGAGCTGAAAGGGTTTATGGAGCAAATGGGGGCAGTGGACCCCTGGAGAGATAGACAGCCGACAGGAAGGGGCTACTCGTTTTACTCGCACGTCCATAAAGTATATTCTAGGATAGATTTCTTCGTACTAAGCAGGGATTGTATAGGGGAGGTAAAGAACACGGAATACTCGGCAATTACAATCTCAGACCATGCCCCGCACTGGGTAGACCTGCAGATCGGGGGAGCGATCTACCAACGCCCGCAATGGAGGCTAGACGTGGGACTGCTGTCGGAGGAGGGGATCTGTGAGAGGCTTCGGCGGTGTATGCAAAATTACCTGCAGGTGAATGACACTGGGGAGGTCTCAGCGGCGAACCTGTGGAGGCGCTAAAGGCAGTAGTGCGGGGGGAACTGATTTCAATTGGGGCCCACAGAGCTAAGGCAGACAGGGCAGAGATGGATAGATTGGTCAGGGAAATGGGTCGGATAGATGAAGAGCACGCGGAGTCCCCGGGGGCGGTTTTACTCAGGGAGAGGCAGAGACTACAGGCGGAACTGGGGGCACTATCCACGAGTAGGGCCGTGGAACAGCTTAGGAAGGCGAGGGGAGCGGAGTACGAGCATGGGGAAAAGGCTAGCAGGCTGTTAGCGCAGCAACTCGGGAGGAAGGAGGCGGCCAGAGAAATAGGTAGAGTGAGGGATGGGGAGGGGCACAAAGTGGAGGACGCGGCAGGATTGAATAAGGTATTCCGGGACTTCTATCGCAAGCTGTATACTTCGGAGCCGCCGGAAGAACTGGAGGAGATTAATAGGTTTCTGGACGGGTTAACCTTCCCAACAGTAGGTGGGGGGGGCGAGTGGATGAGCTGGGGGCCCCGATTAGAGTGGAGGAGGTATTGGGGGGCCTAAAGGCCATGCAGTCGGGGAAAGCCCCGGGGCCGGATGGATACCCAGTAGAGTTCTATAGGAAGTTTTCTGAGCTGGTGGGCCCGGTCTTGGCGAGGGTTTTCAATGAGGCAAGGGACAGAGGGACCCTGCCGCCGACAATGTCGCAAGCCACTATGATGTGGAGATGCCGGCGTTGGACTGGGGTGAGCACAGTAAGAAGTCTTACAACACCAGGTTAAAGTCCAACAGGTTTGTTTCAAACACGAGCTTTCGGAGCACGGCTCCTTCTTCAGGTGAATCTCCGAAAGCTCGTGTTTGAAACAAACCTGTTGGACTTTAACCTGGTGTTGTAAGACTTCTTACTGTGCAAGCCACTATATCACTGATATTGAAGCGGGGTAAAGACCCGGAGGCGTGCGGGTCCTACAGGCCAATCTCCCTGATTAATGTTGACGCCAAGCTCCTGGCAAAGGTACTGGCGGTTAGAATGGAGGACTGTGTACCGGAGGTGATTGGGGAGGACCAAACTGGGTTCGTGAAAGGTAGGTAGCTGGCGGCCAACCTGAGAAGATTACTTAATGTGATAATGATGCCCCCGGCGGGTAGGGAGGTAGAGGTAGTGGTGGCAATGGACGCCGAGAAGGCCTTTGACCGGGTGGAGTGGGACTATCTATGGGAGGTGCTCGGACGGTTTGGGTTCGGGGAGGGATTGGTGGATTGGATCAAATTATTATATCAGGCCCCGAGGGCCAGCGTCAGGACTAACAGAGAAGTGTCGGAGTACTTTAGGTTGTACCGAGGGACCAGACAGGGCTGCCCGCTCTCCCCGCTGCTGTTTGCGCTGGCCATAGAGCCGCTGGCGATTGCGCTGAGAGCCGCAGAGGGATGGAAGGGGATGGTGAGGGGCGGGGTAGAACATAGGGTCTCTCTTTACGCAGACGACCTGCTCCTGTACGTGTCTGACCCAGTGGCCGGGATGGAAAGTATACTGGGAATGCTGAGGAAGTTCGGCCAGTTCTCAGGATACAAATTAAATATGGCCAAGAGTGAAATATTTGTGGTAAAGGCAAGGGGCCAGGAGAACAGACTGAGAGGGCTACCGTTTAGGCTGGTTGAGAAAAATTTCCGGTATTTGGGAATCCAGGTGGCACGAGACTGGGGCAGGCTGCACAAGTTAAATTTGGCCAGGGTGGTGGAGCAAATGAAGGGAGAGTTTCGGAGATGGGATGCACTCCCGCTGTCGCTGGCAGGGAGGGTGCAGACTGTAAAGATGACAATCCTCCCTAGATTCCTGTTTATTTTTCAGTGCCTCCCGTTCTTTATCCCACAATCCTTCTTCAAAAGGGTTAACAAGATGATCATAAGCTTTGTCTGGGCGGGAAAATCCCCGCGGGTGAAGAAGGCGATGTTGGAGAGGAACCGCAGCGAGGGAGGGCTGGCTTTGCCGAGTCTGATTAATTATTACTGGGCGGCCAACATCGCTATGATAAGGAAGTGGATGGTGGGTACGGGGTCTATTTGGGAGCAGGTGGAGGCGGCTTCGTGCAGGGGCTCCAGCTTGGCAGTCCTGGCCACGGCTCCTCTACCGCTACCGCCGGCCATGTACACCACCAGCCCGGTAGTGGTGGCGACCCTGCAGATATGGGGCCAGTGGAGGAGGCATGTTGGGGAGATGGGGGCGTCTGTCTGGGCGCCAATCTGCGACGACCATCGGTTTGCCCCCGGGAGTATGGATGGGGGGTTCCGAGTATGGCGGCGGGCGGGGGTGGGAAGGGTGGGTGATATGTTCCTGGAAGGGAGCTTTGCGAGTTTGAGGAGCTATTTGGGTTGGTAAGGGGAAATGATTTTACGTACCTACAGTTGCGGGACTTTGTTCGTAGACAGGTCCCATCTTTCCCACGCCTCCCGCCAATGGGGATCCTAGACAGAATGGTCTCTGGGGGGGGGGGAAGAAGGGGAGGGTAGAGTCTCGGGTATTTATAAAGTGCTCATGAGGGAGGAAGAGTCCCAGACAGAGGAACTGAAACTCAAATAGGAGGAGGAGCTAGGCGGAAAAATGGAGGACGGGCTGTGGGCAGAGGCCCTGAGTAGGGTACATTCGACCGCGACATGTGCTAGGCTCGGGCTGATTCAATTTAAGGTCGTTCACCGGGCCCATATGTCGGTGGCTCGGATGAGCAAATTCTTTTCCCGCCCAGACAGGTGCGCGGGAGGACCAGCGATCCACGTTCACATGTTTTGGGCATGTCCTAAGCTGAGGGGGTACTGGGAGGGATTTGCGGGGATCATGTCACGGGTGCTAAAAACAAGGGTGGTGATGAGTCCAGGGGTGGCAATTTTTGGGGTTTCGGAAGACCCGGGAGTCCAGGGGGAGAAAGAGGCCGATGTTTTGGCCTTTGCTTCCCTGATAGCTCGGCGACGAATACTATTGGCGTGGAGGGACTCAAAGCCCCCGAAGACTGAATTGTGGCTTGCGGACATGTCGAGTTTCCTGGGTATGGAAAAAATTTAGTTCGCCTTGAGGGGATCTGTACAGGGGTTCGCCCGGAGGTGGCAACCATTTATTGACTTCTTTGCAGGAGAGTGAGCGTCAGCAGGGGGTGGGGGAGGGGTAGAGTAGAAGGGAAAAAATGGCGGGTAGTACCGGTGGGAGAGGAGCGGGCTTGTGCAGTATGTTACGATTGAAGTATTGAAAGTACATGGATGTTTGTACATTTTTGCCTTTTTGCTTTCTTTCTGTTGATGTTTGTAACTGTTTACAAAGCCAAAAACTACCTCAATAAAAAAAAAAATTGGAATTCCAAATGTTTATACATTTCCGATATTTAACTACAATTACGGTGGATAAGTTTTTTTTTTAAGAATAAAGGTTATGGTGTTCGGGCGGGAAAGTGGAGCTGAGTCCATAAAAGATCATCCATGATCTCATTGAATAGCGGAGCAGGCGCGAAGGCCCAGATGGCCTACTCCTGCTCCTAGTTCTTATGTACTGCTTCAAAAAGAGACAGCTTGCCCTTTCCTGGTTTGTGGATCCAATTGGCACTGGCCAAAGAAAGCTGCAACCATCCACTGCTGAGCAACAGCTGCAACAGTCTGGGCACAGTAGTAAAATCTAGTTGGTACAGGTGTGGAAGGAGGAGGAGCAGAGTGGGGAGGGAGGGAAGGGCATGAGTGATTGGGGTTTGGGAGGCAGGTTGGGTGGATGGGTGTGTGATGGAAGCAGAGGAATTGATATAATGTGTGTGCGGGGAGTCCTGTAACTGGAATGTGGAGAGCTTGGCTGCAGCCAACATGAGTATATACATTTTTTACAAATTCCCAATTTATAGGATGTAGCTATAATATGTGAATTTTAACACAATGTTACAATGCTTTTTTTTGGCATTTAGGATTAAATTAATTTGCATTTTATTTTCCTTCCGATGTAAGGCAGCACGAGGCAGTGAAGAGGGAGGTAAATCGATGTGTCCTTGAGTATGGATATTGCTGGCAATGTCAGCTTCTGTTGTCCACTCTAATTGCCCATGAGATGATGATGAGTGAAAATCCTTACAGTACAGGACCGTATGGTGGCGCAGTGGTTAGCACTGCTGCCTCATGGCGCCGAGGACCTGGGTTCGATTCCGACCCCAGGTCACTGTCCGTGTGGAGCTTGCACATTCTCCCATGTCTGCGCGGATCTCACCCCCACGACCCAAAAAGATGTGCGGGGTAGGTGGATTGGCCACACTAAGTTGTCCCTTAAGAATTGGGTACTTTAAAAAAAAAAACTCCCTTGTGTGCAGGAGGCCCATTGAGTCTGCAGCAACCCTGTGAAAGAGCACCTGACCAAGGCTCTCACTCCCCTGCCCTATCCCCGTAACCCCACTTTGTTTTCAGCTACTCTCACCCCAGGTCATCATATAGGTTTGAACCCATTGGCAAGGCTGGTCTTAGGTCATTGAGTTAATTGAATGTGTCTGCTGGATGTTCATTTTCTGAGCAACAATGTGTGATTTCATAGTGACAAATATATTTGAATTATTTTTCTCATTTTGTAGGTGGAACCGTCCCAAGATGTCATTGCAACAGAGACAGGATCGTATTGCTCAAAAGAAGGCCAGCTTCCTCCGGGCACAGGAACACACTGGCGAGAATTGAGAGGGCGCTTTCAGTCATTATTGAATATCATACATCCAATGATTCATATAAACTGTCAAATAAATTTAAAGAAAAAGTGCTTCTGTTTGTGTCAAATGTTAAATATGAAGGGAAAGCAACTGCACTTCAACAGAATTTTACTTATCTGTGATGTCTTTCCCCATCTCGGTTACAGCTGGCAGAGACCTGGTTCAGTCTGAACAGGCAGGCTGTGACTTGTGCTGAGGAATATGAGGCAGCACAAGAAAAAGCTGGGTTGATGGGGCTTTTGTCTCATGCCATCTGAGTCTATAAGGACCAAACACATGCATAGTGGATTGTAGGTTTCTTACCATCAATACTGCTTTATCAGCTGTTAAATAGGAGGAAAAATTTTCTTTTAAATGTACTTGGACATAAAGATCGCAGGTAGAATAATACTTCAGATAACTGTACAAACAGATATTTTCACTATTGGTGTGATCCCAGTTGTTTAAATGCTAGGAGTACACTTGTATCTGAGGATTCCCTAAATCTTGGCTCTGTAATTTGCATTTTGCCTTCCGGTTGTTTGTCTCCACGTTGGTGAGGTAAAGGGAGGGAAATGGGGTCAACTTGAGTAATGGTCATCTTTTGAAGTGGTATGGGATCTTTTATATCCAGTTGAGCAAGCAGACATGGTCTTGTTTGCCATTTTCAACAATCCATCACTCCTTTAGTAATGCACTGAAGTCAACCTGGAGACCATGAGCAAGATGGAAGAAAGCAAGAATGGAGTACAAAAATTGGGACAGTTAAGAGAGAGCACAACGCTGAGGAAGATGAGCTGAAATGGTGTCATATGGTACAACTTCCACTGTTGGATAGCATATTCTCACCTTGAATAGACAAATATAATACACCTACTAATGTTTAATCTGTGTTGTCCAAGTGGCCGACTTAGCTCTAAATACAGAAAATGCAGGCAAGAAAGCACCTAAAATATTTTTCAAACTGCATAGTTCCCTCATGGGAAAACTTAACTAGTCCAAGATAATTTTCCGAAACTGAGACTAACACGACTTAACATATTTCCTGCTTTGAGTTCAACAACTTACAACACAATATTCTGATCAATTTGTCTTCAGCCCAACATGGATGTGATTCTGGAAAACTTATTTATTACAATGAGATCATCTATTACAGTGAGATCATCTAGCTAATGGTGAATTACATCATTTGAAGAAAAGTGATTGTTGAGTAAAAGTAGAATGTCCCTTGGGGCGTTGAGGATCGTTGAGGTACAAATTAGGCATATCAGAGGGAAAAGGGGAGAACATCCAAAGTAAATACACCACTGACGACAAATGTTAAAATCAAAATGAACTGGATGATAAAGCCAGAATAGTAATAGATACAGGAAGAAATTGAAAACAGCGGAATGCAAAGAAAGGTGACCGAAAAAGATAAATTGAACCCAAAAACATTTAATCTAAAAATGCAACTGAAAGGAATGTGGTATGAATTAAGATACAAGCAGCAGAGCAGAGTTTTAGATGAGCACAGAGATTTATGCTGGGTTGAAAATTGACTAGCTGAAAGAGCTTTGGAATAGTCAATCCGAGAGTTAGCAAACACAATGAATGACTCGAGCCAGGGTCAGAGCTAGGTGGTATTACAGAGATGGAAATAGGAGTTTTTGGCATGTGATGAAATGGATATGTGATCAGCTTATCTTGGTGACAACGAGGGCAGCACAGTGTGTTAGCCCTGCCGCCTCACGGCGCCGAGGTCCCAGGTTCGATCTTGGCTCTGGGTCACTGTCCGTGTGGAGTTTACACATTCTTAACAAGCTTGCGTGTGTTTCGCCCCCACAATCCAAAGATGTGCAGGTTAGGTGGATTGGCCATGCTAAATTGCCCCTCAATTGGAAAAATTGAATTGGGTACTCTAAATTTATTTTGAAAAAAATCTTGGTGACAATGGATGTGATTTTCTGCACACCCCCACGACATTAATTGCGGTGGCAGAGGCAGCCTGCCATTGGAAGATTCCACACTGACCTGAGCTGGGAATCAAACCTGGGACCCTGGAACGGCTGGAACATTTTAGCCGAAATCAAAGTTATGGCTGTATTGGTCCAGCTTCAGTTTGGTGGTTCTGCCTTTCCACTATTTAATTGTCTGGATTCAGAAAAGCTGTGATACATGAGAGATGGTGAAGATAAAGCCAAGTACTGCTAGTGTATATATGAAATCAGACAACGGTTTTTGGATGATGAAGTATATTTAATGCCACTAGATACCAGTTAATCTCACTGTTTAATGTAAATGTGTTGTGCCTTTTTAAAACAACAAATGACTGCCTCTGTTAAAATAACATACAGAAAAATACTCCAGGAAATTACCTGTCTCATTATATACGTAAGCCCATAACTGACCATACGAACAATGTTCTGATCGTCCTTTAAATTAGTTATTAACGGTTGAATGATCTTGCCCATTGTTTTAGCAGTTATACTCAATCTTAATGGAATCATGTGAACTACCTTATTGGTACATTTCATCCTGAAATTTAAAAGTTGCTGATTCTGATTGACCCGAGCCTCAAGCAATTATCTGGGTATCCTCAAGGAAAGCAGCTAAAAGTCACAGCCTTCCTCTAAACCTCAGAATAATATTGTGCAGTCACAAGAGATCATTATTTATCTGTAAATATTTTGTCACTTTGCATTGCAAGGTACAAGCAAAATTGTTCATTACACAGCAGAATTACAGGAGCCCTGAGCTCATGTCATCTGTCCATCCTCTTCAAAACTGCACAGTGGAAGCTGGGTTCTGGGAATAAAATGGGAAAACAACGAGATATACGCTCAGGAAACATACAACTGTCAAGCAGGGGCATACAAATAATTTAATGGGACAAAAATAATTAAATGCTGAAGATCTAAAATAACACCTGCATGTAAACAAAAATCTGATTCCGACCAAATAGTCTTGAATATAAAATCTTATGTCAAGCTAACTTGTGTAATTATATCATGTTTTCCATTTCATAATGGAAGTGACAGCTTACTACAATCAAAGATGTATTTGTTTACAGCATCACTTCCCATCAAGAAATCTCTAGTGTGGTGTTCAATCACCCAATGTTTTCTGGTTAATCTACAAACAGGCTCAGCTACCCAAAAGCCCACAGAATTTGTTGACTGCACAAACTTGGGAATAAACTGGATATCAGTTTTAATAAGATTAAACACACACCTGCAAAGATATGCAATATGGTACATAGTGGATTTATATATTTAACCTGCCCGATATCAAGTGTGTCAACACCATGCCCAGGAATGTATTTTTTTTTTTGATTGGTTTGCCTGTTATATTGGGAGTATGAATCTCCAATAGATGGCACGCTCACTGGAAAAGAAAGTCACTTTATATTGCTTGCTATTCAATGCAAGCTTTTCTGTCACCATCAACTTTCCCTTCTGTGGATCCTACCTTCAAACTCACATTATCCAACCCATTAAGCTCAAGTTGTCTGCATTTTGTTTCTTCAACTGTTTGCTTATGTCCTTTTTTTGAGTTTCCTGGGCCTATATTGGAAAGATTAATCAATCATTCGCTTGTTGGTTGAGTTAGACAAAGCAGCAATATCTACCACTCATCCAGCTGTGGAATATTAAAAATGCTACAACCCAGTATCAGAAGAAATGCCTACTTCATAGGAGGCGAACAGTGCAGTGGTGGAGGTAGAGAATATCACAGAAGCTATGGTACCAAGTCCAGAGCAAAGTGGTGGAGATCACAAAGATGGTAATGATGATTGTGGCAGTCACAGTAATGAAAAGCACAAAAGTGAGGCATGGCAGTGGGGTGGACCATTAGAACATACCAGGATGGACAGACCAGGCAGTAGGGACAGTCAATGGCAGCCAAGTAGTCGAGATGGATGGTGACGCTATTTTATTTGGCATTACATACCTACAACTTTGAAAATGTAACCCAATAGTTACCAAGAACTGACTGTCAGTTGCTCATTGATTAAGCAAATCATAAGGAAGATTCCAAACTTGATACCCTGTTGAGACAACTGGCTGACAGCCTCAACTGAACAGAAATATGAGGTACTATGTCTAGTGTGGGCCATTTCTCACTTTCTACCCAATGACTCCACTGAGAAGTACCTGGTTCATCAGGCTGCCATCTGTCCCAAGATAAAAGCCCAAAGTACTTTAGCAAGATTGCAACAAAGTAACATCAGCTCAGCGTCATTCGATCATGTTAAAGGGCAGAATGGTGGCACAGTGGTTGGCACAGTGCCGAGGACCCGGGTTTGATCCTAGCCCTGGGTGACTGGAGAGTTTGCACATTCTCCCCCTGTCTGTGTGGTTTTCACCCCCACAACTCAAAGATGTGCAATGTAGGTGGACTGGACACTAAATTGTCCCTCAATTGGAAAAAAAGAATGGGCACATAAAATTTTAAAAGTCATTCATATTAAGGGAAGCAAGATAAAGGGAAGACAAAAAAAAAGACAAAATTTTCTTCACAATCTCAGAAGGTAGTAAACTGCTGTATGTTCGATGGCGTTTTGAAGTGTAGTCTCTACAGTAATGTAGGTTACAGCAAGTTACCACAAACATCAATGCCCAGATAGATCATTAAAAACATATAACCCTGGAGGAGTTCTCAGAACATATCCATCTCAGGCTTGAATATATTCAATGACTTGGTTTGCATAGCTCTCTGGAGTAAAAAATCCCCAAAATTGAATGCCCTCAAAGAAAACATTTCTCCTAATCAGTCTCAAGTGAGACACCTATTATTCCCAAACTATGCTCCTTTGTTCCAGATTTCCCCCTTTAGGGAAAGAATCCTCATCTACTGGTGAACCCCCCCCCCCTCTCAGAATCTTGCATCTTTAAATAGAATCACCTTCCATTCTTCTAGACTGCATTGAGTAGGCTCAACTTTCTCAATCTGGTCTCATAAGATCCCTTTAGTTGTACTCTCACAAACACCTATACAATTGTAATGATGTGGAGATGCCGGCGTTGGACTGGGGTGAGCACAGTAAGAAGTCATACAACACCAGGTTAAAGTCCAACATGTTCGTTTCAAACACTAGCTTTCGGAGCACTGCTCCTTCCTAAGGTGAAAGAAGAGGTATGTTCCAGAAACATCTATATAGACAAATTCAAAGATGCCAGACAATGCTTAGAATGCGAGCATTAGCAGGTGATTAAGTCGTTACAGATCCAAAGATAAGGGTAACCCCAGGTTAAAGAGGTGTGAATTGTGTCAAGCCAGGACAGTTGGTAGGATTTTGCAAGTCCAGGCCAGATGGTGGGGGATGAATGTAATGCGACATGAATCCCAGGTCCCGGTTGAGGCTGCACTCATGTGTGCGGAACTTGGCTATAAGTTTCTGCTCGGCAATTCTGCATTGTCACGCGTCCTGAAGAACGCTTACCCGGAGATCAGAGGCTGAATGCCCTTGACTGCTGAAGTGTTCCTCGACTGGAAGGCAACATTCCTTCCTGGTGATTGTCACGCGATGTCCGTTCATTCGTTGTTGCAGCGTCTGCATGGTCTCGCCAATGTACCACGCTTCGAGACATCCTTTCCCGCAGCGTATGAGGTAGACAACGTTGGCCGAGTCGCACGAGTATGAACCGCGTACCTGGTGGGTGGTGTTCTCACGTGTAATGGCGATACCCATGTCGATGATTTGGAGCAACTTGCAGAGATTGCCATGGCAGGGTTGTGTGGTGTTGTGTTCACTGTTCTGAAGACTGGGTAGTTTGCTGCAAACAATGGTTTGTTTGAGGTTGCGCGGTTGTTTGAAGGCAAGTAGTGTGGGTGTGGGGATGACCTTGGCAAGATGTTCATCCTCATCGATGTCGTGTTGAAGGCTGCGAGGAAGATGTCGTAGTTTCTCCGCTCCGGGAAAGTACTTGACGACGAAGGGTACTCTGTCGGTTGTGGCCTGTGTTTGTCTTCTGAGGAGGTCGGTGCGGTTTTTTGCTGTGGCGTGTTGGAACTGTCGGTCGATGTCGCAAGACGTGCCAGATCATCAACATGGACACCACCATTACACGCGAGAACACCACCCACCAGGTACGCGGTTCATACTCGTGCGACTCGGCCAACGTTGTCTACCTCATACGCTGCAGGAAAGGATGTCCCAAACCGTGGTACATTGGCGAGACCATGCAGACACTGCGACAACGAATGAACGGACATCGCGTGACAATCACCAGGCAGGAATGTTCCCTTCCAGTCGGGGAACACTTCAGCAGTCAAGGGCATTCAGCCTCTGATCTCCGGGTAAGTGTTCTTCAGGACACGCGACAACGCAGAAATGCTGAGCAGAAACTTATAGCCAAGTGCCGCACAAATGAGTGCAGCCTCAACCGGGACCTGGGATTCATGTCGCATTACATTCATCCCCCACCATCTGGCCTGGGCTTGCAAAATCTACCAACTGTCCTGGCTTGAGACAATTCACACCACTTTTAAACTGGGGTTACCCCTATCTAGATCTGTAACAACAATCACCTGCTAATGCTCGCATTCTAAGCATTGTCTGGCATCTTTGAATTTGTCTATATAGATGTTTCTGGAACATACTTCTTCATTCACCTGAGGAAGGAGCAGTGCTCCAAAAGCTACTGTTTGAAACAAACATGTTGGACTTTAACCTGGTGTTGTAAGACCTCTTACTATACAATTGTAGCAAGACTTCCTTCCTCTTATATTCCATACCCCTTACAATAAAGGCCAATAGTTTAATTACCGTTTACTTGCTGTACCTGTATTCTGACTTGTGTTCCATGTGGAGAACACTCAAATTATTCTTTCGTCACTTCTATTTTAGTACTTTTGTATCCTTCCTACCAAAGTGGATAACTTCATATTTACCCACGTTATAACTCCCATCTGCAAAATCTTTGCCCTCTCGCTTAACCTTTTCTATATGCCTTTACAGACTCGTATCCTCCTCACAACTCGCTTTCCCACCGATCCTTGCATCATCAGAACATTTGGATACAATATAATGTCCTTTCAGCCAAGTCATTTATATAAATTATAAATGGTTGAGGCACCGTCACTGACCCCTGTGGCACGTCACTAGTTAATTTTCCAACCTAAAAATGGCCCATTTATCCGGAATCGGTTTTTTGTTAGCTAATCCTTTATTGAGACTAATATATTACCTCAATAGCATGGGCTTTTATCTTGTATAGTAACTTTTAAGTGGTACCTTATCAAAAATACCTTTTGGATAAACAGCAGAAATAATTTTAATGTCCATTTATAAGTGTTAAAACTGACCTGGCATCTTTAAATACTGTACAACTCAGCCAACGGATTAATGAATATGAATATAAAGTGCTCAATTACAATTTTTTGTAAAACAGATTTTGCAATCTAATTATATAGTTGCAATTCTAATGCATTTTAAAATTATTTCTATTCTAAAGTAGGAAGTAAAAGCCATTTCTTTCTGATTTACCGATTTTTTTCCAGTTTACCATCTTAACATGTAATTTCCTCTAAGCTAAGAGAAGGGTCAATATTAACCAGCATTTTCTTCTGTAAATAAACAGTCATGCTACAAACAATGGTTAAAAAATACATTAAAAACTTCTCATGCTGGGTGAGCGTTTAAAAATCCATTAAAAGAAAGCAGCAACATTTATAACCACAAAATTAAAAACAAAATCTCTAGTGGTTTTAGTTTTTTTGTTTAACAGTAAGGAACAGGGAAATATTGTGAATGATGCTGTTCTGTGCTACATGGTCAAACTGAACCAACTAGAACTATTTACCAAGAAAAAACTTTACCAATGCTGTTCAACTGACATTAAAAATGTTCTTGTTCTGTTAAGAGTTTAGGAATCTTTCGTATGAGAAATTTTCTTCCACAGTAATGTCTTTAGGTTATTTAGTATCAAGGAGTGTTCCATCTCCATTTGGCTTGTTGCTCCTCGAAGAGCTATACAAGAGTAAAGCTGCTTTTCTAGTTCTTCTCTTACATCAGAAGGAGCACCATTTAAAAGGTAGTCTTTCAGCAATGTGCAGACTTTGGTCAGGTTTGGCTGATCCAATTCTGTGGTGCACTGTTTTTTGCTTTGATGGCATGTAGTCTTGCAGTCTGTGCCATACACACAATCCACATCAGTCTCACAGTGGCGGCCTCCAAGTAGTTGCTTGAAACTAACTTCAGGTACAACTTTTCTCATATCGATCATTTTTAAATCATGTTTAGCATTGTAGCCAACGTTATTTGCACTCATGTCACACATAAGGAAGTTACCAAATGTTCCATGAAAGACATCCTCAACAAATTCTAAGAGTCCTATTGAGATCTTAGCTTTTCTGGGCCAGGAAGGAGTAAACCACTGATCCATACTGCGTCTCAGACCAGAAGGAATGAAGAACTCCAAAACCCAAGGAATAGTGACTCCATATAGGTAATTGTAGTGGACCTTTTCTGTTACATAAAGATCTCCGCAAAATCCAATTAGTTTTGGTGTATGCTCCTTATCCTGGAGAATTACTGTAATTAGAAACTCATTGAGCTGCAGCAATGCCCATGTAGATTTTGCTTCTGCGAGGGAGACATGGCCATCTTTATTTCCATCTGCTGCGGTGACAACCAATTTGAGTAGCTTTTGAAGGTTTGTCTGATCACCAAGTTTTTCCTGAGAAAATACAATTATATAATCTGTTCTCATGTTAAATTGATGTTAATTTTGAACATGTATATAAAAGTTTACCTTTAAGAGATTGTAAACCATTTCTCGAAATTCCTCTAAGGAAGTCCCTTTTGTTGGTTTGTCAAATAACACCATTTCCTTTCTCGGCTCCATGTCAGAATCCAAATCAAAGTGGAAAGTTTCTTCAAGTTTGCATTTTAAGACTACCTGTGATTCGTCCCATACTCCCCTGTACACCTTGAAAATGACAAAATGACAGGTGTTCAAAGAATATTTTAAAACACGACATTTTCTGAAATATTTAGGCTTTTAAGAATGTTGGAAAAATATTTCTAACCTTATTTTTCATCCAAAACTGTAGGTGGCTTGATTATTGAATATTTAAACACTGAACAGTTAATAAAACATTGATTATGTCATACAATTTTTGATTTCCATTCTTTAAAAACATTTTGAAATAACTTCAATGGAAATCACACAAGTTAAAAATGAGTAAAACTCCTTTTTCTTCCCAAGGCAGAGGTGCATCAGAATTTGTTCTTCACCTCTGCTTCTGATCACTTGACTATGTGCAGAAACATTGCAGAAGATAGATTGGATCATCTTAGCTTGGCAAATTGCTGAACACAGTCAGCATGACTTTGATGAACGGTCATCATTGTGTCTTTGAACATGCTGCATGTAAAGTGATTGGCACTGTTTGCCATATTTTTGATCTATTGAATTTTTATCATGACATCAGATTAACATCCTGAATATACCTACCACTCGTTTAGCACTCCTAATGTGTTCCTAAAAATTTGGTGTGCTAAATTAAAATCACTTTCCCATAAGCAAACATTTAATGAGGGTGAGTTACATTCCTGACCTGTAATATTTTACATTAAAAATCCATCTGCTGACCGCTGCCGCCGGCCAGGTACTCCACCAGCCCGGTAGTGGTGGCGACCCTGCGGATATGGGGCCAGTGGAGGAGGCATGTAGGGGAGACGGGGGCGTCGGTTTGGGCGCTAATCTGTGATAACCATCGGTTTGCCCCCGGCAGAATGGATGGGGGGTTTCGAGCATGGCGGCGGGCGATATGTTCCTGGAAGGGAGCTTTGCGAGTTTGAGGACCTTGGAGGAGAAATTTGGGCTGGTAAGGGGAAATGATTTTACGTACCTACAGTTGCGGGACTTTGTTCGTAGACAGGTCCCATCCTTCCCACCAATGGGGATCCAAGACAGAATAGTCTCTAGGGGGGGAAGAAGGGGAGGGTAGAGTCTCTGATATTTATAAGATGCACATGAGGGAGGAAGGGTCCCAGACGGAGGAACTGAAACTTAAATGGGAGGAGGAGCTAGGCGGGGAAATGGAGGACGGGCTGTGGGCAGAGGCCCTGAGTAGGGTAAATTTGACCGCGACATGTGCCAGGCTCGGGCTGATTCAATTTAAGGTCGTTCACCGGGCCCACATGACGGTGGCTCGGATGAGCAAATTCTTTGGGATAGAGGACAAATGCGCTAGGTGCGCGGGAGGACCAGCGAACCACGTTCACATGTTTTGGGCATGTCCTAAGCTTAGGGGGTACTGGGAGGGATTTGCGGGCGTTATGTCCCGGGTGCTAAAAACAAGGGTGGCGATGGGTCCAGGGGTGGCAATTTTTGAGGTTTCGGAAGAACCGGGAGTCCAGGGGGAGAAAGAGGCCGATGTTTTAGCCTTTGCTTCCCTGATAGCCCGGCGACGAATACGATTGGCGTGGAGGGACTCAAAGCCCCCGAAGACTGAGTTGTGGCTTGCGGACATGTCGAGTTTCCTGGGTATGGAAAAAATTAAGTTCGCCTTGAGGGGATCTGTACAGGGGTTCGCCCGGAGGTGGCAACCATTTATTGACTTCTTTGCGGGAGAGTGAGCGTCAGCAGGGGGGGTTAGAGTAGAGTAGAGTAGAGTAGGAGGGATAAAATGGCGGGTAGTATCGGTGGGCGAGGAGCGGGCTTGTGCAGTATGTTACGATTGAAGTATTGAATGTACGTGGAGGTTTGCTCATTTTTGCTTTCTTTCTGTTGATGTCTGTAACTGTTTACAAAGCCAAAAACTACCTCAATAAAATTGTTTATTAAAAAAAAAATCCATCTGCTGCCTTGGACCTAAAAAGGCCAAACACACTTCTGTTCCTACTAACATACTACTTTGTCTATTTGCCAGTCACCTGCTGCCTCCTGCCATCCTTCTCACTCCTTCCATGTCAATGCTACCCTCCTCCAACTACTTCACTCTCTCCCGTTCACCATTTCCTTCTCCGATCTCCTCGCTCCCTCCCACACCCTGCTTGCTTCTCTTGAACTTCAAGCTTCCTCCCGCATGTCACTTCCTTCGCCTAAGCATACACCCGTGCCCAACCAGGTGCCCCGATTGGCACTGCAGGCCCCACCCACACATTTCTCTCTCTCCCCCCCCCCCCCCTCCATTTGCCCCCCCCGGTCAGTGCTCCTGTTGCTGGCGCCTCTGTCCCTGCTGCCAGGGGCACAGTTGACTACCACTGCCCTCACTGGGGGCTGCCGTTGGTGTGGCCCTGGGTGGTTCCCTGATCAGTGGCTGCCGGTTTTGGGGGGGGCGGCACGCACCCATATGGCCGGTGTCGCTATACAGAACCAGGGGCCGGGGTGGATGGTCAACAAGACGGCCACTGCAATGGCGGTCGGTACTGGAGCACCACCCCAGTCTTGTGGGGGAGCGGGCTCCCTTCATGCGCGGCCCTAACAGGCCACCCCACTGCCGCAGCCAGCACGGCCGGTGTCCGAGCTGGCAGCCCGCAGTCACCCCATACCATTTCCTATCTCCTCTCTCTCGCTCGTAGCCAGGTTCACAATTTTTAAAATTGCAAGTGAGCCACGCCGTTGGGAAATCGGCCTATCTAAGGCACTGAATTGCGGAGGCCCCACTAATAGAACATAGAAAAATACAGCACAGAACAGGCCCTTCGGCCCACGATGTTGTGCCGAACTTTTGTCCCAGATTAAGAACAAATTAATCTACACCCCATCGTTCTACCGTAATCCATGTACCTATCCAATAGCCGCTTGAAGGTCTCTAATGTTTCCGACTCAACTACTTCCACAGCAATGCATTCCATGCCCCCACTACTCTCTGGGTAAAGAACCTACCTCTGACATCCCCCCTATATCTTCCACCATTCACCTTAAATTTATGTCCCCTTGTAATGGTTTGTTCCACCTGGGAAAAAAAGTCTGATTGTCTGTCTATTACCCTGATCATCTTATAAACCTCTATCTAGTCGCCCCTCACCCTTCTCCGTTCTAATGAGAAAAGGCCGAGCACCCTCAACCTTACCCCGTAAGACCGACTCTCCATTCCAGGCAACATCCTGGTAAATCTCCTTTGCACCTTTTCCAAAGCTTCCATATCCTTCCTAAAATGACGCGACCAGAACTGCACACAGTACTCCAAATGTGGCCTCACCAAGGTTTTGTACAGCTGCATCATCACCTCACAGCTCTTAAATTCAATCCCTCTGCTAATGAACACTAGCACACCATAAGCCTTCTTCACAGCTCTATCCACTTGAGTGGCAACTTTCAAAGATAGACTCCAAGATCTCTCTGCTCCTTCACATTGCCAAGAACCTTACCGCATTCCACATTCACATTTGTCCTTCCAAAATGGACAACCTCACACTTTTCAGGGTTAAACTCCATCTGCCACTTCTCAGCCCAGCTATGTATCCTATGTTTCCTTGCAGCCGACAACAGCCCTCCTCACTATCCACAACTCTACCAATCTTTGTATCGTCTGCAAATTTACTGACCCACCCTTCAACTCCCTCATCGAAGTCATTAATGAAAATCACAAACAACCGAGGACCCAGAATTGATCCCTGCGGTACGCCACTGGTAACTGGGCTCCAGGCTGAATATTTGCCATCCACCACCACTCTCTGACTTCTATCGGTTAGCCAGTTTTTTATCCAACTGGCCAAATTTCCCACTATCCCATGCCTCCTTACTTTCTGCACAAGCCTACAATGGGGAACCTTATCAAATGCCTTACTAAAATCCATGTACACCACATCCACTGCTTTACCTTCATCCACGTGCTTGGTCATCTCCTCAAAGAATTCAATAAGACTTGTGAGGTAAGACCTACGCCCTCACAAATCCGTGCTGACTATCCCTAATCAAGCAATGTCTTTCCAGATGCTCAGAAATCCTATCCCTCAGTACCCTTTCCATTACTTTGCCTACCACCGAAGTAAGACTAACTGGCCTGTAATTCCCAGGGTTATCCCTATTCCCTTTTTTGAACAGGGGCATGACATTCGCCACTCTCCAATCCCCTGGTACCACCCCTGTTGACAGTGAGGATGAAAAGATCATTGCCAACGGCTCTGCGGTTTCATCTCTTGCTTCCCACAGAATCCTTGGATATATCCCGTCAGGCCCGGGAGACTTGTCTATCCTCAAGTTTTTCAAAATGCCCAACACATCTTCCTTCCAAATAAGTATCTCCTCGAGCTTACCAGTCTGTTTCACACTGTCCTCTCTAACAATATAGCCCCCCTCATTCATAAATACTGAAGAAAAGTACTCGTTCAAGACCTCTCCTATCTCTTCAGCCACAATACACAATCTCCCGCTCCTGTCCTTGATCGGACCCACCCTCGCTCTAGTCATTCTCATATTTCTCACGTATGTGTAAAAGGCCTTGGGGTTTTCCTTGATTCTACCCGCCAAGGATTTTTCATGCCTTCTCTTAGCTCTCCTAATCCCTTTCTTCAGTTCCCTCCTGGCTATCTTGTATCCCTCCAGCGCCCTGTCTGAACCTTGTTTCTTCAGCCTTACATAAGTCTCCTTCTTCCTCTTAACAAGACATTCAACCTCTCTTGTCAACCATGGTTCCCTCACTCGACCATCTCTTCCCTGCCTAACAGGGACATACATATCAAGGACACTTAGTATCTGTTCCTTGAACAAGTTCCACATTTCAATTGTGTCCTTTCCTGACACCCTATATTCCCAATTTATGCACTTCAATTCTTGTCTGACAGCATCGTATTTACCCTTCCCCCAATTGTAAACCTTGCCCTGTTGCACGCACCTATCCCTCTCCATTACTAAAGTGAAAGTCACAGAATTGTGGTCACCACCTCCAAAAGGCTCCCCCACTAACAAATCAATCACTTGCCCTGGTTCATTACCAAGTACCAAATCCAATATGGCCTCCCCTCTGGTCAGACAATCTACATATCGAGTTAGAAAAGCTTCCTGGACACACTGCACAAACACCACCCCATCCAAACTATCTGATCTAAAGAGTTTCCACTCAATGTTTGGGAAGTTGAAGTCACCCATGACTACTGCCCTGTGACTTCTGCACCTTTCCAAAATCTGTTTCCCAATCTGTTCCTCCACATCTCTGCTGCTATTGGGGGGCCTATAGAAAACTCCCAACAAGGTGACTGCTCCTTTCCTATTTCTGACTTCAACCCATACTACCCCAGTAGGCAGATCCTCCTTGAATTGCCTTTCTGCAGCTGTTATACTAGCTCTAATTAATAATGCAACCCCACCACCTCTGTTACCACCCTCCCTAATCGTATTGAAACATCTATAACCAGGAACCTCCTACAACCATTTCTGCCCCTCTTCTATCCAAGTTTCCGTGATGGCCACCACACCGTGGTCCCAAGTACCGATCCATGCCTTAAGTTCACCCACCTTATTCCTGATGCTTCTCGCATATAAACACTTCAACCCATCTCCGTGCCTGCACTTCAACCCATCTCCGTGCCTGCAAGTACTCTCCTTTGTCAGTGTTACCTTCCCCACGCCTCATTACACGCTTTGACGTCCTGAACATCAGCTACCTTAGTTGCTGGACTACAAGTCCGGTTCCCATTCCCCTGCCAAATTAGTTTAAACCCTCCCGAAGAGTACTAGAAAACCTCCCTCCCAAGATATTGGTGCCCCTCTGGTTCGGATGCAACCCGTCCTGCTTGTACAGGTCCCACCATCCCCAGAATGCGCTCCAATTATCCAAATACCTGAAGCCCTCCCTCCTACACCATTCCTGCAGTCACGTGTTCAACTGCACTCTCTCCCTATTCCTCGCCTCGCTATCACGTGGCACCGGCAACAAACCAGAGATGACAACTGTGTCTGTCCTGGCTTTTAACTTCCAGCCTAACTCCCTAAACTAGTTTATTAAATCCACACATCTTTTCCTACATACGTCGTTGGTACCAATGTGCACCACGACTTCTGGCTGCTCACCCTCCTCCTTAAGGATCCTGAAGACATGATCCGAAACATCCCTGGCCCTGGCAGGCAACATACCTTCCGGGAGTCTCGCTCACGACCACAGATTCTCCTATCTATTCCCCTAACCATTGAGTCTCCTATCACTATTGCTTTTCTATTCTCCCCCTTCCCTTCTGAGCCCCAGAGCCAGACTCAGTGCCAGAGACCTGGCCGCTAGGGCGTTCCCCTGGTAGGTCATCCCCCCAACAGCATCCAAAACGGTATACTTGTTTTGCAGGGGAACGGCCATGAGGGATCCCCGCACTGTCTGCCCGTTCGTTTTCTTTCCCCTGACTGTAACCCAGCTACTCTTGTCCTGTACCTCTATTACCCCCTCTGCCTCCCAGATGATCCGAAGTTCTTCCAGCTCCAGTTCCCTAACATGGTCTCTGAGGAGCTGGAGTTGGGTGCACTTCCCACAGGTATAGTCAGCGGGGACACCGGTGGTGCCCCTCACCACCCACATCCTACAGGAGCATGCAACTGCCCTAACCTCCATCCCCTCTTACTTTACAGAATACAGCTGCACTGTGGACCAATTGGAACTCCACCCTCCGACTCTGCTCCCAGTCAGCTGCACTCTGTCAACTCCCGGCTCCCTTCACGCTCTTTGAGGAAATTTAGGAAATGAAATGAAATGAAAAAGGAGCACCTTATTCCCTCCTCACCCAACTCCCTCAGTCACCAAACTCACTATAGCACTCAAATGCACCCAAATTCAGCACTGATATGCCTACTGTACTTTCAGGCTGCGTGGTGAGCGACGTATTTGCGCCATTTTGGGGGGCCGGAGAATCACGATTTGGCGTCAAACCGGTGTCTACCGCGATTTCGGCATCAGAAGCTATTCTCCGCCCGATCGAGTTTCCCAATTTCAGCATTGGCTAACGGAGAATCCAGCCCCATAGGTTTGTGCCACCTGGCCTGGACTAACATTCAGTGCGTTGAGGGGGGTTTAGAGAGGTTCAGAGAACTGTGTTTGGAGGGTAGGTTTGCTGGTTTGGAAAAGATTTCAGAAGTTCCTTATGTGCAGATGTTGGTGATGGAGCGTGCTTCATTGGAAGTAAAGGAGAAGTGAGAGGACGAGTTGGTTTTGGTTTTGGGGGAGGGGTGTGTGGAGCAAAGCTCTGCATAGGGTCAACTTCACCTCCTTTTGCGCAAGGTTAAGCTTGATGCAGTTTAAGGTGGTGCATAGGTCACATTTGACTAAGGCTTGTACGAGTGGGTTCTTGCCGGGGGTGAAGGATAGATGTGAGAGATGTTTTAAGGTGCCGGCGAACCGTACACAGATATTTTGGTCTTGCCCCAGGCATAGTGATTTTTGGGTTTCTCAGGGATTCTGGGGATTGAGGTAGAGCCATGTCCAATGGTGGCATGTTTGGAGTTCGAGACTTGCTGGACCTGCAGGAGGGGAAGAAGGCTGATGTTTTGGCCTTCGCCTCTCTAATAGCCTAGTGGCGATTCTTGCTTGCGTGGAGGTCCCCAGTGCTGCCCAAGGCTTCAGCTTTGGTAGGGGGCTTGATGGATTTTCTGCACCTGGAGAAGATAAAGTACACTATGAGGGGATCGGTGGAGGGGTTTTACTCAAGATGGCGGCGGTTCATTACCTTTTTTAAGGAGCTGGTTACCGTCAGCTGTTAGGTGGTGATGGGGTTAGGTCTTAGTAGAGGGCTGAGTTAGGGTGAGGGGGATATTTTGTTTTTTGTAATAATGTAAAATTTGTTGGAATGGTTTAACTATTTTCAAAATAAATTTTGAGCACCCAATTTTTTTTCCAATTAAGGAGCAATTTAGCATGGCCAATCCAACTAGCCTTTGGGTTGTGGGGGTGAAACCCATGCAGATGTGGGGAGAATGTGCAAACTCCACACAGACAGTGACCTGGGGCCGGGTCCCGGCTCAAACCCAGGTCCTCAGCGCTGTGAGGCAGCAATGTTAATAACTGCGCAATGTGCCGCCTCTGGTTTGACTATTTCATATGTTATAAACAAGACTTTTAAAATAAAATATATTTTTTAAAAAGGGGGTGGGAGTGAGTGAAGGGGTCAGGTATGGGAATTCACAAGCGAAAGGAACCAAGGAGGTTTGGAGAGAGTAACAGTGAACAAAGTAGTGGTGTGTGATGTGTTGGGTAAGCTGAGTCTGTGAGGACTGTGTTTACCATAGCAGTGAGAGAGACAGGCTTCCAACATTTGAAGAAATGCAACTCTATTTTATTGAACTATCAACTGTTAAACACACTTAACTGTGGGTTGACACTATGCTGAGTTGAGTGGAGACTTGAGGCTAACCTAACCAGACTATCTCACTACCACATGGTGGATGTTCTAGTTGTTGCTCACAGGCGCTGACTGTCTCAGAGGCTGCATCCCAAGAGAGCGGGAAAACTAGTGCCCTCTGGCTTTATAGTGGCCGTGTCCTGTCTGGTGATTGGCTGCTGTGTTCTGTGTGTTAATTGGTCATCCTGTGTGCCAATCAATGTCTGTCTGTGCACCATCATATACTTGTGTGTATATTATGACAGTGTGTTTAAACGAAAAGACTGAGCTTGAACAGTTACCATCTGGTTCTTGGTCCGTGAACAGCAATTGCACTAAAATGAAAACGGAGGCAGTGCTATCTGGGTAATTTTAACATTATTAACAAACTACGCAAAAATGAAAGCGTATTAAGAGAACACACTTTAATTACAAGTTCCCGTACTAATAAAAGTTAATTACAAGCGATTGTATAAACTTCAGACCTTGCCACACCTTTAACAAATTATCGGAAAACAAAACTCAAATAATGGTTTCAACAAAAGAGAAAAAAAAGCTGCCAAATCAACATGAAGCACAAAGATACTGGTGGGTTATGAATAAACAACAAAAGAGAAATATGGGGACCTCCTACAAACCTCGATAGCATTCACTACATGTCCAAGGGCTCCTCAGGGAGCAAAGTAGGTTTAAAAAGCAGAATAAACAAAGCTCATTAAATAAATCAAAACCACGAGGATTTAAAACAGGATGGGCATGAAGTGAAATGAAAGACACCATAGGATCAGAGGCTGCTTTCCCCTGTTCACAGAGAGCTGACTGGTGGTGATTTAACCCGAGGGTCACCTTATGAATAACCTTAGCTCGTACAGGAATTGAACCCACACTGTTGGCGTCACTCTGCATCATGAACCAGCCGTCCAGCTAACTGATCTAACAGAGGAGCACCAGAAAGAAACCCACGCAGACACAAAAAATACAAACTCGACAGAGGTAGTCACACAAGGTCGGAATTTAACCTGGTCCCTGGCGCTGAGAGCAGCACTGCTAACCAATGTCACCGTAAACAAAAAACTGGAGATCCGAGTTAGAAACATAAAACATCACTGGTTGGTCAATATTTTTAAGGTGGAAAGTGGGTAAAAGAAAGATGAAATTGATTACAGGTTTGCACCTGTGAAGTCTCCAATCTCCAACATTTACTCATGCAGGAATGAATAGAAAACTGTTGTTTCTGCCCATTCTCTTACCAGCCTCCCCGGACAGGCGCCGGAATGTGGCGACTAGGGGCTTTTCACAGTAACTTCATTGAAGCCTACTCGTGACAATAAGCGATTTTCATTTTTAATTTTCTTAGACGAGAAAAGTGAAAAAGAACAATTTTATAAAACAGCACTTTGACTCTTGGTTGACCTTCTCTCAGTCTGCACACTTGTGACAGCTTCAAACTCTCAGGATTCAAATCATGCCTTTGCTCAGACAGACAAATTGAGCTGGAAGACCACCAGATGGTGCTGTAACATTTATTTTGGATTTTGTTTATTGTCACGTGTACCGAGGTACAGTGAAAAGTATTTTTCTGCGAGCAGCTCAACAGATCATTAAGTATATGAAAATAAAATACATAATAGGGCAAATCAAATATTGGTTTCAACAACAGAAAAGCTGCCAAATCAACATGAAGCACGAAAGATACTGGTGGGTCAGGAATGAACGAAAGAGAAATGAGGGGACCTCCTACAAACCTCAATAGCATTCACTACAAATCCTAGGGCTCCTCAGGGAGCAAAGTAGGTTTAAAAAGCAGACATAAACAAAGCTCATTAAATAAATCAAAACCACGAGTTTCAAAACAGGGTGAGCATGAAGTGAAATGAAAGGCACCATGGGACCAGAGGCACACAATGTAACTACATAACACCGGCATCGGGTGAAGCACACGGGGTGCAGTGCTAATGAGGTCAGTCCATAAGAGGGTTGTTTAGGAGTCTGGTAACAGCGGGGAGGAAGCTGTTTTTGAGTCTGTTTCTGCGTGTTCTCAGACTTCTGTATCTCCTGCCCGATAGAAGAAGTTGGAAGAGTGAGTAAGCCGGGTGGGAGAGGTCTTTGATTATGCTGCCCACTTTCCCCAGGCAGCAGGAGCTGTAGATTGAGTCAGTGGATGGGAGGCAGGTTCGTGAAATGGACTGGACTGTGTTCACGACTCTCTGAAGTTTGTGATCTTGGGCTGAGCAGTTGCCATACCAGACTGTGATGCAGCCAGACAGGATGCTTTCAATGGTGCATCTATAAAAGTTGGCAAGAGTTAATGTGGACATGCCAAATTTCCTTAGTTTCCTGAGGAAGTATAGGCGCTGTTGTGCTTTCTTGTGGTAGCGTCGTCGTGGTTGGACCAGGAAAGATTTTTGGATTTGTGCACTCCTAGGAATTTGAAACTGCTAACCATCTCTACCTCGGCCCCGTTGATGCTGACAGGGTGTGTACAGTACTTTGCTTCCTGAAATAAATCAGCAGCTCTTTTTGCTGGCATTGAGGGATAGATGTCGTCACTACATCACTCCACTAGGTCCTCTATCTCCCTCCTGTATTCTGACTCGTCGTTATTCGAGATCTGGCCCACTATGGTCGTATCGTCAGCAAACTTGAAGATAGAGTTGGAACAAAATTTTGCCACGCAGTAGTGTCTACAGGGAGTATAGCAGCCTTGTAGAGCCCCGGTCTCGAGGACTATTGTGGAGGAGGTGTTGTTGTTTGTTCTTACTGATTGTGGTCTGTTGGTCAGAAAGTCGAGGATCCAGTTGCAGAGTGTGGAGCAAAGTCCTAGGTTTTTGAGCTTTGATAGGAGCTTGGCTGGGATTATGGTGTTGAAGCGAAGCTGTAGTCAATAAATAGGAGTCTGATGTCGGAGTCCTTGTTGTCAAGATGCTCTAGGGACGAGTGTAGTGCCAGGGAACTGGCGTCTGCTGTGGACCGGTTGCGATGGTATGAGAATTGCAGTGGATCAAAGTGTTCTGGGAGTATGGAGGTGATGCGCTTCATGATCAACCTCTCGAAACACTTCAATAGGACTGAAGTCAGGGCCACCGGACGGTAGTCATTGGGGCATGTTGCCTGGTTCTTCTTTGGCACCGGTATGATGGTGGTCTTCTTGAAGCAGGTGGGGTCCGCGAACATATCTGCCAGCTGGTCTGCGCTGGCTGAGTGCACAACCAGGGATCCCATCCGGAACCGTCGCCTTCTGAGGGTTCACTTTCAGGACGGCTGAACTGACTTCGGAAGCTGTGATCGTGAGTATGGGTGTGTTATTGGCTGCTGGGCACTTGACAGCGGATCGTTGAGTTTCCTGCTCGAACCGAGCATAGAATGCATTGAGTTCATCAGGGAGGGGTATACATAAATTTAACCTTGCAAGCCAAAGGCAATATAAATACAAATATACATTTTAATTTTATATCTTTAAATTTATTTCAGTTGAAAAGTTCATTTAACAATATAGGAATTCAGAAAAGTATTTCAATTTACAGGTTGTGATGTTTTCATGTATATTTTCTGATGAAAAATATCCAATAGAACTGAACTACAACATTTACATTTATTTTATGGGAAAATGTGATTTTTTAAAAAAGTCGTTTCACTTAAAAATCACAATTTTCAGCAACACAACTACAACTTTAAATGGTCTGACAAGGCAGCAATTGCGTTGTGTGTACTTTCTCCCACACAGACACCTTCAACCAACTGATTAGCAAGACCAAATTCAGGGGAATAAAAGGGCAAAATGTGAATTATAAATGGTAGGTAAAGATTACGTGTCTCGTGGTAATTCTTCAAAAATCTGATCTGAGTGAATAACCTGTAAGCCCGAGTAGTGAGAGTAGAATGAGAAAACAATGTTGACAATTGGTTTAAATTTGAAAACAGGCTCAAGAATGAAAAATAATTGCAGATCACAAGGTGTGAATGTTTCATTTTGATGGCATCTAAAGTCCATATCTTGTCACGTTGGTGTTTGCACAATCTCTACACTTTCCTGAACCCGTCAGGTTAATCATTAGCAGTTGAAAGTTCAATTTTCACAGGTGCAATCATGAATGGCCATGTGATTTTTTTAAACTTATAGAAAAAGCACTGGATGTTTTTTTATTTTAACATAATTTTGTTGCACATGTAAACTGTTCCCAACAAAGACAGACAAGTATAAATACAATTTTATCTAGGACAGTTTTTCCGCTCACACCGAAATAGAAACCACCACCCTCCATAAAAGAGTGTCTAACAACGCAGCTTGTACCTATCGATGGATATTAAATAACCAGTAGTTTAAGAAAATAAGGTTAACAGGAGTTGGGTACTGATTAGTTCATTATACTCAAATGTGCATGAAGAAGAATCAACCAACACAGAGAAATTGTGTTAGATTAGAGAAGTATGCTCTGTAATAAACAGTCTTTAACACTGTGCCCATCCAAGAAGGCAAAGCCATGCCCCAGGCTATTCTGCGTCTGGATTTGGCTGGTCATGATCTGACAGACTACCTCAAAGAACATAGAACATTACAGCGCAGTATAGGCCCTTCGGCCCTTGATGTTGCGCCAATCTGTGAAACCACTCTAAAGCCCATCTACACTATTCCCTTATCATCCATATGTTTATCTAATGACCATTTGAATGCCCTTGTTGGCGAGTCTACTACTGTTGCAGGCAGAGCATTCCACACCCTTATTACTCTCTGAGTAAAGAACCTACCTCTGACATCTGTCCTATATCTATCTCCCCTCAATTTAAAGCTCTGTCCCCTCGTGCTAGACATCACCATCCGAGGAAAAAGGCTCTCACTGTCCACCCTATCTAATCCTCTGATTATCTTGTATGCCTCAATTAAGTCATCTCTTAACCTTCTTCTCTCTAACGAAAACAACCTCAAGTCCCTCAGCCTTCCCTCATAAGATCTTCCCTCCATACCAGGCAACATTCTGGTAAATCTCCTCTGCACCCTTTCCAATGCTTCCACATCCTTCCTATAATGCGGCGACCAGAATTGCACGCAATACTCCAAATGCGGCCGCACCAGAGTTTTGTATAGCTGCAACATGACCTCATGGCTCCAAAACTCAATCCCTCTACCAATAAAAGCTAACACACCGTATGCCTTTCAAAGATTCAAAGAGGCTACTCTGTCACCACCATGGTGGAGGGAAAAACTTTTTGTGACATCACGGAGAAGCTCAGCTGTATTGCACTGGACTTTGAACAGGAGATGGCCACTGCTGCTTCCTCCTTCCCTGGAGAAGAGTTGCCTGATGGGCAGGTAATCACCATTGGCAATGAGCGATTCAGATGCCCCGAGGCCCTCTTCCAACCATCCTTTTCTGGGTACGGAATTCTGTGGTTTACACAAGACCACTTTCAACTCACCATGAAGTGTGATGTAGATATCAGGAAGGATCTGTATGCTCCCAGATTCGATCCTGGCTCCGTGTGGAGTTTGCACATTCTCCCTCAGTCTGCGTGGGTTCGCCCCATAACCCAAAGGATGTGTAGGCTAGGTGGATTGGCCATGCTAAATTGCCCCTTAATTGGAAAAAATGAATTGGGGACTCAATTTTTTTTTTTAAAAAGGAACGATCTGTATGCTAACACTGTCCTGTCTGGTGGTACCACTATGTATCAAAGAACAAAGGACAATACAACACAGGAACAGGCCCTTCAGCTCCAAGCCTGCACCGATCATGTGTCCTATCTAGACCAACTGCCTGTATCCTCTATACCCCGTCTGCTCACGTTCTTATCCAGATAAGTCTTAAAGGTCGCTAACGTATCTGCCTCAACTTCCTCGCTTGGCAGTGCTGCCTGTGTAAAAAATTTTCCCTGCAAATCTCCACTGAACCTATCCCCTCTCACCTTGAATCTGTGCCCACTTGTAATTGTCATTTCCGCCCTGGGAAAAAGCCTTCAACTGTTCACCGTATCTATACCCCTAATAATTTTATAAACTTCTATCAGGTTGCCCCTCAGTCTCCGTCTCTCTAGGGAGAACAATCCCAGGTTATTGAATCTCTCCTCATAGCTAATACCCTCCATACCAGGCAGCATCCGGATAAACCTTTTCGGTACTCTCTCCAAAGCCTCCACGTCCTTCTGGTAGTGCGGTGACCAGAATTGAACACAGTATTCCAAATGTGGCCCAACTAACGTTCAATACCCTGCACTATGAAGACAAGCATGCCATATCCTGGCATTGCAGACCATGTGCAGAAGGAGGTCACAGCTCTTGCTCATGAAAATCAAGATTATTGCCCCACCTGAGCGTAAATACTCAGTCTGGATTGGAGGTTCCCTCAGTAATAAAAAAAAACAAAGTGCCTAGTCTCAGCGTCTCCTTCACAACCAGGCTTGGGGGTTTGTCAAAAATCAGCCCATTAACATGACCTTGCTGCTCCAAAAATATTGTTTGAAAATACATTACTTTAAAACATTTAAAAATGTTAACTTGAACAATTTAGAAGACAAATTCCAAGCAATGTTCTTACCTGATTATTAGGTTTATTAGAGAGGCACTTGCCAAAATAGAGTGTACCCTTATCGCACAAACTGCCACATGCTGATCCAGCAATAATCCCTTTCTTGTATTTATCACACTAGAAGAGAAATAACACAAAGATATAAAGGTCCTTTCAGAAACTTTATCATACAAAGGACATTCTGAATTTTAAAGAGCTTCAAAAGATTTAGACTTGCAAGCAATTAAAGCTGTCCTCTTGATTTGATGGACACATTTTTACTTGCTAAAACTAAATCATTATGTGAATAAGGAGCTACTGGCAAGGTCAGCATGGAGGCGCAGTGGTTTAGCACTGTGGCCTCACGGCGCCAAGGTCCCAGGTTCGATCCCGGCTCTGGGTCACTGTCCGTGTGGAGTTTGCACATTCTCCCAGTTTGTGTGGGTTTCGCCCCCACAACTGAAAAGATGTGCAAGCTAGGTGGATTGTCCACACTAAATTGCCCCTTAATTGGAATAAAATGAATTGGGTACTCTAAATTTATAATTTCCCATCCCTAATGGAGAAGGTGGTGGTGAACTGATGAAGTGGTGGTGAATGGTTCTTGAACCATTGTTGACCTGTGGCAAAAATAACCCCAAACAACTTTTGCAGCAGTTTAGTACAACTGTGTGGCTTGTAAGGCTATTTCAGAAGCATTTAGGAGTCAAGCACTTTGCTCTGCCTCTGAAGTCACATGAGCAGGCCAGACTGTGCAAGGACAGCAGACTTTCTTCCCAGATGGGTTTTTACAACAACATAAGAAAATGCCACTCTCTCAAGCAAGCCCCTTTCTGCACAAATTCCTTCACATTTCCACATCACCACGTTTTTCTCTACTTTGGGGAAAATTATGTTCCTTCTACTACCTCCTATGAATCATGATGTGGAGATGCCGGCGTTGGACTGGGGTGAGCACAGTAAGAAGTCGTACAACACCAGGTTAAAGTCCAACATGTTTGTTTCAAACACTAGCCTTCGGAGCACTGCTCCTTCCTCAGGTGAATGAACCCGAGGAAGGAGCAGTGCTCCGAAAGCTAGTGTTTGAAACAAACATGTTGGACTTTAACCTGGTGTTGGAAGACTTCTTACTGTCCTACGAATCAAACAGTACTACTGCCTCCACCAAAACAGAAAATGCCGGAAAATCTCAGTTGGTCTGGCAGCAGAGAAAAGAGCTAATGTTTTGAGTCCAGATGACCCTTTGACAAAGTGCTACTGCTGTCTCTTTAACCCTCATCTTCCTCCATGACAAATATTTAATTCATTTCATTTTAAGATGCAACTATCTCCAATTTATTTCACTTTGGTAATTTCTTCCACATATTAAAACAGCACTTCAAAATGCACTCAAGTAACTATAATGTACTTTTGGATGTGCAGAGGTTGTGAAAAGCACTCTATAAATGCAAGATATTTTCTTGTACATCCATGGATCCCCAAGCCATCAACACATTTCATTGTTCCCTTACTGGCATATAGTATCTGTTAAAACCCACATGGGTCTTACGGGATAGGAATGATTAACTACCCCTTGGATCTTGCAGAATACGAGCTCCCCCGATAAGGGGACCTTTAACAATTTCTGGCTACATACAAATAGAGTCAGTCAGTAAGGCACCAGCTGGAGAAGACGCAGTAGGGAACTACTGGAGCTGTATATAGCGGTAGTTGTAAAATAAAGTAAGTTTTAGTTTTGACAACTCAGTGCGGACTTTGTGGCTATTTCCATTTTCCCCCCCCCCAATTAAGGGACAATTTAATATGGCCAATCCACCTACCCGGCACCTCTTTGGGTTGTGGGGGGTGAGACCCACACAGGCATGGGGAGAATATGCAAACTCCAAACGGACAGTGAGCCAGGGGCGGGATAGAACCCTGGCACTCGCCGCCCATGCCTGCATCAAGGGGCCAAGGTGGAGATGGTCGACAGCTTCAAATTCCTAGGTGTGCACAACACCAAAATATCTGATCCAACCATGTCGAGGCTACAACCAAGAAAGAACAACAGTGCCTTACTTTCGCAGGAAACCAAGGAAATTCGGCATGTCCTCATTCTGACTCTTACAACCTTCACAGTTGCACCAGAGAAAGCATCCTATCTGGCTGCATCACAGCCTGGTATGGCAACTACTCGGCCCAAGACCGTAAGAAACTACAGAGTTGCGAACACCTCCCAGTCCATCACACGACCCTGCCTCACATCCACTGAGTCTGTCAACACCTCCCGCTGCTGTAGGAAAGCGGGCAGCAGAATCAAAGACCCCTCCCACCCAGCTTATTCACTCTTCCAACATCTTCTATTGGGCAGGAGATACCAAAGTCCGAGAACACGCACTAACAGATTGTTACCTGCTGTTACCAGACTCCGAAACGCCCCCATTATCTGATATGACTGTTTCACACATCTTCGCTACTGAGCAGTACTACATTCCTGTATGCTTCACCTGATGCATGTGTCTATGTATATACGTTGTCTCTCGCAAACTCGGTTTCCTGCAGTGTACCAAAATGATATCCACCCCCATTGTCGGTCACCCAGAGGCTGGCTGGGTACAGCATCCCGAACTTCACCCCCTTCTTAAAAAGAGGGCACCCATCACTCGGTTAAAACCCAGCCTCCTCTTGGCCAGCTCTGTACCCAGGTCCTGGTATACCCGAAGCTCGTTACACTCCCAGGTGCCTGGTCCACCTCAAGATCCTTTATCAAGGAACCGGCGCAACCGCACCACCATCGCCCTCGGTGGCTCGTTAGACTGCGGCTTCCTCATCAGCGCCCTGTGCGAAGACTCCCTCCCCCAGCACTTTGGCTACATAAGGCCCAGCGTCCGCTTCCTCAATGCCCACTGGCAACCCCACAATCCTCAGATTCTGTCTCCGGGAGATCTTCTACCTTCTCCTAATGCTGCTTCTGGATCTCTCTCAAATCCCCATTTTGGCCGGCAACGAAGTAAGCTGCGCCTCATGTTCCCCCACCTTCTGGATTGCGTGGCTTTGGGTCTCCAGCCTCAGCTTCTCACGGTCGATTCACGCCTTAAAAGCGGGTCCACCGTCTTTGCCAGGTCCTCCAGAGACTCCTTTCTCTGCTGGCTGAATGTCTCATTCAAGAAGTCCACCAGCTGCTCCACCGACCATTGAGACGGCAGGGCCGACCCCTTGCCCTCCGCCATCTTTCCCTTTTGCCTAAAACCACTTCTGGTCCACGAATCCATCCACCCTTGTAATACACTCTTCCTCCACCACTCATGCACCTTTTTCCAATCAAAACATCCACCCGTTAATTGGGAAAAAGGACCAAATAAAAAAAACCGTTACAAGCGGGAGCTGCCAAATGTGCAACCACTCATACCATGGCCGCCACCGGAAGTCTGTCCCTCCCTTTTACTTCTTGATTTTCAAATAACATTTGGAAGCTTACAAAGTCTTCTTCAGTGAAGACAGACACAAAATAAAAGTTCAACACTTCTGCCTTTTCCTTGTTTTTCATGAATTTTTCCCAAAAAACCTATTTCCTGTTTAACTGTTTGTAGAAACACTTGCTATGGTTTTTACATTTCTAGTTATCTTTCTCTCATACTCGTGACTTCTTTATTTAGCCTTGGACAATGTATCCCTTACCTGGAGTCTTTTTCTCTCAATGGAATAAATCTTTGCAGAGAGCTATTGAGTATCTCCTTAAAGTCTGCTACTGCATCTGACCTCCCTTTTAACCTAGTTTCCCAGTTCACTTTAGCCAACTCTGCCTTCATACCCCTATATTCACCTTTATTTAGGTTTAAAACATTTCTCAGCTTCAAAGTGAACGTGAAATGATATGATTATGCTGCTCCTTTACTATGAGGTCATTGACTAATCCTGTCTCAATGCACAATACTAGGTTGACAACAGCCTGTTCTCAGGTTCGAGCCACAACCTCCTATTCTAAGAAATTGTTCAGAAAAAAAAACTCTTTCCAGATTACCTTTCTCAGTCTGATTTGGCCAATCTATGGGTAGATGAAAGTCGCCCATCATTATTGTGGTTACTTTCTTACGTACCTATTTATTTCTTCCTACATACTCTGTCCTACTGTAACATTGTTAGGGGTCCAACTGTAACACTGTTAGGGGGGGCTATAAATTACTCCCACAAGTGACTTCCAACTTTTGCTATGTCTTATCTCGACCCATACTGATTCTATATGTTGCGCTTTATAACGGAGGTCTTTTCCCACTATTGTATGGCCATCCTTAATTAACAGAGCTACCTCATCACCGTTACTAGCTTCCTGGCTTTCAAAATGTCAAATACACTTCGATAGTCAAGATGTTCGTCACCCTGCAACCATGTCCTTTGTCCAGTCTATCACGTCATACTTATTTACTGTGCTATCAATTCATCCATTTTGTTACAATGCTGCACGCATTCAGATACAGAGCCGTTAAATCTCTTTTTACCATTTTTGCAATCTCAGGCCTTTATCTGCTGATGCACACTGTTGTAAGCTCTGTCCTTTCCTGTCACATTCTAGTTATCATGATCCAAATTGCTACCTGCTCTATTAACCTTGTTGTTTCCCTTTGATTTACCACCTCTCCTCTCACATGATCACTTCCCATCCCCTCATTATTTATTCATTCATTAATTTTTGAACGCATTTTATTCAAACCTGTATCAAAGTAGGTTACAGCAAATAAACACCCCGGGAAACATTCTTTCCAACAATCAGCTTTACAGTTCTCCTTTGCCACCCACTTCTCCCCCCACCCCCCTGTGACGAACAGCTCTTCAAACACGGTCAGAAACATCCCTCACCTTTTCTCAAACTCCCCTGCTGAGCCCCTTAACTCATACTTTATCTTCTCTAACCGCAGGAAGTCATACAGGTCACCCAACCATGCTGCTACCCCCGGCGGTGATGCCAACCACCACTCCAGCAAAATTCGTCGGCGTGCAGAGAGGCGAAGGCTAAGACATCGGCCGTCCTTCCCTCCATGAGCTCTGGCTTTTCTGAAACCCCAAATATTGCCACCAAAGGGTCCGAGCCCACTCCCTCCTCCACTATCCTGGCTAAGACCGCGAACAGTCCCGGCCAGAATCTTCCCAAATTTTCACAACCCCAAAACGTGCGTCCAATTCGCTGGCCCCTGCCCACACTCATCTGCTACCCCCTGAAAGAACCCACTGATTCTCGCCCGAGTCATATGCACACTGTGCACCACCTTAAACTGTATCAGGCTCATCCTTGCACAAGAGGAGGTCCCGTTTACCCTTCGCAGTGCCTCACTCCATTCTCCCCGATTGATCTCCATTCCCAACTCCGCTTCCCATTTCTCCTTGATCTTCACCGCCCGCTCACCTCCCCGCTCCCCCAGCCACTTCTATATATCCCCAATTCTTCCCTCCCTTCCAAATCCAGAAGCAGCAGTCGCTCCAGCATGGTGTATCCCAGCAATCTAGGGAACCCCTTCCAGAACGTTCGTGCAAAGTCCCTAACCTGTAGATACCGGAATTCACTCCCCCTCGGCAGCTCTTCCCTCTCCCTTAGCTCCTCCAGACTGGCAAACCCTTCCTCCAAATACAAATCCCTCACCTTGACCAGCCCCACCTCCCGTATACACTATCCATCCCCCCGGCTCAAACCCATGATTCTCTCACAGCAACGTTAGCACAGACATCCCTTCCACCCTAAAATGCCTCCTCAGCTGATTCCATATTTTCACCGTGCACCACTGGGCTCCCTAAATACCTACTCGGAGTCATTGGCAATGCTGCCATCACCAAAGCCCTCAAACTAGACCCCTAACAAGATTCCTCCTCCATCCTAACCCACTCTACCCCTTCTCCTTCCCACCACCGCCGCACCGTGTCCACATTCTCATTATTTATTTTAATACCCTCTCTACCACCCTAGTTATACAACTTGCCAGAGCACGGATCCCAACATGGTTCAGATGAAGACCACCCAAAAATCAAAGTGACTTCAACATTTAAGCATCAGGTCCCAGAGCTGAATCCTGACTCTAAAGACTCTTATTTTTTGTTTTGAGACATGGATGAACAGGACTGCCGATTAACTTTTACCAGAAGAATGGAACATTTATTAAACAAGGATTAGCTATAATAAACAACAACTCCACCTCAACTACATCTTTACAGATGTACACAGATTTGTAAGTGTAACGAAAGCTACAAAATATATCTTTTTCTCTTACATTTCTCAGTCAGTACACAGTCCATGCAAAGCAATAGGCCCACTATGGTCAGATACATTATAGCCTGAAATCAAGTGAGAGGTGCCACCCATTAGAACTTTCTCATCAAATCCCACGTGAGACCTCCGACTTCTCCACTAGCATTTCCAAAATGTTCCATGTTCTTCCTCTCAAAGAACATGGTTGTGTTTCCCCAAATAACACACTCTCTTGATGTCTTCGTCAAGGATCCACTTCCAGGATTTCTATCTCTCCTTTCAGTATTTCTCTTCCATGGATTATCAGTGCAATCAAGTTTTCACACAACCTCTCAGGTACCCATTGTTGCCAGTAGAACATTACTGCTTCACAGGCTGCATTAGGGGCTCAACAAACTTTTGATTTACTCGGATGTCTAGCTTCTCACTGAGCCGACTTTAAATCTAGTTCTTGCAGCAGTCTCTTCAACTCTGTGCACTCTCTTTGCTTTTTACCCAACAGAAAATGAAAAAATTGAAATTAAAATCGCTTTTTGTCACAAGTAGGCTTCAAACGAAGTTACTGTGAAAAGCCCAGAGTCGCCACATTCTGGCGCCTGTTCGGGGAGGCTGGTACGGGAATTAAAGCCGTGCCGCTGGCCTGCCTTTGTCTTCTATAAAAGCCAGCTATTTAGCGGTGCTAAACCTCAACTTCTTTTTCGCTGTTCTTTTCATTTACGTGTCTTCTGGAGACATTTTTATTGTCCTTACTTCCTTGTTATTTTTGGAAATCTGCAGTTCCCTCATCTGTCCAGCTTCTCCTGGCTCTAACTTACAGCCGTCGGTCCCAGGGTGCCCCCTGGTTGCTAAACAATAGCCTAGTTTACTATAAACATTGTTTGCTTTCAAATCGTAAACTCTCATTACCATTGTATGCATCTAAACCAAACTGAAGTCATTAACCCTTTCAGATATAGAAACACGAGATTAAACTTACTTGAAGCTATACCTTATTTCCAATACCCAGGAATACAAATATAAATTATTTAAACTACCTTGGATTCCTGACAATGTACATACAGGATGAAGTAAATAAGAACACGAGAACATGACCTTGAAAACGTATTCATAAATCTATGTGAAAGTTTTACAAACAATGTTAAATGACTGGTTTGGTTTTTCCTTTAGCAGATGAAGGCACAGCTGTAACATAGGCCATCCGAGGTTTCTCAGCAGCAACAATCAAATATTTTTTGCTAGTTTCTGCTGCGATTTCTTGCCTTTTCTTCATCTGTTCCTTTAAAAAAAAAGTTTGTATGACACTGTATGTGCCAACATTAATCTGGGTACCTTCTGTGTCAATGTTAGCCATGATACTGAAAGAATCATAGTAAATACATGTCTGCAGAGTGATGTACTTGCCCCTTCATGTATTTTATTCTACCAGACGTGCAACTTTACTTCCTTTTTGTTTGCCTGAATGAAGTGTCGGGACTCCAAATTGAAGATCTGAATATATCCCCAAGTGAACGCATCAGCAGGTATTTCATGTTCCTCATACTGCAAGAGCGTCTAAGGTAGATGTGCACCTCAGTAATTTAACAATGGGAAGTTTCTTCAGCATGCAAGAACATTTTGCCTCTTGCTGAAATGTTTTTCTTTGATGACTGGGTGAGATCTTGATTCCGTAATTATATTCTCTACAGCTTGACCAACAAACATATCATGCATGGCAAATATATTTTTGCCTTCCTTTCGTTCTAGGAGCTCATTACTGGTTTTTGCTCCAATGATTACCTCGGGCCTTACAAAACTTGCGAAGGACCTCTCGGTTAGGTTGATCTGCTCATCATTCACCTTATGAAACATTGGCTTTTCGTTGAAAGGAAAGTTCTTTAACAAAGAAAGCACACAAGTGTATATAGCATTAGTAGCATATATTATCTTCCGTGAAAGAGCTTTGGTGAGATTCTCGCTTTGCAGCTTTTCTTAAGAGTCATATTCTTTTTGTGTACTCCTTTTTCACCCGCAAGATCTCCGCTTGATGTAACATTTATGGTAGATTCCTATTGGTTTCACCCAGAATTCCACGGTACGGTGATGCAGGTAGCGTATAAGCATCCAGCATGCGCAATGTATCCATAGTGACTTCAGACACCAAAAAATCAAAATGCGCTTACATGACATGCTGACATTTTATACCTCACCCCAAGACATCATGAAAATTTGGTAGAGAACACAAGGAAATCTACTAACCACTTGGAAGTCACAAAATAAATCATGCACAAGACGTCAAAGGGTCTAAGAGCTTCCTACATGCATGGTGTGTGGTGACATGAATCCCCATCTACATTCACCAAATGTGGTGCTTTTTCTCTGCAAATGCAACAATTTCAAGCACCTCAACCATATTGCAGGAGTCAAGTGACTTAAGACAAATACTTTATCCTTACGTGTTGATACAAATTACTGCTGCAGAATCCAAATTGTGAACAACAATCTTTCCCAGTTCTGCACTCTACAGTGGCTTACCTCTCCGCCCGCCTGCCCTTACTGCTCCTGACAAATCATAGATTCTGACCCTCAGTCACCAACATGAATTGTGCTTCTGCAGGTCTGATCTGCTAGCTGTGATTGGAGGAACTGGAGCAGTCGAGTGCAAGACAGAATCTGCAACTGGAGGAACAACTCAAGTTTCTTCTGTGCTTACTGCTCCTCCAATCACAAATTTTTCAGTCAGTTCCCACTTTCAGTGACTGACATTGTGCTTCTTCTTCCAGCCCCATGGGACCAGCCCGCTGCCCCCAGTTAAAAAACATTAAAAATGGTAAAATTCCAAAATCAATGCCAGAAACTTCTCAAGCCTGCACTTTGCTCAAAGCATACTGCAACCAGTGTCATATAGTAAGCTAGCCCAAATTGTAATTGGTTTTAAAAAGGAAAAACGGAATTCTTCAAATGCCTTGTGCAATAAATATAATCCATAATTCAATAGCATCCCAGAATGGATCCTAGAGATTCTTAAAGTTGGAAGGGTTTCTGCTCAATAACCTGCAGCTATTATACTGCAATGTACTTCTTTTGGGATATTCATGTTGGATAGTAAAAGTTCAGAATGCAGGTGTGCTCGCATATTATCTGTTGCACTCGATAAATTCAATTGGAAGTGGCGTGTGGATGAATTGACCTACATGGAAATGCAGCAAACGCACAGCATATGCAGCTACTAAAACTAATTGCCAATAACAATTGACCTGTACTGCAGAGTAATTAAGGTGAGAAAATGAACAAGCTTTTGGCAAAACAAAAGCACCCGTGGAAATACCTTCTGCAGTGCAATGATGCAACCATTGTTTATATATTTGCCCAGAACTGTTGCTTGTTGCATTTTAGAGTTTAATAAAGTAACATGAAGCTACCTAGAAAAAAGCCAGGTGTCGAAATGTGGAGTTTATTGCAAGGCATATACAATATTGGCATATACAAAGCATACAAAATGGCAAAGATTAGTGGGAGACTAGAGGATTGGGAAATCTTTAGGGGGCAACAGAAAGCTACTAAAAAAGGCTATAAAGAAGAGCAAGATAGATTATGAGAGTAAACTTGCTCAGAATATAAAAACAGATCGTAAAAAAGTTTCTACAAATATATAAAACAAAAACGAGTGGCTACGGAGAAGTGACATTTAATAATGGGAGATGAGGAAATGGCTGAGGAACTGATGTTTTTTGGGGTCGGTCTTCACTGTGAAAGACACAAATAACATGCCAGTGACTGATGGAAATGAGGCTATGACAGGTGAGGACCTTGAGACGATTGCTATCACTAAGGAGGTAGTGACGGGCAAGCTAATGGGGCTAAAGGTAGCCAAGTCTCCTAGCCCTGATGGAATGCATCCCAGAGTGCTAAAAGAGGTGGCTAGGGAAATTGCAAATGCATTCGTGATAACTTACCAAAATTCACGAGACTCTGGGGTGATCCCAGCGGATTGGAAATTAGCAAACATGACACCACTGTTCAAAAAAGGAGGTAGGCAGAAAGTGGGTAATTATAGGCCAGTTAGCTTAACTTCAGTAGTAGGGAAGATGCTGGAATCTATCATGGAAGAAATAGCGAGGCATCTGGATGAAAATTGTCCCATTGGGCAGACGCAGCATGGGTTCACAAAGGGCAGGTCGTGCCTAACTAATTTAGTGGAATTTTTTGAGGACATTACCAGTGCAGTAGACTACAGGGAGTCAATGGATGTGGTACATCTGGATTTCCAGAAAGCCTTTGACAAGGTGCCACACAAAAGGTTGCTGCATAAGATAAAGATGTATGGCATTAAGGGTAAAGTAGTAGCATGGATAGAGGATTGGTTAATTAATAGAAAGCAAAGTGTGGGGATTAATGGGTGTTTCTCTGGTTGGCGATCAGTAGCTAGTGGTGTCCCTCAGGGATCAGTGTTGGGCCCACAATTGTTCACAATTTACATAGATGATTTGTAGTTGGGGACCAAGGGCAATGTGTCCAAGTTTGCAGATGACACTAAGATGAGTGGTAAAGCAAAAAATGCAGAGAATACCGGAAATCTGCAGAGGGATTTGGATAGGTTAAGTGAGTGGGCTAGGGTCTGGCAGATGGAATACAATGTTGACAAATGGGAGGTTATCCATTTTGGTAGGAATAACAGCAAAAATAATTATTATTTAAATGATAAAATATCAAAACATGCTGCTGTGCAGAGGGACCTGGGTGTCCTGGTGCACGAGTCACAAAAAGTTGGTTTACAGGTGCAACAGGTGATTAAGAAGGCGAATGGAGTTTTGTCCTTCATTGCTAGAGGGATGGAGTTTAAGACTAGGGAGGTTATGCTGCAACTGTATAAGGTGTTAGTAAGGCCACACCTAGGAGTATTGTGTTCAGTTTTGGTCTCCATACCAGAAAAAAGGACTTGCTGGCGGTGGAGGGTGTGCAGAGGCGATTCACTAGGTTAATCCCAGAGTTGAGGGGGTTGGATTATGAGGAGAGGTTGAGTAGACTGGGACTGTATTTGTTGGAATTTAGAAGGATTTGGGGGGGGGGGGGGGGGAAAGAGATCTTAGAGGGAAGTTGTTTCCACTAGTGGGTGAAAGAAGAACTAGGGGGCACAGCCTCAAAATAAGGGGAAGTAGATTTAGGACTGAGTTTAGGAGGAACTTCTTCACCCAAAGGGTTGTGAATCTATGGAATTGCCTACCCAGGGAAGCAGTTGAGGCGCCTTCATGAAATGTTTTCAAGATAAAGATAAGATAGTTTTTTGAAGAATAAAGGAATAAAGGGTTATGGTATTCAGGCAGGAAAGTGAAGCTGAGTCCACAAAAGAGCAGGCTTGAAGGGCCAGATGGCCTACTCCTGCTCCTAGTTCTTATACTGTGACCTTTTATATACACATCTCATTATCGCAAAACTGAAATTCAGATTTTGCAGATAAGATTTACTTACTGACGGTCCTCAATTAACCCATATCTCATCAAGATCTATTGTGTCCTGTGTTCTTGTCTCCAGAAGCTTGCCACAGGGTCAGTGTTTGGCAGACCTATAGTTACCTGGTTTATTTCCTTCTACCGTTGAGTAGGGATGTGACATTGAAAAGCCGCCAATACTCTGCCATTACTTCCAAATCTGACATACTGTTAACAGTTTGCAGGTCAATGATCCGTTTCATGTGCCAATTTTGTGCTGTTAGTATTCACAAATTCTGCTTTAATCAACTCCAAAAAGTAAAACAGTAATAATTACATAATTACCATTTTCATTGCTGTTAGATTTGCAAGCACAATTCTACTTTATTTCTTAAGTGTCTTTTCTTACTGGAAATGCAACACTCCACTGAACAGAGTCTGCTGGTAAACTATGCACATTAAATATTTATTAAAACAAGAAAAGAGAACTATACTACACCAGACTAAAAGGTTGGAAAGATCTCAATACAAACAAAAGATGATTATTCATCTTTCCAGATACATAAACCAGTGAAGAGTAACCACTAGCTTGACATAAAAGATTCTTGCTTGGGACCGTCGGTTTCCTCCGGTGAATACCTGAGCATTCACTTTATGCTCCTCACCAAACTTGTATTTTTCCTCAAGATACCAAAAAAAAAACCACACTCCACTCAAGGTTTCATCAACAGCAGAACAAATTAGTTCTAAATGCAGTCTTTCAGTTGAATTCTGCTAAACTGGTCACTTTGAGTCCCGTAACAGATTATTCAATTAACTACTGTCCCAGTAGCATTACAGTTTTCTTGGTCAGAGAGCTTACAATCCCGGTCTGCTCTCCCTGACACACACTCAGAACACCTAATGTCTGCGTCCCTGGATCACTATCACTAAACAACAGTAAAGCTTTTCTACTGTTTACCCCCTCACCCCCCCCCAGAATCACTGACATTTCAATCCCTTCAAACCCATCTCTTTTAGTTCAGGAGTTGTACTTTTACTTCAGGAGTCGTAAGACAACAACCAATGGGCAGTCAAGACACTCAGAGGTGGCACCACAAGGGGGCATAACATAAACACTATAAAAGGGATGAGGCACTCACACCCTGCCTCTTTCCACAGACAAACATCTAGAGAGTTAGACAGGGTTGATGAGCAGCATCACACCCCAGCATTTGGCTTAGAGCAGGCTGGTACAGTTAGACTCGAGTTACTACAGTTAGATTAGCACACAGTCAAACTCATTCGAGAACTGTGTTAATAGTTCAATAAACACGTTGAACTCATTTTAGAGTCTGGAGCATCCTTTAGTTAAGACTGAATCAAGTAGCAGCCTGTGTTATCCGAAGCAGCAGAACACAACAATACCTAGGAGTGATTGTTCAATCTATTTAGTTCAACTCAGTAAGATCTGTGACAACCAGCTACTGCATACAGGCACAATGGACAAGATTCAGGCTCCTCACGAGCTCAGGACCACCAGCAATTTCAACTATATGTGGAAGCATTTGACCTCAATGGCGCGACCGATTCGCGGAAGATAGCTCTTCTACTCACTACTGCGGTGACCAGGCGATAGAGATCTTCAACTCTTCGCACTTTCCGAAGGGCAAGACAAAACAAAGTACCAAACCATCCTAGCCAAATTAGACAGCCACTGCGAGGTGGACACCAACAAAATCTTCGAGCGCGACATCTTCAGGCAGAGGACGCAAGGTAAAGACGAATCCTTCACCTTAACCTTAGACTGCTAGCGCAGTCCTGCAACTTCGGTGATATCACTGACTCCATGATCAGAGACCAAATCGTTTTTGAAGTCCACTCTGATCCTCTGAGAGAGCAATTGTTAAAAATCAAGCACATGACCCTGCCCAGTCATGATTGAAACGTGTACTGTGCATGAGAACTCTAAAAATTGCTTTCCACAGTACAAAACGGCAGAAAGTGAAAAGCAAGCCTCCCACGAGGTGGAGAGCGTTCAGGCCATCTCCCGGATGCAGCGCCTCCACATTGACGAAAGCGGCCATTTTGCGTGCTCTTCCTGGGGCCCGACGCATGCGCAATGCCATCGGGAACACGAAACAGCCGAAAACCGCACTGCGCAGGTGCAGACATCCGAGAATCGCACCTCACATGCGCAACGACGCACTGAGCGTCATGACGCCGATGTCATGTACGAATTGCGGCACTGCCCATTTAAAAAAAAAAAACTGCCTTGCAAAAGGCAAACGCTGTTTAAACTGTGGGAAACCAAACCACTATGCAGCCCTGTGCAGATCTGCACCACCAGTCAGGAGCCAGCACTCCCAATTCCAACAGCGGCGCATCAGAAGTGTGCAACACCAAATGCATGACTCTGATCCAGGCAGTGCGATGGATCCAGATCATGAATACCTGGACAACACTTACCGAGTGGGCATTATTACGAATGCGCCACACCGGATACATCGAAAGTCCAATCAATCCTGGCCGTGGATTCAGAGGACGAATGGCATGCAGTGATGAAGGTCAACCACTGCCCCATCCAGTTCAAACTGGACACAGGTGCCTGCGCCAACCTGATTTTGCAGGTGGACTTCAAGAGAATCAAGAAGCCCCCCCACAATCCTTCTAGCTGCCTGCAAACTCCTGGACCACAATGGAAACGCAATCAAGGCACTGGGGTCCTGCCATCTGCAGGTGTCCAGCCGACACACACAAGTAAGCTTATGCTTCGAGATTGTTAAACCAGACACGATGTCCCTGCTAGGTGCGCACGCCTGCAAGCAACTGAACCTCATTCAAAGGGTCTACACCACGACACTGTCCCATTTGGATCTTCAGGCCAGCATCAACGACATCCTAACCAGATGTATTTAGCGGGATGGGCATGCTGCCGTACAAGTACAAGGTTCTACTGCGGCCTGGTGCCAAACCAGTGGTCCACACACCACAACTAGTCCCTGCTCCACTGAGAAGAGCGCCTGAAGACAGAGCTCACGCGTCTACATCAAAAAGGCATCATCTCCAAGGTCAGTGAACCAACCGACTGGGTCAGCTCGATGGTGTGCGTAAGAAGCCTTTGGGGGTCCTACGCATCTGCATTGACCCCAAAGATCTAAACAAAAACATCATGCGGGAACATTACCCCATCCCAAAGAGGGAGGAAATCACAAGTCAGATGGCACGCGCACGCTTCTTCACAAAATTGGATGCATCCCAAGGATTTTGGCAAATCCAACTTGAAGAATCCAGCAGAAGGCTCTGCACCTTCAACATGCCTTTTGGCAGATCCTGCTACAACTAAATGCCATTTGGCATCATCTCGGCATCAGAAATTTTTTATTGCATCATGGAACAGATGATGGAAGGAATAGAAGGGGTTTGTGTCTACGTTGACTATATCATAATCTGGTCCACAACCCCAGAGGAACAGTGTCGCGACTCAAGAAAGTATTCCGCGCATACGTTAACATGGCCTCAAGCTAAACAGGTCCAAGTGCTGTTCTGGGACATCCACGCTGAAGTTCCTGGGCAATCAGATTTCGTGACACGGTGTGCGCCCGGAAAGACAAAATTAAAGCCATGGAGGCAATGAAAGTCCGAGGACAAGAAGGCAGTACTGCCCTTCCTGGGAATGGTCAATTTCCTTGGCAAGTTCATCCCAAATTTGGCAACACACATCACGGACCCACGCAACCTGGTGAAAAAAAAAATATCAACCGCCTTTGAGTGGAAGGCGGAGCACTGAACAGAGTGGCTGGAGCTGAAAGCCAAGCTCACCACTGCACCCATCCTTGCATTTTTGGACCCAGACCGAGAGACCAAGATATCCACAGTTGTGAGTCAGGATGGCATTGGGGCGGTGTTGCTTCAAAGAGACGACACGTCATCCTGGGTACCAGTAGCATACGCGTCACGGGTAATGACACCCATTGAGACCAGATATGCGCAGATTGAGAAGGAATATTTAGGTCTTCTCACCAGCATCCTCAAATTTCATGATTATGTCTACCGCTTGCCAACATTTACTGTTGAGATGGATCATAGGCCTCTGGTCCACATCATCCAAAAGGAACTGAACGACATTACACCTCGTTTGCAGAGAATTCTGCTCAAACTCCGAGGTATGATTTCAATTTGGTGTACATCCTTGGCAAGGAGCTCATCATCACCGATGCATTGTCCTGCTCTGTCAACTCACCCAGTGAACTACTGGAGATCACCCAGCACATTGAATTGCAGGTACAACTGTGTGCAAGCACTCTCCCAGCAACAGATGAGAAGATCGTTCTCATCCGAGAAGAGACGGCCAAAGACCCCCTGTTGCAGCGAGTCATCCATAACCTCAGCAATGGCTGGCAGAAAGGGCAATGCCCTCAATTTTACAATGTCCAGGACGACCTGACGCTGATCGACGGCATCCTGCTCAAGCTGGACAGGACAGTCATCCCGCTACGTCTCCAGAGCATAGTGCTGTGACAGATTCATGAGGGACACCTGGGCGTAGAAAAGTGCAGACGTAGGGCCCAGAAAGCTGTCTACTGGCCTGGCATCAACCAGGACATCACGGACATGGTCCTGAACTGCGAAACCCATCAGAGGTTCCAACCAGCGCAGAGCAAGTAGACGCTCCAACCACATGACCTAGACACCTCTCCGTGGTCCAGGGTCAGCATTGACCTATTCCACGCGAATGGTCGCGACTATATCTTAATCATCAATTACTTTTCGAACTATCCTGAGGTGCTGAAGCTGCCAGACCTCACCTCACGGACCGTCATTAAAGCATGTAAAGAGACATTCTCACAGCATGGCATCCCAAACACGGTCATGAGCGACAATGGCCCATGCTTCCACAGTCGAGAATGGTCCACATATGCCAAGAGCTACAATTTCAGGCATGTCACCTCCAGTCCGCACTGTCCACAATCCAATGGCAAAGTCAAAAAAGGGGTGCACATCGTTAAGCAGCTCATCCACAAGGCCTCGGACTCCGCTTCCGACATACACCTTGTACTACTTGCGACTCCCTTATCCACTGGCATGTCGCTAGCTCAACTGCTGAAGAACAGGGACCTATGGACGACGCTTCCAGCCATACACCTGCCCAACCTTGATCACCTCCCGGTGCTGCAGAAGATGCAGCAGCTTCGCGACAGCCAGAAGCAGAGCTATGACGCACATGCCACCGATCTGGACGTGCTATCCCCGGCAGACACGGTCAGGATCAAGATACCGGATGGTGGGTGGTCTGCTCCACTGTCGTTGTTCGACATGCCCCGCCTAGATCCTATGTCATATGTATGGCTGATGGCTCCATTGTGCGAACGAATCGAAGGGCACTGCGAAAAGTTGCCTGCCCACAACCACTTTCCCCTCCATTTCCACATGTCGAATTGCCACCTCCAAGCACCTTGAACCACGAGGCCACCAGTTGTGCCTCCCACGCGCCTATCAAGACACCATCAACGGTGGTCGATGAGGATCGGACGCAAGCCTCAGAGACTGGACTTATAAGCATTTGTTTTGTTTGTTCTGTATTCCTCAGTCAGTCACATTAGACAGACACATTCACATGTATATACATCTAAAAAAAAAAGGGAAGATGTCATGATATGCAAACATGCAACCATTGAACACTCAGAATAGGACACAACTAATGGGCAGTCAGGATACTCAAGAGGTGGCAACACCACAAAGGGGCATGACATAAACACTATAAAAAGGATGAGGCACTCACACCCTGCTTCTTTCCGCAGACAGACATCTAGAGAGTTAGACAGTGTTGATCAGCAGCCTCACACCCCAGCATTTGGCTTAGAGCAAACTGGTACAGTTAGACTGAGTTACTACAGTTAGATTAGCACACAGTCGAACCCATTTGAGAACTGTGTTAATAGTTCAATAAACACGTTGAACTCATTTCAGAGTCTGGAGCATCCTTTAGTTAAGACTGCATCAAGTAAGAGACTGTGTTATCCGAAGCAGCAGAACACAACAGTCACCCGTCTACCCAGACACCAAAGTCCATAAACAAAACCAAAGTGAAACTAGTAAATAATTTTAACCTTTCTTGACACACAAAAAAATATAAATGTATTCAACTGAAAATTACACGTAGTTCACAACAATAAATATGCTCACCAAAGATACAATTCAATATTCAGGGTGCAAATTTGCATGTAGGGTATATTTGCGGTTGTCCAGCTCAGTAACAAATTTCCCCGATGCAAAATTCAATACAAAGACCATGTATCCTCAATGAAATGATAACCTGTGTGTGTTAGAATGTGGGAGAGTGAGAATGGTCAAAATATAACAAGTGCTGGATTTTTCAGTCGCTTGCTGCTGACATTGAAGGATGTTGCTCACAAAAGATCTTGCAATCTGTGTGGCATGGACTTTATCCCCCAAGAGGATCTCTGGACCATTTCCGGGGTTTTGGACTCGCATCGGTGCTGCAGATGGGGGTGAAAGCGGGTATCCCCGCTTTTGCCTCGTTGATAGCCCGGAGGAGAGTTCTGCTTAGGTGGAAATCTCCTCCTCCGTTCAGTGCCTCGGCCTGTTTGGGTGGCCTCACGGAGTTCCTATATCTGGAGAAAGTTAAGTCCATCATTAGGGGGTCGGTAGAAGGGTTCTACTTGAGACGGAAGCCATTCATTTCCTTTTTCGAAGAACCAACACTGTTGGTTGTTGATAAATTGGGTTTGGGGTTGTTGAGTATGGATTGTTAATTTATGCAAGAGTTGGGTTTAGTGGGGTTGTTGAGTATTGATTGTTATTTTGCATTGTATGTTTATGTATTAGTGGTATAGTGTGGCATTATTTTGTTATAATGAGAAATTTCTTTACTAAAAATATATATATTTTTTTAAAGTCAAGAGGATCTCCAGGCCTCCAGCAATTGTGATGTTATCAAGCACGGTAAGCAGCCAACCAACTTACAAACTGCAAACTGGGACAATAAACCACAGAATCCATTGTCTATAAATTTTTAGATTTTACAGAAAGCACAATAAATAATTGGGGCACACGCACATGGAATTAAGATAGAGCCAAAACAACCATTTTTTAAATAAAAATTTAGAGTACCCAATTATCTTTTCCAATTAAGGGGCAATTTAGCGTGGCCAAACCACCTAGCCTGCACATCTTTTGGGTTGTGGGGGTGAAACCCACGCCAACATGGGGAGAACATGCAAACTCCCCACACGGACAGTGACCAGGATTCGAACCCGGGTCCTCAGCACCGTAGGCAGCAATGCTAACCACTGCGCCACCGTGCTGCCCCCGAGCTAAAACAAACTTGAGAAATTCAACATTCAACAAATATAAAATTATTTATTCAGGGCCAGTGAAGCTGCTTAGCAATAATTATGTAATACACCATTAAAAACCAAGTTAAACCTCATTCAACAAGCTGTAACTTTTAACGATTTTACAGCAAGACTAAGAGTACAAGAAGTGAAGTTCTCATCAATTCAGTAGAGAAGCTTGGAATCCCTGACAACAACTTCTGGATATCTGCATTGAATGGCAAATTCCTGAAACTGTTGGCAACTTCTGATGGTGACTGCGGACTTGTTTTGCTGTCATTACTACACGAAAACCTGACCTACGTTGCATAATTAACATGGAGGTACATGTTTGAGAATATAATGCTTTTGTTCATATAGGTCAGTTCTTTAACCCAGTCATTTTCAAACCCAGGTTCGCCACCTGCGGGTGGGTTTCGGGACCACGTGCTGCAGCATTCCCGAACAGGGAACAGTAGCTATTTAAAAATGCCAGCTACAACCGGCTTTCAGAATACCGGTTGTTCTGCGCATGCGTGCCCTGCAGCAATGCGCAGGCTGGGAGCCCAGCAAGACAGAATGTTTTCCTCCTGAAGACAGCACTCTGACCCAGGAGCAAATATTTTATTTTAATAAATCACTGGAGTCTTCCTGCCTGGAATGGCGGCAGGGAGGTTACGCGCCCCGTACACTGGCGTCATGTCTTCTGGGTGCGATAGAGATTCCTCCATTTTACAGCTGCCAGCAGTGCTGGTGTTGGCTCCAGGACCTCTGGTGAACAACCCATGAAGAAGCTGAAAACAGGAACAAAGCAGCATAAAAGATGATTACTCAAGGTATGGGTTTATTAATTGTGCCACTGCAAATCAGGATTCAAAGTTCATGTGTTATATGCAAGGAAGCACTGGCAAATGAAAGTTTTAAACCCTCAAAACATCAAAGACATTTGAAGACTAAGCATGGTGAGTTAGAGGACAAACCTCTTTTTCAACGGATGCATTGAGATCTTGAATCATCAGCTGAAGTCATGCTCAGAAATGTAACATTGAATAACAAAGCGCAAGATTAAAGGGAAGTGAAAATAGTGGGTCGCAAATTTCAGGCAGCTTGGGTCACTAAGGATAGTCGGTTGGCAAAAACAGGTCCCGGGTAAAAAAGGATTGAAAAACATTGCTTTAACCTAGGGTTTGTTCAAACTGTGGATCGCAACCCACAGGTGGTTGTCGGGAGGGTGGCGAAGCGATTGGTCACAGCGCTCCCGGTCGCAGAAGAAGCGACAAAGGCGCTTTTAAATTGAAAATGAAGACCGCGCCCGGCTTTTAAATTGAATGAAGAAGTAATCCGGCCAGAAGAGGCGGCAGAGGCACGGGCCTGGCCTGTACACTGACGCCCATGTTTTTGGTGCGAAATCACGGAAAAGAGATTCTTCCATTTTCTAGCTGCGAGCAAGCAAGGCAACAGGACTGTGAAGAACTGAAAATGGACCGTTTTGTTACAAGGAAGTGGGGCCAGAGACACAAACAGGCCAGGATCTCACAACTGAACCTGCAGGAGAGTCTGCTCAGGAGTCCACACAGGACAAAGCAGTCCTCGTATTAGCTCTGTACAGAGCTCCAGGGCCACTGGTGCTAACAGCCAAAAAAGAAAAATCTGAAATGGAGAACAAAGCAGTATAAAAATGATTCCTTGCGGTATGTATTTGTTAATTGTGCAAATCAGGATTGTGCCAATGCAAATCAGGATGAAAAGCCCATTTGTTCTATATGCAGGGAAGTATTGGCAAATGAGAGTTGAAAACCCTCCAAACAGCATTTGAAGACGAAGCATGGCAAGTGAGGGCAAACTTCTGGATCTTTGCAGCAAGAACTTCATCAGCTGATGTCCTCAGCAGAAATGTAACAGTGAATGACAAAACACAATTATCCTCTTACATGGTAGCTTACCGTGTAGCGGAAAGAGAAAATGCCTCACACTATAACCGAGAGATTAATTCTCTCTCCCAAGCCTTATTTAGTTGCACCTGCCTGTGGTGATAAAGTTTTGTCGCTACTTTCCAGAGGAGAATTTTCTGATTTTGAATAAGTAGTGAGAGGACAGCCCTTCAGAATTTGAGAACCCAGAGTCAATTATTAACTTACAGCTGACTCCAAATGAAGAGACTGCATGGGTCTCAGCCCTACAATCCAAAGATGTGCAGAGTAGGTGGATTGCCACGTTACATTGCCCCTTAATTAGAAACCTTAAAATTTTTTTTTAAAAATTGATATAAAGAGAACCTTCTTCAACCAGTGTTTTGAATATTTGAAATTCTCTACTCCAGAGAACTGGAGATGCTCAGTTGCAGAGAATGTTCAAAGTGGAAATTGATAGATTTTTAAGCACCGAGTCAGGGATGGCCAACAGCTCCCCGTTTCCAGAAGCTGAACGAGAGTGGAAGAGGAGGTGACCGGAAACCGATTGCAATTTTCCTGCATTATGTCACTGGTCACATTGAACCTCAGGAACTTCCAGTAGCTCTCGAAAGCAGAATTGCTTCCACTCAGCACTAGAAGGTCCATTAAAAGGCCCGTTTAGAGGGAAGGACTTGACGGCAGGAACTGCTCCCTCAACCTTGGATCTGTAATTGAAAATATGGAAAGATATGTCATTTGAAACATGGAAGTCTGGCATTACCTGATTTAAGAGAAACATGAGAGAATATAGGGGAAAAAACCACAAAGGGTTAACAGCAGCTGCAGAGAAGGATTGTAAAAGCCTTAGTCAAGCAGGCTTAGCAAACAAAACAAAACAGGATTTTAGTATACAGCTAAAAGTAATATTTCACACCTTAATTGAAGTTAATTATTTTTATGCAGCTGGAGAAGAATGGATAAAGTTTTCAGTTCAATTAAGTGACAAATGTTTAAAACAGGCAGGTCTTTCAAGTCATAACCAAGTGGGTTTTAGCATACAGCTAAAAGCAATGTTTCACACCTTCATTGAAATTAACTATCTTAGTAAGCAGATGGAAAAGAATGGAGGAGGTTTTCAGTTGAATTAGGTGACAATGTATAGGTGTGAAGCTCTGCTGACATCAGGTAAATTAAAGAAAACTGGAGACAATCTGTCTACAAGAACACAAATTAGACCCAAATCAAAGTCAAAATTATGAGCTGGGGACACAATTCGATAATAAAACTATAGAAATGACAGGAACCAAAATTTATACCCCTATTGAAATCAAAGCATTTTGAACATCACAAAGGATACAATGTAATCAGATCTATGGGCTGAGGTCATGCCCAAAATGAATACATAGTAGTGTTCGAAAAATTTAGATTAAAGGTACCTTTTCCAATCCAAGTGAAATAAAAATTACTTTACAATAAAGTCAAAAACTTAACTGTTAGAAAAATATATAAACCCTGAGAAAGGGTCAGAGAAGGAACAAGAGAAGCAAGCAGAGTCATGGGAAAGGGACAGAGCAAAGCAGCCGAGCTAAAACAGCTAAATACATCGAAGGAAGACCAGAATTTGAAGAAGAGGCAGAGTCAGCTCAGAGACAGCCAGCAGAGCCAGCTCGGTACATGGGAAAGAGAGCATAGCAATCAAGCTAACCAGCGAATAAATCCAAAAAAGACCAGACTTTAAAGAAGATTGATTGTCAAGGTGGGCCTGAAGGTCCCTTCAACCAACCAGGAGGGTGCAGAAGCAAGATCTTTTTACCTTTCTGTAAAGACAGTGATTGCAGCTTTTAAAATAAAAAAAATAATAAAATAACTTAAAAGTTTTAACCTGAAACAGTGGTTATTCCTAAGCCTTCTTTACTTGCTTAGCAATGCAGGACCCAGGACATCAATGCTACTAAGTGGTAAGTAGGTAAATTTCTTCTATGAAGATATGGGTTATACCGGGGGATAACTTGAAATATAGTTTGACCTGAATAGCACCCACCTAAGTCTGCATAGGAGTCAGGGAGTGAGAATCAGGGAGTGAGAATCCCTGTTCACCATTGAGAATGTCGGCCCGCTTTAGTATAGGGGGACTTCTAAGGGTAGTGGTGACTTTTCATCAACAGATCCCATGAAAGTATTGAGTTTTGGAAAAGCATAATCCATGGCCTAAAATTAAATTCTTCTTTATCCTGCTTCAGGGTGCATCTGCCCCCTTCAAACAACAATAGGACAATCTAAATGCTTGGGCCACAGGAATACGGCCATTGGCTTGGATGCATTTATTTAAAATACTGACATTGAGGTACATTGCCCTTGGTGGTAATGAAGACAGTTACTCATCCTTCATCCCATTGCATGATGCCAATCTGGTGTTCCAGATTTCAAAAACCACATTGTTAGCGGATGACCAAAGTTTCCTTGTTCCCAAACGTACTCCACCGAGTGTAATATTAATGTCCCAATTGCCATAATCTTCCTATCATTCCCCACATTGGCAAACTAAGTGGAGTCCTTGGACTACTTTTTAAACTCTCCTTTCTTACTGTATGCTACCTTTGAATTCAGTGCCTCCCATGTAATATGTGGAAAACGCGAGAATAATTACATAACTATGAGGGAGCTAGGGCTTTTCTCATTGGAGCGAAAGAGGATGAGAAGCGACTTAATAGAGGTTTATAAGATGATGAGGGGGATAGATTGAGTGGACGTTCAGAGACTATTTCCTCAGGTGGATGTAGCTGTTACAAGGGGGTGTTCTATGTTCTATAGCGCCACTTTGGTCATAGTGAATGGTAGTCTGGGTAGGGTGAATGAACACATGGCGCTAAATGTGTGAACTATCTGTTGTGAATATGGTCCTTTACAATGGAATTTAGAGTTGGCTGATTTACAATTCTCTTCCACCTCTTGGAATTACCCTGTGAGTGACCCAGTGTGACTACCATTGCATTCTCCACTTTCAATAGGTTTCAACAGTTAGGCTGATAATTCCTCTCAATGGTTTGGCACCCAAGGAGACATCAATGACTGCAGGACATGATTCAGTGGGTAACCCACCAACTGTGCATTCATGGCTCTTCATCCTTGCTGCAGGCTACATTCAATAGCACTGCTTCCTGCATGTGTAGCTAGATACATACACAGCATTTTCTGGTCAATTCTAAAAAAAGTCATTGTGCACAGCAAATAAATGCTGATTTATGCCCCAAATCCAAATACCAAGCAGATAGTACTTCCTTACTGCTCCAGATGGTCCCCAAGCTGTGTTGATATCATGCGGATTAACCTTTGGATAGAGATAGAGCATATCATAAACACACAATCCTTTTTGTTACAAATTAATTCAGGGATATTTCTTCTGGTCACATTTAATAACCTAATTCACACAGAAACAAGATGTTTAGCAAAATGCAAAGAGGCCGAAATAGGGACAATATTGCAAACTTCCCCATAATTATGTTTTTCATAATCCCAACATTTTTGCTACATTATTCAAAAAACAAAATACAATGCAATACGTAAAGAAAACGATGAAACTTATTTACCCGATTTTTAGCAACGAAGTCTAGATTTGTCAACCAGAATGTTGTGAACCAGCGAATAGAGAAAACAAATCTGCTTTTGTGCAAAAAGCTTGATCAAAAATGAGCATAACATCTGATGTTATAATACTAACACAAGAGGATACTGGAGCTGGAAACAGGGACTATTCAAGATTACACCAGGGTTTGGCGGGGGGGGGGGGGGGGGGGGGGGGGGCTCTTGAAATGCCAAGGACTCAGATTGCTCTCCCTAGTTTACACACAAACATATGAATTAGGAGGAGTAGGCCACTCGAGCCTGCTCTGCCATTCAATAAGGTCATGGCTGATCTGATTAGAACCTCAAACCCACATTTCTGCTACAACCAATAACTTTTCCTCTTGTTAATATAATAATCTTTATTGTCACAAGTAGGCTTACATTAACACTGCAATTAAGATACTGTGAAAAGCCCTTAGTCGCCATACTCCGGCCCGTTTCGGTACACAGTGGGGGAAAATCGAGAATGCCCAATTCACCTAACAACACGTCTTTTGGGACTTGTGGGAGGAAACCAGAGGAAACCCATGCAGACATGGAGGGAACGTGCAGACTCTGCACAGACAGTGACCCAAACCGGTAATCAAACCTGGGACCCTGGCACTTTGAAGCAACAATGTTAATCACTATGCTACTGTGATACCTAAACAGATTAATCAATAATCTATCTAGTTATGCCTTAAAGATGTGCAAAGTCTCTGCTTCCACCAGCTTCTGAGGAAGAGAGTTCCAGAAACCCATGACTGTCAGAGATAATAATTCTTCCCATCGGTCTTAAATGAGCAACCTCATATTTTTGAACAGTGACCCTGGTTTTCCACAGTGATGAGGAATTACAGTGATGAGGAATCTGTATCGTTCTGCCTTGGATTGATATTTTAAAATGTTCCAAACAATTATTCATAATTCACTGAAGTTGCACTTTTCAGAATCACAGAATTTTTTTTTTTTTTTTTTAAATTTAGAGTACCCAATTCTTTTTTCCCAATTAAGGAGCAATTTTTTAAAAACTTTTTTTTTTTTTAAAACAAACAATTTTATTGAGGTAGTTTTTTGGCATTGTAAACAGTTACAGACAACAACAGAAAGAAAGCAAAAAAGGCAAAAATGTGCAAACATCCACGTACATTCAATACTTCAATCGTAACATACTGCACAAGCCTGCTCCTCTCCCACCGGCACTACCCGCCAATTTAGCCCTCCAACTCTACTCTAACCTCCCCCCCACCCCCCTCTGCTGACTCTCACTCTCCCACAAAGAAGTCAATGAATGGTTGCCACCTTCGGGCAAACCCCTGTACAGATCCCCTCAGGACGAACTTAATGTTTTCCATACCCAGGAAACCCGACATGTCCGTAAGCCACAACTCAGTCTTCGGGGGCTCTGAGTCCCTCCATGCCAATAATATTCGTCGCCGGGCTATCAGGGAAGCAAAGGCCAAAACATTGGCCTCTTTCTCACCCTGGACTCCCGGGTCTTCCGAAACCCCAAAAATTGCCACCCCTGGACCCATCGCCTTCCGTGTTTTTAGCACCCGGGACATGATCCCCGCAAATCCCTCCCAGTACCCCTGAAGCATCGGACATGTCCAAAACATGTGAACGTGGTTCGCTGGTCCTCCTGCGCACCTAGCGCATTTGTCCTCTACCCCAAAGAATTTGTTCATCCGAGCCACCGTCGTGTGGGCCCGGTGAACGACCTTAAATGGAATCAGGCCGAGCCTGGCACATGCTGCGGTCGAATTCACCCTACTCAGTGCTTCTGCCCACATCCCGTCCTCCATTTCCCCACCTAGCTCCTCCTCCCATTTGAGTTTCAGTTCCTCCGTCTGGGACCCTTCCTCCTTCATGAGCACCGTATAAATATCAGAGTCTCTACCCTCCCCTCCTTCCCCCCCTAGAGACTATTCTGTCTTGGATCCCCAATGGCGGGAGGCGTGGGAAGGATGGGACCTGTCTATGGACAAAGTCCCGCAACTGGGGCAGCACGGTACCATGGTGGTTAGCATTAATGCTTCACAGCTCCAGGGTCCTAGGTTCGGTTCCCGGCTGGGTCACTGTCTGTGCGGAGTCTGCACGTCATCCCCGTGTGTGCGTGGGTTTCATCCGGGTGCTCCGGTTTCCTCCCACAGTCCAAAGATGTGCGGGTTAGGTGGATTGGCCATGCTAAATTGCCCGTAGTGTCCTAAAAGGTAAGGTTAAAGGGGGGGGCGGTGGCGGCGGCGGTGGATACGTGGGTTTGAGTAGGGTGATCATTGCTCGGCACAACATAGAGGGCCGAAGGGCTTGTTCTGTGCTGTACTGTTCTATGTTCTATGTAGGTACCTGAAATCATTTCCCCTTACCAGACCAAATTTCTCCTCCAAGCTCCTCAAACTCGCAAAGCTCCCTTCCAGGAACATATCGCCCACCCTCCCCACCCCCACCCACCACCATGCCCGAAACCCCCCATCCATACTCCCGGGGGCAAACCGATGGTTGTCGCAAATTGACGCCCAGACAGACACCCCCATCTCCCCTACATGCCTCCTCCACTGTCCCCATATTCGCAGGGTTGCCACCACTACCGGGCTGGTGGAGTACCTGGCCGGCGGCAGCGGTAGAGGAGCAGTGACCAGGGCTGCCAAGCTGGAGCCCCTGCACAAAGCCCCCTCCACCCGCTCCCAGATAGACCTCGTACCCACCATCCACTTCCTTATCATAGCAATATTAGCCGCCCAGTAATAGTTAATCAGACTCGGCAAAGCCAGCCTTCCCTCGCTGCGGCTCCTCTCAAGCATCGCCTTCTTCACCCGCAGGGATTTTCCCGCCCAGACAAAGCTCATGATCATCTTATTAACCCTTTTGAAGAAGGATTGTGGGATAAAGATCGGGAGGCACTGAAAAATAAACAGGAATCTAGGGAGGAGTCATCTTTACAGTCTGCACCCTCCCTGCCAGCGACAGCGGGAGTGCATCCCATCTCCGAAACTCTCCCTTCATTTGCTCCACCACCATGGCCAAATTTAACTTGTGCAGCCTGCCCCAGTCTCGCGCCACCTGGATCTCCAAGTACCAGAAATTTTCCTCAACTAGCCGAAATGGTAGCCCTCTCAATCTGTTCTCCTGGCCCCTTGCCTGTACCACAAACATTTCACTCTTGGCCATATTTAATTTGTATTCTGAGAACTGGCCGAACTTCCTCAACATTTCCAGTACACTTCCCATCCCGGCCACTGGGTCCGACACGTACAGGAGCAGGTCGTCCGCATAAAGAGAGACCCTATGTTCCACCCCGCCCTTAACCATCCCCTTCCAGCCCTTTGCGGCTCTCAGCGCAATCGCCAGCGGCTCTATGGCCAGCGCAAACAGCAGCGGAGAGAGTGGGCAGCCCTGTCTTGTCCCACGGTATAGTCTAAAATACTCTGACACTTCTCGGTTTGTCCTGACTCTGGCCTTGGGGGCCTGATATAATAACTTGATCCAATTCACCAGTCCCTCCCCGAAACCAAACCGTCCGAGCACCTCCAATAGATAGCCCCACTCTACCCGGTCAAAGGCCTTCTCGGCATCCATCACCACCACTACCTCCACCTCCCTGCCCGTCGGGGCATCATTATCACATTAAATAAGCTTCTCAAGTTGGCGGACAGCTGCCTGCCTTTCACGAACCCAGTTTGGTCATCCCCAATCACCTGCGGTACGCAGTCCTCAATTCTGATCGCCAGTACCTTTGCCAGGAGCTTGGCATCTACATTGATCAGGGAGATTGGCCTGTAGGACCCGCACGCTTCCGGATCTTTACCCCGCTTCAATATCAGTGATATAGTGGCTTGCGACATTGCCTCATTAAAAACCCTCACCAAGACCGGGCCCACTAACTCAGAGAACTTCCTATAAAACTCTACTGGGTATCCATCCAGCCCCGGCGCTTTCCCCGACTGCATGGCCTTTAGGCCCCCCAATACCTCCTCCACTCTAATCGGAGCCCCCAGCTCATCCATTTGCCCCCCACTACTGTTGGGAAACCGTCCAGAAACCTTTTCATCTCCTCCGGTTCTTCTGGAGGCTCCAAAGTGTACAGCTTGCTATAGAAGTCCCGGAATACCTTATTCAATCCTGCCGGGTCCTCCACTCAGCACCCCTCCCCATCCATCACTACTTATTTCCCTGGCCGCCTCCCTCTTCCCGAGTTGCTGCGCTAACAATCTGCTAGCCTTTTCCCCATGCTCGTACACCACACCCCTCGCCTTCCTAAGCTGTTCCCCGGCCCTACTCGTGGATAGCCCCCCCAGTTCCGCCTGTAGTCTCTGCCTCTCACTGAGTAAAACCTCCCCCGGGGACTCCGCGTGTTCCTCATCTATCAGACACATTTCCCTAACCAATCTGTCCATCTCTGCCCTGTGCGCCCTGGCCCTTTGGGCCCCAATTGAGATCAACTCTCCCCGCACTACTGCCTTCAGCGCCTCCCACAGGGTCGCCGCTGAGACCTCCCCTGTATCATTCACCTGCAAATAATTTTGCATACACCTCCGAAGCCTCTCACAGATCCCCTCCTCCGACAGCAGTCCCACATCTAGCCTCCATTGTGGGCGTTGGTGCTTCGCCCCTCCGACCTGCAGGTCTACCCAGTGCGGGGCATGGTCCGAGATAGTGATTGCCGAATATTCCGTGCATGGTCCGAGATAGTGATTGCCGAATATTCCGTGAATTAAGGGGCAATTTACCACGGCCAATCTACCTGCACATCTTGGGTTGCGGGGGTGAGACCCATGCAGACACAGGAAGATTGTGCAAACTCCAAATGGACAGTGACCCGGGTCCTCAGCGGCGTGAGGTAACAGAATCTAAGAAAATTAGTGTGCAGAAAAGGCCCTTCGGCCTATCGAGTCTACACTGCCGCATGAGAGGCACCTGATTTGCCAATCCTAATCCTATTTTCCAGCATTTGGCCCATAGCCTCGAATTCAAGAGATGCCAAATGCTCACCCAGGTACTTTTTTAAAAGGATGTGAGGCAACCCACCTCTACCATCCTCCCAGGCAGTGCGTTCCAGACCGTCACCACCCTCTGGGTAAGAGGATTTTTCCTCAAATCACCCCTAAACCTCCTGCCCCTCACCTTGAACTTGTGTCTCCTCGTAACTGACCCTTCAACTAAGGGAAACAGCTGTTACATATCCACCCTGTCCATGCCCCTCATAATCTTGCACACCTCGATTAGGTTGCCTCTCAAGTCTTCTCTGCTCCAGCGAAAACAACCTAAGCCTATCCAACCTCTCCAAATAATTAAAATGTTCCATCCAGGCAACGTCCTGGTGAATCACCTCTGCACCCACTCCAGTACAATCACATCCTTCCTCTAATGTGCCGACCAGACAGTACTCCAGCTGTGGCCTCATCAAATGTTCTATATAACTCCAATATGACTTCCTTGCTTTTGGAATCTATGCCTCGATTGATAAAGGCAAGTGTAGCACATGCCTTTTTCACCACCCTATTAACCTGCCCTTCTGCCTTCAGAGATTTTGCTGGAAAGTTCTGATGCGCATTTGAGGCGAAGCAGGTGCCTGTTGCTATTTGGAAAAAAATAAAGGCCTCAGAACGACAAGAATTTACCACAAGATTTTTGTCATTCCTACTGCTCAGCAGTTTGACCACACAGCATGGCAATACATTTAAACTGCTGCAGAGGCTTCAGTAACAGTCAAAATATATACAAGTGAAAAGTTCATAGTTTCACTGGAGAAATGGATCTGGTGCTCTATTTCAAAGCTGCACTGTAGTCGTCAATGATGGAGTTGTTGGCCAGTGAGTGGATTGTCTTTGTGCAGAATCACTAGGAAGTCAGGAAATGAATTCTTCAGAATAAAATGATGCAGCCAAGCTCAGAAGTAGAGAAATCTCCTCATCACTTGGACCGATTCCAAGTGAAGCACAGCAGCCTACTTAGGATAGTAAACATAATCTGTATCCAATTTTCATAGAATTTTTTGCTGTTCAAAGTATCAAATTTTCTGTTCATATTACAATATTGGTATGTGTGGGGCCTATGGATTTACAAATACCAGAGACATCTATAGTAAGGACATGTATTAGATTGACATACTAGGGTTGTGATGAACAAGCAAGAATAAATAATTGCAGACAGGGACTGTTAACACGAGAAGAGTGGGGGTGACACACAAGGATATAAACAAGTACACAAATCTCTTCAGTCTGCTATGTAATTTAATGATGAAAGACAGAAAAAGAACTGCACAAATGTATAGCAAGTTATTTCCAAAGACCACTGCCATACAATCTTTACATTTCATAAGATGTTAATTATAAGGAAAATATTTTGTCGCCATGAGGAATCTTTAATTTAACATTTGAAATAATACAAGATGATAAAATAATTATAAAAAGGACAAAATATCAACTTAAGATTTAATACATTTAACCAAAACAGCAGATCCCCTATCAATTAGAATAAAATTTTCATACTTACAATTATTTTTTTGCAGTCATGGGCCCGGCACAATTCTGTATGAGTAGAGTACTGGACATACACCACCCAACTGCCAACAAATACTGCGAGCCATGAAAAGAAGAGATACTTGACACGTACACATGGTAAGCGAGCCTGTGAGCACAAAAATAGCATTTTCCCCCAATTATTAGCTTCAGAACAAAGTACACACCCAAACTATTTTAAAATGGGTTCGTTTTTTAAAATTACAAGCCATCGTGTAGTTATAGGAATCAAGTGGTTTGCGGTTCATAGAATCATAGAATTTACAGTACAGGAGGCCATTCAGCCCATCGAGTCTTCACAGGCTCCTGGAAAGAGCACCCTACCCATGCCCACGCCTCCACCCTATCTCCCAGGAACCCCACGTGAGCTTTTTATTTGGATACCAAGGGCAATTTATCTTGGCCAATCTACCTAACCTGCACATCTTTGGACTGTAGGAGGAAACCGGAGCACCCGGAGGAAACCCACACAGACACGGGGAGAACATGCAAACTACCCACAGACAGATACCCAAGCCGCAAATCAAACCTGGGACCCTGGAGTGTGAAGCAACCGTGCTAACCATGTGCTACCGCGCTGCCCAGTTCAATCGTGTTCAATCCCTTGTGTTCTATCAAATCAACCAACTATATAACAAGGATGGCAGCACGGTGGCCTAGTGGTTAGCACAACCGCTTCACGGCGCTGAGGTCCCAGGTTCGATCCCGGCTCTGGGTCACTGTCCGTGTGGAGTTTGCACATTCTCCCCGTGTCTGCATGGGTTTCGCCCCCACAACCCAAAAATGTGCAGAGTAGGTGGATTGGCCATGCTAAATTGCCCCTTAATTGGAAAAAATAATTGGGTAATCTAAATTTATTTTTAAAAAAACTATATAACAAGGACATGAGAAATAAGAGGTAGAAAAAAACCACATCGCACTTCAAACCTTTTTTAAAAATAAATTTAGTGTATCCAATTAATTTTTTTCCAATTAAGGGGCAATTTAGCATGGCCAATCCACCTACTCTGCACATCTTTGGGTTGCGGGGATGAAACCCACGCAAACACGGGGAGAATGTGCAAACTCCACATGGACAGTGACCAGAGCCAGGATAGAACCTGGGACCGTGGCTCCGTGAGGCAACAGGGCTAACCCACTGCGCCACCGTGCTGCCCCATCGCTCTTCAAACCTGCTCTGCCATTCAATATGATCATGGCTGATCTCGGCTTCGATTCCACTTTCCCGCCCACTTCCTTGATTCCCGGAGAGACCAGAAATCTGTCTAACTCAGCCTTAAATATATTCAATGATGGTCACAAATTCTACATACTCTGGGGTAGAGAATTCCCAAAATTTATGACCTTTAGATGAGGAGGAATTTCTTCACTCAAAGCACCTTATCCTGAAACTGTACCTCTAGTTCTAGATTCCCAAGAAACAACCTCTCAGTATCTATCCTGTCAAACCCCTTCATAGAATATAGACCCAATTTACGCAACCTCTCATTATAGTACAACCCTTTCATCCCATGACCAATCTAGTGAACCTTTGCCATTGAGCTGACTCCAACACCAGATATGTTCTTGATTAAATATAGAAACCAATATCACAGACAGTATTCCAGGTGTAAACTCACCAAAGCTCCATACAATTAGAAGACATCTTTATTCTTGAACTGCAGTCCCTTACACTAAAGGGCAAAATACCATTTGCCTTCCTAATTGCTTGCTGCACCTGCAATGTGTGTACCTTGTACAAGTACACTCTTCTTTCTGAACATCTATATTTACAAGCATAACACCTATTAAAAATATTGTTACAACTGAAGTGAAGAACCTCACACTTCCCATCTGCCACCTTGTTGCTCATTCTGTAGAAGTGGATTTCATTTGGAACTTCGCTGATAGGGTTAATATAACAGTTCTGAAAAGCTCTGTGAAAGAGATGTCAACAGGTCAAGGGATGAAATAAAGGGAGTGTGTCTGACCGGCATCTGTGAAAGCAAAGATGTCAGAAGGTTATGGGATGGAATATAGGGAGTGTGGCATTGGTACTAATTAATGTTCTGACCGGCATCTGTGAAAGCAAAGATGTCAGAAGGTTATGGGATGGAATATAGGGAGTGTGGCATTGGTACTAATTAATGTTCTGACCCGCATCTGTGAAAGCAGAGAGGTCAAAAAGTCAAAGAATGGAATGAATGGGAACCGTTACTTTATTGCAGAGATAACGTAATTAAGCTCGTTTGACCAGTTGGAACAAATAAACATTGAAATGTAAAAGGAAGGGCCTTGGAATGAGATAAGCCAGATGGCCATGGGATACAAAAACCTTTGTATTAATATTGATAGTGACTTGTGCTAATGATTATGTCAAAAATAACCTCCCGACCTCGAAGAATAATTCCATATATGTACATGTTCTGGATCCTTGCCAAATCATAGGTGTATCTAGGAATTTAAGGGGTCCACCCCTAAGCTGTAAGATGTATAAAGATACCGTCCTTATTCTGGGATTTTGGCACTTCTCGAAGGTAGTTACCCGACTGCATAGAGATTTGTCCCGGCCGTAAATAAACGAATATTCGTTACTGACGTGTTCGAGTGTTTTACTTCTGGACTGACGATCAGATACGTGAAAGCGCAATTCACAATTCACTTAACCTGCATCTCATAGCAACCACTGTCCTCACAGTTTACATTTCCACCCAGCTTTGTATTGTCTGAAAATGTAGATACATTGCTCTCAGTCTCTTTCTCTTTGTCCAAATCATTAAAATAGATCGCAAATAGCTGAAGCCCTGTACTCATCCTTACGGCACTTCACTAGTCATAACTTAAAAATGCCCCATTTATCCCTAATCTCTGCTACCTATTTGTTGACCAATCCTCTATCCATCCTAATAGAACAGTACAGCACAGAACAGGCCCTCCGGCCCTCAATGTTGTGCCGAGCAATGATCACCCTACTCAAACCCACGTATCCACCCGATATCCGTAACCAAACAACCCCCCCCTTAACCTTACTTTTTAGGACACTACGGGCAATTTAGCATGGCCAATCCACCTAACCCGCACATCTTTGGACTGTGGGAGGAAACCGGAGCACCCGGAGGAAACCCACGCACACACGGGGAGGACGTGCAGACTCCACACAGACAGTGACCCAGCCAGGAATCGAACCTGGGACCCTGGAGCTGTGAAGCATTTATGCTAACCACCATGCTACCGTGCTGCCCATTAATATTAACATATCCTAATATGTCAACTGTGCGCATTAAGCTTTTTTTTGTGTGGCACTTTTTGAAATACCTTTTGTTGTATATCTATTGGTATTTAAAACCCTGAAGGAATCGGCCAGAGTAGGTAGACTAAGCATTTTAGAACGACAAAATAGTTAGATAAAAGGATCACATGCAAGAGCAGGAGGAAGGTTTTTTGCACAGCACATTGTGAAATTGTGGGATGCACTTTTTCATGGTTAATGTAGATGTACAGCAACAGGATCGAATATGTCCAGGGAATGACAGGCCAGTCAGCTTAATGTTAGTGGTAGGAAAAAGAAGAACATCTCGGAATAAAAAAAAGTAGGGATCTTATGAAAAAGCTTTATAGAACCTTTGTTCGGCTGAACATGTGCAGTTTTGGATGGCATATTATAAAGAGGATACACAAAGACACTGGAATGTGCAGAGGAGATTTACAAGGATGATACCAGAAACTTGTGGGTATACATAAATCAGAACAGGGCAAACAAGCTGGGTCCCTTTTCTCATGCAAAAAAGGGCTGAATCGACCTAACAGAGGTCTTTAAAATTATCAAAGGTTTGGATAGAGTGGATATAGAGAGAACGATTTCTCTTGTGCGGAGGTGCATAACTTGAGCTCACTTATAAGAGATAGCTAGAAATGCAGTAGGGAATTCAGAACATACCTCTTTACCCAAAGAGGGAGAGTGATGAGAATGTGGAAATCACTACCACAGGAATTGGTTGAATCGAATAAGATATATGCATTTAATTCCAAGTCTAGAAAAGTATATAAAAGAAGGCAACAGAGGGTTATGATAATTGATTTGGAAAGTTGGGAGGTCGGAGTCAAGCATTATGTTGGCACAAACTGGCTGGGCCAAATGTCCTGTTCCTATGCCATGTATTCGATGTATATAATCCTCTAACTAAAGGATAGTGGGTCAAGTGATATGAAAACCCAACAGCCAAACATAATTGGGACTGTTGCTCATGTGGAGTACAGACATCAACAGGCTTAGTGACTGCTGCTTCCGGATGTGGGATGGGAGGGAAGAATTGGTGATATAGATAAGTGGCCGGGGGAGCAGGGAGGCGAGTGGGTGGTGAAAATCAAGGAGAAATAAGAAGCAGAGTTGGGAATGGAGATCATTGGGTAGCATGGAGTGAGGCACTGCAAAGGATAAACGGGACCTCCTCTTGTGCAAGGATGAGCCTGATACAGTTCAAGGTGGTGCACATGACTCGGGTGAGAGCGTGTGGGTTCTTTCAGGGGGTAGCAAATGAGTATGAGAGGTGTGGGCGGGGACCGGCAAATCACGCACACGTTTACGGGTTGCGGAAAATTGGGAAGATGCTGGGCGGGAGTGTTTGGGGCCTTAGCCAGGATAGTGGAGGAAGAGGTGGACCTGGACTCTTTGGTGGAGATATTTGGCGCTTCAGTTAGCCGGAGCTCATGGAGAGGAGGAACTTGCACAGACTGAACAGTTGACTGCTGGAAAGTATGTTTCCTGGGGTGTTTATGTGTTGTAACCTGTTTTGATACATGTTGGAAAAAAATACATTTAAAAAAAAAAAGAAAAGCTACAGATTAGGTATAGTGGATGTGCGAGGATGATGTCAGACAGACTAGCGTGACGTGACATGGCAGATGGTCTTCTGGTAGGAGTGGTATAAGCAAGAAAGAGAAAAAAACCTGAGACGCAATTGTACGTTAAAAATGGTGGTGAGGAGATGAGAGATGAGGGTTGCAGTGGAGGGATAGCAGAGTGCTTGAATGAGCTATGTTACAAATTAAACAAGGACTTCAGTGAGTGCCCATAATTCTTGAAATAGCTAGTATTATGAATTCATCCATGTCCTGGAAACAAAAAATAATTTTCTAAACAGAATGTGGAGACTGATGGTTTACAAGTTCTAACGCACCCTTATACAGTGAAGGAATTAATTACTTTTCATTCGAGGGGTATAAATCATTAGGAACGGAACTACTGACAGTCAAAGCATAGAACATTGAGTCCAAACCAAAGTTATTCTCTTTACAATTTACTGCCCCCTATTATGAAATGATTAAATGTCATTAAATGTTGACGAAATATTAAATGTCAGAAACTTAATTTTATAGTTTAAATGTTATTTCCCGCCAATAAAACACTAAGCAATGGAATGCAGAAGAAATTAGGTTTTTAGGATAAGCAGCTGATGGGCCTCGTACTTATACAACTACCAATATTTTATTGGAAAAAAAAAGGGTCGCACTCATTTTTAAAAAAAGGATTCAAAATCACCACAACTGAACATAGTGATGTACCCTACTGGTCTGTATATGTTGGGACATACACGAGTGGTGTGTGGATTCATAGACATTTACAGCCCAAGAGTGCAATTTGGCCCACTGTGTCCACACTAGTCAACAAAGATCGGACTACACCAATCCCACTTTCCAGCACTAGGCCCATAGCCCTGAAAGTTATGTCAGTGCAAGGGAATTAGGACAGTTTCTGATCCAACCACTCTTTCAGTAGTTCCAGACTCCCAGCACCCTCTGGGTGAAAATGTTTCTCCTCAACTCTGCTCTAGCCTTCTACTTCTTACCTTACATTTATGCCCCATGATCATTGACCCCTCTACGCATGGAAAAAAAGTGCACTCCTTGTCCCTTCTCAACTGATGCTGCTCCAAGGAAAACAGCCCCAGCCTATCCAATCTTTCCTCCTCGCTCAGACTCTCTAGCGCAGGCAGCACTCTTTCCAGTGGAATCACAAATCAGCTGTCCAGCCAACTGAGCTAAACCGGCATTCAAAGCCAGAACTGGAGAGTTAAAATGTTAATAACAATAGAGGGATCTAATGTTGCTTAGCTGTGGGCAGGACTGGATAAATCAGACAGTTCCTTCCCACTTAAGTGCTCAACTTCAGTGGAAGAGCTTCCACACCCCTGAAAAAATGCAAACCTCTAGAAGCCAACAAATTTAATGCAGTCATGACATCCAATTGTTTTCAAAGCATTTAAGCTAAAGACCCATGGGGGTTAAAAAGCATGGAAGTACTCTTGAAATAAATCCTGCAAAGAAGCTCTGCTAATTAAAATATGTTCTTTATATTCGGAAAAAGTGTTCTTTACATTAGGAAAACATAAGCACTAGTAAGTTTTAAAGTAATGCCTGGTTGTAATAAATGTGAACATTACGTGATTACGTCACTACTTTAGTAGGGCAGTTGCAATGCCAATATCGGGCTATTTGTATGCAATAAATTAATAGTGCAAGTTGTGATTGCCAATGTACCCTTTGTTTTTTTTTATAAATTTAGATTACCCAATTATTTTTTCCAATTAAGGGGCAATTTAGCATGGCCAATCCACCTAACTGCACATTTTTGGGTTGTGGGGGCGAAACCCACACAGACACGGGGAGAATGTGCAAACTCCACACGGACAGTGATCCAGAGCCGGGATCGAACCTGGGACCTCAGCGCCGTGAGGCAGCTGTGCTAACCACTAGGCCACCGTGCTGCCCTCCCCTTTGTTTTTTTTTAAATAAATTTAAGAGTATCCAATTATTTTTTTTCAATTAAGGGGCAATTTAGCATGGCCAATCCACCTAACTTGCATATTTTTGGGTTGTGGGGGTGGAACCCACACAGACATGGGGAGAACGTGCAAACTCCACACAGACAGTGACCCAGGGCCGGGATTCGAACCCGGGTCCTCAGTGCCGTAGTCCCAGTGCTAACCATTGTGCCACATGCCACCCTCAATGTACCCTTTGTTACGATCCCAGTTCCCAGGAAGTTCCCAGAATGGAACTCTGGCTCAAAAGATCATAACTTTTACTTTTTTTTTAAATTAACGTGGAGGAACTGTTACAGGACCACTAATTAGTTTCAACAACAAGGAAGAACATGATTAAACATGGGGAAATTATAATACAATACTCCTTAACTTAACAAATACAGACAATTTAAAGATGAACATGAATTACAGAGCACAACTTAAGCTATAATAGTCTCAATTAACACAAGTCCATTTTCAGCACACATGACAACTGTGGTCAAATCACACACTCTGCCAGGAAAGTTAGTGTCTGTGGATTTCTCCTCAAAATTCCACCCCCTCCAGATGATTGCCACGTTTCCAAACTCCGCTCCCAAGAACACACTTTTTAAAAATGTTCTTTTAAATTAAGTATGCTTTCCCTCAGCTGCTTGCATTCCGAAATCCAGACCAAGTTTTCCAAACTATGCTTTTAAACAAAGCTTCTGCTCCACTTTTAACAGCGAAACCAGTCCAGGACGTCACACCAACACCTATATGATTTCTGTCTTGACTGCTGGCAAAATGGCATCAGATGTTTGTTTTATCTTTACAGGGTGTTGTCCCACTTTACATCTGGTTAGTGATTGTCTCTATTTTAAAAATAAATTTAGAGTACCCAATTCATATTTTCCAATTAAAGGGCGATTTAGCGCAGCCAATCCACCTATCCTGCACATCTTTGGGTTGTGGGGGCGAAACCCACGCAAACATGGGGAGATTGTGCAAACTCCACACAGACAGTGACCCAGAGCCGGGATCGAACCAGAGACCTAGGCGCAGTGAGGCAGCAATGCTAATCACTGCGCCACCAGGGTGCCCCTGGTCTCTGTTCACTTAACTCCAGACTTCTTGGACACTCCCCTTCAGTTTCTTTAACTAGCTGCTCTTCAAATGTCTGCACTGATTACTCCATGGCATGTATTTTTGTCTGGCAAAGCTAAGAACGATATTCCCTCTCTAGCCTTCTATACAAACTGCTTCTGGCAGAGTTGCCTTCTCTCTCACTACACATCTCCAACTGTAATCAAATAAGCTAAATTAAGGGGCAGCACGGTGGTGCAGTGGATAGCACGGATGCCTCACGGCGCTGAGGTCCCAGGTTCGACCCCAGCTCTGGGTCACTGTCCGTGTGGAGTTTGCACATTTTTCCCGTGTTTGTGTGGGTTTCGCCAACACAACCCAAAGATGTGCAGGTTAGGAGATTGGCCACGCTAAACTGCCCCTTGATTAGAAAAAAAAAAACTTGGGTTCTACAATTTTTTTTTAATTAATTAAATTAAAAATTAACTTAAAGCTTCTCTCCTGTAGAAGGCCCCAATTGCTAAGCAACCCCCACATGCTTATGCGTTCGATTTATTCTACACACAGTAGCCCTCTGTGAGCAACATAGAAACAGGAACTTAACCAACTCCCACACATACAAACACCTTTGACCAGCATGAATCTTACTACAGGTTTTATCCTTCCAGGCACAGAAACATTAAATGAAACCCACTTAAAACTATACCTTATTTCTAATGTTTACCAATGCAAAGATAAATCTCATAAAACTATCCTCGTTTTCCCAACAATTTAAACTTGGATTACAACGCAAAAGCCATATGGAAGTAAAGCAGCAAAAAATACTTTTGTTTAAAAAAACTAGATGAAGTATAAAATCTTCAAACTCTTCACAACGGCAACCGACCAGGTGCCGGAATGTGGTGACTAGGGGCTTTTCACAATAACTTAATTGCAGTGTTAACGCAAGTCTACTTGTGACAATAGAAGATTACAACCTTTGATTGGTGATATCCTCCATTTTTACTCATAGCTCAAAAAAAAATTACATTTTTGTCCCTTCTTCATTTTGCCTTGGCTTTAGTTAATTAGCTCCCTCCCCTTCCTTGAATATTCCCTCAAGGTGTTCGCATCACGGTTATCTTGGTTACACAGCAGCTTATTTAATGAGTACTGGTAACTTGAATATTTCTGCTATAAAAAGTGAGGAAGATGGACAGAAGGGGAAAGAGACAGAAATAAGAGTTCATGCTACTTCAGTCACCACTAATCACTCCGGAACCACTTTACAAGCAAAAGGTGTGTTTTTCTCTTGTTGTCACTGTTGCAATACAAAGAAACACAGCAAACAATTCCGGAAATAACTACAGATAACAGACTAGGAGTGTTGGGTTTAGGAATAAATATCGGTATTTTCACCAGTAAAGCCCCTCTGCTCTTTTCTGAATAGAGTCATGGAATCTTTTATGTCCATTCAAGAGGGTAGAATATGGCGTCACCAGCATTGCAGCATTACTTTAACAAACACTGCAGTGAAATGTGGGCCTGTAGTCTTCCAGTGAGGCTTGAACCTACAACTTTCTGACTTAAGATGTTGAAAGTGCAACCAGTGAATCAAGGTTAAAAGCTCCATATTAGAGGGGCAGCTCAGTCGCACAGTGCTTAGCACTGCTGCCTCACGGCACCGAGGATCCAGGTTCGATCCCGGCCCGGGGGTCACTGTCCGTATGGAGTTTGTACATTTTTCCAGTGTCTGCACGGGTCTCACCCCCACAGGGGAGGTGAATTGGCCACTCTGAGGTTCACCAATAAAACAGAAGAAACAAACTGAGGGACAAAGCAAAAAAAGGGCCACTCCCGTTAGGGGCACTGCCCGAACATAACAAAGATCAACGTAAAGTAAAAAACATCAAATAAGAGTGCAATTAAAGGGGTCAAGCTGAATTGGCCATGCTAAATTGCCCCTTAATTGGAAAAAAGAATTGGGCACTCTAAAATTGTATTTTAAAAGCACCATAATCGGTTGTGCAAGATATTGGCCGGGATTCTCCCCTAGCCGGCGGGGCTGGGGGTCCCGGCGCGGCAAGAACCACTCCGGCGTTGGGCCTCCCCAAAGGTGCGGAGCCCTTTAGGGGCTAGGCCCGCGCCGGAGTGGCTCCCGCTCCACCGACCGACGTGAACGGCCTTTGGCGCCTCGCCAGCCGGCACGAACAGCTGGCCGAAAGGCCTTCGCTGGTCGGCATGAGTCCGCGCATGCGCCGGTGCGTCAGCGGCCGCTGACGTCACCCCAGCGCATGCACGGTGGAGGGGGTCTCTTCCGCCTCCGCCATGGTGGAGGCCATGGTGGCGGCGGAAGAAAAGAATGCCCCCACGGCACAGGCCCGCCCGCCGATTGGTGGGCCCCGATCGCGGGCCAGGCCACCGTGGGGGCACCCCCCCGGGGTAAGATCGCCCCGCAGCTCCCCAGGACGCCGGGGTCCGCTCGCGCTGCCTGCTCCCGCCGGCACCAGAGGTGGTGTAAACCACGTCGGTGGGAGAGGCCTGACAGCGGCGGGACTTCGGCCCATCGCGGGACGGAGAATCGCCGCGGGGGGCCCGCTGACCGGCGCAGCGAGATTCCTGCCCCCGCCGATTCCCACGTGGCGGAGAGAATTCCGGCCACGGCGGGGGCGGGGTTTACGAAGGCCCTGGGCGATTCCCCGACCCTGCTGGGTGTCGGAGAATTCCGCCCATTATCTTGTTGCTCAGTTCAAGTAATGATTATAGGTCCAGTACCCTTTTGTACAAAACCGTCCATGCCAATTTCATTTTTTATTCCACTAATTTTGGTTTCTGGATAACCCATTTAAACTTATATTAAAGTAGCCTAAGTCTAGATTTGCTGTAGTCTAAAGTAAATAAAATGGCTTAAATGGCTAGAAAAGAAAGATGCATCACCGAATAATACAGTAGCTGCAACAAGTTTCTTTGTGACATGTTCACCACAAAAATCGCAAGGTAAATAGGAGAGGAGATCTGATAGAGGGCTCAGAAACCATGAGGCATCTGAAACATGTTTCCACTGTTAGACAGAGCAGGAACAAAGGGCACAGATTTAAGGTAACTGGCAAAAGAAACAATGGGCACGTGAGGAAAACTGTTTTAAAAATGCAGAGGAGTAATTAGGATCTGGACACTCCCCAAGAGTGCAGTGGAGGCAGGATCAATTGAGGCATTCAATTGCTGCTCCTCCAGAGGGCCAGCAATGCACAATGGGCCGAATGGCGAATCATGCTCTTATGAAACTGCAGAACATTCTTGCTGTTCAAGTGATAAACTATGCAAGTGAAGCTGAAGCAAAACATGTTACAGCATTTGGAGCAAAGTTCCTGGTGGCGATTTCTATTTTTAAAACCACATTGACTGACAAGTTTTGACATGGTTTCACTTGGGGATGCAGTCATTTATCTGTTGTGAAAAGCAAAACCGTATCCCTTGCTGTTACAGGACATAACGCTTGGAAAATCGAGAAGGACATTGAACCTATTAAGCCTGTTCTTACTACAGATCATGTACAATCTAGCTAATCTTGGGATACTAAAATCACAGGTTTGATTTCCTGAGGGAGTTCTACTCCGAGCACCTGGGGTAATTAGGCAAAATATCAGAATAGGTATTCATCCTTACATTTTGTAATATTCTATGTAAGTTTGCACATTTTTTCCCCGAATCCAGTGGTGCAGGAACTATTGAAGAATTTAATTATTTCAGTGCTGATCCCACTTGCAACTTCACCTCACCTTGAATCTAGAATAGTAGCAAATGCACAAAGCAAATGTAGCTAAGAAATGCAGCATTTTTAAAAAATTAATTCCTTAGATTGGAGTGTCACCAGAGCATTTATTGCCCATTGCTAATTACCCTGAACAGTGGTAGCAAGTTTCCTTCTTGAACAGGTGTCGTCAGTGCAGCCACAATGCTGTAAGCGAGTTGCAGGTTTTTGACCCAGCAACAGTGGAAGCATGGTTCCAAGTCAGGATGGTTTGCAGCTTAGGGGAACTTGCTGTTATGGATGTTTCCATTTGCCTGCTGCCTTTTGTCCTTCTAGACCAGGGGTGGGCAAACTTTTCCGTGCAAAGGCCACATTCAGAAATTCACAATTTTAAAAAGGCCGCATAGTATATTAAGCAAAATAATTAATATTTTAAATAGCCAAAATAAAAGGTCTTTAAAGAAAAAAAAGCACATTTATTTGAAAAACAAAGTAACTCAGTAAGTAACTGATGTAGAGAAGTGTGAGGTGATTCACTTTGGAAAGAACAACAGGAATGCGGAATATTTGGCTAATGGTAAAATTCTTGGTAGTGTGGATGAGCAGAGGGATCTCGGTGTCCATGTACATAGACCCCTGAAAGTTGCCACCCAGGTTGATAGGGTCGTGAGAAGGCCTATGGTGTGTTGGCCTTTATTGGTAGAGAGATTGAGTTCCGGAGCCATGAGGTCATGTTGCAGCTGTACAAAACTCTGGTACGGCCGCATTTGGAGTATTGCGTACAGTTCTGGTCGCCTCATTATAGGAAGGACGTGGAAGCTTTGGAACGGGTGCAGAGGAGATTTACCAGGATGTTGCCTGGTATGGAGGGAAAATCTTATGAGGAAAGGCTGATGGACTGGAGGTTGTTTTCGTTAGAGAGAAGAAGGTTAAGAGGTGACTTAATAGAGGCATACAAAATGGACAGCGAGAGCCTTCTCCCGCGGATGGAGGTGGCTAGCACGAGGGCACATACCCTTAAATTGAGGGGTAATAGATATAGGACAGACGTCAGAGGTAGTTTTTTTACGCAAAGAGTGGTGAGGCCGTGGAATGCCCTACCTGCAACAGTAGTGAACTCGCCAACATTGAGGGCATTTAAAAGTTTATTGGATAAGCATATGGATGATAATGGCATAGTGTAGGTTAGATGGCCTTTAGTTTTTGACTTCCCATGTCGGTGCAACATCGTGGGCCGAAGGGCCTGTACTGCGCTGTATCATTCTATGTTCTATGTAACAGAACAATGTCAATGAGAATGATGCATCTGACTGCAGTCATTTACCAGTTTGTTGAAATCAGGTGTCAAGTTGCTTGTGCTGATCCTTAACACTGACAGAAGCACAGCCTAGCCGAGTCAACGATAAAAACACGCGTAGTGGGGTGGATGAATGGGGCTGCCTTATTGGTCGGTTTAGTTGGGTGTGCGACCAATAGGAGTCCAGGTTACAAACAATAATAAGGCTTATTGAATAAGCGCATTTACTTCAGCGGCTTTTCCCCGGCGGCTTTTCAAAAATGCCGGTTATGATTCCGGGCACCTCATTGGCGGGCCGCATAAAAACCTTTGTCGGGCCGCATGCGGCCCGCGGGCCGTAGTTTGCCCACCCCTGTTCTAGACAGTAGAGGTCAGGAGCTTGGAAGATGCTCAAGAAGCTTTGGCAGGTTGCTGCACTGCATCTTGTAGATGGTACACATTGTTGTCACAGTTCACAAGTGGTCATGGGAGTGAATTTATTTTTTTTATGGTGGTGGGTGAAGTGCCAGACTGCATTGTGCTGGATGGTGTAGAGTGGCTGGATCTGCACTCAATCAGAAAAGTGGAGAGTACTCCATCAGATTCCTGACTTGTGCCTTGCAGATAATGGACAGGCATTATGGAATCGTGCAGCCAGCGTTTATGTTCCCAGCCCAGTTTATGGTCAACAGTAACCTCCAGGATGTTGATGGAGGGTAATTCAGCAACAGTAACCAGTTTTGAATGTCATGTGGAGATGGTCCTTCCCCGGCACTTGTATGGCATGCATGTTACTTGCCACTTATCAGATCTTGCTGCATTAGTATGCGAGTAACTACTAATTCAAATGTAACTGAACATTTCATAGTGAACATCCCCACTTCCAATCTTAGACGGACGGAAGCAGCTAAAGATACCCCTGTAGTGATGATTGGCCTCTGACAACCACAATCATCTTTTGAGTTAGGTATCACACCAACCAGTAGAAGCTTTCCTCCCACTGATTTCCATTGACTTCCAATTTGGCTCAGAATCTCTGCTGCCAAATGCTGCTTTCACGTCAATGGTAGTCATTCTTAGCTCACCTTTGTAATGAGCTAAATGGCCCTGACAGAACACAAACTAAATATCGACGAGCAGGTTATTGCTTACAGATTACAGTAGTCTTTTGTTGCTTCAGTTCATGTAGATTTTGTTCGCAAAGTCAGGGTACATGGTGGCCCTTTGTTTAAATGAACCAATTGTGTGATTAGAATGGATATCTTGTACCTACCTTAATGTTAAAATTAAAAACTAAATTTTGTACCAGGCTTTGTCAAAACATATGCAAGTAGAACATACTCCAAGATAAAATAATCATTCAAGCATATTTCAACACATTTCAAAAAGAAAAATAAATTCCAGTTGCCACAATTCACCTTTCATTAGGTAGCTTCAACCAAATCCTGCTCAGTTTAGAGGATGGTTGTTACAGTGTAATCAAGATATTTCATCTGTGCTGCTCTTTTGCAATCAGGGACACAAGGTTGGCCAGGAAAAGGCCATTGAGCTCAACAAATCTGATCGCTAATAGATTTCAATCCCTTGTTTAACCATTTCCTTTTCCCAGAAAGCTATCCAATTGAGCCTTGAACCACTTATACAATCTGTCTCAATTGTGTCTTCCTTCTGGTTCCACAAGCCTGCTATCCAGTGTGTAAAACAAGAACAGCTTGGATTTAAGTAGCACCTCCAACATGGTAAAATGTCCCAAGACTCCCTGCAGGAGCACTAGCAAAGAAAAATTGACACTGAGCAGAACAGAAAACCGAAAACTTGGTCAACGGTGGAAACAGAAAATGTCGGGAATACTCACAAGGCATCTGTGGGGAAAGCAAGAGTTAATTTCAGGTCTGTGATTATTGATGGCACAGCCTTGAAACATCACAATCCTACATCTTTTCACCTTACTAAGTCTTCAAAAGTCTAAACGAAACCTCCTTGAACTGCATCTGCAGTCACCGCCACTATCTTCATCTCCTAATTCTTACTTAGGCCATGTTAATCCACCCCTCCTTTTCTAAAATAGCTTGGTAGGTTTCACTATAGAAGGACAATGCAAATGTAAATTATTAATTATATCAAAACTTCCTTTTCTCCAAAGATTCTAGATAAACTCCTCTCCGCAAGCACAAAGTCAACATTTAAAACGTACAGGGAACAAATACAGGATTGTCCGAGAGATTAAAACTTCATGCCAAACAAGGATGTATTGCAACAACTGAAACAGCATTTCGCATGCAGCACTGTTTCAAGAAAGGTGATTTTGGATATCAAGGGAGAAAGAAAAAAAGGTAAAGTTCCATTCATATAGCACTAACATTTAATCATCACTTACACACTTTGAAGTCCAGTTACAGCCATACAAATTGTTATAACACCCTAAGCCAGTGAGCGGTCAATTCCAACCCCATGTGAGCAGATTTCAGATGGACAGCTTCCAGTTATTTCTTCAGTCTAGGCTTTCAGATGGATGTTACCTTTGTTTTCAGGTTGTAATGGTTTTCACTGTAGACTCAGAAATAGCAGGCAGCCAGCATTTGAGACAGAGACAGCTTCTTTCTGAGTCTACAAACTTCTGCGTGCAGATAATAGGCAGCAGAGGGGAGAGAGAAATGCAAAAAAGAATACTCTCCTTGGCCAACCTATTGGCCACCAGCTAACCAATCGAATTGAACCCCTCCAATCTCTTGGGTGCCATGTCTGGGTTCTCCTGCCCAAAATGCAAAACTTTGTAACACTTAACATTTCTTCCCCTGCTCAACTTAAAAGGTATGTCTCCATTAACGATCCATGGACCAAAACAATAAAGACAAAATAAAAGAAATAGGAACTAATGGAATCAGGAAGAGCTCTAGCAATAAATAAGACTTGTAATATTGGGTTTTGGTGGTGGTGTTGATTAAACACTTTGCCAGGAAAGTAAGCATGCAGCATCCTTTGACAGTCTAACTCACGTAACCATCTGACAGGATCCCACTTGCCTGTAAAATGCTGTATGCGCTTGATGAGGCCAGCTGGAAATGTGACAACAGGAGATTATTTTCACTTACAGCAAACCCCTCTCCATTATCTAACTTAAAGCTCTTGGTATATATTGAGTACAATAGTAAATAGAATGACATACTATATAGTGCAGAAGAAGCCCTTCGGCCCATCGAATCTGCACCGCTGCGTGCCCACCAATTCCACTTGCCAGCACTTGGCCCACATAGTCTTGAATGTTATGGTGTGTCAAGTGCTCATCCAGGTACTTTTAAAAATATATAAATTTAGAGTACTCAATTATTTTTTCCAATTAAGGGGCAATTAGCGTGGCCAATCCACCTATCCTACACATCTTTGGGTTGTGGGGGTGAAACCCACGCAGACACGGGGAGAACGTGCAAACTCCACACAGACAATGACACAGGGCCGGGATACGAACCCAGGTCCTCAGCGCTGAAGGCAGCAATGCTAACCACTGTGCCACCGTGCTGCCTTTCCAGGTACTTTTTAAAGGACGTGAGGCATCTCACCTGTACCACCCTCCCAGGCAGTGCATTCCAGACCATCAGCACCCTCTGAATCAAAAGGTTTTTCCTCAAATCCCCCCTAAACCTCCCACCCCAAGCTGAACTTGTACTTGATTCACTTATTTTCAATCCATTGTGAAAGCCAATATAAAATAAGAGAAATTGCTGGAAATACTTGTATCAGACAATAATCAGTGGAGGAAGAAAGGCCTGCTTAATGTTTCACATCTTGACCTTTGTTTGAACCAACTTTTTTTCAAAAATCCATATGTCCTTGGAGAGATGTGGAGAATGTCTGGTAATACTTGTCAGACATTGCAGATTGCCTTTAGAAACATGCAGTGAGCTGTATTTGGATTCAGTTTTTATCCAGATTTCCAAAAGGAAACTGTAGATTGTTGCAATAGTTTAGCAGTTTGTTCATAATAGTAAAGAACAAAAAACACAAAGAGAGAAGGACAAAAATAACTGAGTGCTCAAGACACCCCAAAGTACTTTGTTGCCAAGTTTTAGTCATTGTTAGGTAAAGCAAAATGGATAGTGAAACAAACTCAAAGCTTTCATTAGAAACTGGGTTCACTGATTAATGCAAAGAGCCAACTACAGAATACAGCTGATGCAAGAAATTATATCTATCAGCCGGGTAGCATTCGATTTTGGACAGCAAATATAAAATTTAAAACAGGGGGCAGCTGTTTGCCATTTTCAGTTCTGCCCTCAATGCTTTGGATTTGATTGTAGCAGTAAAGGTAACAACATTAGGACATTGATCTTTTCTATGTTTAAGAATTCTGGTACTAAAATCATGGTCACAATTTGAATAAACACGATTCGACCCAAGTGTATCAAACACTTGGCAGGCCCGAAGAGTTTCTGCCAAGTCTTTCAAGTTTGCATCCAAATGCTAGAAGTGAAACATGACTGAACCACAAGTGCTAATATATCCTCCAAGTTAATGATTAATTGTTAAGTCTCAAGGTGATTCAATGGGAACACAAGTATAATTTTCATCTGGCTCATTTGATCTACTGAACACTGATGAAACACTTGACAGGATAGTAGAAGAATAAACATATTGTGAACTTAGCTCCATGGTCAAATTTTACTAAGTGACACAATGCATTAGAAACATAGGGGGCTGGATTCTCCCAGCCCCGCGCCGGAGAATCCCCGCAATGGCACCAGCACGCGATTCAACACCCGCACGTTTGACACGGCGGCAGTCGATCCGGGCCACCGATTCTCCGGCCCAGATGGGCCGAGCGGTCGCTTCAAAAGGCAGAGTCCTGCCGGCGCCGTTCACACCTGGTCGCAGCCGGCGGGAACTCTGCGCGCAGGGTCTGGGGGTGGTGTTCCGGCCCCAGGGGGGCCTGGCCCGCGATCGGGGCCCACCGGTCGGCAGGCCAGCGTCTCGCTCCCCGGGCCTATTTTCTTATGCGGCGGCCCCGTAACTCCCGCGCCATGTTGCGCAGGGCCGGCATGTTGAGGGAAGCCACCGTGCATGCGCGGGTTGGTGCCGGCACCACTGCGTATGTCCTCGTTGACGCCGGCGCCACTGCGCATGCGTAGATCCCGCAGTGCACAGTTTGCACTGGGATGGGAGGCTGGAGCGGCGTGAACCACTCCAGCGCCGTGCTGGCCCCCTGTAGGGGCCAGAATCGGTACTCCCAGCGGCCCGTACACGTCGCCATTTCTGACAGCATGGACACTCTGCTGCCGAATGGGAGAATCCCACCCAGGATTAGATGGTTCCACTATACAATTCAATCATGGCTAACCAATGACCTCATTCAGTACCTGTCCAAGCCCCATTTTCCTCAATACCTTTGATTGATTTTTGTTAACCAATCTCATTTATAATTAAGTGATCTAACATCAACTACTATTTGCAGAAGAGAATTTCTTTTTTTTTTTAAATTTAGTGGACCCAATTCATTTTCTTTCCAATTAAGGGGCAATTTAACGTGTTCAATCCACCTACCTTGCACATCTTTTGGTTGTGGGGGCGAAACCTACGCAAACACGGGGAGAATGTGCAAACTCCACAGTGACCCAGAGCCGCAATCGAACCTGGGACCTCGGCGCCATGAGGCAACAGGGCTAACCCACTGCGCCACCGTGCTGCCCGGAGAATGGCAAATTTCTACCTCTAAACTTGCATATAACACTCCTCAATCTGACACTTGTGTCTCCCAGTCCTAGATTTCCTAACTAACAAAAAGTTTCTTTCTATTTATCCCGTCAGTTCCCCTTTCCAAAATTTCACTTTCGTATTGCGCAGCACGGTAGCATGGTGGTTTCTTTTGGGCAGCACGGTAGCATGGTGGTTAGCATAAATGCTTCACAGCTCCAGGGTCCCAGGTTCGGTTCTCGGCTGGGTCACTGTCTGTGCGGAGTCTGCACGTCCTCCCAGTGTGTGCGTGGGTTTCCTCCGGGTGCTCCGGTTTCCTCCCACAGTCCAAAGATGTGCGGGTTAGGTGGATTGGCCATGCTAAATTGCCCGTAGTGTCCTAATAAGTAAGGTTAAGGGGGGGCTGTTGGGTTACGGGTATAGGGTGGATACGTGGGTTTGAGTAGGGTGATCATTGCTCGGCACAACATCGAGGGCCGAAGGGCCTGTTCTGTGCTGTACTGTTCTATGTATGTCTATTACAATTGGTGCATTTTTAAATTTTACAAGCACACATCGGATGTCAAATACCAACATTTTGCATGCTGGTGCGCAGGTGGATTAAAGAATAAACCCTTCCACCACAGTTGGCATTGTGCAATTAATTATGTACAGTACCGCACCACAATATTTTATAATATGATGCTCCCCAATGTATTACCCTGTAGGTACTTTATTAGTCATGTTCTAGGAAATCACAAATAGTTAATATATAAAAATGGTACACAAGTAGACTATGGATATGACATTAGTGTCTATAATTGCAATCCCACAGAGTAAAGGAAACACCAAGACTGGAATGTATTTTCTCAATATCAAATTTCATTGACCCAAACAACTTCCCAGGCAAATTGCACCTATTCCCTCTTACCAACAATCTTTGAATTAATTTTGAAGTATGCTGTAGTTTCCCAATCCCTCGTTTGGCACGTGAATCCGCAGCAAACTAATTTGAGAGAGAGAGAGAGAGAGAGAGAGAGAGAGAGAGAGAGAGAGAGAGAGAGAGAGAGAGAGAAAAGGAGTTCTCCAGTACAAGAACCACATAAATTAATATTAGTTCCCATGATGGTCCGGAGTCGAAAGTCAGAGCCCAGCGGGCATTTCCACTGCGGTGGAGTTTACTTCTGCTTGCAGATGACAATATGTAGATCGACAAAATAAACGATGTCTTTAATTCAAGGTAAAAATGAAAGGGGTCATGTGACCTGCTCGTAGGTCTGCCAGAGAGCAAGCCTGGGTGCTTTGATTGTTAGAGAATAAAGAGGAGTCCAATTGTTCTACTGGGAAGAAAGTACAAGGTGTTTCCACTAGGAGACAATATCATCCTGCATGCCAATAATGGATACCGCAAGGCTTCAAAGTCCCAGAAAAGTCTAGGGTTGTTAATAGCTGTCTATTTAGTTCAAAAATGAAAAGATTTGGGACCTCGGGCTTCACTACTTGGATTCAGGGCCTACATGATTCAGTGCTATGGAAATGGAAAGGATTTCTATAAAGACCGTGTTTAGTCAATTGTGTTTGAGCCTTTGGTTACAACACGTGCATTAAAAACGTGAACTCTTGTCATACCATCCTTTCAGCCATTAAAAAGAAATAAAAATCGGGGATTTCCGGTGGCGGCAATGCATAGCTAAGCCGCACATTCGGCAGCTCCCGCTGAAAACGGACTTTGGGGCTCTTTTCAGGGCCCCCAACGGAGCTGTGTCGGCAAATCCCGACGTGGGAAGAGGGCAGGAATCGACCCCTATGGTCCTGACCAGGAGTGGGGTAAGGAGAAAAATGGAGAAAGCACCCCTGAAAAAGTGGGGGAAGGAAGACAAAATGGCGGCCGGCGGAAGGCCTTGAGGAGCTGAGGCAGTGGGCTCAGGAGCAGCAGGCGACTCTGCTGCGCTGCTTCCAGGACCTTAAGTTGAAGCTGCTGGAGTCGCTGAAGGTAACCAACAGGGAGCTGATGGAGACCCAGACAGTCCAGGGGGCTGCGATCCGGGAGCTGCAGCAGCAGCAGCAGGCCTCCGAAAGGGAGAATGTGGCCGTGGCGGGGAAGGTGGAGATGCACGAGGCGCTCCATAAAAGATGGCAGGAGCGGTTTGAGGAGCTTGACAACCGGTCGAGGAGGAAGAATTTGCAGATCCTGGGCCTCAAAGAGGGGCTGGAGGGGTCGGACCTGGCGGCCTATGTGGCGGTTATGTTAAACTCGCTGATGGGGGCTGGGTCCTTCCAGGGGCCCCTGGAGTTAGAGGGGGCCCACAGAATTCTGGCTAGGAGGCCCAAGCCGAACGAGCCGTCGCGGGCGGTGTTGGTGCGGTTTCATCGGTTCGTGGATCGTGAGTGTCTGCTCCGGTGGGCCAAGAAGGAGCGGAGCAGCAAGTGGGAGAACACGGAGGTGCGGATCTTCCAGGACTGGAGTGCGGAGGTGGCGAGGCGGAGGGCCGGGTTTAACCGGACGAAGGCGGTGCTCCATAGACGGAGTGTGAAGTTCGGCATGTTACAACTGGCGCGTCTGTGGGTCACCTACAAGGAGCGGCACCATTATTTTGAGTCCCCGGAGGAGGCGTGGGCCTTTGTGCAGGCCAAGAAATTGGACTCAAACCGAGGGTCTAAGATGGGGGATGCTGTATAATACTGTATTTGTATTTGCTTGGTTTAATGTAAGATGTGAGTTGGCCTTAGGGTGGGTGGGGTGATGTCGATTAGTCTTTTCTATATGGATTTTTCTGTAGGGGTCTGGTGGACAGATTCAGGCAGGGGGGTAAACGGGGAGTTCGGGGAGCTGGTGGGGGGGGACTGACAATGGGAGTAGCCCTGGAGGAGGCGGGGCCAGGCAGGGTGAAAGCGCGGGCTTTCTGCGGGTTTCCCGCGCTGGGAGATGGTGAGGGCGGGGTCGGGGCTGAGAAGCGCAGGTCGTTGCTGGCTGTTTTCTTTTCCCGCGCAAGAGCGGGGGGGGGGGGGGAAGGACCCATTGACGGGCACGATGGAGGGGGGGTAGTCCCACATGGGGAGGAGTCGGAGGTAGGGCAGGAGTCGCCCGGGTCAGCAGAAGTTAGCTGGCTCACGGGAGTGCTATGGAAGGAGGGGCGTGGCTAGGAGGGGTCCTAGCCGGGGGGGGGGGGGGGGGGGGGGGGGGGGGGGGGGGAGTTGCCGCCGTGGGAGACTGGCAGAGCGGGAGACGCTGGCCGGTGGTGGGCAAGGGATGGGGTATGGTTAATCGGCAGGGGAGGGGGGCAGGGGGCCCTCTGATCCGGCTGATAACCTGGAATGTGAGGGGGGGGGGGGGGGCTGGCGTTGCCCTGGTGCATCCAGTGGCGGGAGATATGTGATGGTGAGTGGTAAGCTGCAGGGGGAGCAGGTGGTGTTGGTGAATGTTTACGCCCCAAATTGGGACGATGCGGGGTTTATGCGGCGTATGTTGGGCCGCATTCCGGACCTGGAGGTGGGGGGCCTGATCATGGCGGGGGTGGGGAGACTTCAACACGGTACTGGATCCCCCATTGGATCGATCCAAGTCCCGGATGGGTAGGAGGCTGGCGGCGGCTAAGGTGTTGAGGGGATTAATGGACCAGATTGGGGGGGGGGGGGGGGGGGGTGGATCCCTGGAGGTTTGCGAGGCCAAGGGCCAGGGAGTACTTGTTCTTCTCCCACGCACTTAAGGCCTACTCGAGGATTGATTCTTTTTGTCCTGAGCAGGGGGTTGGTTTCGAGGGTGGAGGATGTGGAATACTCCGCCATTGCCATTTCAGATCATGCCCCGCACTGGGTGGACCTCGGGCTGGGGGAAGAGAGGGACCAACGTCCGCTCTGGCGTTTGGAGGTGGGGCTGCTGGCAGATGAGGAGGTGGCCGAGAGGGTTCGGGGGTGTATCGAGAGGTACCTTGAGGCCAATGACAACGGGGAGGTCCGAGTGGGGACGGTCTGGGAGGCATTGAAGGCGGTGATGAGGGGGGAATTGATCTCCATCCAAACCCATAGGGAGAGGGGGGAGCAGAGGGAGAGACTGATAGGGGAGATGGTGCGGGTGGATAGGAGTTATGCGGAGGCTTCAGAGGAGGGATTGCTGGGGGAGAGGCGTAGCCTTCAGGCCAGATTCGACCTATTGACCACCAGAAAGGCAGAAGCTCAGTGGAGGAAAGCACAGGGGGCGGTGTACGAGTATGGGGAGAAGGCGAGCAGGATGCTGGCACACCAGCTCCGAAAGCGGGACGCGGCCAGGGAGATTGGGAGAGTGACGGATAAGGCTGGTAAGGTGGTGCGGAGGGGAGTAGATGTTAATGGGGTCTTCAGAGATTTCTACGGGGAACTGTACCGGTCGGAACCCCCGGTGGAGGGGGGTGGAATGGGGCGCTTCTTGGACAAGCTGCGATTCCCGAGGGTGGAGGAGGAGCAGGTGGAGGGACTGGGGGCACCGATCGAGCTGGAGGAGGTGGTCAAAGGGATAGGGAGCATGCAGTCGGGGAAGGCGCCGGGGCCGGACGGGTTTCCGGCGGAATTTTATAAAAGGTATTTGGACCTGTTGGGACCCCTGTTGGTCCGGACCTTTAATGAGGCAAGGAAGGGGGGGGCGCTTTGCCCCCAACTATGTCACGGGCGCGGATTTCCTTGATCCTGAAGCGGGACAAGGACCCTCTGCAGTGCGGATCATATAGGCCGATTTCGCTGCTAAACGCCGACGCTAAGCTGCTGGCAAAGATCCTGGCCACTAGAATAGAGGATTGCGTGCCCGAGGTAATTCATGAGGACCAGACGGGGTTTGTGAAGGGAAGGCAGTTGAATGTGAACGTGCGAAGGCTCCTCAATGTCATTATGATGCCGGCCATGGAAGGGGAGGCAGAGATAGTGGTGGCATTGGATGCGGAGAAGGCCTTTGATAGGGTTGAGTGAGAGTATTTGTGGGAGGTGCTGGAGAGGTTTGGGTTTGGGGAGGGGTTTATCCGGTGGGTGAGGCTGCTCTACGAGGCCCCGATGGCGAGTGTAGCCACAAATAGGAGGAGGTCGGAGTACTTTCGGCTGTACCGGGGGACAAGACAGGGGTGCCCCCTGTCCCCCTTGCTCTTCGCGTTGGCGATTGAGCCCCTGGCCATGGCATTGAGGGAGTCAGGGAACTGGAGGGGCCTGGTGCGTGGTGGGGAGGAGCATAGAGTGTCGCTGTATGCGGACGACCTGTTGCTGTATGTGGCGGACCCGGTGGGGGGGGATGCCGGAGGTGATGAAGATTCTTAGTGAATTCGGGGGTTTCTCTGGGTACAAGTTGAACCTGGGCAAGAGTGAGTTGTTTGTGGTGCATCCGGGGGATCAAGAGGAGGGGATTGGTAGGCTCCCACTGAAGCAGGCAGGGAAGAGCTTCAGGTACCTAGGGGTCCAGGTGGCTGGGAGTTGGGGGGCCCTGCACAAGCTCAACCATACATGGTTGGTGGAGCAGATGGAGGAGGAGTTTAAGAGGTGGGATATGCTACCGCTGTCACTGGCAGGGAGGGTGCAGTCCGTTAAGATGACGGTGCTCCCGAGGTTCTTGTTCCTGTTCCAGTGCCTCCCTATCCTTATCCCGAAGGCCTTTTTTAGGAGGGTCAACAGGAGTATTACGGGATTTGTGTGGGCGCATGGGACTCCGAGGGTGAGAAGGGTGTTCCTGGAACGGGGCAGGGATTGGGGGGGGGGGGGGGGCTGGCGTTGCCCAACCTCTGTGGGTACTATTGGGCTGCCAACACAGCGATGGTGCGTAAGTGGGTAATGGACAGGGAAGGGGCAGCATGGAAGAGGATGGAGGTGGCGTCCTGTGTGGGCACGAGCCTGGAGGCACTGGTATCGGCACCGTTGCCGCTCCCTCCAAACAGGTATACCACGAGCCCGGTGGTGGCAGCTACCCTCAAAATTTGGGGGCAATGGAGACGACGTAGGGGAGAAGTGGAGGGCTCGATGGAGGCCCCGATACGGGGGGAACCATCGGTTTGTCCCAGGGAGCATTGATGGCGGATTTCTGGGCTGGCACAGGGCAGGGGTCAGGAGGTTGAGGGACCTGTTTGTGGAGGGGAGGTTCGCGAGCTTGGGGGAGTTAGGGGGAAAGTTTGGACTCCCCCCGGGGAACATGTTTAGGTACATGCAGGTGAGGGCGTTTGCCAGGCAGCAGGTGGAGGGGTTCCCTTTGCTGCCCCCACGAGGGGTGCGGGATCGGTTGCTCTCGGGGGTGTGGGTTGGAGGAGGGAGGATTTCGGACATATACCGGGTAATGCAGGAGGTAGACGAGGTCTCGGTGGAGGAACTGAAGGGTAAATGGGAAGAGGAGCTGGGTGAGGAGATTGAGGAGGGGATGTGGGCGGATGTCCTGGAGAGAGTGAATTCCTCCTCTTCCTGTGCGAGGCTTAGCCTCATACAGTTCAAGGTGCTGCATAGGGCCCACATGACTGGGACGAGGATGAGTAGGTTTTTCGGGGGCGAAGACAGGTGTGCTAGGTGCTCGGGGGGCCCAGCGAACCACGCCCATATGTTTTGGGCGTGCCCAGCGCTGGGGGAGTTTTGGAAGGGGGTAGCAAGGACGGTGTCTAGGGTGGTGGGATCCAGGGTCAAGCCAGGCTGGGGACTCGCAATATTTAGGGTTGCAGTGGAGCCGGGAGTGCAGGAGGCAAAAGAGGCCGGTGTTCTGGCCTTTGCATCCCTAGTAGCCCGGCGGAGGATCTTGCTCCAATGGAAGGATGCGAGGCCCCAAGCTTGGAGGCCTGGATCAACGATATGGTGGGGTTCATTAAATTGGAGAAGGTGAAATTTGCCCTGAGGGGATCAGTACAAGGATTCTTTAGGCGGTGGCAGCCTTTCCTGGACTTCCTGGCGGAACGGTAGGGAAATAGGCCGGTAGCAGCAGCAACCCGGGGGGGGGGGGGGGGGGGGGGGGGGTTGGATCGGTGGAAGGGAGAACTGTGTACATGGGTTTGTGGGATGTGGCGGGTGTTATCTCTTTCCCTTTTGTTGATTGGGTGTTCTTTTGGGTTTTTTTCTTTTGTTTGTAGTTGCTTTTGAAGTTGGGTGGGTATTGTTCTTGGGGTGTTACCGCGGTTGTTTTGTTAATAGAGTTGAGATGTTTATATTTTGTAAAAATTTCAATAAATATTATTTTAAAAAAATAATAAAATCTTCCAGTTAAAAGTTATTGATCTCTACAGAAGTTGTAACAAACTACATTTGGACGGCATGGTGGCACTGCTGCCTCACAGTGCCAGAGACCCAGGGTAGATTCTGGCCTTGGGTGACTGTGTGTGGAATTTGCATGTGTCAGTGTGGGTTTCCTCCCACAGTCCAAATATGTGCAAATAGATGGATTGACCATGGTCAATGCGCAGGGTTACAGGGATAGGGTGGGGCTGCGCCTAGTTAGAGTGCTCTTTCGGACGGTTGGTGTAGACCTGATGGCTTGAAAAGCCTCCTGCTGCACTGTAGGAATTCTATGGAATCGTAACATTTTCCCAGGGACCTCGGAATTGTGGTGATATGCATCACTGTAGATACATAAGGCGTTAATGTAAGTACACGTAGACTAGCTAGACACTAGAGGGAGCACCAGAGACATGACACACAGACACTCAATCAATAGGTCAGTACGATAGGACACAACCAATGGGCATTACACCAACCCATATATAAAAGGACACAGCACACATGATCTTCCTCTTTCCAGTGGAGACACTCAGTGAGTACAGATACAGAGCTGATTCAACATCACACCCACCACGTGGATTGTAGCAGACTGGTTCATCAGTGTGAGTAGCTATAGAAGGATTAACAGTAGTGGCGAATCAGAGTAGGAGAATTGTAAATAGTTTAATAAACGTGTTGAAGTTATCTCCACGTCTGAACCTTCCTTTGTGAGAGTGAACATCAAGGAAGCAGCTCATGCCAGGCCAAGAGCATAACAAGACATGGTACCAGTTGAGTCACTGTTTCAATCCACATAGTTACAACTCAGCAAACAATGACAACCAGCAACAACAGCCAGGCAAGATGATGTTCGGGATTCCGGTTCCGCAGCAGCTCAGGTACCAAGGAAATCTCAGTGAAAACTGGCGTTGGTTCAGGCAGAGATTAGAGATCTACCTGGTAGCGTCCGAACAAGATGGCCTGGTTCGTCAGTCTGAGTAGCTATAGAAGGATTAACAGTAGTGGCGAATCAGAGTAGGAGAATTGTAAATAGTTTAATAAACGTGTTGAAGTTATCTCCACGTCTGAACCTTTCTTTGTCAGAGTGAACATTAAGGAAGCAGCTTATGCTACGCCAAGAGCATAACAAGACAGGGATGTCCCAAAGCACTTAATGGTCAACAACATACTACTGAAGCTGCAGCAGCCAGTTTTCACACAGCAAGCTTTCACAAATAATGTGACAATGACCAGATAATTTGTTAATAGTGATGTTGATGGAACAATAAACATTACACTGTTATTGTATCGTATTTTAACACTTAAATTACAAGGGCTTATTATAAAATTTCAGGAGCATTATGCAGTAAAAGGAATTGACGGTGCTTGTTGGGTTAGGAAGTGCATGCCTGTAATGTGAGTGTACGTCAATAAAAGATACCAAATATGTAAACATTAGGTTCCAGGTTTAGCCTTTACTGAGAGGGCACCTGGAGCATAATAACCTCTGTTTTTTCCCAAAAGAGCTATGTGGGATTATTTTACTGAATCAGAATCCCTACAGTGAAGAATGAGGCCATTTGGCCCATCGCGTCTGCACCAACTCTTAAAAAGTGCACTCTACTTGGACCCAAGCTCCAACCCCATCCCCGTAACCCAATAGCCCCACCTAAAATACCCAATTATTATTTTCCAGTTTCGGGGCAATTTAGCTATCCATCGTCTCCTGATAATCAAGTCCAGGTAGCATCCTAGTAAATGTTTTCTGCACTCTTTCTAGTTTATCATTTCAAATTATATATTGCAGTCTTTTTCTCAATAAAGACGTTGACTGTTCTAATAACCTTTGCATTTGAAAACATTTCTTCTAACCATCACTTCAATCTTGTAGTTATAATCTAAAATCTGTGTCACCTTGCAACCAAACTGACAACAGAAATAATATTTTCAGTTTACCCTTTAAAAACCTTTCAGAATTTGGAAAAAACCCTGAAACCCCCTCACTCCATTTCCCCCCTCCCTAAAAGTGTGAGTTCAAATTTTACTTCAAAATAAAAACATCTCATTCCTAGCATCATCCTACTGAATCTTTGTTATGGCTCAGTCGGTAACACGCAGGTCTCTCAGTCGCAAGACTACTCTGGGACTGGAGCACAACAAGCAAGACTGAAAATCCAGTACATCCCAATGAGATGTAAAAAAAGATCCTATACTGTAGTACTATTTTGACGAAGAGCAGGAATTCTCCCTTGTGCCCCGGTCAAAACAAAAAAGATTGGCCCTAATCTGCCGATAAGCAGCAATGCTGGGCGCATTGCTCCAGTCTGCAAAGTTTACTGCACCCCAACATTTTTGCACTTTTTCTTCCAATCCTGACTGCAGCAGTGACGGATCAGCGCAGCTTCTGCAAGGAAACAAAGATAGGTAAGGGCAGGAGAAGCAAATTGCTTTTATCATGTTTTTAAAGGTCTCAAGTGGGTGAGTTAGTCAGTGATTGGTCGGGTATGGGAGCACGTGTTTGGGAGGTGGAAGGGAAGTAGTTTGTAGTGGAGCTTAGCTCATTTACAGTCCAATCACAGTTATACCAGGTATCAACCAGCATAACATTTCCAATATACGTATCTGGGTAAGTAGCTCATATCTTGACCAAGTCTCTGTCACTAAGAGACTTTCACCTAGTGTCCAGGTCAGTGCGAAACAGCCTATTGGAAGTTTCTACTTCTTGAATAATTGCAGCGTGTCCTTACACCAGGGCATCTGCAAGGCCCTGACAGACAATAGACATAAACCCAGACTTTGTTGTATTGGATAATCAGAAGATTTGGACCAGATCCAGTTACTGTCACAGTGGAAATTTGCGGTGTGCAAAATTGGCTGACACACTTCCTGCATTAAAACAGTGACCGCATTTCAAAAAGTACTTAATTGGCCATAAAGTGCTTGGAGACTGGTGCTCTTAAGCACTATATAAAGGCAAGTCTTTTTCCACAACCACAATCCTTCTGTTGTGGGTATTCCATTTTAAGAACATTGAAGATAATTGTCCTGCTTTCTGTGTACAGGACGTACTTGGGCAATTTTTCACATTGCCAGGTAAATGCCAGTGTTGTATCTGGACTGGAACAGCTCGTCCAAGGGCACAGCAAGTTCTGGAGGACAAGTCTGAAGGACTATTGCAAGGGCCCATAGCCTTTGCAGTATCTAGTGCCTTCAGCCGTTTCTTGATATTACGTGGAGTGAATCGACTTGGCTAAAGACAGAGATGCTCAAGATCTCACGAGAAGGCCGAAAACGGATCATCTACTCAGCATCTCTGACTGAAGACTGCAACAAATTCTTCAGCCTTATCTTTTGCACAGATTGCTGGGTTCCTCGATCATCGAGGATGGAGCTATTTGTGGAGCCTTCCCATTCCAGTGCTCACCACCATTCACGGCTCGATATGGCAGGAACGCAGAGTTTAGATCCGATCTGTTGGTTGTGGGATTGCTTAGCTCTGTCTATCACTTGCTGCTTCTGCTATTTCACATGCAAGTAGTCCTGTGTTGTTGCTTCATTAGGTTGGCATCTCATTTTTAGGTATGTCTGGTATGCCCATCTGCACGCTTCATTGAACCAGGATTGATCCCCTAGCTTGGTGGTAATGGTGGAGTGGGGGATATGCCAGGCCATGAGGTTCTAGATTGTGGTCGAGTGCAATTCTGCTGCTGCTGACAGCCCACAGTGCCTCATGGATGCCCAGCCTTGAGTCGCTTGATCCTTTCTATCCTATTTAGTATGGTGGTAGTGCCACACAACGCGATGGAGGGTATCCTCAATGTGAAGATGAAGTTCCCTCTTCACGGGGACTAAGCGTTGCAAGAAATACTGTCATGAACAGATGCATCTGCAGTTGGTGAGGATGAGGGCAATTATGTTTTTCCCTCTTGTTGATCCCCTCACCACCTGCCACAGTCCCAGTCTAGCAGCTATGTCCTTTAGGACCCTCTGGTTGTACACCTGATTCACTTTTGGTGATGAGCATTGAAGCCCCCACCCAAAAGTACATTCTTTGCCTTTGCCACCCTCTGTGCTTCCTCCAAGTGATGTTCAACATGGGGAGTACTGATTAATCAGCAATGGGGAGATGGTACGTGCTAATCAAGAGGTTTCCTTGCCCATGTTTCACCTGGTGAGATATGGGGCAGCATGGTGGCACAGTGGTTAGCACTGCTGCTTCATAGCTCCAGGTGTCCGGGTTCAATTCCGGCCTCAGGTGACTGTCTATGGAGTTTGCACTTTCTCCCCGTGTCTGCATGCGTTTCCTCTGGGTGCTCTGGTTTCTTCCCACAGTCCAACGATGTGCAGGTTAGGTGGATTCGTGATAAATTGTCCCTTAGTGTCCAAAAGAGTAGGTGGGGTTACAGGGATAGGGTGGAGGCATGGAATTATGTAGGGTGCTCTTTCCAAGGGCTGTACAGACTTGAATGCTTGTTTGCACTATAAATTCTATTATTCTATGAAACCATGACTTAAGATGGCACAGGCTCAATTCCAGCCTCCGGTGACTTGTGTGGAGTCTGCACACTCTCCCAGTGTCTGCATGGGTTTCCTCTGGGTGCTCTGGTTTCCTCCCACAGTCCAAAGATGTGCAGGTTAGATGGATTTGCCATGTTAAATTGCCCCTTAGTGCCCAGGGATGGGTGGAGTTGCGGGGGTTAGGGTGGGCTGAGGTAGGGTGCTCTTTCAGAAAGTCAGTGCAGACTCAATCAGCTGTATGGCCTCCTTCTGCACTCTAGGGATTCTGTTCTATGGATTCTTTAACCCTGCATTTATTTAACAACATACTAGTAGATACGATATTTGTACATTAAATGGTGTCTTTCCTTCTGCTTCCTCCAATCATTTTTTTTTTTAAATGATGCGAAAGCATAAAACGGTGAATCATTCCACACATCTCTCACTACCGTGCTCATTTTTTTTGATGTCTGTGATCCTTATTCATGATTGGACTTTCATGATTTCTGTACATGCTTCTTCGTCTCTTCTTTTCGTTTCCAATAGTCTGTAAATGAAATATAAACTTGTCTATCTTTCGAGGCTTGCCGACCAAGGTGCTAGGTATTTCTAACATTTTCTGATTTTATTTCAAATTCCCATACGTCTGCAGTATTTTTTTTCTTAAATTTTTTATTCTCCTCCTTTTTCATATTTTCTCCCAAATTTACACCTACCAACAATAAACAATAAGCAGTAACGAATACAATGTCAATCCCCATAACAACAACAATCCCACCAAACCCCCAAACAACAGCCCGCATGTTAACATAAACAAATAACAAAAGGAATCAGGAATCACCCATGGTCACCATTAACACATACAGTCCCCCATACCCAATGTTCGATGTAATCCAATTCTTGAAAGTGCATAGTGAATAACGCTGATGAATTAAATAACGCCGATGAATTGTAGAACTCCTCCATCCTTCCCCATGTCTGCAGTGTTTTTAATTTGAACGACATTCCCTAAAAGCAGACATTTCATGTAATATCTTCCAACTACTCCCATGATGCTCTTTTCAAAAGAGACCATGAAAAGAGTCTCTGCAAAGAATTGGTATGGACTCATGGACATAATGGTCACCTTCCAAAGACATAATAGCTCTGACTCTGTGAATCAACAGCTTGATAAAGAGTACTCTCCATTTTAAAAATATCCAAATTTTAAGGTCTCATTGCAAAGAAATCCTATATAAAATCTCTGTTGGGCTGCTTTAGGCACCATGAACAGCAGAAAAATAATACGGAATAAGAGTGTTAATATTTAGGACTATGTAGCAATTGAAATCATTATAGTTCACTTTCGGTGGCGGCCGTGATGGGAGTGGTTGCACACAGGGCAACCCCTGCTCGAAGGCATAGAAAAGAGCTCCTTTACCTGAAAACGGGAGAAGCCTCGCCGGAAAAAAGTGTAGCTGAAGGTTGGAGGAGACGATCCCCCCCACTCCTCCGGGTTTGGCATGTCTGCTGGTTACCAAACCCGGCAGAAGGTGAAAGACCTGGCCAAGGAGTTGGAAAAGACCGGTGGCACAGCAGCTATTGGAAAGATGGCAGAGGGGGAAGGACCAGGATCACGTTGGAAAGCCGCTGATGGAACAGTTGATGGCTTTCATTAGGGAAGAGTTCCGTCAACAAAGGAAAGAGATGCAGGAGAACAGATCGAAAGCTATCAATGGGGCTGTGGCACCCCTCAATGGCTCGATGGAAAGGGTCGAAAAGTGTTTGGAGGTACAGGGGCCGCAGATCCAAGAGATGGAGAGGGTGATGTCGGACCACAACAATCGGATGGTGGCATTGCAGACAGAGGTGGGGCTCTTAGGAGACCGTTGCAAGACGCTGAGAGCAAAAGTGGAAGAGCAAGAGAACAGGTTGAGAAGGCAGAACCTACGCATCATCAGCCTGCCTGAAGAAGTGGAAGGCACGAGTGCCACGAAGTATGTCTCGAGGATGCTGGTGGGGCAAGGATTACTGAACAAGGCTCCAGAGGTAGATAGAGCGCACAGGTGAAGAGGCAGAAGGCAAGAGCTGGGTGTCACCGCGGGCAGCGATCGTAAGATTCCACAAGTTTATGGAAAAAGAGAAGATCCTGCAGTGGGCCAGGGAAATGCTGAACTGTGAATGGGAGGGGAACAAGTCCCAATATACCAGGACATTGGAGCTGAACTGGCAAAACAGCGTGCTGGATTCAACAGGGCCAAGGCGGTGCTATATCGACAGCAGATCAGGTTTGGGATGTTGTATCCAGAAAAACTGTGGAGACTTATGAGGGCTGGGAATACTATTTTGGGACTCCAGAAGCGGCCAATGATTTTATTAAAGAGCACAAACTGGGGGAGAACTGAACTTTACTGGCAGACGGAGGTGCCGGCACTTTAGAATAATGGAAGAAACGGGTAGAGAGTGTTTTTTTCCCCCCCTTTTCCTCCCAAGTGGAGGGTTTTTCCTTTCTTGCTGGGGTGGCAATAGAGAGCAGGGGTGAAACGTTTGTAAGGGGACTTGCCCCCCCATCCCAAGTGGAGGGTTTTTCCCTTCTTGTTAGGTCGACAATGGGGAACAGGGATAATACTTTGTAAGGGGACTCCCCCCGTGGAGAAGCGTGGACAGGAGCGAAGGGGACATCTTGGATGAGCTAGGCACAGGGTGAAATTAGAGGGGGAAAGCCAATAGGAGAGGACGGTAGAGGGGATTGGAGGCATAACCCTCAGCAAGGCTTATAATGCAAATGTGCAAGGGCTCAATGGACCGGTGAAAAGATCTCGGGTTTTCACACACCTCATGTAGTTGAAGGCAGGGATGGTCTTTCTGCAGGAGATTCTGAAGGACCAGGTTAGGTTGAGAAAGGGATGGGTGGGTCAGTTATTTCACGCGGGTCATGACTGGTGCAGGTCATCGTTTTTTTTTTATATAAAATTTAGAGTATCCAATTTTCCCCCACCCCAATTAGGGGCAATTAATTTAGCGTGGCCAATCCACCTAACCTGCACATCTTTGGGTTGTGGGGGTGAAACCCATACAAACACAGGGAGAATGTGCAAGCTCCACACGGACAGTGACTCAGAGCCAGGATCGACCCTGAACCTCAGCGTCATGAGGCAGCAATGCGCCACCGTGCTGCCCGCGGGGTGGCCATCTTGATGATCAGGGAGACAGGCTTTGTAACTGGGAAGGAAGTGAGGGACCGGGGGGGGTGAAAAAAGAGAGAGCGAGCGCAAGATATACGATATGTGATGGTGGGCGGGATGCCAATGGTGTTGTTGAATGTATACGCATAGGATTGGGACGATGTAGGTTTAATGAGAGGGTTGCTGGCAGTGATCCTGGACTTAGCCATGCACCAGTTGCTCATGTGAGACTGTGTTCAAGAGCCAAAGGTGGACAGGTCGTGCTCAGGTCAATGGGAAGGATATGGATGGCAAAGGAGCTGGGAGAATTCATGAAAATGATGGGCATGGTGGACCTATGGTGCTTTAAGAACCCTGAACTGAATGTTGAACCAGAACAGTTGGGTATTGGCGGCCACATTTTGGGAGGCACTGAAGGAAAATTATCTCGTTTAAGGCACATGAGGATAGGAAAAGGAGGGAGGAGTATGAATGTTTACTGAACAAGGTAGTTGAAGCAGACAGGGATTACTTGAGGGAATCCATCACTTATGGATTGGCGAGAAGGAAAAAGCTATAGGGGCAATTCAATAAGTTGACGACAGGGACGGCGGTGGGGCAGCTGAGTAGGGCAAGTGGGGTGCAGTACGAGTACAGGGAGAAGAAAAGTCGAATTTGGCACACCGATTGCAGAGTCAGGCTGCGTCCAGGGAAATAATGGGGACACAGAAAGACAGGGGACGTGGTTGTTATGTTCTGTGTTGGGGCCATAGTACACAGAACATCTAGTTCTTTGACTAGCAAGATAGTTTATTAACAAAATGACACGTGGAAAGATAACAAACTACGTACAAACAGTAACAAAAAATGAATTCAGTGAAGTCTCCTGGAGCTACTTCTAGTGCAACTATCCTCTATTATGACTTACTACCAACTGCCGGATATCGCGAGTCATATGGTGGATCTCTATCGCCACCTGCTGGATGGAGGTCGTATCGATAACTATATACATTACTGTGCACATAAATATATCACCACAGTGGTGACAGAGCCGGAGAAGATAAATTAGACGTTTAGGGTAAAGAAGGGGACATGGGGCAGTTTTTGGATGGGCTAGAGTTTCCACAGCTGAAGGAATAGAAGAGATAGGCGCTAGGAGGCGGTTTTGGACCCGAGGAAAGTATTAGACAGTATAAAAAAGGGGTATGAAGTTGGTGGAATTCTGTAAAGAGTTCACGATGGAACTGGCACCGCATCTAATGGGGACCTTTAGCGAGGCGCTGAAGAAAGAGGGAGCTGCCGGAGATGATGACATAGCTGACAATCACACTGATACAATCACATTGATACCAAAGAAGGGAAAGGACCCGTTAAAATGTGGGTCGCACAGGCGCATATCGCTGTTAAATACAGATGTAAAACTGTTGGCTAAGTTGGTGGCGGGGAGGATGGAAGGTTGTGTCACGGGAGTGGTCACGGAGGACAGGACAGGCGGCTCTCCAGTAATATAAAGCAGCTATTAAATGTGATTATGACCCCGACGAGAGGACGGGTACCGGGAGGTAGGGGTGTCCATGGACGCAGAGAAAGCATTTGACCAAGTGGAGTGGCGGTATGTATAGGATGTGGAAGGAAGCGGAGCTGGTCAGGGTGAGGGATCTGTACCTGGAAGAGAGGTTGGATTGGATTGGTTTATTGTCACGTGTACCAAGGTACAGTGAAAAGTATTTTTGCTGCGAGCAGCTCAACAGATCATGAAGTACAAAAAATAAAATAAAAAGAAAATACACAATAGGACAACACAAGGTACACAATGTAACTATCACCGGCATCAGGTGAAGCATACAGGGGTGTAGTGTTAATCAAGTTAGTCCACAAGAGGGTTGTTTAGGAGTCTGGTAACAGCAGGAAAGCTGTTTTTGAGTCTGTTTGTGCGTGTTCTCAGACTTTTGTAACTCCTGCCTGATGGAAGAAGTTGGAACAGTGAGTAAGCCGGGTGGGAGGGGTCTTTGATTATTGCTGCCCGCTTTCCCCAGGCAGCAGGAGGTGTAGACAGAGTACATTGACAAATAGTGATTGGTTACAGTGCGGAACAAGCAAATATATGAGCAAGAGCAGCATAGGGCACCGTGAATAGTGTTCTCACAAGGAATAGATGAGTCCGAGGGAGAGTCGTTGGGGAGTCTAGTAGCTGTGGAAGAAGCCGTTCCTTTGTCTGGATGTGCGGGTCTTCAGGTTTCTGCTATCAACCATCTCCACTTCAGAGCCACTGATGTAGACAGGGTGGGGTGCTCAAGCTTCCTGAAGTCGATGATCAGTTCCTTGGTGTTGCCGACATTTAGAGAGAGATTGTTTTCTTATATTCAATATCAGTTAATAAAGGAAAGAATTCCATAAGCCTCCTTAACCACCTATTTGTCCTGCTGTCTTCAGAGAGCGGTGTACAAGCACGCGAAGGTCCCTTTGATCCTCTGAACTTCCTCAGGTTCTATCATTCATTGTATATTCCCATGCCTTGTTAGTACTCCCAAAATGTATTACCTCACACTTTTCATGGTTAAATTCCATTTGCCACTCTTCTGCCCATCTGTATTGTCCTTTGGTTGTATTTATTATTGTCACATGTATTAGTATACAGTGAAAAGTATTGTTTCTTGCGTGCTATACAGACAACGCATACTGTACATAGAATCATAGAATTTACAGTGCAGAAGGAGGCCATTCAGCCCATCGACTCTGCACCAGCTCTTGGAAAGAGCACCCTACCCAAGGTCAACAACTCCACCCTATCCCCATAACCCAGTAACCCCACCCAACACTAAGGGCAATTTTGGACACTAAGGGCAATTTATCATGGCCAATCCACCTAACCTGCACATCTTTGGACTGTGGGAGGAAACCAGAGCACCCGGAGGAAACCCACGCACACGCGGGGAGGATGTGCAGACTCCGCACAGACAGTGACCCAAGCTGGAATCGAACCTGGGACCCTGGAGCTGTGAAGCGATTGTGCTATCCACAATGCTACCGTGCTGAGAGAGACTGCAATCTAATCCTGTAATCTAATACCTTGCTCCTTGCTATTTACCACAGCACCAATTTTTGTATCACTTGCGAATTTACTTATCATACCTCCTATGTTCACATCCCGATCATTAATGTATATTACAAACATCAAGGGACCCAGCACCAATCCCTATGGAACACTACTGGATGGACACAGGCTTTCAGGCACAAAACAACCTTCAACAATCACCCTCCGCCTCACACCACTAAGTCAGTTTTGGATCCAGCTTGCCAAATTGCACTGGATCCCATGGGTTCTTAACTTCATCAGCCTCCTATGTGAGAGCTTGTCAAAAGTCTTGCTAAAGTCCATGTAGATTATATCAAACGCACAAAATACTTAGGGCTACAGAGTAACTGGGGTTAAGTGAAAAAGAAATGTCACATCAGCACAGTGGGGTCGGTCACCTACCAAATTTCAGATCAAAGGGAGTAGAAGAAACGTTATCTTGCATGTAGCTATGCTTTTATCTTACTTTGGTGCCTAAAACATGAAGTTCCATTGTTCTGTAATAATATTCCTCCTGGTCTCTTTTGGAATGTAATTTGGAAGAAAAAAAAATCAGAATGAGGCAAATATTTATGCTCCTGGATGAGATACAATGACAGGTTAGTGACTAAAAGTTAACACTCTCATCCTCAAACCTTTTCTTTATTCTAACACTTCTCTATTTTAATCCTACTATAGTCAATGCTTTAGGGCAGCATAGTGGGTAGCACTGCTGCCTCACAGCACCGAGGACCCAGGTTTGATCCCAGCCCCGGGTCACTGTCCGTGTGGAGTTTGCACGTTCTCCCTGTGTCCGCATGGGTTTCACCCCCACAACCCAAAGATGTGCAGTTTAGCTGGATTGGCCACGCTAAATTGCCTCTTAATTGGAAAACAGAATTGGGTATTCTTAAGTTAATATTTTAAAAAGTCAATGCTTCTCCTCATTTTGCTTTCTTGTCACTTTTAAATTTCTTTACACCATACCCACTAAGTGAACGGGTGGGATTTTTTGGCCGTTCCTGCTGGTGGGATATTCCGGTCCCGCTGACAGCATCCCCTGCTGTGGGTTCCCTGGCGGCAGAGGGTCTGAACAATGGGAAATCCCATTGACAACAGCGGGACCAGAAAGATCCTGCCACTGGCCAGCCGTCTCCGCTACAAAACACGCCACACGGGATGTGGAAAATCCTGCCCAACTTTTCAATGAGAGCAAAGTTGAAATGTGGTGACAGTATATAGTGTCATTTGTTGCCCCTCCCTAATTCTACTTGAATGGAGTGGCTTGCCATGATATTTCCAAGGGAGGTTACGTTTCAACTACATTGTCATGGGTCTGGAATCACATGTCAGCCAGATTGGGCAAGGGCAGCAGATTTTCTTCCCAAAAGGGCATTAGTGAACCAGATGATTTAATTTATTATTGTCACATGTATTAGTATACACAGTGAAAAGTATTGTTTCTTGGATACTGTACAGACAGGCATACCGTACATAGGGAAGGAAGGAGCGAGTGCAGAATGGAATATTACAGTCATAGCTAGGGTGTGTAGAGAAGATCAACTTAATACGAGGTAGCTCCATTCAAAAGTCTGTTGGCAGCAAGGAAGAAGCTGTTCCGGAGTAGGTTAGTACCTGACCTCAAACCTTGGTATATTTTTCCTGACGGAAGAAGGTGGAAGAGAGTACGTCCAGGGTGCGTGGGGTCCTTAATTATGCTGGCTGCCAGGGCAGCATGGTGGCGCAGTGGGTTAGCCCTGATGCCTCACGGCACCCAGGTTCGATCCCGGCTCTGGGTCACTGTCTGTGTGGAGTTTGCACATTCTCCCCGTGTTTGCGTGGGTTTCGCCCCCACAACCCAAAGATATGCAAGGTAGGTGGATTGGCCACGCTAAATTGCCCCTTAATTGGAAAAAATGAATTGGGTACTCTAAATTTATATTATAAAAAAAGAAGAAAAAAAAATTATGCTGGCTGCCTTTCCGAGGGAGATGGGTTTTCAAATCACAAATCGATGGTCACTGTCATGGTCACCATTACTGAGGCTATCTTTCAATTCCAGATTTATTAATTGAATTTAAACCCCACCAGCTACTTGTCCCCCAGTACATTAATTTGTGCTTCTGGGTTACTAGTCCAGTGACATTACCACTCTGCCAACATCTCCCCCGCAATCTGCATCCAATTGAATAGGTAGCAGGGAAAATGAACGAAAGAAAAATCTATGACTAAAAGGACTCAGTGGAATTTCATACCACCTGCTCAATCCAACAGCTACCTGTTGGATTACTGAAATGTAATCAGAATAAAAATTGCACTATATGAATACTTGTATACAAAGTTAACACATCAGATACTGAAAATAAAGGAATTCCAAGTGCACAAGTGGATTAATGTCACTGTGGTCTTTTTCTTTGAGGGTTCTAGAAATTAAGCTTCATGATTAACAACAACTTTTATTTTACGTGGTACAAAGGGTAGAATGACTCAAAACCAGGAACATGCAAGAGGCCAGAATGCAAAGAACATAGATGGGAGAAGGTCAGATCTTGGGAGAGGCAAAGCCTACAAGACATCTGCAAACAAGGAAAGCAATTTTAAAATTGAGGTGTTGCTTGAACAGATGCCAATGTAGATCAGTGAACACAGGGGTGATGGGCAAATTGGTAGGATATGGGCAAAGTTTTGAATGAGCTCAAGTTTATATGAGGGATGTAAGAAGAGAGATGGGCGGGGAGAGTTTTGGTCAAATCCAGAGGTAAAAAAGGAATGGATGTGCTTAGACGGTTGGAATCTGGTGAAGTTGTGGAAGAACAGGGCCTTGAATGAGCTGGGTGAAGTTAAAGCCACGATTGTTAAGTGTGTGTGTTTCAAGCATTATCCATGTGTCCGAAAAAAATATAAAACGTCATGCAACGCAAGCCGAAACACAAAAAGAAACATTGAAAAAACTATTAAAAGGTTTCAGGAAAAGGTTTCACTTGCCCCCGTTGCCCCTTGATGAATGCGCCAACCTTTAACAGAATACAATTCAACTGGTACCAGCACTTTACAGCAAGTGATAATTATTTATGCGTCAGTCCACTGTTAATGTCACCACCCGGAGGTGGGGGCGGGATGGTCGAGCTGAACCCAATCCTATCCTTATCCATTACCTTCACGTATTTGTAAACTAGAGAAGGGTTCAGTCAGAAAGGGTGCCGAGTGATGGAATCTCTCCTAATGGGGGAATTCGTGCTCCATCACAACCAAATGTCCCCGACTGCTCACATGACAACGGGATTGTGGACCTCAAACCAAGTCCTAGGTTCAATCCTGTCAATTGATGTCGTCTGTTCTTCTCTTCAGATTTAGTCTGGTGCTGGTCACCATCATTGCACAAGCAGAAAGTAAGCCGACCATTAATTCCGTGCCCTGCCTGTTCGACTATTTTTCTACAAGCCACTGACAGGAAATTAAATTCGAGGTTTACAAAAAGCCCCTGTTATTTTCAACGAACATTTCGTAGTTACAAGTGCGCCATCCCTTCAGGGTTCACACAACTGTGGTGTAATGGTTTAAACCCCTCTTTTGGGGAAGCCATCGCATTTTCGGATAATCTGGCAAAAAAAAGTCTACTTTCGTAGCTTTGATTTCACATCCATCATCTCTACCCCCCCCAAATAAAATGGGTTGTGCTGCATTCTAACTGCAAAGACCGTGGTTGTTTAGGATTTTCAACACCAATCCGCACCCGGTTAACACATTTTACACCACCGTCGCGGGAGAATAAATCATTACAGTTTGGCCCTTTTATACTGACTTCTAAGCGGGCGGGGAAGGGGGGGGGGGGGGGGGAGAAAAGGAGCACCACCGAAAAAGGATGGGGTTACTTTTAACCTTAAAACAAGCGAAAATAGGATGCAAAATGAGGGGGGAAGCGATTTCAAATGCGAATTAACGTAGATTTGGGATGGGGGGGCTTTTGAGACACGGTCACGCTGGAGATGCTGTGCACACACACATTTTATTTGTGTGCACACACACACGGAATATGTTTTAAATGCACGCACACAAATGTGTACATTGCGAATTGTTGTGGAGGCTGCAGCCGGCCGTGCTCCCACTGCCGTTCATTCATTGACTGATTCCCGGGAGCGCGCGAGCCTCCCGCGGGAAGGAAGGAGCCGGGGTCACGTGGCAACCGCCCGGCCGCTGACCGTTTTCAAATTTAAAAAAAAAACGGCCGGTAAGTGATTTTTTTTTAAAAAGGACAATTCTCCTTTTCCCTCTTTCATCACTCTCTCTCTGCCCGACTTCGCATCGGGTGTGAATGGGGAGGGGGACTTGCAATGATGAAGCCGGCCCGCCCTTACCTGGATGTAGTAGTGGCTGCCGCAGATCTTCCTGAGCGAGGCCCGGGAAAGCAGCCCCCTCGCCATGGCGAACGGACCGCATCCACTCCTGCGCGGCGCCCTCTCACACTCACGCCTTCCAACACTTGGCAGCCGCCTGACTCCAACCCACACACATCACCGCCCACCCCGCGTGTGGTTCCGGCTTCATTTGTCCCTCGCTCGCTCCCCCGGTTTTGTTTGAAGTTGTCATTTATTTGCTGCTCCGGCCACTCTCACTCGCTCTGGTTAAAGGCGCAGCTGCTTCTGGAAAGGGGCCAATACGGCAGAGTTAGCCGACGCAATTTATTCCCCCCTCCCCCCCCCCGGGTGACCCACTTGTTCGTCGACGCAGCGAAAAGGGTCTCACCCCACCCACAGCTAACCACTTCTTCCCGTGAGGCGAATCAGCGCAAGGGATGCTTACGCATACTTTACATTGACATGGATGGATCACACCAGAACCCCGACTGGCCACAAAAATTGGCTCTTGATCTGCTGTGCAAAACAAATAACTTGCATTTATATAGCAACCGTCCCAAAGTGCTTTACAGCCACTTGAAGTAGTTTTGAAATTATAGTCACTGCTGTAATGTAGGAAATGCAGCATCCAGTTTGTGCACAGCAAGCTCACACAAACACATCTGATCATCTGTTTTCTCCATGTTACTGATGTTGGCCTGGACATCAGGCATAATGTCCTCTTCTTTAAACTGTGCCATAGGATATTCTACATCCACTTGAGAGAACCTGCATCTTCTTCAGGACATTTTCATTGTTGTAGCTGAAATCTAGTGAATAAATAAAAACACTGGCAGTAATCATACTCTCTAGGCCAAGATTCATACCTGCACTATGAACCAAACGATTGGGGAAGCTGGTTGTAGGTACCAGTGTTCAAGGGTGTGTGGTAACTGACAGCTTTCCAGCAAAAGGACTTTAATATCCCAACTAAGAAATGGTGCCTTGGTTCGATCCTGGCTCTGGGTCACTGTCTGTGTGCAGTTTGCACATTCTCCCCGTGCTGGTGTGGGTTTCGCCCCCACAACCCAAAGATGTGCAGGGTAGGTGGGTTGGCTACACTAAATTGCCCCTTAATTGGAAAAAAATGAATTGGGTACTCTAAATTTATTTAAAAAAAAGAAATGATGCCTTGGACAGTGCAGCACTTCTCCAGTACTGTTCTGCGCCATGGCTATAAAAGAAGGCTGCAGCTGCTGACCAGCACTGCAACCAATGCTGGGCAAGCGCAGGCTGTTGCTCCTGAATGTCCTTCTGAGTAATGGTGTTGGCAGTGGCTTGGACCAAAAGTGGTGCCGCTCAAATAGTCACAGCTGTGTTTTCTCCCTTGTTTAAGCAACAGTCAAAATCATCGGCTTTTTAAAGATATTACAATTCTCAGTTCAGAACTTGAAATAATTACCTTCGTGAATAATGACTTCACTTTTATCTTTTTAAGAAGGCAGATATCTTAAACTGTATCCTCTTTCTTTTAACCTGGAGGCATCAAGATAAAATGTACCAAACACATCCAATGCATCATGGTTTGTACAGACAACTTAAAATGCCAGCCAATAAAGTCTGAATTCAGGGGACTATCAGATTGTACATACACAATGTAAAACTACCAGCTATAATTTGCAGGACCACACTGGAATTTGGAAGGATACCTGTTCCCAGTTAATAGCTTTATTGTTCTTCAGGCTAAACCTAAGCTTCCAACCATATTAATTGCAGACAGTGTGTCCATACAGGTATAAAGCTTTTGCATGCAGAGGCAGAGGTGTACTGGCAGTTTGGGTGCAGCAGAATTATGCCATTGGTGTTATGTGCATGCGCAGACCAGTGCAGATTGGCCATCATGCATTGGCAGGATTGTATCTCTATATAGTGCCTTTAATTCTGAAATAAGTTTACAGCCAACCTTTTGAATTGCTGTCATTGTTGTTATGGAAATGCAGAAGCCAATTTGTACATAGCAATATCCCATAAACAACCATGATATCAATGATCCGGAAATCTATTTTAGTCAAGTCAGTTGAGAAATTACTGTTGGACAAAACAATTGGACAACTGCCCTGCTTTTTGAATGATGCCATGGGATCTATTACATCCATTTGAGAAAGCAGAGGGTATCTTGGTTTGGATTGGATTTGTTTATTGTCACGTGTACCAAGGTGCAGTGAAAAGTATTTTTCTGCGAGCAGCTCAATAGATCATTAAGTACATGAAAAGAAAAGGAAATAAAAGAAAATACATAATAGGAACGGTTGTAAGTTAAGTAAAAAGTGGATCTGTTAGGGAAAGCTCGCAGAGAGTCGCCATGCTCCGGCGCCATCTTGTGCCACATTATTTCATCTTCCTGTAATTACGCATGAACTATTATTAAAATTTTGAACTTGTATATCTCGTTATTTATTATTTAATATCTTATCCAAAGGAGGGCACCACTAACAATCCAGTACTCCTTCAGTAATGTGTTAAAGTATTGACCTAGGTTGTGCACTCAAGTCTCTGGAATAGTTGTTGGCCCCACAACCTCTGAATCCAACATAACAGTGCTACCACTTGATTAAGTAAAGGAATATGCAAGCCCACTTTTATATATGGTTTTTCTGCCTTTCTTCTGTTTGCTACTTCTCATTGATTGCATGCTTGAGAATCAATCTACCACTCTTATACAAACCTTGAGTCAGTGTTTTTCAAACTTCTTTCGGGGACCCATTTTTACCAACTGGCCAACCTTCGGGACCCGTGCCGGCCGACCTCCGCAACCTACACCGGCTGAACTTCGCAACTCATGCCGGCTGACCTTCGCGACCCACCATTTTCTCTTACCTTGTTTGCTGCTGACAAAATGGACGAATCGCGTCCAATTAAGAGGCAATTTAGCGTGGCCAATCCAGCACATCTTTGGATTGTGGGGGCGAAACCCATGCAAACACGGGAAGAATGTGCAACTGCACACGGACAGTGACCCAGAGCCAGGATCGAACCTGGGACCTCGGCGCCGTGAGACAGCAGAGCTAACCACTGCTCCACCGTGCTGCCCTCCCCTTTCACTCTTCTAAACGCCAATGAATATAATCCTTTTAAAAAATATATATATATTATATATATTATTCCAAACACAATCGGTAACGTACACATATAACGATCAAATAGTTTGTCAATTTCCTCTTTTTGTCTCCAAGACTACTCCAATAATCGCTCCCCCCTTACCTGCTAGCGACAAATACATCCTCAAACGAAGACAGAAAGAACCTCCTTATATAGGAACCCTCTTCCGATCCCGAGAGTTAATTTGTTTGCCAGTTTTAAAAATTCATACAGATCCCCCAGCTATGCAGAGACCCCAGGTGGCACTGCATACCTCCAACTCAGTAAGTTTCGCTGCAGGGCGATCAGAGACGCAAAGGCCACAACATCAATAATCGTCACCAAAGCGCACGTCGACATCCTCACCCCCACTATTTCTGACAGTCTCAAACCACTGCCCAGAAAACCCCCAACTTTGTGCACCCCAAAACATATGTGTGCGGTTCGCCGGTCACCTCACACATCTCTCACATACATCCTCCACTTCTGGGAAAAACCCACTCATACGGGCTCATATGAGTTCTATGCACCACCTGAACTGTATTAGGTCCATCCTAGCACAGGATGAAATCCAATTTATCTGGCCCTTCGATCCAAGCTCAATCCCCAGATCCTCCTCCCATTTCCACCTAATCCCCTCCACTGGCACCTTCTCAGTCTCCAAAAACCCTAAATATCCCCAATCCCGCTCCCCCTACCCCCCAACTCATCCTGAGTTAACAACCTATGTAAGAGCATATGCTTTGGCAGCTGAGGGGACAAGGACAGCTTCTTCCATGCAAAATCCCTGACCTGAAAATATCGGAATTCACTCCCCCTTGGCCACTCAAACGCCTCCTGCAATTCCTCCAGCCTCGTGAATCACCCATCTATGAACAGACCCCTAAACCGCTCTATCCCTTCCCTATACCAACCCCTGAACATCGCATCCATCCCTCCTGGTATGTGTTTCCTGCATTTTGGGGCCAATACCGACATACGTCCTATATCAAAGTGCCGCCTCAACTGATTCCAGATTTGAGAGATGACACAACCATGGGAATACTAGTGTGCCTACCCAGAAAAAACTGGAGCATGGCCGTCACCAGGGCCCACAAGCTCGTCCCCACATATACACATTATGTCGACCACCACCCCCCCCACCCTCCCTTCCACCAGCTTCTCACCTTCTCCATGTTACAGGTTTGGGAGCGCTAACCTGCCACCTTCTCTGCAAAAAGGTCCTCTGAATCCTCAGTGTCTTGTCTGCCCAAACAAATTCTGAAATTAATTTATCCACCTCCAGAAAAAAGCCTTAGGAAGGTATATTGGAAAAGATGAAAAATAAATAAAACCCTCAGCAAACGTTAATCTTCATGCACTGTCCAAAATTATGAGGGGATTGGATTGGATTGGATTTGTTTATTGTCACGTGTACCGAGGTACTGTGAAAAGTATTTTTCTGCAAGCAGCTCAACAGATCATTCAGTACATGGAAGAAAAGGGAATTAAACAAAATTGAAGAAAATACATGATAATACATAATAGGGCAACACAAGATATACAATGTAACTACATAAGCATTGGCATCGGTTGAAGCATACAGGGTGTAGTGTTAATGAGGTCAGTCAATAAGAGGGTCATTTAGGAGTCTGGTGACAGTGGGGAAGAAGCTGTTTTTGAGTCTGTTCGTGCGTGTTCTCAGACTTCTGAATCTCCTGCCCGATGGAAGAAGTTGGAAAAGTGAGTAAGCCGGGTGGGAGGGATCCTTGATTATGCTGCCCACTTTGCCCCGGCAGCGGGAGGTGTAGATGGAATCAATGGATGGGAGGCAGGTTCGTGTGATGGACTGGGCGGTATTCACGACTCTCTGAAGTTCCTTGCGGTCCTGGGCCAAGCAGTTGCCATTCCAGGCTGTGATGCAGCCCGATAGGATGCTTTCTATAGTGCATCTGTAAAAGTTGGTAAGGGTTAATGTGGACATGCTGAATTTCCTTAGTTTCCTGAGGAAGTATAGGCGCTGTTGTACTTTCTTGGTGATAGCGTCGACGTGAGTGTACCAGGATAGATTTTTGGTGATGTGCACCCCTAGGAATTTGAAACTGCTAACCATCTCCACCTCGGCCCCGTTGATGCTGACAGGGGTGTGTACAGTACTTTGCTTCCTGAAGTCGATGACCAGCTCTTTAGTTTTGCTGGCATTGAGGGAGAGATTGTTGTCGTTACACCACTCCACTAGGTTCTCTATCTCCCTCCTGTATTCGGACTCGTCGTTATTCGAGATCCGGCCCACTATGGTCGTATCGTCAGCAAACCTGTAGATGGAGTTGGAACCAAGTTTTGCCACGCAGTCGTGTGTGTACAGGGAGTAGAGTAAGGGGCTAAGTACGCAGCCTTGCGGGGCACCGGTATTGAGGACTATTGTGGAGGAGGTGTTGGTGTTCATTCTTACTGACTGTGGTCTGTTGGTCAGAAAGTCAAGGATCCAGTTGCAGCGTGGAGAGCCAAGTCCTAGGTTTTGGAGCTTTGATATGAGCTTGGCTGGGATTATGGTGTTGAAGGCGGAGCTGTAGTCAATAAATAGGAGTCTGATGTAGGAGTCCTTGTTTTCGAGATGCTCTAGGGATGAGTGTAGGACCAGGGAAATGGCGTCTGATGTGGACCGGTTGCGACGGTATGGGAATTGAAGTGAGTCAAGGCGTTCCGGGAGTATGGAGGTGATGCGCTTCAGGATCAGCCTCTCGAAGCACTTCATTACAACTGACGTCAGGGCCACCGGGCGGTAGTCATTGAGGCACGTTGCCTGGTTCTTCTTTGGTACCGGTATGATGGTGGTCTTCTTGAAGCAGGTGGGGACCTCGGAGTGGAGTAGGGATAGATTAAAGATGTCTGTGAATACCTCTGCCAGCTGGTATGCGCAAGCTCTGAGTGCACGACCAGGGATCCCGTCCAGGCCCATCGCCTTCCGTGGGTTCACTTTCAGGAAGGCCGATCTGACTTCGGAAACTGTGATGGTGGGTATGGGTGAATTATGGGCTGCTGGGGCACTCGACAGGGGATTGTTGGTTGCCTGGGCATAGACAGAGTGGATAGTCAGAGACTTTTTCCCAGGGTAGAGGGGTCAATTACTAGGGGGCATAGGTCTAAGTTGCGAGGGGCAAGGTTTAGAGGAGACATACGAGGCAAGTTTTTTTTACACCGAGGGTAGTGGGTGCCTGGAACCCGCTGCCGGAGGAGGTGGTGGAAGCAGGGGCGATAGTGACGTTTCAGGGGCACTTTAACAAATACATCAATAGGATGGAAATAGAGGAATATGGACCCTGGAAGTTTAGAAGATTTTAGTTTAGACGGGCAGCATGGTCGGCGCAGGCTTGGAGGGCCGAAGGGCCTGTTCCTGTGCTGTACTTTTCTTTGTTCTTTGTACCCTTCCCCACCAGAGACACCAGCGGGGCATCCCACCTCTTCAAATCCCCTTTGACCCCCTTTGTTTCCTGCTAGCTTACTTTCATATTGTATTTTCCCCTTTTTAATCAATCATTGGTCCGCCTTTGCTGAATTTCAAACTGTTCCCAATCCTCAGGTCTGTTGCTTTTACTTGCTAATTTGTATGCTTCTTCTTTGAATCTATACCAACTCTAATTTCCTTTGTAAGCCATGGTTTGACCACAGTTCCCTTTCTATTCTTGTGCTAAATTGGAATAAGCAACCTTTGGAGTTCAACGATTCATTCTTTGAATGCCTATCATTGACTGTCCACTGTCCTTCCTTTCAGTAATGTTTCCCAGTCCATCATAGCCAACTCATGCCTCATCCATCATAGTTACCTTTATTGAGATTCAGGACCCTGGTGTCAGAATCAATTACCTCACAATCCACCTTGATAAAGAATTCTACCATATTATGGTCACTCATCCCCATGGGTTCTCTCACAACTAGATTGCCAACTAATTCTTTCTCATTGCATAATACCCAGCCTAAAATGGCCTGTTCCTTTGTTGGTTTCTCAACGTGTTGGTCCAGAAAACTATCCTGTATGCACTCCAAAAATGTTATTGGGACTAATTTGGTGCACCTGACCTCTCTGCAGATTAAAGTCACCCATAATCACAGGTGTTCCTTGATCATATGCATCTCTGTTTCCTGTCTAATGCTATTCCCAACATTACCCCAACAGTTTTGTGGTTTGTATTATAATAATAATAATCTTTTATTGTCACAGGTAGCCTTACATTAACACTGCAATGAAGTTACTGTGAAAAGCCCCAAGTCGCCACATTCCAGCGCCTGTTCAGGTAATGAGCCGGTACCTGTGCTGAATCATAGAATTTACAGTGCAGAAGGAGGCCATTCGGCCCATCAAGTCTGCACTGGCTCTTGTAAAGAGCACCCTACCCAAGGCCACACCTCCACCCCAACCCCATAACTCAGTAATCCCACCCAACACTAAGAGCTATTTTGGACACTAAGGGATAATTTATCATGGCCAATCCACCTAACCTTCACATCTTTGGACTGTGGGAGGAAACCGGAGCACCCGGGGTAAACCCACGCACACACGGGGAGAATGTGCAGACTCTGCACAGACAGTGACCCAAGCCGGGAATCGAACCTGGGACCCTGGAGCTGTGAAGCAATTGTGGTAACCACTATGCTACCGTGCTGCCCTTGTTCTGCATTACAAACCAGCTGTCTGGCCAACTGAGCTAAACCAGCTCATACCACCCCTTCGAATGATTTTGCCACTTGGTGTTTCTTAACTCGACTCATAGAGATTCCATATCGTCTGCGCTAATATCTTTCCTCAATGTTGTATCAATATCTTCTTTTTTTTTCTATAAATTTAGAGTACCCAATTATCTTTTTACCCAAATAAGGGGCAATTTAGCGTGGCCAATCCACCTAACCTGCACATCTTTGGGTTGTGGGGGTGAAACCCATGCAGACACGGGGAGAATGTTCAAACTGCACACAGACAGTGACCCAGGACCAGGATCCGCACCCTGGACTGTGCCACGTGCCGCCGTATCAATATCTTCTTTAATCAAACATGCAACTCCACCACCTTTCCTTTTCGGTCTGTCCTTCCTAAAGACTGAATAATCCACAATTTTAATTCCCATCCTTGGTAACCTTGCATCCGCAGTATATCATACCCCTTTACAACTAATTCATCTATTTTATTTCAAATACTCTGAGCGTTCATGTACAAAACCTTAAGGCTGGTACTCTTAACGTTCCTTGTCCCATCCCTACTATTTTTCCTATATTTTATCTCATTCTGGCCCTTGATTTCTCTGCCCTTCACTTTTCGGATTGGATTTAGATTTTGTTTATTGTCATGTGTACCGAGGTACAGTGAAAAGGATTTTTCTGTGAACAGCTCAACAGATCATTAAGTACATGAAATGAAAAGGAAATTTTTAAAAATCCATAATAGGGCAACTCAAGGTACACAATGTAACTACACCGGCATCGGGTGAAGCATACAGGGGTGTAGTGTTAATCAGGTCAGTCCATAGGAGGATCGTTTAGGAGTCTGGTAACAGCGGGGAAGGAGCTGTTTTTGAGTCTGTTCATGCGTGTTCTCAGACTTCTGTATCTCCTGCCCGATGGAAGAAGTTGGAAGAGTGAGTAAGCCGGGTGGGAGAGGTCTTTGATTATGCTGCCCACTTTCCCCAGGCAGCGGGAGGTGTAGATGGAGTCAATGGATGGGATGCAGGTTCATGTGATGGACTGGGCTGTGTTCACGACTCTCTGAAGTTTGTTGCGGTCTTGGGCCGAGCATTTGCCATACTAGGCTGTGATGCAGCCAGATAGGGTGCTTTCTATGGTGCATCTGTAAAAGTTGGTACCTACCACCGTATCATCTTCAATTGTGAAAATGAATACATAACATATATAGTTGCATTTCAGCCATACCCTACTTCTCAATCCTAACCATCATGTTAAATCTTTCAAAGGATCTTTGTGGCTTTTCTGGCCACTTACATGACTTATAAAGCTGTACTTAGGAATGCCACCTGATTAGTTATTTCCCCCCCTAATGCATTTTTGGCATTCAATTGTGGTTTTAGTTAACTTCAGCTAGATATGATACCTGTACGTGCAATCTCGCCAATATTTTATACTTTGCAAAATATTTATTTTTGAGGCTACTTTCCCTACTTACCTTCATTAAGATATTTAGATTTCAGCTTAGCATATAGTCTCCTATTTATGAAAAAGACAATACGGCGGCATGTGGCGCAGTGGTTAGCACTGGAACTGCAGTGCTGAGGACTCTCGTTCGAATCCTGGCCTTGGGTCACTGTCCGTGTGAAGTTTGCACATTCTTCCCCCTGTCTGCATGGGTTTCACCCCCACAACCCAAAGATGTGCAGGTTAGGTGGATTGGCTACGCTTTATTGCCCTTTAATAGGAAAAGAATAACAATTGGGTACTCTAAATTTATTTTTTTTGTAAAGAAAAAGACAGGGCAGCACGGTGGCACAGTGGATTAGCCCTGCAGTCTCACGGCGCCGAGGTCTCAGGTTCGATCCCGGCTCTGGGTCACCGTGTGGAGTTTGCACATTCACCCCGTATTTGCGTGGGTTTCGCCCCCACAACCCAAAGATGTGCAGGGTAGGTGGATTGGCCACGCTAAATTACCCTTTAATTGGAACAAATTAATTGGGTACTCTAAATTTATATAAAAAAAGAAAAAGATATAATATTTTCTGACTGTATACCTAACTTATACCTAAAATTGAACTAATTCCTAATTTTCTTAATCAAATTAAATTTGATGATACTGTTGCTCGTTCTACTGTTAGTGTGATTAACACACCTCCATTTAAAGGACATGTGCTTAACACTGGTTTGGCTCTGTATCTGTATCTATGCTCAGGAGTCGCCAGGTGCCGTAACAGACACCGTCACAAGTTATCACGGTCAAGTTCAAAGCAATAAGTCTAAACACCGATCAGTAAGTCTAAACAATTAGTGTTTATTATAACAGATGTAATAAATACTCATGCACACGCTAAAAGATTAATACTTCTTTCTACTATTAAACGACTAAATACTTATCTATGTAGGAACCAGCAAGGTCAGGGGACAAGGCCTTTGTTCCTTTCTGGTCTGCACCTTCTGTTCACTAATAGTCGGCAAGAGTATAAGCAATGCCTGGGTCACGTAGCGATCGTTGTTTGGCACTTACTGAAAGATGGCTGATGCTCAACGGCCGGTGATGAAAGACAGGATCTGGAGGCTGGGGTCGGAGTCAGGATGCAACAGCCTAGGCCGGAGTCTGGAAGCAACAGACCGAATCATGTGCTTGACCTTCTTTTTATAGGTCCCCAGAGGTCCGTGCTCCCTTGGGGCGGGCTCTTTCACCTGCTAGGTATCGATTGGGTCTTTCCCAATCGATATCATTCGAATTCCCCTATCCTGGAGTCGTTCCTCGATGGCGGGGGCGGTTCCTAGGGGTCATTGACCTGGGTTCTCTGGCGCCATTCTGGCTGGGTAGCTATAGAAAGTATCAATCGATACTTAAAATGTTTCTATTGTATCTGGGACTGGGCCGGTATCATCTCATTAGTATGCAGATCGCTTTCCTATTTGCACCTTTGGCTGAGTCTCTGCACCTGCCTTGAAACCGGTTTTGTACGTGCAAAATGCTACTGCAAGCTGTGTGTCCTTACTATGGCTGTTTTTCCCTGCAGTCTTAGCAGTTCTCCATTTTGTAGACTGGTGTCCATTTTAGAGGGCTACAATACAATAACTATTGATATGAATTGAGAGGTTGTCAGGGCATGGAATGTTCCCACTAGAAACAGTGGATGGGTATAGAATGCATTGCATATTTCATATCTGAAATTGAAAAAAAAGAGAAGTATGGAAACTGGGCAGCGTAGATAGTTCTTTCTGAGAGCTCTGGAGCTACAATGCTGAGCTGAGTAGCTTCCTTCTGTGCTGTGAAATTCTACGGTTCCCACATGGAAATTGGATATCATCCCAGGAGTACCTGATTCTATCCATTACTATCTGTTGAATAAGAGAACAGATTCTAACTTCTGACCAATTATCATTGTATCATAATATACATAGCTAACTTTAGATATTGTGATTATACTATATAGGATAAATGAAGTGATTGACAAAACTTCTGGGGTCTAAAGAAACCTCCATCTTCTTAGAGAATTTGGCATTACATGACCCAAGTCTTGATCTTTATAAAATATTTATTAAGTTTGGAAGTCTAAAGATGTGTTGAGATTCTATTCCTGAGGATATTGCTCGATTTGGTCCTGTTCGCAATAACACAAACGAAGAGAGGACATCAATCAAAAATCAAAAAACATTGTTCTTTCTGAGCGAATGAAAGTTTGAAGTAGACTCTTCTCAGTGCTTGGGTGAGGGATTTAGCTGTTATACACCACATCCTTCTTCAATGGCGGCTCCCCTTGCCAACTGCATCACAATGCCATGTGGCACATTCCCGGATGGAGGCTGTTGTCAATATCAGCTCACACCTGAAGAACGTGCCCATTTCCTGGATCCAAACAGTCATACACATACGCACAAACAAACGTGCTCTCTTGCTTTCACAAACACAATGTCTTTTCCAGCTGGGCGAAATGGGGAGTGAAGGAGAGGGAAATGGGGAACAAGGATGGGAATAAAGGAGGGGAGGATGGATAATGAAGGAGGAGCGATGGGGGATGATGGAGATGAAGGAGGGTGATTGGGGTCAAAGAAAAGGGTTTGGGAGATGAAGGAGGTGGTAATGGAGGGGTTTTGTAGAGCTTTTGAAGCACGGAAAGAGGCTCTTCGACCCATTGTGTCTGCGTCAGCCATCAAGCACCAATTACTCAAATTCCATTTTCCAGCACTTGGCCCGTAGCCTTGTATGATATGGTATTCACTTCTCTTTTTAAAAAATTTAGAATACCCAAATTAATTTTCCAATTAAGGGGCAAATTAGCGTAGCCAATCCACTTATCCTGTACATCTTTGGGTTGTGGGGGCGAAACCCACGCAAACATGGGGAGAATGTGCAAACTCCACACAGATGTGACCCAGGGCCGGGATCGAACCTGGGACCTCGGAGCCATGAGGCAGCAGTGCTAACCACTGCACCACCGTGCTGCCCTGGCATTTTCTTCTTAAATGTTGTGAGGGTTCTTGCCACTCCCAATCTTTCAGGAAGTGAGTTCCAGATTCCAACCATCCTCTGGATGATAAAGTTTTTTCTCACATGCCCTCTGAACCTCCTGCCCTCACCTTAAGTCTATGCCCCAGGTTATTGACTCCTCTGCTAAGTGAAAAGTTACATCCTATCCACCCTATCTCTGCCTCTCATAATTTGAGACACCTCATCAGGTCCCCCCTCAGCCTTCTCTGCTCCAAGGAAAACAGCCCGAGCCTATCCACTCTCTCTTGATAGCTGAAACGCTCCAACCCAGGTAACATCCTGGTGAATCTCCTCTGCACCGTCTCTAGTGCAATCCCCTCCCTCCTATAGTGAGGCGACCAAAAGCGCACACAGTACTCCAGCTGTGGCCTAACCAACGTTTTATACAGCTCCATCATAACCTCCCGGATCTTATATACAATGCTTTCGCTAATAAATGCAAGCATCTCATATACCTTTTAACCACTTTATCTACCTATCCTGCTGTTTCGGGAATCTCTGGACATGCACGCCAAAGTCTCTGTGATCCTCTGTACTTCCTAGGGTGCTACCATTCATTGTATATTCCATTGCCCTCTTAGTCCTCCCTAAATGCATTACCTCATGATTTTCTGGGTTTACATTCCATTTGACATTGTTCTGCCCATCTAACCAGCCTGTCTATATCGTTCTGTAATTTAAGGCTTTACTCCTCACCGTTTCCGACACCACCAATTGTTGTGTCATCTGCAAACTTATTGATCATACCTCCTACGATCACACCAACATCATTAATGTACATTACAAACATCAAAGGACCCAACACCAATCTCTATGGAACACCACTGAACAGAGACTTCCAGTCATAAAAACAACCTTCAACTATCACCTTCTGCCTGCTTCCATGAAGCCAATTTTGGGTCCAATTTGCCATATTGCCCTGGATCCCATGAGCTCTTATCATCGACCAGTCTCCCATGCGGGACCTTGTCAAAAGCCTTCCTGAAGTCCATGTAGACTACGTGAACTGCACTTCATCTACACACCTAATTACCTCCTCGAAAAATGTAATCAAATTTGTAAGACATGATCTCATTTTGACAAAGCTATGCTGACTCCTTGATTAATCCTTGCCTCCCCAAGTGGAGATTAATTCTGTCCCTCGGAATGTTTTCCAATAGTTTCCCTACCACTGACGTTAGACTCACTGGCCTGTAATTTACTGGTTTATCCTTGCTACCTTTCTTGAGGATGGGGCTGGTGAAGGAGTGGGGATGGAATAGAGCCAATTAAACATCTGTGATCCTGAGGGCCGCGTGGTGGCGCAGTTGTTAGCATTGCTGCCATACAGCACCGAGGTCCCATGTTCGATCCCAGCCCGTCCGTGTGGAGTTTGCACATTCTCCCCGTGTTTGGGTGGGTTTCGCCCCCACAACCCAAAGATGTACAGAGTAGGTGGATTGGCCGCGCTAAATTGCCCCTTAATTGGAAAAAAAATGAATCGGGTACTCTAATTCTATTTTTTTAAAAAACATCTGTGATCCTCGTTCCCACCACTGGGGCAGGAATTTACAGGTGTGCCCCTCCAGTTCCACACCAGTGCACATGATAGCCATTTTTGCTTTTGAACTGAGAGCTGGGCGGCAACTACTGCTCTGCTCCAACAGGTGCAACAGGCTGGGTCTCCCCTGATTCCGTACTGAATTTCTTCACTTTGCAGACACTCAGACACATGTAGCATGGGTAATGTAGTTCTGAAGGGGATGGGAATGTTTCCACAACACCTTCACAGGACTGTCAGTTGCAGCAAATCAGTGTAATCCCATCCTCTCATGTGTACTTGGTTGAGAATACGGATTGACTTTTCAATTGTGACGGGTTTGCAAAGTACGTTTCTATTGGAATGTCTATGAAAGACATCAGAGAGCCTGCATTTTGGGCACCCCCTGATTTTGGGGGCCATGTGTTTCATTGTAAATCAGTCCCCAATTGCCATACAACAGGTTGGAGGGCATCCTTAATGTGAAGACGGGACTTTGTCTCCACGATGACTGTGCGGTCATCATTCCTACTGATGGGGCGGCAAGGTGGTTCGCATTGCTGCCTCACGGCATTGAGGTCCCAGGTTCGATCCTGGTCCTGGGTCACTGCCGTGTGAAATTTGCACATTCTCCTCGTATTTGCGTGGGTTTCGCCCCCACAACCCAAAAATGTGCAGGTTAGGTGGATTGGCCACAATAAATTGCCCTTTAATTGGAAAAAATGAATTGGGTACACAAAAGTTTTTTTTTTTTTTAATCATTCTGACTGATGGTCATGGACAGATTTTCCTGATATCACGTTTGCTTCTTTTGCAAATCACTTTAAATCTGTGCAGTGTCGTTCTCGAGCTTTTTAGGAGAAAGCACAGTTTCTCCCTATCTACTCTGTCCAGCGGTCTCATGATTTTGAACACCTCTATCAAATCTCTTCTTAGCCTTCTTCTCTCCAAGGAGAAGTCTCATCCTCTCCAATCTATCCTCCTAACTGAAGTTTCTTGTCCCTGTAACCATTCTTGTAAATCTCTTCTGCATGCCTTCCAATGCGTTAACATCATTCGTATAGTGTGGTGCCCAGAACTGTGCACAGTGCTCCATCCGAGGAGCTATTGTCTGGTATAAGTTCAGCATAATCTCCTCACTCTTGTACTCTATGCGCTGATTAATAAAACCCAGGATACTGTATGCTTTATGAGCTTATTATAGGCCAGGGTTCAGAAAACTCCAAAGTATATCACGGAGTTCACCTGACCCACGACTTTTAATAGATTTTGGTTATGGGGAGCACAATGATCCACTCTCCAGGTGTTATGCAGCAGAGATCTTAAGTATTTTAAAAACAAAACAATGTTTATTCTATGAACCCAGTTAACATTTTATAAACACAGTAAACATCTTATCAACTACCAACACACATAACCCCACAGACAATACTCGATAAGTAACCCCTAATACCTTTCCTCGCAACATCCATAAGTTAAACACTTTTTAAACAAAGACAGCAGGTTTAAATTCTCCACAGAAACAGGTATTAGTTTCAAATCATCAAGTGAGCTGAAGACATTCTTTCACTTGTGGAGAGAAAGATCATTACACAACTGCTTGCTTTGAATACAGCTCTCCAACTCTGAAAACAAAACCAAAAAACGGAGCCATAAAGCAGCTTTACAGCTCAAAACAGAAGTGAAACAGAAAGACAGCCCAGCTCCACCCACACAGACATCACTGCAGCTATTTGATAAACACCCATTTCTTAAAAGGTATATCTACCTGATACCTCCCCTCTAGAAAAAAAAACCATCAACTAAAAGATGGTTTCATTTTTCACATTCCTTTAAGAAATACTGACAGTAAAATATTTTTTAGTTTCACAAAACAAAACGTGCAAACAGGTATAATAACATAGTCCATTTTAGTTCTTCTTCCTCCATCGAACCTGTTCTGTTATGCCCTTGACGTAGCATAAGCTGCTTCCTTGATGTGCACTCTGACAAAGGAAGGTTCAGATTTGGAGATAGCTTTAATACATTTATTAAACTGTTAACGATTCTCCTACTTGGATTCGACTCTCCTGTTAATCCTGCTATAGCTACTCAGACTATCTAAAATCAGTTTGCTACAATCCACGTGGTGAGTGTGATGTGTTCAATCAACCATGTGTACTCACTAAGTGTCTCCACTGGAACGAGAAAGATCATATGTGCTGTGCCTATATATATGGGTTGGTGTAATGCCCTCCTGTGGTAGTGTCACCTCTTGAATGCCCATTGGTCGTGTCCTATCTTACTGGCCTATTGGTTGAATGTCTGTGTGTCATGTCTCTGGTGCTCCTTCTAGTGTCTAGCTAGCCTACGTGTATTTACATTAACCCCTTGTGTATTTACAGTGATGCATATCACCACAGAACCTGCTTCTTTTCATCACATTCGTGACAAAGCATCAGCTATCACGTTTTCACGTCATGCCACATGTATTATTTTTAAATGAAATGGCTGTAACAATGAACTGCATTGAAACAGTCTGGTATTGTTATTCCGGAATCGCTCCAAAAACGTCAATGGGTTATGATCAGTATATATAATTGTATCAGACGGATTGCTGGTCACATAAAAGTGAAAATGTTGCAAAGCCAGCACCAAACTCAAAGTCTCCTTCTCAATCGTTGAATACTTTTTCTGGTGCGTATTTAATTTCTTTGAAAAATAACCAATAGGCCGCTCTAGTTCTTCGTCTTGTAGAAGCATCGCACCTACGCCCACATCACTTGTAACAACGGCAACTTTGAATGTTTTGTACAATTTGGGATGGCTAACACAGGAGCAGTGGTTAACACAGCCTTCAGGCCATCAAGTGCCTGTTGACATTCCGCTGTCCACTGAAATTTGCTACGCTGCTTTAGTAAGTTCGTCAGCGCAACGACCACACTGCTAAAATTCGGCACAAATTTCCGGTAAAATTCACTCAAGCCAAAAAATCGCATTATTTCTCTTTGTGGCGATGGTATTGGAAACTCCCCAATAACTTTTGTTTTCACATCCCGTGGGACCATTCGACCCTGTCCGATTGTATGGCCAAGGAAAGTGACTTGCGTTTTTCCAAATTTACTTTTGGCTAGGTTTACTACCAAACTCACCACCTGAAGTCAATCGAATAACTCCATCAGATGCTTCAAATGTTCTTTCCATGTCTGGCTAAAAATTACCAGATCGTCGATGTATACCACACAATTGGGTGATCCTGAAATAACTTTGCTAGTTAACTGTTGAAATATGGCTGGGGTGTTTTTCATGCCAAATGGCATAACTTTGAATTGGCATATAGCACTGGAATCACAAAAGTTGAAATCTCCTTCGCCGTTTCGGATAACTTTTGCCAGTAACCTTTAAGTAAATCCAGTTTGGAAATAAAAGCTGATTGTCCTGTTTTCTCAATGCAATCCTCCAAGCGTGGGATAGGATAAGAGTCCGTTCTTGTAACTACATTAACCTTTCTGTAGTCCACACACAACCGTTGGGTACTGTCCGGTTTAGGTACCATCACTATGGGTGAGCTCCATTGGTTGCAACCCACTTCAATTATGCCATTTTTAGGCATACTTTCAATTTCTTTGTTAACAGGTGCCAATTTTAACGGGTTAAGTCTATATTGATGTTGTTTAATTGGAACAGCACTTCCCACATTTATATCATGTATAGCCATTGTAGTACTTCCCAATTTATCTCCACAAACCTGCCCATATAATATCAATAACTCTTTCAAGTCAGTTCGTTTGTCCTCTGGAAGGTAACTCAACAATTTATCCCAAATTTTAAGAACATCCTCGTTTTCCAATTTAATTTGAGGAATGTCAAATTCAAAGTCATCTGGATTTAATTCTTCACTCTGAGTTAGAATCATTAAAACTTCCTCCTTTTGCTCTCCTTCCCTTTCAAAATACCTTTTAAGCATATTCACATGACCCACTCGGTGAGTTTTCCTTCTATCTGGTGTTTTTACCACATAATTCACCTGACTTAATTTCCTTTCCATCTGATAAGGTCTACAAAACCTTGCTTGTAAAGGTTCACCTACCACTGGTAACAATACTAAAACTTTTTCTCCACTGGCAAAACTACAAACTTTTGCTTCCTTGTCTGCTACCCGTTTCATCACATGTTGTGCAACCTTTAAATGTTGTCTAGCCAATTCCCCTGCTCTATTTAATGGTTCCCTAAAGTTTGACACATAATCCAATAATGTAAGTTCCGACTGCTCACTCACCAATTTTTCCTTAATCAATTTAAGTGGTCCTCTTATCTCATGACCAAAAATTAGTTCAAAAGGACTGAATTTGGTTGACTCATTAGGTGCATCCCTAATTGCAAACAGTACAAATTGATAATCTTGACAATACGCCCTCAACATTGTCTTTAATGTCTGATGCCACCTTTCCAATGCTCCCTGCAATTCTGGATGGTACGCAGTTGATTTAAATTGTTTTATTCCTCAGCTATCCATAACTTCTTTGAATAACCTTGAGGTAAAATTTGATCCTTGATCCGATTGTATTTCTGTGGGTCGTCCATATCTAGTAAAGAATTGATGTAACTCCTCCACAATCTTTCTAGCTGTAATATTGCGTACTGGAATGGCCTCTGGAAACCTAGTAGACACATCCATTATCGTCAAAAGATATTGATTCCCACTTTTTGTTTTAGGAAGTGGTCCTACGCAATCAATTAAGACTCTTGTAAAAGGTTCCTCAAATGCTGGAATGGGTATTAAGATTTTATCACTGCTTGAGGTTTCCCCATCACTTGACATGTGTGACATGATCGACAAATTTAACTACATCTTTATGTAGCCCAGGCCAATAAAAATGTTTTTTAGATTTTAGCTTGAGTTTTCCTGACTCCCAAATGACCTCCCACTGATACCTCATGTGTTAATTGTAACACCTCCTTTCTATATCCTACCAGCAATACTACTTGATGAACTTCTGCCCACTTTTCATCCGCCTGCATATGTAAAGGTCTCCATTTCCTCATCAAGACATCATTTTTATGGTAATAACACTCTGGTAAACACTCAAATTCCTCTTCTGTGTATGCTTTCTGTTACATCAGTTTTATTTCTATATCTTTCTGTTGTAATTCCGTCAATTTTCCAGAACTAAAAGTATCCACCACATCCTCCACCTGTTATTGTTCTTTTCCAACCATCTGATCAAAAATCGTTTCTGATAATTGCACTTCAACTTTATCTTCACTCTCTGATTTCTCCTCTTGTCTTAACCTGTGACTTTGCGACCTTGCGAACACAATCCGGAAAAATCCCAGGATATTCGTCCTTCAACGCTTCAGTTCTCTGATTTTCCACTGTTTTATCAACCACGGTAGGCATCACTCCCACCTGCGATCCAGCTACATCTTTACCTAAGATAAACTGTATTCCTGGACAAGATAATTTCTCTATTACTCCTCCCACCTCTTCACCACTCTTCACTGGACTTTCCAACCTTTCCTTATATAATGGAACACTAGGGGCAGCACGGTGGCCTAGTGGTTAGCACAACCGCCTCACGGCGCTGAGGTCCCAGGTTCGATCCCGGCTCTGGGTCACTGTCCGTGTGGAGTTTGCACATTCTCCCCGTGGGTTTCGCCCCCACAACCCAAAAATGTGCAGAGTAGGTGGATTGGCCACGCTAAATTGCCCCTTAATTGGAAAAAATAATTGGGTAATCTAAATTTTTTTTAAAAATAAAAAAAAATATAATGGAACACTACTATTCCTCCTAAACTACATAACTTCTCCTCTCTTTCCATCAAAGATTGACTAGCTCCTACATTTCTTAAAATTGTGACTTCTTTACCTGCTCCTCCTGATACACATGAATAAACTTTACCACACAAGTAAATTCTTTAAAGACATCTGGCACCTTCTTATCAATCACCTCTTGATCATGCTGTGCAATCTTTTGCACCTCCTTCGCTTCACTTGGGCTTTCCTTTACCACTTCTAAAAACCCCACTGTCTTATCCTGTTTTACCACATCAGCCTTCCCAGTGCTTTTCTTCAACCACCAACACTGTGACTTTACATCGCCTAGTTTATTACAGTGTAAACATTTGAAATGTTTCATTTCTTTTCCACCCTCCTGGATTTATTTTTTAATCCTTGTTATCTCTCATCAGATCACCTTGACATCTACCACTTGAGTATTTCTTTTTCCCCAGTTTCTATCCCTCACAGGTTGAAACTGATGTCGGAAACCAAGCTTTGATTTATGAACTAATTCATAATCATCTGCCATTTCTGCTGCTAACCTCGCAGTTTTAACCCTCTGCTCTTCCACATGAGTTCTCGCTGCATCAGGAATTGAATTTTTAAACTCCTTCAAAAGTTTAATTTCTCTGAGAGCTTCATACCCTTGTCTAATTTCAAAGCTCTTATCCACCTATTAAAATTACTCTGGTTGATCCTTTCAAACTCCATGTCTGTTTGACCTGGTTCTTTCCTTAAATTTCTAAACCTTTGTCTGTAGGCTTCAGGCACTAGTTCATATGCACCTAAGATGGATTTTTCCACCTCCTCATATGTCTCAGATACCTCCTCTGATAGTGATGCAAACACTTCACTAGCTCTACCTACCAACTTGGTTTGAATTAGTAATACCCACATGTCCTGTGCCCATTTAATTTGTTTAGCTACCTTCTCAAATGAAATGAAAAAGGCTTCTACCTCCTCATCAAACCTTGGCAATGCGTTGACATATTTAAATCGATCCGCACTAAGCCTTCGACTATGGCACTCAGGCTCATTATCCTCATCACTATCCTCAAACTGTACATTTCCCTTTACATCCGCCAAATTTAACTGACTTATGTTTCACGGCTGTTTTCTGAAGTTCAAACTCTCTCTTTTTCCCTTTCCTCTCTATCCCTTTCTCCTCTCTATCTCTTTCTCTCTTTTTCTTCTCTGTCTCTTTCTCTCTCTTTTTCCTCTCTATCTCTTTCTTTTTCTTTGTCCCTCATTGCATATTCAAGCTGCTTTAATTCTTTCTTATGTTCAAGTTGTTTAATCTGTAACTGAATTTTTGCCAGTTCTAATGCGTCAGACTGTATCTCAGGCAATTTTAAATGCTCAGCTACCGCTGTAAGTACCTCGTCTTTCCGTATGCCGTCAGGTTTAAATTCCAGGTCCCAGGTTCGACCCCGGCTCTGCGTAACTGTCCATGTGGAGTTTGCACATTCTCCCCATGTCTGTGTGGGTTTCGCCCCCACAACCCGAAGATGTGCAGGATAGGTGGATTGGCCACGCTAAATTGCCCCTTAATTGGAAAATATGAATTGAATACTCTAAATTTATTTTTTTAAAATCACAGAATAGAATCATATAAAAGTTACAGCACAGAAGGAGGCCATTCAGCCCATCTTGTCCATGCCAGCCTGAAGACACCCAGGTGCACTTTCTAATCCGACCTTCCTGCACCCGGTCCATAACCCTGTCGCTCAGAGCACTCAAGGTGCAGATTCAGGTACCTTTTAAAAGAGTTTAGGGTCTCTGCCTCAATCACCAATTCGTGCAGCGAATTCCAGACACTCACTACCCTCCTTGTGAGAAAAGTTCTTCCTCCCTTCTGCCACTTATCCTGAATCCATGTTCCCCTGGTTCTAGAATTCTCCATCAAGGGAAACAATTTTATCATGTCCATCCTATCTCTTCCCCTCAATTAAGTCCCCCATCAGCCTTCTTTGTTCCAAGGAAAATAACCCCAACCAATCCAATCTCTCCTCGTAGCCACACTTTTGTAGCCCTGGCAACGTTCTTGTAAACCTCCACTGCACTCTCTCCGCGGCAATAACGTCCTTCCTGTAATGTGGCGACCAAAACTGCACACAATATTCCAGTTGTGGCCTCACCAGTGTTTTATCCAATTCTTTTTTCCCCCCATAAATTTAGAGTACTAATTATATTTTTTCCAATTAAGGGGCAATTTAGCATGGCCAATCTACCTAACCTGCACATCTTTGAGTTGTGGGGGTGAGACCCACGCAGACACAGGGACAATGTAAAAATTCCACATGACAGTGACCCGGGGCTGGGTCCTCGGCGCTGTGAGGCAGCAGTGTTAACCACTGCACCACCATGCTTCCCGTGTTTTGAACAATTTTAGAACATAGAACATAGAACAGTACAGCACAGAACAGGCCCTTCGGCCCTCAATGTTGTGCCGAGCCATGATCACCCTACTCAACTCCCGTATCCACCCTATACCCGTAACCCAACAACCCCCCCCCCCTTAACCTTACTTTTATTAGGACACTACGGGCAATTTAGCATGGCCAATCCACCTAACCCGCACATCTTTGGACTGTGGGAGGAAACCGGAGCACCCGGAGGAAACCCACGCCCCCACAACCCAAAAGATGTGCAGGGTAGGTGGATTGGCCATGCTAAATTGCCCTTAATTGGGAAAAATGAATTGGATACTCTAAATTTATTAAAAGAAAAGAAAAAAAATTCCATCTGCCATTTTTTTGCCCACTCCATCAATACAACTATATTGTTTTGAAGATTATAATTATCCTCTACACTGTCCACCACTAGGCCAATCTTTGTGTCATCTACAAATTTCCCAATCATGCTCCCCATGTTCATGTTCAAATTATGAACATATAACACAAACAATAAGGGTTCCAACACTGAGACCTGTGGAACACTACTTGAAACAACTTTCCAATTGCAAGGCAGCCATCAACCATTACCCTTTGTTTCCTATTTCTAAGCCAACTTTTTATACAGTCTGCCACATTGCCCTGTATCCCATGGGCTTTCACTTTCTTGACCAATCTGCAATGTGGGACTTTGTCAAACGCCTTGCTAAAATCAATGTACACCACGTCCACTGCACTACTTTCATCAAATCTACTTGTCACTTCCTCAAAGAATTCAATCAAATTTGTGAGGCAAGACCTTCCTTTAACAAACCCATGCTGACTAACCCTGACTAATCCATGCATTTCTATGTGACAGTTACATCCAATCTCTCAGGATTGTTTCTAATAATTTGCCCATCACTAACGCAAAACTAACTGGCCTACAACTGACTCAAAACTAACTGGCCTACAATCGTTCGACATTTCCTTCCATTCCTTTTCAACAATAGTACCACGTTTGCATTGCATGTTGCGGAAGGCGACCGGCCCGGACGGGATCCCTGGTCATGCACTCAGAGCCTGCACAGACCAGCTGGCAGAGGTATTCACAGTCATCTTTAACCTGTCCCTACTCCACTCCGAGGTCCCCACCTGCTTCAAGAAGACCATAAGACATAGGAGTGGAAATAAGGCCATTCGGCCCATCGAGTCCACTCCGCCATTCAATCATGGCTGATGGGCATTTCAACTCCACCTACCAGCATTCTCCCCGTAGCCCTTAATTCCTCGCGACATCAAGAATTTATCTATCTCTGCCTTGAAGCCATTTAGCGTCCCGGCCTCCACTGCACTCCGCGGCAATGAATTCCACAGGCCCACCACTCTCTGGCTGAAGAAATGTCTCCGCATTTCTGTTCTGAATTTACCCCCTCTAATTCTAAGGCTGTGCCCACGGGTCCTCGTCTCCTCGCCTAACGGAAACAGTTTATTTGCGTCCACCCTTTCTAAGCCATGTATTATCTTGTAAGTTTCTATTAGATCTCCCCTTAACCTTCTAAACTCCAATGAATACAATCCCAGGATCCTCAGCCGTTCATCATATGTTAGACCCGCCATTCCAGGGATCATCCGTGTGAATCTCCGCTGGACACGCTCCAGTGCCAGTATGTCCTTCCTGAGATGTGGGGCCCAAAACTGGACACAGTACTCCAAATGGGGCCTAACCAGAGCCTTATAAAGGCTCAGTAGCACATCGCTGCTTTTATATTCCAACCCTCTTGAGATAAATGACAACATTGCATTTGCTTTCTTAATCACAGATTCAACCTGCATGTTTACCTTTAGGGAATCCTCGACTAGCACTCCCAGATCCCTTTGTACTTTGGCATTATGAATTTTCTCACCGTTTAGAAAGTAGTCTATGCTTGGATTCTTTTTTCCAAAGTGCAAGACCTCACATTTTCTCACGTTGAATTGCATCAGCCATTTCCTGCACCACTCTCCCAAACTGTCTAGATCCTTCTGCAGCCTCCCCACTTCCTCAGCACTACCTGCCTGACCACCTAACTTTGTATCATCGGCAAACTTCGCTAGAATGCCCCCAGTCCCTTCATCCAGATCATTAATATATATGGTGAACAGCTGCGGCCCCAACACTGAACCCTGTGGGACACCGCTGGTCACCGGCTGCCATTCCGAAAAAGAACCTTTTATCCCAACTCTCTGCCTTCTGTCAGACAGCCAATCCTCAACCCATGCCAGTAGCTCACCTCGAACACCATGGGCCCTCACCTTACTCAGCAGCCTCCTGTGTGGCACCTTATCAAAGGCCTTTTGGAAATCCAGATAGACCACATCCACTGGGTTTCCTGGTCTAACCTACTTGTCACCTCCTCAAAGAATTCTAACAGGTTCGTCAGGCACGACCTCCCCTTACTAAATCCATGTTGACTTGTTCTAATCCGACCCTGCTCTTCCAAGAATTTAGAAATCTCATCCTTAACGATCGATTCTAGAATTTTACCAACAACCGAGGTTAGGCTAATTGGCCTATAATTTTCCATCTTTTGTCTTGATCCTTTCTTGAACAAGGGGGTTACAACAGCGATCTTCCAATCGTCCGGGACTTTCCCTGACTCCAGTGATTTTTGAAAGATCTCAACCAACGCTTCCGCTATTTCTTCAGCCACCTCCCTCAGAACTCTAGGGTGTAGCCCATCGGGGCCAGGAGATTTGTCAATTTTAAGACCTTTTAGCTTTTTTAGCACCATCTCTTTTGTAATGGCAACCATACTCAACTCAGCCCCCTGACCCTCTATAATTTTTGGGATATTACTCATGTCTTCCACTGTGAAGACAGACGCAAAGTACTTATTAAGTTCTCCAGCCATTTCCTCGTCTCCCATCACTAGCCTTCCGGAATCAGTTTGAATTGGCCCAATGTCTACTTTGGCCTGTCGTTTGTTTCTTATGTATTGAAAGAAACTTTTACTATCATTTCTTATATTACTGGCTAGCCTGCCTTCATATTTGATCCTCTCCTTCCTTATTTGTCTCTTTGTTAACCTCTGTTTGTTTTTGTAGCCTTCCCAATCTTCTGATTTCCCAGTGCTTTTGGCCACTTTATAGGATCTCTCTTTTTCTTTGATACATTTCCTGACCTCCTTTGTCAGCCATGGCTGTCTAATCCCTCCCCGGATAATCTTTCTTTTCTTGGGGATGAACCTCTGTACAGTGTCCTCAATTATGCATACAAACTCCTGCCATTTTTGCTCTGCTGTCTTCCCCACTAGGGTCTGCTTCCAGTCGATTTTCGCCAGTTCCTCTCTCATGCCCTCGTAATTACCTTTATTTAACTGTAACACCATTACATCCGATTTTGCCTTCTCTCTTTCAAACTGCAGACTGAACTCAACCATATTATGATCGCTGCTTCCTAAGTGTTCCCTTACTTTAAGATCTTCTATAAAGTCTGGTTCATTACATAGCACTAGGTCCAGAATAGCCTGCTCCCTTGTGGGCTCCATGACAAGCTGTTCCAAAAAGCCATCTTGTAAGCATTCCATGAATTCCTTTTCTTTGGATCCACTGGCTACGTTATTTACCCAATCCACCTGCATATTGAAGTCCCCCATGATCACCGTGACCTTGCCTTTCTGACATGCCTTTTCTATTTCCTGGTACATGTTGCGCCCCTGGTCCTGACCACTGTTAGGAGGTCTGTACATAACTCCCATTATGGTTTTTTTGCCTTTGTGGTTCCTCAATTCTACCCACACAGACTCCACATCATCCGACCCTATGTCGTTTAGTGCCATAGATTTAATTTTGTTCTTAACTAACAAGGCAACCCCACCCCCTCGGCCCACCTCCCTGTCTTTTCGATAGGTTGTATATCCTTGGATGTTTAACTGCCAGCCCTGAACCCCCTGCAGCCATGTCTCTGTGATGCCTACCACATCATAATCATTCACGATGATCTGTGCCATTAGTTCGTCTACTTTGTTACAAATGCTACGAGCATTCAGGTAAAGTGCCTTAATGCTAACTTTCTTATCATTACAGATATTGGAAGTCCTAAGATGTCCAAAGTTATCCTTCCTTTTTGTTGAATTCCTAGTCTGCCTCAAGCTTAAATCCACTTGCCTACATGTTATCCTCCTGCGTATCTTGCCATTTAACTCCATGCTCCCTGTCGCTTTCACTTTCCCTTCCCCCCAACTCAGAAGTTTAAAGTCCTACTGACCACCCTATTTATCCTCTTCGCTAGAACACTGGTTCCAGATCGGTTCAGGTGGAGACCGTCCCAACGGTACAGATCCCCCCGGTTCCAAAACTGATGCCAATGTCCCATGAAGTGGAATCCCTCTTTCCCACACCAATCCCTTAGCCACGTGTTTACTTCCCTAATTTTCTTTTCCCTATGCCAATACGACCATAGTGGACCGGATCTCGAATAACGACGAGTCAGAATACATAAGGGAGATAGAAAACCTAGTGGAGTGGTGTAACGACAACAATCTCTCCCTCAATGCCAGCAAAACTAAAGAGCTGGTCATTGACTTCAGGATGCAAAGTACTGTACACACCCCTGTCAGCATCAATGGGCCGAGGTGGAGATGGTTAGCAGGTTCAAATTCCTAGGGGTGCACATCACCAAAAATCTGTCCTGGTCCACTCACGTCGACGCTATCACCAAGAAAGCACAACAGCGCCTATACTTCCTCAGGAAACTAAGGAAATTCGGCATGTCCACATTAATCCTTACTAACTTTTACAGATGCACCATAGAAAACATCCTATCGGGCTGCATCACAGCCTGTTATGGCAACTGCTCGGCTCACGACCACAGGGAACTTCAGAGAGTCGTGAATACCACCCAGTCCATCACACAAACCTGCCTCCCATCCATGGACTCCATCTACACCTCCCGCTGCCTGGGGAAAGCGGGCAGCATAATCAAGGATCCCTCCCACCCGGCTTACTCACTTTTCCAACTTCTTCCATCGGGCAGGAGATACAGAAATCTGAGAACACGCACGAACAGACTCAAAAACAGCTTCTTCCCCACTGTCACTAGACTCCTAAATGACCCTCTTATTGACTGACCTCATTATTGACCCCCCCATATGAAGATGTGACCGTTGGGCCTTGGTAACTCTCCTATCGGCAGGAAATACAGAATATTGGGCTCTAATTGGTCGACTCCCATTTCGAGTGGGAAAAGTTTGCAAAACGGGATGGTTTAGCACACTGGGCTAAATAGCTGGCTTTTAAAGCAGGCCAGCAGCACGGTTCTATTCCCGTACCAGTCTCCCCGGACAGGCGCCGGAATGTGGCGACTAGGGGCTTTTCACAGTAACTTCATTGAAGCCTACTCGTGACAATAAGTGATTTTCATTTTTTCCATTTTCATTTTTCATTTCAAAACATTGAGAGATGAGCAGACTTAAGAGTAGTTCAGACAAGGATCTGCTAAATTGGTGTGAAGTTTCATTGAGTAAAGGTGCAAAGCAGCAGCCAGGTTTCTGGCATTCAGTCTGGCGTGTAGCCCAAGGCTAAAGTGAACTCGCCGACCTAACATCAGGGTGAGAGCCTGCAAAGCCTTCAGCAAGGCGAGGAGGCGCTGGTCAACGGCCACTGAGGGGAGCCAATTCTCGACCTCTAGGTCAGAGCTGGGGAGAGCAGGCAGCCAATCAAAATGCCAGATAGACAGCAGAAACAACCAGCCAGGAGCAGATGTGGTCGTCTAGGGTCGAGGTCCGGATGTCTGAGAGAGCAGAGAAGTGAACAGTGCAGCAGTCGGGATGTGCGAAGGCCAGGCAAGCATCTGCATTGTCTCAGTGAGCATAGCGACTTGACCAGAGGCCAGCCAGGCAGGGCTGAGAGTGACAGGGGTGGACTGGGCAGCAACTGGACCGGGTGGCGAGGGGGAGAGAGAACAGATGGCAGGCCAGATAGCCAACAGCAGCCAGCCAGGAGTACACTCAGTAGTCAAGGGCAGGCCATGAGAGCAAGAAGCGAGCAGAGCAGCAGTTGCGAGGAAGGCCAGGCAAGCGCCAGCATAGTGTCTTGGAAAATCGGGGAGCAGTGGCCAGTGGGAGCCAGACGACTCAACCAGAGCCAGAGGCAGCCAGGCAATGGGATTGAGACTGAGAGGACTGGGCAGCAACTGGACTGGGCGGCAAGGATATCATTGGCGGGGTGGGCCACCATGTCACCATGGGGCAGGGTGTGACAAGGAGTCCCCAAAGGTGTAAGTCTGCCTCTGCCGGAGGAACTGCACGACAAACCAGTCAGCCTGAAAAATATCCATTAACTTTATTTTCTGTTACTCAGCCAATTTTGTATCCATGTTGCTACTGTCCCTTTTACTCAATGAGCTGTAACATTTCTCAAGTGTGGTACTATAATCGAATGTCTTTGAAAATCCACGTACACCAAATCAACAGCATTACTCTGATTGACTCTGTTACCTCTTAAAACTAACTCCAGAAAGTTAGTTTTAAAAAAAATATTTTTATTCTCCTACTTTTTCACGTTTTCTCCCAAATTTGCACCCACCAACAATAAACAATAACAAATATGTCAATCTCCAGATCAACAACAATCACGTCCTCCCACCAAACCCCAAACTGCTTGCATGTTAACATAAACAAATAACAAAAAGGAATCAGGAATCACCCAGTCACCATTAACACATACAGTCTCCCTTCCCCAACCCTCTCAGCCCCACGAATGTTCGATGTTATCCAATTCTTGGTGCATAATGAATAATGCCCATGAATTGTAGAACCCCTCCATCCTTCGCCTCAGGTCAAATTTAACCTTCTCAAGAGTCAAGAATTCCAACAAGTCCCCCGCCATGCCAGGGCACAATCCCAACAGGATCGGCCTTCGGGCGAACAACGAGGTGAAGGCAAAACATCTACTTCTGCACCTGTTTCCAATCTTGGCTGGTCCGACACCCTGAATATAGTCTCCTGAGGGCCCGGGTCCAGTTTCACGTGCACCACTGTAGATATTACCCTAAAAACCTCCCTCCAGCTTTGGACAGGACCAAAACATATGAATGCGATTGACGGTAAACGTAATTTCCCCTTTAGATGGCTCTTGCTCAACCCAGATTTTTCCATGTGCCCACGATTCCGAATAAAGAATCCCCCCCCCCAACATGCTGTCCTCCCCATCCACTCTCACATTGTTTTTTCTCACTAATTGTTATGTGCACATGTCTCTGTCTGATGCACAGGCCCCTCTCTCTTACATGCACTGATATCCTAATGCAGTGTTCCCATATCTGGGACCCCTCTGTGGGGGCGCGCGCACTGTTCTCGCGCTCAATTCTCGACTTAAAGCGCATGTATAGCGTGCACACGCACAGCTTTCGCGTGCTCACGCACTTCTAGTCCATTCTCTTGGTGTTCTCTCTTTCATGCACGCGCGGCGCGGGCCCTCGTGCATGAGCAGCGAAGCATCACGGGCTTCTCGCCCACTCTTCTCCTTTCCCACAATGCTTCGCCGGAGTTCGCGGGAAACCAAAATGGCGGCGGTGTGAGGGGAGCTGTCTGTGAGAGTGAGTGGGTTAGTGAGTGAGGAGAAAGAGCAGCGGCTCCAAACAAGGGGTGGGGGCAGCCGCCCGCAAAGCCGTATGCTTAAGGAGGGAGAAAGGAGGATTTCACCGCAGTGCCCGAATGAGGTGAACGTGGCCCATAATATTTTATTTTGTTTGTTTGAAAAAGGATCGCGGTCACCCCGAGAGCGAGGCCCTTTCTATTCCCGTTTCTGGGGGAAAAGCGCCGTCACTTCGATAGCTCGGCTTTCATTCCCCCTTTCCAACCTGTTTCGATGCGGTTACCATGAGCTGATTTTACTGGCGCAGTTTTTCTTTTACTTTGTTTACATTGGCCGACTTCCTTTGTTTGAAAGGAGGTCTAACAGGTTGTAGGGGCTTCGTCTTCTGACCCCTTAGTCAAGGGGGGAGGAGGAAGACACAGGGAGTTTGCAGCTCGGAGCTTCTCTTGTTCATGGAAATTGCCGCGGCTTTCCACTTGCAGGAGGCACACGATTTGTACTTCTGGAGTTCGTTGGATTGAATTTGTAAAGTCTGAATATTTATCGATTATAGGTATTTACGGTAATTTTTGAGTAAATGAAGTATAAAAAATACGTCACTGGGCAACGATGCATAATCTGATAATGCTTGGTTCAGTTTATGATATTTGTGAATAGAATGAGTAAATTATTAAATGCGGTCGCTTACCTCCTATACAGGGGTACTTTGTAAGGTGATAATGTTGATTTAGTTTTGTTTGCGGCATTCATGTATTTTTACTTTAAATCTAAATTAGTGTATAAAATAATTTTGAGTTAGGCAGTGATCCATGGCATTCTGACTTTCAAAACCTAGAGATGAGACCCATTTGTATTTATAATTCACTGATTAATCTAAATTGCTTCATCTAAATTATTTGATAATTTCACTGCAACAATTTTCTCTCGATATAAATTATTGGATAACTTGCAAATAAACCGAATTATCAGGAGAAAACTAATAAACCAGTCAGATTTGAATTGGGTGAGCCTGGAGGGGAGGTCTAATTGAAGTATGAAGATGATAAAAGGTATCGACAAAGTAGACATAGAGGGGAGGGTTACAAGAGGTTATCGTTTTAGGATAAGTGGTATCAGGTTTAAAACAGATGAGGGGAAATTACTTATCTGAACGGGTCGTGAATCTCTGGAATTCACTACCCCCCAAGAGTGTGGTGGATGCTGGGTTATTGACTAAATTTAAGGTAGAGAGAGAGATTTTAAATTGGTAATGGGTTGAAGGGTTATGGAGAACGGACAAGAAAGTGGAATTGAGGTCGAGAGGAGATCAGCCAAGAATGCATTGAATGGCAGAGTGGGCTCAAGAGGTTTACCTACTCTTGCTCCTGGTTCTTATGTTCAATCTTGTTGTCCTTGGCTACAATGTTGGTCAACTTTAGGATTGTGATAGTAGCCAGATATGCGGGGGCTCTGACCTTGACATGTTTGTTGTTGTGCCCCTGACACATTGCACAGTAGCCAGTGGATGTAGCCTGTGGGTAACACGGTGGTTAACACTGTTGCTTTACAGCGCCAGGGACCCAGGTTCGGTTTCTGACTTGGGTCACTGTCTGTTCTCCCCGTTTCTGCATGGGTTTCCTCTGGGTGCCCCGGTTTCCCCCCTCAAGACCCGAAAGACATCCTTGTTAGGTGAATTGGACATTTCGAATTCTCCCTCTACCGAACAGGCGACGTAGTGTGGCGAGAAGGGGAGTTTCGCAGTAATTCCATTGCAATGTTAATGTAAGCCTACTTGTGACACTAATAAAGATTATTGTTGTAGGGAACTGGTGACTGCAACTTCCTACCATCTGCAGCGGTTGCGGTCACCCTCCCTCCCACCAAGACACTGTCGCACGACCAGGACCACACCAGGGTGGGCATGGCAAGTACCTCAAAGGCAACTTCTGCGCCACCGGTGGCGGGGTCATCCATCACCACTTATGTGGGGGTGGCAGCCTCTAGATCTTCCGTGGCCCTCTCTCCATTCCGCCTGCTAACCAGGCGCTTAGGGGTCAATTGTTATGCCCACCATGACCGTCGCGTTGTGCACATGCGCAATGGCCGGGGTCATCGGCCATTGGCCGCCTTGCGATGTACGGTAAGTTTGTGTTTTTCCTGTGGGCCGAGCGAGCGGTCCACCTCTTCCTGGAAAGGGGACTCACAGTGGGCGGGACACAAGACAAAATCAAAAGAAAACAAAAACTGGTGGCTGACACTGGAGGCGTGGGTTTAGCCTGAGCAGGTACCAGCTGCTGCCTGTCGAGGGGTAGCTGCTGTGGGATCTGAGCGCTCTCCATCTTGTGCAGGTTCCCTTGAGACTTGCTAGGCCTTGGCTCCAGATGTGGGGATCTACCTATAACTGTATCCAAACCTCACGCGAGGGTGGGTTTGCTCCTTGGGAATGGCAAATATTAGTGAGCAAGTTGCCCAGATTCTCTGTGTGTGTGCCTGTGTGTGTGCCTGTGTGTGTGCCTGTGTGCGTGCGTGTGCCTGTGTGCCTGTGTGCGTGCGTGTGCCTGTGTGCGTGCGTGTGCCTGTGTGCGTGCGTGTGCCTGTGTGCGTGCGTGTGCCTGTGTGCGTGCGTGTGCCTGTGTGCGTGCGTGTGCCTGTGTGCGTGCGTGTGCCTGTGTGCGTGCGTGTGCCTGTGTGCGTGCGTGTGCCTGTGTGCGTGCGTGTGCCTGTGTGCGTGTGTGTGCCTGTGTGCGTGCGTGTGCCTGTGTGCGTGCGTGTGCCTGTGTGCGTGCGTGTGCCTGTGTGCGTGCGTGTGCCTGTGTGCGTGCGTGTGCCTGTGTGCGTGCGTGTGCCTGTGTGCGTGCGTGCGTGCCTGTGTGCGTGCCTGCGTGCGTGCGTGCCTGCGTGCGTGCGTGCGTGCGTGCCTGCGTGCGTGCGTGCCTGCGTGCGTGCGTGCCTGTGTGCGTGCGTGCCTGTGTGCGTGCGTGCCTGTGTGCGTGCGTGCCTGTGTGCGTGCGTGCCTGTGTGCGTGCGTGCCTGTGTGCGTGCGTGCCTGTGTGCGTGCGTGTGCCTGTGTGCGCCTGCGCGTGTTTGTGACTCTGGCCGTGCACGTGTGCGTCTCTGACCGTGCGTGCGTGTCTCTGGCTGCGTGTGCGCGCGTCTGTCTCTGGCTGTGTCTGTCTCTGGCTGTGTCTGTCTCTGGCTGTGTCTGTCTCTGGCTGTGTCTGTCTCTGGCTGTGTCTGTCTCTGGCTGTCTCTGTCTCTGGCTGTCTCTGTCTCTGGCTGTCTCTGTCTCTGGCTGTCTCTGTCTCTGGCTGTGTCTGTCTCTGTCTCTGGCTGTGTCTGTCTCTGTCTCTGGCTGTGTCTGTCTCTGTCTCTGGCTGTGTCTGTCTCTGTCTCTGGCTGTGTCTGTCTCTGGCTGTGTCTGTCTCTGGCTGTGTCTGTCTCTGGCTGTGTCTGTCTCTGTGTCTGTCTCTGGCTGTGTCTGTCTCTGGCTGTGTCTGTCTCTGGCTGTGTCTGTCTCTGGCTGTGTCTGTCTCTGGCTGTGTCTGTCTCTGGCTGTGTCTGTCTCTGGCTGTGTCTGTCTCTGGCTGTGTCTGTCTCTGGCTGTGTCTGTCTCTGGCTGTGTCTGTCTCTGGCTGTGTCTGTCTCTGGCTGTGTCTGTCTCTGGCTGTGTCTGTCTCTGTCTGTGTCTGTCTCTGTCTGTCTCTGGCTGTGTCTGTCTCTGGCTGTGTCTGTCTCTGGCTGTGTCTGTCTCTGGCTGTGTCTGTCTCTGGCTGTGTCTGTCTCTGGCTGTGTCTGTCTCTGGCTGTGTCTGTCTCTGGCTGTGTCTGTCTCTGGCTGTGTCTGTCTCTGGCTGTGTCTGTCTCTGGCTGTGTCTGTCTCTGGCTGTGTCTGTCTCTGGCTGTGTCTGTCTCTGGCTGTGTGTGTCTCTGGCTGTGTCTGTCTCTGGCTGTGTCTGTCTCTGGCTGTGTCTGTCTCTGGCTGTGTCTGTCTCTGGCTGTGTCTGTCTCTGGCTGTGTCTGTCTCTGGCTGTGTCTGTCTCTGGCTGTGTCTGTCTCTGGCTGTGTCTGTCTCTGGCTGTGTCTGTCTCTGGCTGTGTCTGTCTCTGGCTGTGTCTGTCTCTGGCTGTGTCTGTCTCTGGCTGTGTCTGTCTCTGGCTGTGTCTGTCTCTGGCTGTGTCTGTCTCTGGCTGTGTCTGTCTCTGGCTGTGTCTGTCTCTGGCTGTGTCTGTCTCTGGCTGTCTCTGGCTGTCTCTGGCTGTCTCTGTCTCTGGCTGTCTCTGGCTGTGTGTGTCTCTGGCTGTCTCTGTGTGTGTCTCTGGCTGTGTGTGTGTGTGTCTCTGGCTGTGTGTGTGTGTGTGTCTCTGGCTGTGTGTGTGTGTGTCTCTGGCTGTGTGTGTGTGTGTGTCTGGCTGTGTGTGTGTGTGTGTCTGGCTGTGTGTGTGTGTGTGTGTGTCTCTGGCTGTGTGTGTGTGTGTGTGTGTCTCTGGCTGTGTGTGTGTGTGTGTCTCTGGCTGTGTGTGTGTGTGTGTCTCTGGCTGTGTGTGTGTGTGTCTGTCTCTGGCTGTGTGTGTGTGTCTGTCTCTGGCTGTGTGTGTGTGTGTGTCTGTCTCTGGCTGTGTGTGTGTGTGTCTGTCTCTGGCTGTGTGTGTGTGTGTCTGTCTCTGGCTGTGTGTGTGTGTGTCTGTCTCTGGCTGTGTGTGTGTGTGTCTGTCTCTGGCTGTGTGTGTGTGTGTCTGTCTCTGGCTGTGTGTGTGTGTGTCTGTCTCTGGCTGTGTGTGTGTGTGTCTGTCTCTGGCTGTGTGTGTGTGTGTCTGTCTCTGGCTGTGTGTGTGTGTGTCTGTCTCTGGCTGTGTGTGTGTGTGTCTGTCTCTGGCTGTGTGTGTGTGTGCCTGTCTCTGGCTGTGTGTGTGTGTGCCTGTCTCTGGCTGTGTGTGTGTGCCTGTCTCTGGCTGTGTGTGTGTGTGTCTGTCTCTGGCTGTGTGTGTGTGTGTCTGTCTCTGGCTGTGTGTGTGTGTGTCTGTCTCTGGCTGTGTGTGTGTGTGTCTGTCTCTGGCTGTGTGTGTGTGTGTCTGTCTCTGGCTGTGTGTGTGTGTGTCTGTCTCTGGCTGTGTGTGTGTGTGTCTGTCTCTGGCTGTGTGTGTGTGTGTCTGTCTCTGGCTGTGTGTGTGTGTGTCTGTCTCTGGCTGTGTGTGTGTGTGTCTGTCTCTGGCTGTGTGTGTGTGTGTCTGTCTCTGGCTGTGTGTGTGTGTCTGTCTCTGGCGTGTGTGTGTCTGTCTGGCTGTGTGTGTGTGTGTCTGTCTCTGGCTGTGTGTGTGTGTGTCTGTCTCTGGCTGTGTGTGTGTGTGTCTGTCTCTGGCTGTGTGTGTGTGTGTCTGTCTCTGGCTGTGTGTGTGTGTGTCTGTCTCTGGCTGTGTGTGTGTGTGTCTGTCTCTGGCTGTGTGTGTGTGTGTCTGTCTCTGGCTGTGTGTGTGTGTGTCTGTCTCTGGCTGTGTGTGTGTGTGTCTGTCTCTGGCTGTGTGTGTGTGTGTCTGTCTCTGGCTGTGTGTGTGTGTGTCTGTCTCTGGCTGTGTGTGTGTGTGTCTGTCTCTGGCTGTGTGTGTGTGTGTCTGTCTCTGGCTGTGAGTGTGTGTGTCTGTCTCTGGCTGTGAGTGTGTGTGTCTGTCTCTGGCTGTGAATTTGGAATTATGCTGGTAACATTTTCTCCTTTGTGGGGAATTTTGGTGATGTCAATGTGATCAAATTTAATTGGGTATATGGTGACTTTTAAAGATGTCCAGTGATTTACAATGGACTATAGTACCAATTTTCTTTCTTGAATTGCTTCATTTTGAATTACCTATTGCAGTTGATGATGCTACTTTCCTGATGGACAAAGACACTACGGGAGCAGGTAACTCATCTGTCCACAAGCAATCTCCCTCCCGTCAAAACCAGAAGACACCAGTGTCCTCGGTTCACTTGTCATTGCAGGATGGACCAAAAGGAAAAAGACCTGTGTGCAAGTTTGTGGAAGGGCAGGATGTCCTAGCCAGGTGGTCAGATGGCTTGTTTTACCTTGGAATAGTCAAAAAGGTAAATTAGTGTGCTTTTATTTGACGGTCTAAAGCAGGAAGTACATTATTTTGCAGCATTGTTGGGTCATGTGGATGACTCGTGTGGATTAGGTAAAATAAGTCATTCTCGCATTGAGCAGGAGAGTGTGTCCAAATCCAACGTCATTGTTTACTTTTCTGGGCGGCATGGTTGCGCAGTGGTTAGCACTGCTGCCTCAAGGCACCGAGGTTCCAGGTTTGCTCCCGGCCCATGGTCACTGTCTGTGTAGAGTTTGCACAATCTCCCCGTGTCTGCGTGGTTACACCCCCACAACCCAAAAAGATGTGCAGGGTAGGTGGATCGGTCATGCTAAATTGCCCCTTAATTGGAAAAACATAATTGGATACTCTATATTTTTAAAAAATTGTTTTTGTATTCCATGTTTATTGTAAAAACATTTCCAACATCAAAGGAATTCAGAGTGTTGGCAACAAATGTGCAGGCTATTCCAGTTGACGAGCATTTACAAAAAAAGGTGGCCGGACATGAAGAAATTTGAGCAATAAAAATTAATCCCATCCTAAATGTGTACATAAATTGGCATGCTCCCTGCTTTCTCCATTGGATTCAGCTGGTGCTCTCCTGTGGTTTTTTAGCATCACCTCGGCGTTGTGAGGCAGCAGTGCTAACCACTGTGCCACCGTGCTGCCCAACCCAAAGTATATATGTAAGAGTAGAAAATAACTTCCCCAGTGTTTTGAGGACAAAATATTGGACGGTTTCAGACCAGGCACTAATCATCCCTGCATTAAAGTACAGTCACATGATCGGATGACTTGCATTAGTGGCCAGTTTTGTAAAACATTAGCTTGCTCATCGAAACATTTATCCATCAACCAATGATGGTTATTTACTTTTTGAAATGTTTTAAATAGTATTTTGTGTTGTTTGTTTTACTTTGAGTTCTGATTGTAAAAGTAAAAATTGATCCTTTTTATATATTTTTAAATATATTTATTAAAATATTTAATCATCCAAAACCATTAACCAAAGTTACATAATCAAAGAACAGACTAACAAGCAAAAGCACATATTAACTTAATCCCAAAAAACTAAACTAAACCCTCGAACAGGTGATGGTGACTAGCTCTCTGAAACGGAAATGAATGGCTGCCATTTTATGAACCCTTATACCGACCCTCTAATGGAATACGTAACCGTCTCGAAATGGAAGAACGATATAAGGTCACCCAACCAAGCCGAGGCACTGGGCGGAGTAGGAGACCTCCTCCGAAGCGGAACTTATCTCTGGGATATTAATGATGTGAAGGCGAGGACACCCGACTTCAAGCTCGTCTGAAGCACCGGTGAATCTAATACCCCAAAAATGGCGACCAGCGGACATGGTTCCAAATCAACATTGAGTATTTCCGACATGGTGTTGAGGAAAGAGACCAAAAATGTTAATGACTTGGGACAAGACCAGAATATAAGTGTGGTTAGCCAGCCCCCAAGAACAGGGTTCACACTTGTTCTCCACTCCAGAGAAAAATCCACTTATCCTCGCTTTAGTCAGATGTGCCTTGTGCACCACCTTGAATTGGATTAGACTTTGTCAAGCATATGCAGATGTGGAGTTGACCCTGTGAAGGGTCTCACTCCATACCTCATCATCCAGAATGGGAGCCAACTCGCCCTCCCATTTCGCCCTCGCCTCCCTCAATGGAGCTGACTCCGCTGAGAGGATTTGGCCGTACATGCCCGAAATAGCCCCCACCACCAGCCCCGGCCAAAAACAAAATCCTTTTCAACAGGGAAGAGGTTGGTGCCGAGGGAAAGCCTCGCATGAAAAATTGTGAATCTGGAAGTATCTGTGTTGGAACTCTTGTTTAGTTTCTTCTAATAGTCAATTGGTTGATTGGAGGTGTCGAAAATGCAACTTTATTGCTAATTATTCACTTTAATACACTTGCATAAGAACTGAATCAAAACTTAGAAACAAAATATCAAACTATGCATAAACAGGTCAAATATGTGGCACAAGAAAAGCATTCAACATAAAAGCATGAATAAATCACTTTTTAAAACAAATAGAACGATGATTCAAGAGTTCAGGAACAAGACCTTGACCTCGTGGTCCTAATTTTAAGATAATCCTTGTCTATGGTCTAATCCCTCATTTACTCTGATTTCTAATTCTCAGCTGAGACCTGATTTGTTCGAATGGATGTCTGTTACTTGGAGGATGATTTATTAATCAAACATTGGCAATTACTTAAGATTAACTGGCTTCCATCAAAGTTAGCTACATGCAGTCTCATGAAAATAGGTTTCTCATGCCACCGCTGGCCGTGGACCTTACTATAACTAATTAGTTGGTACATTCTTATTGCTGAATGCACTGAAATACAATAGTCAATTCATTATATGAAACATTCACTGAAACAATGTCTAAATTTTCACAGTCAAGACACTAGAGTTCAATAGTTAATTCATTATCTGAAACAATTACTGTACTCTGAGTCAGGACACTTTTAATAATTTCACTCTTTTGCTATGCAGTCAATTAGCACCTTAAACCATGGATAAATCAATAATCTATCAATCTGAAAAGACTGGAACCAGACAATTGGAATTTCTCCGTCAGCTCCTTAAAACTGGCAAAGCTTTCCTCGAACAGCTCTTCCCCTCCCATGACTTGTAGTCGAGCACAAACCTGGCAGAAAAAGATGGTTATTGCAGATGGGGGCTAGCAAAGACACGGAACAGAGCTTAGAATGCTGTCTGAATTGCTTCCAGATTTGCAGGATGGACACCACCACTGGGTTCGGGGAAAATTTTACTCGAGAGGCAATAATGTGCTTAATCTTGCACTAAGGCTAGAAACAGTGCAGGAGTTTGCTTCCAGTTGTCCCCATATGGAACCAGGATCTCTGAACCATAACACTAAACCTTATGAATATTGGCTGCCCAATGGTAAAACAATAAATTGGTAGAGCTAAGTCCCCTCACTGCCTATCTCTCTGGAGCAAATACTCACAGATCCTTGGAGTCTTACCCGCCCAAATACAGGAGGGCATTAATTTATTGACTTGGACAAAAAAGGACTTTGGGAGAAAGATGGGGAAGAAAAAGAAAAAAAAAATCTCGGGCGTATGTACATTTTAATTCTCTGACGCTACCTGCCAAGGACAGGGGAAGGTTATCCCACCTCTGTTGGACTTGACACTGTCAGCCAGCCTAGTATAATTTACTTTATGAAACGAGGCCCAATTGTGGGCCACCTGGACCTCCAGATAACGAGAGCTAACCTTGGCAAGGCGAAAAGGTAACGTCCCTGTGGAATCCATTTGAGCCTGTGGAATTCATTACCACAGGAAGTAGTTGATGCTAAAACATTGAATATACTCAAGAGGCAGCTAGATATAGCACTTGGGGAGAATGGGATCAAAGGCTATGGGGTGAAAGCAGGATTAGGCTATTGAGTTGGATGATCAGCCATGATCGTGATAAATGGCGGATCAGCCTCGAAGGGCTAAAAGACCTCCTCCTGCTCCTATCTTCTATTTATCTATGTCCCCAGTTGGGCTCCTCTCCCTGGGTGCTTGATCGGGTAGCATTCGCTCTTGTCCAGGTTTAACTTGTACCCAGAGAAGGAGCCAAAGCTCTTAAACAGCTTCATCCACAGAGGGTACTGGGTCCGTAAGAAACAAAATAGGTCATCCATGTAAAACGAAACCTGATGCTCCACCCCTCCCTGATTTATCCCCTTCCACTTAACAAAGGACATCAGCGCTATAACAAGTTCTAATGCCAAGGCAAACAGGAGTGGAGATGGTGGACACCCCTGTCTCGTGCCCCTATTAAACAGGAAGTGGCCAGGTTATTCGTACGAACACTAGCAGTAGAGGCCATGTATAGTAATCAAATCCAGGAGATAAACTTGTCCAAACCTCCCAAGAATCTCAAACAGATATTCTCACTCCACTATGAAACGCCCTTTCGGCATCTAGAAAACCAATCCCCTCTGGTTCAAGTACCAAAGAGGGGAAAAGGACAATGTTTAGTAGGTGGCTGACAATTGACAACCCTTATCAAAGCCTGCCTGATTTTGGCAAGTAACTTAATGTCCGCGCTCAAGAGTGAAATGGGTTGCTACGACCCACACTTGCTTGGATCTTTATCTTTCTTGAGAATCAAGAAAACAGGCCTCAGTGAGCCCGGGGATTAGGAATCATTAAACATATCCAGAATTAAAGGTACCAACTCAATGGGGAAGTCACCCAGGCCATGGGCTTTACCAGTCTGCATCAACCTAGTATATTTCATAATTTCGCCTGATCCCGACGGGGATTCCAACTCCTTGCTCTCTGCCCCTCCACAGTTGGGATGGGTAAACTGTCCAAAAAGTCAGCCATGACCGATCCCTCACCCAGAGGCTCCGATTTATGGAGATACAGTCAGAACGATTCAAAAGCCACATTGACCTGAGGAGGGGTGGAAGCCAGACTTTCTGGGAGTTATGTACCTGTATGATCTCCTGGTGAGCTAAGAGGAAACTCCCCATATTCTTAAAACCTATCCCTCGAGGGTTGCAGCTGGCCCACCGCTCAGACCGTGGACAGTAATTCGAAATTGTGTCTGCAGATATTTCCTACTTTCCAACAACTATGGGGTTTGGGCAAGTAAGTACTAGTGGTCCACCTCAGAAATGGAGCCCACCAGCCTCTGCTGCTCAGCCCTCACTGTCTTCATGTACACTTTATAGGAGATAATATTCCCCCTGAGGACCACCCTAAGAGCTTCCCAGTGTTGAAGTTGGTATTGACTTACTTTTATTATAAGTTGTATATTCCCCAATGGAGATGCACTGACAAAAGTTTTGTGTGGGCTAATAATGTTGTGTCCAATCTCCATGGCGTATGCTGGGAGGGACCTGACTAGCGTCAACAACAAATTGCGGGGCATGGTCCGAAATCACTATCACCGAGTAACCAACCGCCATCACAAAAGGGAGGAGAGACGAATCCACTACCAAAAAAAATCGATCCACAAGTATGCCTGTTGCACATGTGAAGAAAAATGAATTTTGTTTATCATCTGGGTGCAAAAAGCGTGACAATTTGAACGGTTTGACTACTGGACCGATTCTCAAAATCATTCACCTTGGCCTTCAGCTTATTCGCTTCAGCCCACCAGAGACATCTCCGCTACTAGTAGCGATCTGATCACAGTCTCGAAAGGGCCACTTCGAAGTCTTTTATCATGGCTGCATGGGCGTTTACGGTTTTGTTGTTCTTCTGAACTACTCTGATGAGGGCCAAGGCATCCTCCATTGTTTTGCGGAGGCTCTCCCACACAACTCGCGAGTACTTTGCGAATTCTTTCGCCACGGTACTAGACAGCATCTCAGCCGTTAGTGGAGTGACCGGAGTCCCAGGGGCTGCCTCCACCATCTTTTCTGCCATGAGCTCTGATTCTGTCGACAAACTTCTACTGTTTGCTTTTTTCCCTCTGGCTTTCCTGGACATTTCACCTAAATAGGATCCTTATACCATTAATTCAGTGGGTTTTCAAAAGAAAATATCTCCTTAAACTAAGAGTAAAAAGTGCAGATCTCTAGCGAGAGCCAACTCGTACACATCTTCCCCATACGATCAGTTTTGCCGTGTTCCTTAAATCTTTGACTCAGGAACGAATTCTCCATGCTGCATTTGAGTGTAAAAATGAAGATAGAGTTGAAATGCTGCAGGCTATTTTTGTCGTCTTCAAGCGAGCACTTTGGGGTGTGTTGTGCAGGAAATCTAGTCTGATAGAATCAACTTATACATTTTGGTTTAAAAAAACAACTGAAGTTCTTTCTCATTTTAATTAAAGGTGGACATACAGAAAGAGAACTGCTTTGTCATCTTTGAAGACAGTTCAAAATCCTGGGTATTGTGGAAAGATATACAGACTGGTAAGTATTACAAAAAAAAAATCCTGATGCAACAAATTTGGCTGTGGTTGGGGAGTCAAATGTTTGTGTACTGACACTACAAATGTTGAAGAATGGCAAGTTTCTGCTTATAACAATTGATCTAATATTTTAATTGTGATCCTAAATGTGGATAAGGGCAGCACTTTAGCACAGTGGGTAGCACTGTTGCTTCACAGCTCCAGGGTCCCATGTTCGATTCCCGGCTTGGGTCACTGTCTGTGCGGAGTCTGCACATTCTCCTGTGTCTGAGTGGGTTTCCTCCGGGTGCGCCAGTTTCCTCCCACAAGTCCCGAAAGACGTGCTGTTAGGTAATTTGGACATTCTGAAATCTCAGTCAGTGTACCCGTACAGGCCCCATAATGTGACGACTAGGGGCTTTTCACAGTAACTTCATTGCAGTGTTAATGTATGCCTACTTGTGACAATAAAGATTATTATTATGTCTAAGGTAGCTTGCAAAGTTACAGTTTAGCATACAAATGCGACAAGATTGACCCAAAAAACGGAATTGAAAATCAGGACTTGATTCTCTTCAATAAAAAGAGAAAATGCAAGATAAATTCTGCAGGTCTGGCAGAAACTGTGGAGAGGGAAACATAGTTAATATTTTGAGTACATATGACTATTATTCCTATTATATAGTTGGGAGGGAGGGTGGGGCAGAATAGAAGGTTAGAGGAGCTGAGGAGATATTGACAAAGGTGTCATGAATGCAACAGAAAGGGGATGATAATAGTAGCATTAAGCACTGAAGAATTGCCGATAGAGGCATGAGGTTAAGATAGCAGAATGTGTTTATAGGAGAACAAAGGCCAGTGTTCATTGGAAGCAAAACAAGTCAGGTGGCTAGGGGGAACGATGTGCATTGGGACAAACCGAGGAAACAAAAAGGGGGTCAAGGTGGAAGGGAATGTTCACGGTCTACAATTGTTGAAGTCGATATTGGGTTCAGAAGGATGTAACGTGCCCAATGGAAGTCGATATTGGGTTCAGAAGGATGTAACGTGCCCAATGGAAAGACGTGTTGTTTCACCAGTTTGTGTTGCGCTTTACTGAGCATTGCAGCAAATTGAGGACAGCATGTCAGGGGGCAGCACGGTAGCATGGTGGTTAGCATAAATGCTTCACAGCTCCAGGGTCCCAGGTTCGATTCCCGGCTGGGTCACTGTCTGTGCGGAGTCTGCACTCCTGCCCGTGTGTGCGTGGGTTTCCTCCGGGTGCTCCGGTTTCCTCCCACAGTCCAAAGATGTGCGGGTTAGGTGGATTGGCCATGCTAAATTGCCCGTAGTGTCCTAAAAAGTAAGGTTGGGGGGGTTGTTGGGTTACGGGTATAGGGTGGATACGTGGGTTTGAGTAGGGTGATCATTGCTCGGCACAACATCGAGGGCCGAAGGGCCTGTTCTGTGCTGTACTGTTCTATGTTCTACATGTGGGCATGATAGCAAAATGCTAAGTTAAAATGGCAAGTGACAGGAAGATTGCTGTTATGCTTGTGGACTGAGTGAAGGTGTTCCTCAAAGCTGTCACCCAATCTACATTTAGCCATCCCAATGTAACGAAGACCGCATTGAGAGCAGTGAATACAATAGACCAATCTAAAGGAGGTGAGTGAAATGTTGCTTCACTTTAAAGTGGTGTTTAGGCCCTTGGACAGTGAGAAGCGAGGGAGTAAAGGGGCAGGTGTTGCGGTGCTATGAGAATGGGTGAAGGGGTGGGGCGATGGAGTGGACCAGGGTGCCTGGAGGGGGTGGTCCCTGCGGAAGGCTGACGAGGGCTGGTAGACAAAGATATGTTTAACGATAACAGAAAGAATGCCGAAGTTGGCGGAAATGGCAGAGGATGATCCTTTGAATGCGGAGGCTGTTGGGGTGTAAAGTGAGGACAAGAGAGACCCTGTCACGGTTCTGTGAGGGAGGGGTGAGGGCAGAGATGTGGGAGATGGGTCGGAAACGGTTGAGTGCCCTGTTGACCACAGTGGGAGGGATCTTCAGTTGAAAAAAGCTGGCATATGAGAAGTGCTGTTTCCGAAGGTGGCATCATCAGAACAGGTAGAGACTAAGAAACTGGGAGATTGGAATGATGTCCTTACAGGAAGCGGGGTGTGAAGAGCTGTCGATGAGGTAGCTGTGGAAATGGATGGTTTGTAATGTATATTGATAGTTAGTCTATCCCCAAAAATGGATACAGAAAGCTCAAGAAAGGCAAGTGTTGGCGATGGAGCATGTGAAGGTGAGAGGTGTGTGGAAAATGGAAGCAAAATCGAGACATTGTTCCAGGTCCAGACAAGATAATGACTTGACACCGATGTAGTCATTGATGTAAAGGAAAAGAGTTGTGGGAATAGGATCATAACAAGAAATGTTGCACATAACCCACAAAAGGACCAGCATAACTGGGGCCCATGCAGATGCCCTTTGCCACACCTTTATTTGCAGGACATGAAACAAGTTAAAGGAGAAATTGTTGAGTGCGAACAAGTTTAGTGAGGCAGAGGAGAGTAGTGGTAGGTGGGGATTGTTTGGGCTTCTGCTAAGGAAGAAATGAAGTGTCCCGAGACCCTCCTGCTGGGAATTGAACAAAGAACAATACAGCACAGCAACTGGCCCTTTGGCCCTCCAAGCCTGTACTGACCATGGTACCAACTTTGGCCAAAATCCTCAGCACTTCCTCGTGCCATATCCCTCTATACCCATCCTATCCATGTATTTATCAAGATGCCTTTTGAACTCTGTTCATGTCTCTGTTTCCACAACCTCCCCAGGCAGCACTTTGCAGGCACTCGCCACCCTTTGTGTAAAAAAAAAACCCACCTGCCCCTCAGATCTCCTCTAAACTTTGCCCCACGGACCTTAAACCTATGCCCCCTCGTGACTGACCCATCCAGCCTGGGGAAAAAGTGCCTGCCCATCCACTCCATGCCCCTCATAATCTTCTAGAATTCTATCAGGTCGCCCCCTCAACCTCCGTCGCCCTAATGAAAACAGTCCAAGTCTATTCAGCCTCTCCGCATAGCTAACACCTTCCAGACCAGGCAAAACCCTGGTAAACCTCCTCTGCACCCTGGGTACACAATATTCCAAGTGCGGCCGTACCAAAGTTCTATACAACTGTAGCATGACTTACCAGTTTTTATACTTGATACCCTGTCCAATGAAGGCAAGTATTCCATATGAAATATAATGGGATTGGACATCCGTAATGAAGAGAAGTAAAATGGTTAGGGCCGGGAAACTGGGAATAGAACATACAGTGCAGAAGCAGGCCACTCGACCCATCGAGTCTGCACCGACCCACTTAAGCCCTCACTTCCACCTTATCCCCGTAACCCAATAACCCCATCTAACCTTTTTGGTCACTAAGGGCAATTTACCATGGCCAATCCACCTAACCTGCACGTCTTTGGACTGTGGGAGGAAACCAGAGCACCCGGAGGAAACCCACACAGACATGGGGAGAATGTGCAGACTCCGCACAGACAGTGACCCAGCGGGGAATCGAACCTGGGACCCTGGTGCTGTGAAGCCATAGTGCTATCCACTTGTGCTACCGTGCTGCCCAAATGGTTGATGTAACATAATATCAGGAATCACACATGTAGATGGGAATGGCTTGGACCAGGGGAGTGAGAACAGAGGCAAGATAGGAAGATACGAGTTCAGTGTGGCAGGACTGGGATGGGTCTGCCAGGACAGACCTGTTTCTGGATTTTAGTACGGAGGTAGAAGCAGGCTGTTCAGCGTTGGGGACTAAAAGCTGTGGATGGAACATCTTTGGTGGAGGCGAGGTCAGTGACAGTGAAAATGAAAAGAAAATCGCTTATTGTCACAAGTATGCTTCAAATGGAGTTACTGTGAAAAGCCCCCAGTCGCCACATTCCGGCACCTGTTCGGGGAGGCTGGTATGGGAATTGAATCATGCTGCTGGCCTGCCTTGGTCTGCTTTAAAAGCCAGTGATTTAGCCCAGTGAGCTAAACCAGTCCTGGAAACCGTGGCTTGATGTTTGGTGGAGAGGTCTTGGTTCAGGGAGAGGTTGGAGGAAGTGTCGGAGAGTTGGCACGCAACCTATGCGAGGTAAAGGTCAGTACTTTGGACAACAACAGCACCACCTTTTTGGTAGGTTTGATTTTAAAAAGTCAGGGTTGGACTTGAGAGAACAGAGTGCAGCAAGTTCAGAAGGTGATAGGTTGGAGTGGATAAGAGGAGCAGAGAAATTGAGGTGGTTGAGGTTGTGCCGACAGTTAGAACATAGAACGATACAGCGCAGTACAGGCCCTTCGGCCCTCGATGTTGCACCGACATGGAAAAAAAAACTAAAGGCCATCTAACCTACACTATGCCCTTATCATCCATATGCTTATCCAATAAACTTTTAAATGCCCTCAATGTTGGCGAGTTCACTACTGTTGCAGGTAGGGCATTCCACGGCCTCACCACTCTTTGCGTAAAAAACCCACCTCTGATCTCTGTCCTATATCTATTACCCCTCAATTTAAGGCTCTGTCCCCTCGTGCTAGCCACCTCCATCCGCGGGAGAAGGCTCTCACTGTCCACCCTATCTAACCCTCTGATCATTTTGTATGCCTCTATTAAGTCACCTCTTAACCTTCTTCTCTCTAACGAAAACAACCTCAAGTCCATCAGCCTTTCCTCATAAGATTTTCCCTCCATACCAGGCAACATCCTGGTAAATCTCCTCTGCAACCGTTCCAAAGCTTCCACGTCCTTCCTATAATGAGGCGACCAGAACTGTACGCAATACTCCAAATGCGGCCGTACTAGAGTTTTGTACAACTGCAACATGACCTCATGGCTCCGGAACTCAATCCCTCTACCAATAAAGGCCAACACACCATAGGCCTTCTTCACAACCCTATCAACCTGGGTGGCAACTTTCAGGGATCTATGTACATGGACACCGAGATCCCTCTGCTCATCCACACTACCAAGAATTTTACCATTAGCCAAATATTCCGCATTCCTGTTATTCTTTCCAAAGTGAATCACCTCACACTTCTCCACATTAAACTCCATTTGCCACCTCTCAGCCCAGCTCTGCAGCTTATCTATGTCCCTCTGTAACCTGCAACATCCTTCCGCACTGTCTACAACTCCACCGACTTTAGTGTCGTCTGCAAATTTAGTCACCCATCCTTCTGCGCCCTCCTCTAGGTCATTTATAAAAATGACAAACAGCAACGGCCCCAGAACAGATCCTTGTGGTACGCCACTCGTAACTGAACTCCATTCTGATCATTTCCCATCAACTACCACTCTCTGTCTTCTTTCAACTAGCCAATTTCTGATCCACATCTCTAAATCATCCTCAACCCCCAGCCTCCGTATTTTCTGCAATAGCCGACCGTGGGGAATCTTATCAAACGCTTTACTGAAATCCATATACACCACATCAACTGCTCTACCCTCGTCTACCTGTTCAGTCACCTTCTTAAAGAACTCGATAAGGTTTGTGAGGCATGACCTACCCTTCACAAAACCATGCTGACTATCCCTAATCATATTATTCCTATCTAGATGATTATAAATCGTATCTTTTATAATCCTCTCCAAGACTTTACCCACCACAGACGTTAGGCTCACCGGCCTATAGTTACCGGGGTTATCTCTACAATGAGTCTTGACGAAAAGATGAAGAGCAGACAGGGTAAACATTCCCCTTTTGTTTCTTGCTTCTTTTTCCTACAAATCACACCGCCCTCTTCCCCACAAGACCACCTGTCTGGTTTTGCTTTAATTGAGCACTAGCCTTTGTTCTCCTGTTAACGCATTCTGCAATCTTACTGTATGCCATTGTCAGCACTTCTTTAGTCCCTAATGCTACCATTAACACCCCCTTCTCTTGAGTCCATGACATCTTTCAATTTCTCCTTGGCTCTGACCTATCCTTGACCTCTTCTGCCGTACCTCCTCCACCAACCTAATCCATTATATTTCTACTTCTCTTCAGTTTTGAGGAAGAGTCATATGGACGTAAAACGTTAACTCTTTGTTTCCCTCTCCACAGATGATGCCAGATTTAATGTGTTTATCCAGCATTTAATTTGATTTATTTATTGTCACATGTACTAAAGTACAGTGAAAAGTATTTTTCTGCAGCCAAGGAAACGTACACAGTAGACAAAAAAACATAGTAGATAGTTACCGTGAATGCAAAAAAGTACACTGAGAAATAATCCGTTACAGTATGGAGCACGGGCAAAATGACAAAGTAAATATGACATAAGCAAGAGCAGCATATAGTGTCTTATAGGGAACAGATCAATCTGAGGGAGAGTTGTTGAGTCTGATAACTCTGGGGAAGAAGCTGTTCCTAAGTCTGGATGTCTGTGTCTTCAGACTTCTGTATCTTTTGCCTGATGGAAGGGTCTGGAAGAGAGCATAGCCTGGGTGCGAGGGATCTCTGACAATGCTGTCTGCCTTCCTGAGACAGCGGGAGGTGTAGATAAAATCAATGGGAGGGTGGCAAATTTGTGTAATGAATTGGGCTGTTCACCACATTCTGCAGTTTCTTGTGATCTTGGACCGAGCTGTTGCCATACCAGGCTGTGATGCAGCCGGATAGGATGCTCTCTATCGCACATCTGTAGAAGTTTGTGAGAGTTGATGCAGACATGCCAAATTTCTTTAGCTTCCGTAGGAATTAGAGATGTTGTTGGGCTTTCTTTATTGTTGCATCAACGTGAGTGCACCAAGAATCTGTTGGTGATGGTGACCCCCAGGAACATAAAGCTTTCGATCACTTCCATTTCGGAACCATTGATGTAGACAGGGGCGTGTGTCATACTACACTTCGTGAATACAATGGTCAGTTCCTTAGTTTTTATGACATTCAGAGAGATTGTTTTCGGTACACCATGCAACCAAGTGATCTACCATCCTTCTGAAGCCTGATTTGTTGTTGTGATTTTCTGTTTTTATTTCAGATTTCCAATATCTAGAGTATTTTGTTATTTTATTTAATTTTCTCACCTTGCCTCTTCAGCAAGCAGTATCTTTACAGTAGTCTTAGTTACTACTTAGGCAGACCCTCAGGGTTGAAGATGACTGACTTCAGCTCTGGTTTGAGTTCTGAGATGGCTGATGAGTCTGATGCCTGATCTGAAAATCCTGCAATATTTGGGGCAGATGCTGTTTGAAAGATTGGGTGGATGTGATGTTTGGAGGTTTGTGCGCCAACGCCTTCTGTGTGTTCCCAACTAAATGTCTGTGTGTTAGGTGTCATCCTGGACAAATTTTCTTAATTTTGGTTGATCACAAGCCAGGGACTCCAGGGGTCATCCTCTGCTGACTCCAGCAAGGATGTTTGAGGACATCATAGAATCCCTACAATGCTGAAGGTGGCCAATTGGTCCATCGAGTCTACACCGACCATTCAAAGGAGCTCCCTACCAGGGCCCACGTACCCACCCTATCCCTGTAACCCCACCTAATGTTTTGGACACTAAGGGGCAATTTAGTATGGCCAATCCACTTAACCTGCACATCTTTGGATTGTGGGAGGAAACTGGAGCACCTGGAGAGAACCCATGCAAACACTGGGAACCGTACAAAATCCACACATCACCCGAGGTTGGAATTGAATCTGGGTCCCTGGTGCTGTGAGGCAGCAGTGCTAACCACTGTGCCACCATGCCGCCCTAAAGCATTTCTGCTGTCCTCTCGGGAGTCTCCTGCTGCAACAGAATTCCAAGTACAATAGTTGTTTCTGGTGTCAAGCATACAAATAATATCTCCCACCCAGCGGAGCTTGTTTGAGCGATCAGTGCCTTGCTAGGGGGAATGTTGGCTTTGGAGCGGACATTGCTGTTGGACTGCCTCTCTTTTCGCTGGATTGAGAGAAGGCACCATTGATTGTTCTTCTGCAGTGCTCTGCGACGCCTACCATCGGTTGTCCAGGTCTTCGAAGCATAGGGGAGAGCAGGGATCACTGCTGATCGGTAAAGAATGGCCTTGGATTTGAGATCCTGATCCTCAATACTCTTCCTCAATCAGCTGAAGGCTGAGCTGGCACATTACAGGTGATGGTGAATTTTGTCATGTTTGTCTACTTTCGTCAAGAGGGACACTTGTACAAAAATGGTCCACATTTTCCAAGAGCTTGCTGCTGATCTTAATCTCCACGGGACGGTGTTGTGATATGGGAGCTGATTGGAAGAAGACCTTAGTTTCCTGGGTGTTCAGTGAAAGGATCCCTTTCTCAAATTCTCCGGAGAAGAAGTGACAGTGATATGGAGCCCCATATTTGAGTTAACGCCATGGTCCGACACCCTGCTGGCGGAGTGAACAAGTTCCACGCCACATGCCAGCGGGAGCGTGGAAATAAATGACCCGCTTGCAGGCCTGGCGCCTTTGCTTCGCCCTCTCTGTTCCCGCGGCCGGGTACCACTTAAGTGAGGTTCAATCGTGGCCCTACTTGTGGTCTCGACAATCATGGGAACATGTCCCTTTGGCGCAATGATCGCCACGCCAGGGTCAGGATGGTCGACACCATCCGAGCCTCGAATCCCCACTGACCTGGCGCCAGGATCGTCCTTGGTCCTTAGCTCTGTGAGGCAGCAGCGCTACCACTGCGCCACCATGCTGCCCTGAGTGGAGATAAATTTACAGGAATTTAATTGTACAGGAAACTGAAAATCAAATCTACTCTGATGTATATTCCAAGGTACTTGGGCGGCTGGAGAGCCATTAGAGAGCAGTCCAGACATGGGCAGTGGGAAACATTACAGGTGTAATACTTACCTTGCAGCTTCACGTGTCCATTCCTTGAAGGAGAGCAGCTGTGCTTGCGTCTTGTTCCTACAGTCTTACTATCTGCAAGCCACTTATAGCTTTCCAGTAGTGGCTTGTGATTGACAGCTTGTAAACATCATCTGCAGCTTTGATCAATTCATATACTTTCATGCTTCAGTGGTCTAAGTGGTGAAATCCCAATATTTGTAAACATTGAACACATCAAAGAGAAGTGAGTGCATTGAAATCAGACGCTTGAGTGATTGAAATGCACAGTGCAACTTGCACTATGGACACTTCCTTTAACAATAATCTTTTATTATTGTCACAAGTAGGCTTACATTAACAATGCAATGAAGTTACTGTGAAAATTCCCTGGTCGCCACACTCCGGCATCTGTTCAGGTACATAGAGAATTCAAAATGTCCAAATTACCTAACAGCACGTCTTGTGGGAGGATACCGGAGCACCCGAAGGAATCTCACACAGACACACGGAGAACATGCAGAGTCCGCACACAGTGACCCAAGCGTGAATTGAACCCGGAACCCTGGCGCTGTGAAGCAACAGTGCTAACCACTGTGCTGCCTGTGTACGTTTTTATCTCAGTTTTCTGTACAATTTTAGGCACCGACTCCTGTAAATTTATCTCCACTCACGGCAGCATGGTGGCGCAGTGGTTAGCACTGCTGCCTCATTCGGCCAAGGACCCGAGTCCGATTCTGGCCCCAGATCACTGACCATGTGGAGTGTGCACATTCTCACCATGTCTGCGTGGGTCTCCCCCCACAACCCAAAGATGTGCAGGGTGGGTGGATTGGCCATGCTAAATTCCCCCTTAATTGTGAAGATAAATTAAAATTAATGCCGATTCCTATCATCTGTTTTTTGGTAACAAACAGCACTGGTCTAGAAGAAGTAGGTATTGCGGGGTGGGTTTGTAAAATCAAATTTTTATGGGGTTGGAGTGGTGGGGGGTGTTGAAAAAAATCAACAAGGGTTGCATAATTTCTAGTGGGTGCACTAGGGATAACCGTCAGCAGTGGTAGATTCTTTATCACTCCCTTCATCTCAATTATTGAGCATCACCAATTTGTTTTTTATCCTGCTTGGCCAGTCCTGTTTTAAAAGTTTTTAAAAATCAGAATTGTTACAACAAATTCTTGAGTATTATATTGTTGGCCTGAATAGTGAATACTGGGTGGAGCTTTGATTTTCGTGGAGTTACTGCGCTTAAACACAGGAAGGGGACAGAAACACAGTCAACTGTTCTGCTTAATATTCAATTTTTTTGTTGGTATTAACTTTGCATTTTTGTGTTCTACAAATTATTGATCATTTTGAATTTATTCTGCAGTAAAATAAAATCCCCAGTTGTCAAGAGTAGAGGGTATTTTGAGCAGGAAGAATCATTGGCCTAATGAGGCCTCTATTGGTAGTTCAATTCCCTCATGGTCAAGTTTAGGATCTTCATCCCTCTTAAATGATCATATTTGGCAACTGTTGCTACTTTGACACTTGCACTTTTTTATAGAGAGGTGATGAGAAAGCATGAACAGAACTTCCACGCTGATGCTATTTTCATCTTTCACCCTTACCCACCTGATATTGTCACAGGGCTAGGTTATACTTCTCGATCCATGATTTAATGCTCCCAAAAGCCTTTCAAAACTTGCCAAATTGTAGCAGTTACAATTCCAGATGGCAGCTGCTTGGATGATGGAAAGTAATCCCTGAAGAAGTTCAAATATTTGGGGATGTTTTAAATGTTAGATCTGCCCATGACTAATAATATCATAAACTTTAAAAACGTTTTTATTTAGTCAAATTGAGATTAGTACCTAGTCATTTGAGAAGGAGCTCAATTGACAGAAGGCAAATTGACAAAAGGCAAGTTGTATAAGATTGTTGAGGTAGCTTTACTGTAGAAACATTAAATGGTGATTCTTGAAATATGGACATGGTGCTTTTAATATTCAAAGTATATTTCTATGTACGTTTCACACCAGGAGCAAGTGGGAGTGGAGAGATGGTTTGCACAATATGCCAAGAGGAGTACTCCGAGGTACCCAATGAAATGGTTATTTGTGACAAGTGTGGACAAGGTAAATTGAAATTTGAAATTAAATTTTTCTGAATTTTAAAAGCAAACTTTTAAACAATGAAGTATTACAACACTAATTTTAACAATAGGTTACCATCAGAAATGTCACATGCCTAACATAGACTCCAGTGTGATTGCATCAGATGCCAAGTGGCTGTGTCGCCAATGTGTCTTTGCTACTACCACAAAGGTACAGTACAACAACCTGAAGTATAATCCGTGCAATAGAAAGGTGGTATGCGAAAGATGGTGCTTGTGTGTGTCTTATTTGAAGTACTTGGATTCAGACGGGAGAAAAATTAAAATAATTCAAGTTAAGATTGTCAGTTATGTAATTAAACATTTTGAAGTCACAAAATTGCTTTTTTTATTTGCATTGTAGAGGGGTGGTGCTCTTAAGAAAGGACCAAATGCTAAAGCTCTGCAAGTCATGAAGCAGACGTTGCCATACCAGTTGGAGGATCTTCAGTGGGATGTAGGCCACAAAACTAATCACGAACAGTGTTATTGTTACTGTGGAGGCCCTGGAGAGTAAGTTAAACATTTTGTGGTTTAGATGTTGCTTGATTAGGCTTTGTAGTCAACTGGGAATATAGTGTTTTGGTTTTTTTTTTGAGCTTACCTGTCCTGTATGAAGGGGAGCCTTTCCTTTTTTAAGCTTAGCAAATTCAGTGTGCTCAGTTACTCACTGCCACAGCAAAGAGTGAGCAAGCATTTCTCAGATTTGCAAAGTGATGCTCTGCAGTGCAACAATATATTCCAGCAATGCCTACATTTCAAATTTACTTCATTTGCTGTAAAGTGCTTTTGCATGTTTGTGAAAAGTGCCATGTAAGTGCCTATTTTTTTCTCAATGGTCTTTTAAATAGAAGAAAATATATCTCGTTTAAACACAGTAAACATTGTATTATCCGGCATTTTGCCAACTGGAATTCTCAATTAACCAGAATTTCTGATGTTCCCCTGATATACATTATCATTTTACCAACTGGAAGCTATTACAAAGTTATCCAGAACCTGTACTTGTATACTGTTTTGGGTACTTTAAGTTGCAATGAACTGTTGAAGATTAGAGGGAAAAAGAATAATGTTCTTCCTGAGTGTTACATATTCATGCACGTACTTTAGGTATTATATTTCATTGGTAATTGGAACTCTCAGTTAACCGACATTTCTGATTAACTGGCACCCATTCCCCATGCATGCGAGATAAGTGATGGGTGGCACGGTAGCACTTTAGTTAGCCCTGTTGCTTCACAGCGCCAAAGTCCCAGGTTCGATTCCCGGCTTGGGTCACTGTCTTTGCGGAGTCTGCACAATATCCCCATGTCTGCATGGGTTTCCTCCGGGACCCAAAAGTCCCAAAAGACGTGCTGTTAGGTAATTTTGACATTCTGAACTCTCCCTCTGTGTACCTGAACAGGTGCTGGACTGTGGCGACTGGGGGATTTTCACAATAACTTAATTGCAGTTTTTAATGTCTTGTGATAATAATAATAAAGATTATTTAAGAAAAGTTTACTTTATAGTGAATTGAAATGAAAATGCTATGTTCAACAAAAGCAACCCTTTTGCCAGTTTCAGCTCTTGTTTCTGATTTCTTGCTTGGTATTACTCTGAACTGAGTTCATAAACTCGCTGTTGTGTTTTGCAGCAGGAAATATTTTTCCAGTATAATCATTTGTAATATAGGGGGACACAGCGGTCAGTTTGCACAGGACAGTCTTGTAAATAGCAACAAACTTTATTTTTTGGAATACTGGATAAAGGGTACCAGAAAAACTCCACCCTATAGTCTTTGGACACTGCCTAGTAATGTTTTCTGTCCATCTGAAGTGACTGGTTCAGTCAGTTTAACTTTTCAGTAAAAAGCCACCAGCCTCAACAGTGCAACACTGAAGTGTCAATCTTGAACATGTGCTTGAGTTGAGTTTGAGCTGAGTGAAAGTTGACGGTCCAATTTTGTCGGTCGGCAACTTGGAGAACCATATGGAACCAAGTGGGGCGAATCTCATCTGCCTTTCCAGGTTCCATTAGTGAACAAGGCTGTCCAGTTCAACAATGCACTCGACCACCACAAACCTACCGCTTTCAGACATAGTCTTAGCAGGTAGTGTAATTGTTTCCAAACATCATGGAGTCATAGATGTTTACAGCATGGAAACAGGCCCTTTGGCCCAGCTTGTCCATGCTGCCCAGTTTCTATCACTAAGCTAGTCCCACTTTCCCACATTTGGCACATTTCCCTCTATACCCACCCTGTAACTGTGTAATTGTTTTTTAAAGGAAACAAAGTCCTCGCCTCTACCACTGCCTCTGGCAGCTTGTTCAAAATGCTCACCACTCTCTGTGTGAAGAAATTTCCCCTCTGGTCTCTTTTGTATCTCTCCCCTCTCACCTTAAACCTGTGCCCTTTAGTTCTAGACTCCTCTACCTTTGGGAAAAGATTCGGTCAAAGTTTCCAGAATTATAATAATCTTTATTATTGTCACAAGTAGGCTTATGTTAATACTGCAACGAAGTTACTGTGAAAATCCCCTCATCGCCACACTCCGGCGCCTGTTCGGGTATACAGAGCGAGGATTAAGAATGTCCAATTCACCTAACAAGCACATCTTTCTGGATTTTGTGGGAGGAAACCGGAGCACCCAGAGGGAAACAGGCAGAACATGCAGACTCCACACAGACAGTGACCCAAGTGGGAATCGGCCAGGAGTCATTCATGAAAACTATTCAGTTACTTACTGCATGTGTGTGGATGAATAAAAAGAGAGAAAGTTAGATAAACCTTGTGTGCAGTCCCTGAAAGTAAAATAAATCCATGCTTTGAATGCAGTTTATGTATTTTGGTGAAGATTAATATAACTCTAGTCTTACCATGCACTATACATGGATTTACTCACCTTTGCATGTCAGCATCGTAATGTGATTGGTAGTAGGGTGCCCGTACTATATTGAATGAATGCAGTATTTTTGGTTTTTGGCAGCACCTTGAAGTTCTCAGGACATCCCTTCACAATTAATGAATTGCTTATGAAGTGGAGTTATGCATGTAAACATGAACATTTGAATTGGGAGCAGGCCATTTGAGATTTTGAGCCTGTTTTGCCATTCAACAAGATCATGCCTGATCTGATTGTGGTTCAACTCCACATTACTGCCTACCTCTGATATCCTTTGACTCCCTTGTTAGTCAAGAATCTTATCAATCCCTGCTGCAAAACATATGAGAGCCCATGTACACAGCAGGGTCCCACAAATAGCTGAGAGATATGTTTTGGTGATTTAAAAAAGTATATATATTGTAACCAAGACCTCTGAGGCACTCATGCATATTTATATAGAATCTTTCATGTAGAAAGATTCTCTTGTAGAAACATGCTCTTGAACATGTAGACATCAGATAGTTCAGCATCACTGACATCAGGACAAATTATATGCTCAAGTCCTGGAGTAAGGATTGAATGCATAAACTTCAATATCATGAAGTTTTATAAATAAGGCACAAAATGTTGCTCACTTACTTCCTCTCAGTTAGGAATTTGGTAATTGCATATTCTCATTAAAGCTACTATCTAAACAAAAAATATATTCTCATTGGCATTTTATATGACCAACCCTGGCTGTTTCTAGAACACTAATTTCTCAATCACTGTTGCAATGTATTCAGTTGTTGGATACGAGGATACAGTGTAAAATTTCTTTAAAAGGAACATCTGTGTCTATGATATTAAGAATATTTTCGGTTTAGATGTTTGCGAACATCAGGCACAAAAGTGATTGTGCTTCTATTGGTTGATGTGGTGGGATGGATAAGTTATTTTCCTGGAAGTGTGATGGAGGGCACTTAATATCTGTTAGCAATATTTTAAAGAATGTTTTTTTTTTTTTTATAAATTTAGTGTACCCAATCATTTTTTTCCAATTAAGGGGCAATTTAGCATGGCCGATCCACCTAACCTGCACATCTTTGGGTTGTGGGGGTGAAACCCACGCAAACACGGGGAGAATGTGCAAACAGAATGTTTTTTTTTAATATATTTAGAATACCCAATTTTATTTCCCGATTTAAGGGGCAATTTAGCGTGGTCAATCCTCCTACCCTGCACATCTTTGGATTGTGGAGGTGAGACCCATGCAGACACGGGGAGAATGGACAGTGACCCGGGGCGGGGATCGAACCCGGGTCCTTGGCGGGGTGAGGCAGAAGTGCTATCCACTGCACCGCAATATCGTCCTTTCTTTAAAAAGTATATGTTTTAAAATAAATTTAGAGTACCCAATTATTTTTTTCCAATTAAGGGGCAATTTAATGTGGCCAATCCACCTAACTTGCACATCTTTGGTTTGTGGGGGTGAAGTCCATGTAGACATGGGAATATTGTGCAAAATCCACATAGACTGACCCGGGGCCGGGATCGAACTCGGGTCCTCAGCGCTGCAGGCAACAGAGTTAACCATTGCGCCACCATGCCTCCAGTTTTTAAAGAATAGTGAAAACCTTTTACTTATGATACTATTGCTTTTTTCGTTTTAGAAAATGTCAAAATTTTGTATAAAGGTACAATAATCTGCTTTATTTTTGTTGTTAGCTGGTATCTGAAAATGCTGCAGTGCTGGAGATGTAAACAGTGGTTCCATGAAGCCTGTATACAATGCTTGCAGAAGCCGATGCTTTATGGAGACAGGTGAAGTCCAATGTTCATGTTTAAAGCAAGTCTATAAACCTTTTTACATCAGCATTTAAATTTGTAAAACTTATAACAGCGCTAGCTCCCTACCGATGTCTGAATACATGTTCATTAGCATCTCAATATCGGCGTCAGAGACCTGACTGCCAAAGCAAATCATCCTCGCCCAGCTCAAGGAAGGCTCCTGAACAAGAGGAGGGCAAAGGAAGTGCTTCAAAGACACCTGACGGCTTACCCCAAGAAATGCAACATTGATGTCAATGCCTGGTAGATCCTTGCTGAAGAACGACCTCCTGATTGCAGGGACACAATTCGTCAAAGACACACAACGACAATAGGAGGCCCGGAAAAGGAGCCCCATAAAGGAATACCTGCGATCAAGAGTGCAAGGACCAATCCAACCTCCCATAAACACCTGTGAAGTGTGCGGTCGAAGATACGGCGCTGGGATCGGGCTAGTGAGCCACACAAGGACCCAAGAATCTATGACCAGTAACACGAGTTTCTTAGGTGGACAATCATATTCATTAGCGAGTAATCGCTGAAGAAGATTGGTATAACTGTATAGGCAAAAGGCTAACTATACAAATTATTTTTTTTGGGTAATGAACAGTTTTAAAAAATAAATTGAGTACCCAATTCATTTTCCAATTAAGGGGCAATTTAGCGTGGCCAATCCACCTAACCTGCACATCTTTTGGGTTGTGGGGGCGAAACCCACGCAGACACGGAGAGAATGTGCAAACTCCACACAGACAGTGACCCAGAGCCGGGATCGAACCTGGGACCTCGGCGCCGTGAGGCTGCAGGGCTAACCCACTGTGCCACCCTGCTGCCCGATGAACAGTTTTTAGATTTAATGTAATAAGTCATTTGGTGATTCAACTGACTGGATTATAATTTGTAAAGCACTTGGTGCAAAGCTGAAGTGCTGTGAGACTACTGCTTGGAGAATGCAATCTGGCTGACTTGACCATGGTTGTTATATTGCTACTCCTGGTAGCATGTTATATTACTGGCTTTAAGTAATATATGTCATTATTAACTGTGGATGTTGAAGAACACTCAGGTCTTCGAAGTAAACTGAAAGAATTTATTAAATAACGATAAAACTAATAAATGAGTTTGACACTCCACTAAACTAACTCTAGCAATAAAGTAAGGATAACTAACTGTACAAACTGTATCTAAACTACACGTGGCGTCTAGGCTGAGATCCTCTCTACTACACTGCTGCTCTTTGGGAACTCCTGCACGGAAAGAGAGCTAGAACTTCTGGGAACTCGATTATATAGTGAATCTCGTAATGCAGTCTCGTTGTAATGTTACAGCTAGGTGTTGTGATTAACCCTTTAGTTACATGTCTGTCTGCATATCATTACAAAGGTCAAAACAAAAATTTCACATCTGCGCAAAGTTGCAAAGTATACCTGCCATATATAAAACTACCGTTACTTATCACAAAATCTGAGTTATAAGTCTCTTTCCCTTAATTGGAGGACAAAAATGGATATACATGTCCACATTTAAATGATTCAGCAAGAGAGATTAACAAGGATGTCACCAGCAACATGTGGGTCACATAACAAGAAAGGGTTGAGAGGCTGTTACTTAAAAATAGAAGGTTGATGGGTGACCTAAGAATTCTGCTAAAGTATGTTGGTGTTTAGACTAGTTCTAGGCCATAGATTGGCCTCTGGTTCTGCCAACTGTAAAGTTCGTTATCTTGTCTGGGCCAACTAGAATGACATTAAGCAGGAACAAAATGTTTCTCAAGCAGGTAAATATGAGTGCTTGGGTATAATCAGAACTTTTTTTTGACCATTTTTTAGAAGTTTGAACGTAGGTTTCTGATTCACTGCCTTGATTGTGGTGGGATGGATGCGCAAACATGAAATAAATATTTTGTTATGGAGAGGGAAGTAATTTTAACCTTGAGGAAATAACGGAGGTATTTATTTAATGTCTCGATACCCCCGAGTGCTTCACAGTCACTTAAGTACTTTGGAAATGTAGCACCATTGTGTATGGGAATTGTGGTAGCTGATTTGCGCACAGCAATAAATGACCACTTAATTTGTTTTAGTAATGTTAGTGTGTACTGGATAGAAGGCATTTGTTCTTTAAATGGTGCTATGGGATATTTTGCATCCTTCTGAGAGAGGGCAAACAACATATTAGTTTAAGTCTTATTCAAAAGACCACATGGGTGCAGCATTTCCTGAGTAATGCACTGAAATATCAACCTAGCTCAAGTCTTTAGTGAAGCACAACCTATTGACTCGGTTTGAGACAAATGTTCTTTCTAAGCTCCAGGACGGCACAGAAACCTGAAGGTTTTTGAGTGCAAGTTGGCCCCTTTTATTTACCACACACTCATTGCTTCACAAATTTTTTAAGGACCCGAATTAGTTGTATTACCAAAAAAAAATTAAGCGGTAGGTTGTTATGAGGGTGACCGCATTGAACCAACCCCGATGACTGCTTTTGATGCGTAATTTTTGAGTGCGGTTTCAAAATATTCTTATTATGCATGGGTAGGAAGAGCCATGTGTGGAAAAATCTGAATGTCCGCTTGAATGGGGAAAGATAATCTCGCCTGGTAGAAGTATTGAATCATATGGGTTAATAAAATTGGATCGTCTATAATCTTGTTTGTTGTCCTCTGCATGATGAGTTGTACCTGGATACAAAAAGGGATATGGAATATAACTGTGGAACTATACAGCAGTTAATGTCAGTGATGGGAAAGGTACTTTTATCCTAGAAGGCACTGCGAGACAGAAAATACAATTAAAAATCATCACGATTCTGAAAGTTTTACATCACGCTTAACCAACATAAGAGTAAAGAAGTGGAGGGGAGGCAGTAGTTTAGTTGTATTGTCGCTGGACTAGTAATCCAGAGACGTAGGGTAATGGTCTGGGAACCCAGGTTTGAATCCCATCATGGCAGTGTTGGAATTTAAACTCAACGTATCTGTAATTGTAAGTCTAACGATGACCATGAAACCATTGTTGAGTGTCGTAAAAACCCATGTGGTTCACTAATGTCATTCGAGAAGTAAATCTGTCATCCTTGCTTGGTCCAGCCTACATGTGACTCCAGACCCACAGCAATGTGATTGACTCTTAAATGCCCTCTGAAATGCCTAACAAGCCACTCAGTTGTATTCAACTGCTACAGAAATACAAAAAAGGAATGAAACCGGATGGACCACCCAGCATTGACCCAGGCATCGGAAACGACAATAGCAAATCTAGCCTTGTCGAATACAAAGTCCATACTAACATATGGGGGCTTGTGCTAGAACTTGGGAGAGCTATCTCACAGACCAGTTGAGCAACAGCCTGACATAGTCATACTCACAGAATCATACCTCACAGACAATATCCCAGACACCACTATCACCATTCCTGGATATGTCCTGTCTCACCAGCAAGACCAGGTCTGCAGAGGTGGCGATACAGTTGGGAGGGAGTTGCCCTGAGAGTCCTCAAGATCGACTCTGGACCCCATGAAGTATCATGGCTTCAGGTTAAATATGGGGAAGGAAACCTGATGCTGATTACCATGTACCATCCAGCATCAGCTGATAAATCAGTACTCCACCCTGTTGAACACCACTTGGAGGAAGTACTGAGGGTGGTAGGGTGCAAAATATACTCTGTGTGGCTTGATAGTATCATCACAGACTTGGCTGGCCGGGTCCTAAAGGTCATAGCTGCTAGATTAGGACTGCAGCAGGTGGTGAGGGAACCAGCATGAGGGAAAAACATACTTGACCTCCTCTGACCAAACTTGCCTGTTGCAGATACATCTGTCCATGACAGTATTGATAGTCACCACCATCCAGTCCTTGTGGAGACAAAATCCCGTCTTCTGAGCATACTGTCCATCGTGTTGGCACTACCATATGCTCAATGGAATAGACTTCGAACAAATCTAGCAACTCAAAACTAGGCATCCATGAGGCGCTGTGGGTCGTCATTAGCAGCGGAATTGTACTCGACCACAATCTGCAACCTCATGACTCTGCATATCCCTGCTCTACCATTACTACCAAGCCAGGGGATCAACCCTGGTTCAATGACATGTGCAGGAGACATGCCAGGAGCAACACCAGACATAGCTAAAAATAAGATGTCAACCTGGTGAAGCTACAAATCAGGACTACTTGTGTGCCAAATAGCAAGTAATGGACAGAGCTCAGCAACTCCACAATGAACGCATCAATCTAAGCTCTGCAGTCCTGCCACATCCAGCTGTGAATGGTGGTGGGCAATTAAATAACTCATTGGAGGAGCAGGCTCTACAAATATGCTCAACGATGGAGGAGGCCAGCACATCTCTGCAAAAGGTGAAGTTGAAGCATTCGCAATAGTCTTCAGCCGAGTGGATGACCATCTCGGTCTCCAGAGGTCCCCAACATTACAGATATCAGTCTTCAGCCAATACGGTTCACTCCACGTGACATCAAGAAATAGCAAAAGGCAATGGATACTGCAAAGGCTATGGGCCCTGAATACCAGAAGAGCTGAATACCAAAAGTGAGGTGAGAGATACTGCACTTGACATCAAGGCAGCATTTGACTGAGTATGGCATCATTGAGCCCTATCTAAACTGGCAGGGGAGGGGAAAGTCTCTGCTGATTGGAGTCATACCTGGCACAACCATCTTCAGCTGCTTCATCAATGATCTCCCTTCCATCATAAGGCCAGAATTGGGGCTTTTTCAGATGTTCGGCACCATTTGTGACTCATGATGTAGTCCATGTCCAAATGCAGCAAGACTTGGACAATATGCAGGTTTGGGCTGACAAGTGGCAAGTTGCATTCGTGCCCCACAAGTGCCAGGCAATGACCATCTCCTACAAGAGGATCTAACCACTGCCCCATGGCATTACCATCGATGAATCCCCCACAATCAACATCCTGAGGTATACCATTGATCAGAAACTGAACTGGACTAGCCGTATTAATACTGTGGCTACCAGAGCAGGTCAAAGGCTAGGAATCGTACCATGAGTAGCTCCCTGGCCACACCCCCAAAAAGTCTGTTCAACGTCTACAAGTCAGGAGTGTAATAGAATATTCTCTTGCCTGGATGAGTGCAACTCCCAACAACTAAGCTCAACATCATCCAGGATAAAGCAACCTGCTTGGTTGCTGCCCATTCTGCAAACATAGAATCCTTCCAACGTGGACGAAGTGTCAGCCGTGTGTACCATCTACAAGATGCACTGCAGGAACTAGTCAAGCTTCCTTAGACCGCACCTTCCAAACCCATCTTTAAGAACAAGAGCAGCAGATACATAGGAACCCCACCAAATGGACGTTCCTCAAGTCACTCGACTTGGAAATATATTGCCATTCCTTCAGTGTTGCTGGGTTGGAGCTCCCTCCCTAACAGCATTGTGGGTGCACCTACACTTCCAGGACTGCAGCGGTTCAAGAAGGCCATGCCCCCCACCTTCTGAAGGGCAACTAGGAATGGCAGCAAATTCTGGTCTAACCAATGACGCCTGAATCCCGTAAATGAATTTGTAAAAAAAATGGCTGCCATTTATTTTGCATTTTAAAAATACCTGTCACGTTTTAGGCTTTTGACAGGTTAAGGCATATGGAGTTGGGGCAAACAGCTAACTGGTTAGCAAATTGGCTTAAAAATAGAATACAGAGGGAAGGGGTAACTGGTAGTTACTCAAATGGAAGGAAAGAGGAAAGTTGCATTCCATAAGGATACGTGCTAGAATCACTGTTATAAATGACCATCAAAATTTGTAGATGATGCCAAACTGGGGAATGTAGCAAATCGTGGAAGAATGCAACATAATACAAGACAACAATAGAAAACTTGCAAATGAAGTAGTTACGTAACAAATGGACTTTTGTAGAGAAAATGTATGGTGATTGACTCGCGGGGGGGGGGGGGGGGGGGGCAATCGCACATCATTTATATCTTGAATAAATAACTTAATGGAGTGGATTTTTCCCCCGTTAGTTAGGCAGCCCCTTGTTCAATTTGTTTTCCTTGCCGTTTTGCTTTCTTTGGTGGTTGGGGGACATTCAAATCGCACCATGCAAATTATGTAAATGTGTATTTCTTTATGGGATTACCTAAAGCATGCCAAAATTTAGATTTTGGAACACAAGGATCTAGGGATTTAAGTAAAAGTGGCATGATAGATCAGGAAAACAATTAAAAATGCTAACAAAGTACTGGGATTTTTTGGGGGATATGGAATTCGAAATAAGTGACACTTGAACTCGTATGGAGCTCTGAGTCCTTCACAGTCCTGGTCTCCATATTATATGAAGAACATAGAAACATTGGAGAAAATGCAGAAAAGATTTACAAGAATTGCAGTGGAGAGGATTAGAAAACATTGAATAGGTTGGGGCTTTTTTTTTCATCAGAAAAGAAGACTTGGAGCAGACCAGATGGTCTTAAAATTCTGAATAGGTTCAACAAGGCGGATGTAGATAGTTAAGAATAGATCCAGTAGTTGGGGGGGGGGGGGGGGAGGGGGGGGGGGGGGGGGGAGAGAGTAGAGTAGGAGGGAAAATATGGTGGGTAGTACCGATGGGAGAGGAGCGGGCTTGTGCAATATGTTATGATTGAAGTATTGAAAGTACATGGATGTTTGCACTTTTTTTTGCTTTCTTTCTGATGATGTCTGTAACTGTTTATAAAGCCAAAAACCACCTCAATAAAATTTTTTATTAAAAAAAAAATAGATCCAGTAGGAAATATTTCTTCAGAATGCAGAACTCATTATCGCAGGAAGTTATTGAGGCAAATCACTTGAATGCTCTGAAGAAATATTTGATAGCTACATGCAAGAAAGGTCTAAAACAGGGGTGTCAAACTCAAATACACCATGGGCCAAAATTAAAAAATCGGGACAAGTCGAGGGCCGGACTGGTTCAATGTTTTTTTGCAAAACTTATTGAAATTAACTTATTGAACCTGGAACTAATAAAGCTTAGGTTATTGCCTATAAAAACAACATTAAATATTAAATAAATAAAAAAATTAGTTGCATTTATTTCTTATTGCTTTATCTGGAGCTTTTCCAGAGTAATTTCTAATGAAAACATTTTTCCACAGGCCAACACTTTGTGATTCACACTATACCTGAATAAACTCGGCATCAGCCATATCATACGCCATAGGCGCTTCAATTGCTGGGGCCAGCTTTAATAGTAATTAGATATTATTAGGGCAGCACGGTGGCCTAGTGGTTAGCACAACCTCCTCACGGCGCTGAGGTCCCAGGTTCGATCCCGGCTCTGGGTCACTGTCCGTGTGGAGTTTGCACGTTCTCCCCGTGTCTGCGTGGGTTTCGCCCCCACAACCCAAAAATGTGCAGAGTAGGTGGATTGGCCACGTTAAATTGCCCCTTGGAAAAAATAATTGGCTAATCTAAATTTTTTTAAAAAGTAATTGGATATTATCTCGCAGGCCAAAGATAATTCCACCGTGAGTTTGACATATATGGTCTAAAAGATCAAAAGATGTGCAGATTAGGTGAATTGGTCATTCTAAATTGCCTCTTAGTGTCCAATGATTAGATGGGGTTACGGGGATAGGGCAGGGGAGTGGGCCTGGTTGGGTGCTCTTTTGGAGGGTTGGTGCAGACTCGATGGGCTGAATGCCGACCTCCTGTACTGTAGGAATTCTGTGAAAGAGGGACATAAAGGAATGTTGAAAGCTGAGGTGAGGAATACATAAAATGGGAGAATTCTATGGAGTATAGAGACCACACACTAATGCTGAATCGTCTGCTTCTGTGCTTACATTCCACTGTAGAATTATACTTTTTACAAATTATGTTGATTTAAAAATGAAGGATTTTATTTTCTCTTTTGTTCTAGGTTCTATTTATTTATTTGCTCTGTTTGCAATTCTGGACCAGAATACCTCAAACGTCTGCCGTTGCGATGGTAGGTTATTGCTCAGTTATTTTGGTTTCGGGGTTTAAAACCCGCAGTTGCGTTTTGCTCCTCTTTATGCAGTGATTTTATAAATACTAATTTCATAATGATGGTATTGTCCATAGCTCCTTTTGTGCTCAGGAGCTTAGTTAAAAATCTTCGTAAACGATAATGCACTGATGCGCATATGCAATTTGTCCTATGTCAGACACATTTGAGGACCGTGCACAAGATCTTGTAATTTACTTGTGTCTTAACATAGAGTAAATTTCCTTTTTTTAAAATAAATTTAGAGTACCCAATTTTTTTTTTTCCAATTAAGGGGCAATTTAACATGGCCAATCCATATCTTTGGATTGCGGGGGTGGCACCCACACAGACAAGGAGAATGTGCAAACTCCACATGGACAGTGACCTGGGGCCGGGATCGAACCTCGGTGCTGTGAGGCAGCAGTGCTAACCATTGTGCTGGCCTAGAGTAAATTTTCCCAATCTAATTGATAATATTATATAAAGAGGGCGGCACGGTGACGCAGTGACTAGCAATGCTGCCTCACGGCGCTGACGACCCGGGATCGATCCTGACCCTGGGCCACTGTCCGTGTGGAGTTTGCACATTTCCCCCGTGTCTGTGTGTCTCACCCCCACAACCTAAAAGATGTGCAGGGTAGCTGGATTGGCCATGCTAAATCGCCCCTTAATAAAAAAATTATTAACTATATAAAGAACGAGCATTTAATTACTGTTAGAAACACAAGCTTTAGAAGTACCTTAAATAAGCTGAATTAGCAATTTTTGAGTTGGGATTTAAGCCTGCAGCGTTCTGATTTAATTTCACCAGTAGAATAATTCCACAAATTTGTTTTGCCATTTCTCCAGTTTTCCAATGCACTGTGCATCCGTGCTAGTTTTGTTCATCCTTGGTTTGCAGTGTGTATTGTAATTGGCCAACAAATATTTGAAAACCTTAATTTTTTTTCTCATGGATGGATGTTAAAATGTATGTTTTACGCTTTTTCTCTCCCAGGGTTGACATAGCACATTTAAGCCTTTACAATCTAAGTGTTATTCATAAAAAGAAGTATTTTGATTCTGAACTTGAATTGATGAATTACATTAATGAAAATTGGGACAAACTGCAACCTGGTAAGGTAAGGTCTACTTTAGCACTGAATATAATTGGTTAGTGATAGGCAAAATCATGTTCCAGACTGTTGTTAAAATGGATAATTTGACCCCAAATATTCCTTCATGTAACTCTTCAGTGTCTGTTTTTTTAAATTACTTTTAAATGTGTATTTGATACTAAATTTTATGATGGTTAACATAGTTATTGAGCAAATTCAAAACTGTCTTTGTTAGGCCGGCATGTGTTGCCATTTATTTTTCCTTATTTCAAATATTTGATCTGCAAGTATGTTTGTTATTCTCTTGAAGGGTTAACTTTCAAGAATCGTACATTAGTATAATAAATTTGTGTTGAAGTTTTATTTAGAATTAAAGCATATACATTTGTGTACCAAAATAAGTGAAAGAAATGCTTTATTTGAAGTAAAAAATCAATGGCATGTATGGACTGTTATACAGAACTGAAAAATCATTGAATTCAAAACTTTGATATAACCGTAACATTTTAACTGAATTTACAAACTCTTTATGAATCAATCACAAGTTTATGGGCTGTAACAATTAAACAATTAGCAAAAGGATGTTGAAAATATCTGTTATTTGTTTGCAGCTTGTCGACACTCTAAAACCTGATCGATACGGCTTTATTCTTCAAGCCCTAAATGAGAACAAATGCATGTAAGTGAGGGTATATCCCAAATAGAAATAATGTAATTAGTGATGTTTCAGGAGTAGAGAAATTTCGATTAATGAAATAGATTTCACTAGTAGCAACGGGGTAGATGGATTGAAAGTCTGTTCTCGGTTCTCAGATTTTATTTATGCTTGTGTGCAGTCCCACTTGCCTATTACCACAATTCCTGCTGACTTATAGTTGCACCCTGTGTCTCTACATATTAAATCAAGGAAGGGGATTTTGAATTTGAAACTCTGGTGAAAATGGATACGTTATGTCTGTTGCTGCAGAGACTGCAACAACAGTTTAAATGTAATTGGAACCAAATAATGGTTACACCACAGAAAGAGACCTTTTGGCTAGTTCTGTACACGCAAGAGCAGTTTGGCTAGTCTCATTAGTCCGCCATTTCCTCTTTGAAAAATAAATTTATCTAAGTCATGAGTAAAGAATTGCAATAAATAGTAGAATAAAAGATTGAATTAAGTACAACAGAGAACATTGATAATTGGTACATCGACAAACCGTGATTGGTTACAGTGCAGAACAAGGGGCCAAACAAAGAAAATACAGGAACAAGAGCAGCATTGGGAGTCGTGAATAGTGTTCTTACAGGGAACAGATCAGCCCAAGGGAGAATCATTGAGGAGTCTAGCAGCTGTGGGGGAGAAGCTGTTCCGATGTTTGGACGTGCGGGTTTTCAGACTTCTGGGCTAAACAGCTGGCTTGCAAAGCAGGACAAGGCCAGCAGCGCGGGTTCAATTCCCGTGCCAGCCTCCCCGAACAGCCGCCGGAATGTGGCGACTAGGGGCTTTTCACAGTAACTTCATTTGAAGCCTACTTGTGACAATAAGCGATTTTCATTTTTCAGAGGGAGAATGTCCAATTCACCTAACAAGCATGTCTTTCAGGACTGGTGGGAGAAAACCCACGCAGACGTGGGGAGAACGTGCAGACTCCACACAGACAGTGACCCAGGCCGGGAATCGAACCAGGGTCCCTGGCGCTGTGAAGCAACAGTGCCAACCACTGTGCTACCATGCCGCCCATATCTCTCTAAATGTTGGAAGGACCAAGGAACTGATCATCGACTTCAGGAAGCGTAGCAGGACACTCATCCCTGTCTTCATCAATGGCTCCAAAGTGGAGATGGTCGATAGCTTTCAGTTCCTGGGTGTCACCATCACCAACAGTCTGTTCTGGTCCACTCATGTTGATGCAACAGTCAAGAAAGCCCAACAATGCCTCTACTTCCTATGGAGGCTAAAGAAATTCGGCATGTCTGCATTGACTCTCACAAACCTCTACAGATGTGCCATAGAGAGCATCCTATCCGGCTGCATCACAGCTTGGTATGGCAATTGCTTGCCCCAAGATCGCAAGAAACTGCAGAGTGTGGTGAACTCAGCCCAACACATCACAAGCTTTCCACCCTCACATTGATTCTGTATACACCTCCCGCTGCCTCAGGAAGGCAGACCGCATTATCAGAGACCCCTCCCACCTAGGCTTTTCCTTCTTCCAGACCCTTCCATCAGGCAGCAGGTACAGAAGTCTGAAGACCCACGCGTCCAAACATCGGAACAGCTTCTTCCCCAGAGTTGCTAGACTCCTCAATGATTCTCCCTTGGACTGATCTGTTCCCTGTAAGAACACTATTCACGATGCTCATTGCTGCTCTTTCTCATGTATTTTCTTTGTTTGGCCCCTTGTTCCGCACTGTAACCAATCATGGTTTGTCGATGTACCATTTGTCAATGTACTTTGTTGATCATTCTTTTTTTCTACTATATGTGTACTGCAGTGTTCGTCAAACTTTTTTTTCCGGGGACCCACTTTTACCAACACAGCCGACCGTTGCGACCCAACCCTGCCGACCTTCGCGACCCAACCCGGCCGACCTTCGCGATCCACGCCAGCCGACCTGAGCGACCCACCATTTTCTCTTACCTTGTTTGCTGCTGATAAAAATGGAGGAAATGGTTTTGGGTCCCTTTGGCCCTCGTCCACACTCCTCCAATGAACCTGTTGGATGAAGGTGAAAGTATGGAGTCTCCATCTGTCCAAAGTTCTGCATTTCTTCCGTAAAATTTTATTAAATAAACCCCCCGCAGAACTTGTAAAAAAAAATGAAAAAAATAAAAATTAAATTAAATGATTAAAATAAATGAATAAAACTCCCCCGAACTTGTAAAAAACAAAAAAAATGAATAAAATAAATGAAAAAAAAAATTAAATGAATAAAAACCTCCCGAACTTGTGAAACAAAAAGCTGCAACCGTTTTTAAAAAATAGCGGCCGCACTACGCATGCGCGGCCAGCGTTATTAAAAGCCAGCTGCTGCGCGGGGATTTGCATGATCGGGAGTGCCACAAAGGACGGCTCCACGACCCTCCCGGGGTGCGCCTTCGAGTTTGAAGAACACTGGCGTACTGTGTATATTCCCTTAGCCACAGAAAAATACTTTTCACTGTACTTTGAATAAATCAAATCTTCGTTGCCTACTCTAGTACCATAACCACTAGCTGACTCCTTTCCAGTTGTGTATTCGAAAATATGCCAGCCAAAATGGATAACCTCACAGTTATCCGCATTAAACTCCATCTGACAAATTTTGACCCAATCTCCTAGCCTACCTATACCTGTGTGTAAAATCTGTATGCTCTTCACTTTTTTGTTTTTATAAATTTAGAGTATCCAATTCTTTTTTTCCCCGAATTATGGGGCAATTTAGCGTGGCCAATCCACCCACCCTGCACATCTTTGGGTTGTGGGGGTGAGACCCACGCAAATACGGGGAGAATGTGCAAACTCCACACGGACAGCTACCCGCGTACTCGGTGCCGGAGGCAGGAGTGCTAACCACTGCACCGCTGTGCTGCCGTATCTCCTCATCACTGCCTGCTTCTCACCTATTTTGGTATCATCCGCAAACTTTGGTATGTTACGCTCTGTCCCTGCTGGCAGATCATTTATATAGATTGTAAACATTTACGGTCTGACTCTGAACCCTACAGCACCCCACTAATTCCAGTTCGACAGCCAGAAAAGGATCCGTTTAAGCCAACCCTCTGCTTTCTGTCAGTCAGCCATTTCTCAATCCAGTATGTAGTCTATTCCCAACCACACACAACTGTGTGGCAAAATTTGGCTCCAACTCCATCTACAAGTTTGTAGATGACACGACCGTAGTGGGTCGGATCTCCAACAACGATGAGTCAGCATACAGGAGGGCGATAGAGAACATGGTGCAGTGGTATAACGGCAACAATCTCTCTAAAGAGCTGGTCATTGACTTCAAGGAGCAAAGTATCGTACACACCACTGTCTGCATCAATCGTGCCGAGGTGGAGATGGTTGACAACTTCAAATTCCTAGGTGTTCACATCAACAATCTTCCTGGTTCACCCATGTTGACGCTCTGACCAAGAAAGGACAACAGTGCTTACACTTTCTCAGGAAACTAAGGAAATTCGGCATGTCCACATTGACCATACCAACTTTTACAGATGCACCATAGAAAGCATTCTATCTGGCTGCATCACAGCCTGGTATGGCAACTGCTCGACCCAAGACCGTAAGAAACTAAAGTCGTGTGCACAGCCCAGTCTATCATTCGAACCTGCCTCCCATCCATTGACTCTGTCTACACCTCTCGCTGCCTTGGGAAAGCGGGCAGCATAATCTGAGACCCCTCCCACCCGGTTTACTCACACTTCCAACTTCCTTCCATCGGGCAGGGATACAAAAGTCTGAGAACACGCACTAACAGATTCCAAAACAGCTTCTTCCCCGCTGTTACCAGACTCCTGAGTGACCCTCTTATGGGCTGACCTGATCTCTTCACACATTTTCTCTACTGAGCAGTGCTACACTCCTGTATGCTTCACCTGATATACCTGGGTCTATGTATTTACATTGTGTATTTATGTTTGACCTTTTTTTTTCATGTATGGAACAATCCGTCTGGACTGTGCACAGATTAGTACTTCTCGCTGTACCTCCATACACGTGACAATAAACATATCCAAATCCAAACCCGGTGACCTCACCTTCTGGATCAATCTTTTATGTGGCAGCTTGTCAAATGCCTTCTGGAAGTCTAGATATACCACATCCATGGGTTCCCCATTATCTACATTGCTGGTTACATCCTCAAAGAACTCGAGCAAGTTTGTCAAGCATGACTACCTTTCATAAAACCATGCTGACAATGGTGGATTGAGCTTTGTCTTTCCAAATGTTCAGTCATCTCTTTAATTATTAATTCCAGCAACTTCCCCACCACAGAGGTCAAGCTAACCGGTCTATAGTTTCCTACTTTTTGCCCCACTCCCTTTTTGAATAGGGAGTTACGTTAGCGTGTTTCCAATCCACCGGGACCGTTCCAGAATCCAGGAAATTCTGAAATATCATTAAACAATGTGTCCACTATCCCTGCTGCCACCTCCTTTAATACCCCAGGGTGCAGTCCGCCATGTCCCGGAGGGAGACTTATCTGCCTTTAGTTTCATTGGTTTATTCAATACTGTCTCCCAATTGCACTAAATTCCTCTGCATTGACTGCAGTTCTTGAAATTTTTTATTATCCTCTACCATGAAGACAGAGACAAAATATTGGTTCAGTGCCTCTACCATTGCAGATTTCCATTATTACCTCACCAGTATTGTCCTCTAAAGGGCCAACATTTATGTTAGCTATTCTCTTCCTCTTTATATCAGGGGCTGGTTTAGCTCACAGGGCTAATCGCTGGCTTTTAAAGCAGACCAAGCAGGCCAGCAGCACGGTTCGATTCCCGTACCAGCCTCCCCGGACAGGCGCCGGAATGTGGCGACTAGGGGCTTTTCACAGTAACTTCATTGAAGTCTACTCGTGACAATAAGCGATTTTCATTTTCATATACTTATATCAGTGTTTAATAGGTAATTTGGGCATTCTGAATTTTCCCTCCGTGTACCTGAACAAGCGCCGGAGTGTGGCGACTAGGGGCTTTTCACAGTAACTTAATTGCAGTGTTAACGGAAGCCTACTTGTGACAATAATAAAGATTATTATAATTATGTTTTCTGCTTGTTTTCTTTGTAGTTCAGCTTGTTTTTTTGGTTCTATTTTTAGTAGCATTTTAGTGACCGGGGCAGCACGGTATCACAGTGGTTAGTGCTGTTACCTCATAGCTCCAGGGTTCCAGGTTCAATTCCCAGCTTGGGTCACTGTCTGTGCGGAGTCGGCACATTCTTCCCATGTTTGCGTGGGTTTCCTCCGGGTGCTCTGGTTTCTTCCCACAGTCCAAAGATGTGCAGATTAGGTCGATTGGCCATGCTATATTGCCATTAGTGCCCTAAAAAGATTAGGTGGGATTACTGGTTCATGAGGATAGGGTGGTGTGGGCTTAAGTGGGGTTCACTTTCCAAGGGCTGGTGTAGACTTAATGGATCAAATGTCCTCCTTCTGCACTGTACATTCTATGGTTCTATGACCTCTAAAGTTCCCCCAATCCTCCAGCTTCACCACTAGCTTTTGCAGTATAGTATGCCCTAGTTTTTGTCTTTATGTCCTCCTTGACTTCCTTGTTTAGCCATGGAACATTTTTCTCCCTTTTTACAATTCCTCTTCCTCTCAGGAATATACTTTAATTGAGAGTTGTTTAAAATCTCCCTGAACATCTGCCATTGTTCCTTAACTGTCCTACCTCAATTATTTGTGCCCAGTCTACTTGGGCCAACTCTTTCCTCAGGCCTGTATAATTACCTCTGCCCAGTGCTAAAACTCTAGTACGGCACCCTGTTCTCTCTCGCTCAATCTGAATTTGAAATTCTAGCATGCTGTGATCACTCCTTCCAAGAGGATCCTTAACCACAAGACTATTTATCAACCCTTCTTTGTACATAATACTAAATCTAAAATAGCCTGCTCCCTGGTTGGCTCCATAACATTTTGCTCTAAGAAACAATCCCTCATGCACTGTATAAAATCTCCCTCAAGTCTACCCGTGTCAATTTGATTAATCTAGTCTAGTCAATATGCATGTTAAAATCACCATGATTACCGTTGTGCCCTTCTCACAAGCCCTTATTATTCCTTGGCTTATACTGTGCCCCACTTTGGAATTATTGTTTGGGGGCCTGTAAATTACTCCTACCAAGGAATTTCCCCCGTTTTTTATTTCCACCCATATTGATTCAACATCCTGGCCCTTCGTGCCAATATCATTTCTTAATACAGCCTTGGTGTCATCTTCAATCAATAAAGAAACTCCACCTCTGTATCCTTTTGGAATACTGAGTACCCTAGGACATTGAACTCCCAGTCCTGGTCCTCCTGTAACCATGTTTCAGTGATCCCCACCAAATCAAAGCCATTTGTTTCTATTTGTGCCGTTAGTTCATAGACCTTATTCTAAATACTGCGTGCATTTAGGTACAAGGTTTTTAAATATGTTCCACTGATTTGTCTTTCCCTTGAGCACTACACTTTTCTCACATTCTGACCTCCCATTAATTTCTGATAACACTCAGTCTCATCCCCAACTTTCACTCCCCTTGTCAACTAACATTTTACTATTTTATGTTTTCTTACTCCTCCGTAGTCGTTAGACTGGCCCTGCCTGTTCGTTCTATTTATCTCTACCTTCTTCTCACATGTTGACCTGCTGCTCTGATTCTCAACCATTATACTACTTGTAGTTTTATACACACACCATTTGCTAGTTTAGTACAAGTATACCTCCCCTCTCTGGTGTGCATAACAATGATCTGAATGTCATTGCTTTTCTGTTTTGTATCTAACTGATCATTTAAAACTAATAATTTTAGGTTTATGTCTGGAAAAGAAATAAAGAAGAAGAAACATTTGTTTGGATTGCGAATTCGGGTGCCTCCCATTCCTCCCAATGGTGCAATGAAGGCTGAGGAAAGCACTGAGGAGGTTTCTCATGAGTTCAAGATTAAAGGAAGAAAGTCCAGTAAATCCACACCTATACCTACACCAGTAGCTACAAAAAGGTAAAGCAATCCACTATAATTGTCTTGTGGTTCAAGATCTGAGACAAACTGATAGTCAGAAGCAGAGAAAGCACCCTCTGGACCAGATGATGGGCTATTCTGGGATACGTGAGGTGTGATCAAGTCTGCACTGGCCCTTGTAAAGACTATTCTACACAGGTCCACGCACTGACCCTATAATCCAGTAATCCCACCTACGGGGCAATTTAGCACGGCCAATCCACCTAACCTGCACATCTTTGGACTGAGAGAGAAAACCGGAGCACCCGGAGAAACCCATGCAGACACTGGGAGAAAGTGCAAACTCCACACGGACAGTCACCCGAGGCCGGAATTGAACCCGGGTCCCTGGCGCTGTGATGCAGCAGTGCTAACCACTGTGCCACCATGCCATGATCTCAGTGGTGTAAAGAGATTTGATGGTATGTTCTTCCAAGTAGTGAGATTCTGCATTATGAAGATTTTAGTAAGACATTAGGTGTAAGACATGTAGATACCCTTCCCACCTAAGATGCCACCCTGAAGTTATAACTATAATATAATAATCTTTATTGTCACAAGTAGGCTTTCAGGAAGATACTGTGAAAAGCCCCTAGTCGCCACATTCCGGCGCCTGTTCGGGTTCACTTAGGGAGAATTCAGAATGTCCAAATTACCGAACAGCACTTCTTTCCAGACTTGTGTGAGTAATCCGGAGCACCCGGAGGAAACCCGGGCAGACATGGGGAGAACGTGCGGAATCTGCGCACACAGTGACCCAAGCCGGGAATGGAACCTGGGTTGCTGGCTCTGTGAAGCAACAGTGCCAACCGCTGTGCTACCATGCTGCCAGTTAACAGGCCATTGCCCTTTTTTGATTTGATCAATTTTGTAATTTGATTTTTCTTATACTAAAAGGAAGGAAGAAATAGTAATAAGATTACTGAGTTTGGTGTTACTGATGCACCATTTTAATATATTTTTAAGCAGTTTGTTTGTGTAGATTATTGTACTCTTGCATTTTTGACCTTTGCTCAGATGGTTGACTAAATCTGTGGGAGAATTATTCATTTCAAGGTATCTTACTTTTTACTCTTCACATTTTTAAAAACTCAGCTTTCCAGTGGGCATTTTTGGAACAAGTGTCCGGCCTCAATGCATCAGCCATTTAGGCGACACGCAATATTTTTTAAAGTGAGGGCTTAAAGGACCCTTGCAGCTGTTAACATTGACTCAGAGAGCTGCAGAGCTCGTGACCTCCTTTGGAAACTCTGCATTTAAGAGTCAGCCACATTGATGTGGATCTGGAATCTATCTCATTTTTTGTTACCGCACATCGACCAAACCAGGTAAAGATAGAAGATTTCCTTCTCTAAAGGACATTAGTGAGCTTGTGACAATTGCTGATGGTTGCCATGCTTTATGTGCAAATTTATTAATTGAATTTCAATTCCAGCAATTGCTGTGTTGGCACCCAAATCCAGAGCATTAGCCTGGACCTCTGTAAAACCCATGCGTGACAAATTTACTGGAATTCTTTGAGGATGTAACTCATAGAGCCGACGAGGGCGAACCAGTGGAGGTGGCTTATTTTGACTTTCAGAAGGCTTTCGGCAAAGTCCCACAGAGGAGATTAGCAAGTAAAATTAAAGTGCATTGAGATGGGTAGAAAACTGGTTGGCAGGCAGGGAACAAGGAATATTAATAACTGGTCTTTTTCCAAATGGCAGGCAGTCATTAATGGGGTGCCGGAGGGATAGGTGCTGGGTCCCCAGTTATTCAAAATATGTATTCATAATTTAGATGAGGGAACTAAATGTAATATCTCAAGATGTGCAGACCACACAAAGCTGGGTGGGAGGATGAGATGTGAGAAGGATGCAGAGATGCTTCAGTGTGATTTGGACAAGCTGTCTGAGTGGGCAAATGCATGGTAGATGCAGTATAATGTGGGATAAATGTGAGGTTATCCACTCTGGTAGCAGAAACAGGAGGACTGATTATTATCTGAATGGCTATAAATTGACAGCGGGGAATATGCGCAAGACCTGGATGTCCTCGTACGCCAATCTCTGAAGGTAAGCATGCAGGTGCAGCAGGCAGTAATGAAGGCAAATGGCATACTGGCCTTCATAGCAGGAGGATTCGAGTACAGGAGCATGGATACCTTCATATCATTACACAGGCCCTTGGTGAGACCACACCTGGAGTATCGTGTGCAGCTTTGGTCTACTTATCTGAGGAAGGATGTTCTTGCTCTAGATGGAGTGCAGGAAATGTTTACCAGACTGATTCCTGTGATGGCAGGACTGACCTATGAGGAGAGGTTGGGGGGAATCTCAATCTGACGCTAAGGGATAGACTGTTTAGGATTGCAATGAGGAAAAAATTTTCACCCAGAAAGTAGTGAGCCTGTGGAATTCTGTACTGCAGAGAGTAGTTGATGCCAAAACATTGTGTTTTCAAGAAGGAGTTAGAGATAACTCTTGGGGCGAAAGGGATCAGAGGATACAGAGGGAAGGTGGGAACTGATGATTGAAATGGATGATCAACCATGAGCATAATGAATGGCGGAGCAGACTTGAAGGGCCAAATAGCCTAATCCTATTTTCTACATTTCATCCAGTGACATTGGCACTACAACACCATCTACCCCTGAATCAATTCATGTCTGGAAACCTCCTGAAGAACCTTAATGCCTTGCTAATGGGGACTGTATAATTGGCTCACTCATATTCTCCTGAGGCTACTGCCCTCAGTAGGTCTTTGCAGACATGGTCAATAATTTACAAGCTGTGGTAGTACCGCACAGTGTGCTACCCTCCACCCTGGAGGTCCCCATGTAATGATTGCACAGCAGTTGCCTGAGAAGCTCCAACCTTTGTTGTGCAATTGCCCGATGTTGGAAACCATCCGAAACCCCAAACTTAGATTTGAAATCGCAACCCCCGCCACCGAGGCTATCTTTCCTCCCCGATCTTTCTGTGGGTGTCTTCTTTACTTCCAACTCAGCTGCCCCGCCACATAACCTCAGGGACCTGCTGCACTGCATCTTTTCCACCTGCCCAAGTCAGAAGGTTGAATGAGAAAGGTGAGGCTGTATTTCAAAGTCAGCAGCGAGGAGAGGAGTGACAATATGATTAATTGCCACTCCATGGAAATTACAACCTGATGTCTACAATTCAGAGGATTGCTATGTGGAAGATTCAAACAAATTGGGTAGCCATTTTGATTGCAATCTCCAGTCACACTTTTCGCCTGTGTTTTTTAAATTTGGAGTACCCAATTCATTTTTTCCAAATAAGGGACAATTTAGCATGGCCAATCCACCGAGCCTGCACATCTTTGGGTTCTGGGGGCGAAACCCTTCGAAGACTTAAAAAGTCGTCTTAAGTCCAATTTGGGCAGCACGGTGGCACAGTAGTTAGCACTGCTGCCTCAGCGCTGAGGTCCCAGGTTCGATCCTGGCCCTGGGTTACTGTCCATGTGGATTTGCATATTCTCCCCGTGTTTGCGTGGGTTTCGCCCCCATAACGCAAAGATGTGCAGGTTAGGTGGATTGGCCATGCTCAATTGCCCCTTAATTGGAAAAAACAAATTGGGTACTCTACAATTTTTTTAAAAATTCAATTTTATTTTCCAGCTGTTGGATTAAAAATTATTTGCCATAAAACACGTTTTAATGACAATCTGACAAGACATATTTTCTACCTTGACTCTTACAATAGTTGGCACTACTATCCCACAACGCCTGGGACCGGGTTCAATTCTGGCCTTGGATGGCCAACTGTGTGAAGGTTGCACGTTCTCCTTGTGTCGACATGGGTTTCCTCTGGGTGCTCCGGTTTCCTCCCACAATCCAAAGATGTGAAGCTCAGGTGGATTGACCATGCTAAAATTGCCCTTTTGTGTCCAAAGATGTGCAGGTTAGGTGTGGTTACGGGATAGGGAGGGAGGAGGTGTGGGCCGAGGTAGGCTTCTCAGAACATTGGTGTATACCCGATGCTCACAATGGTGGCCTCCAGGACTTTAGAAATTCTATGAACCCTGCATTTCTTTGTTTTGGCATTTCAGCTTTAATCTCTGGTTTAATGTTGACATAGACAGTGGTTTGGGAATAGGTTCCCTCCAATGCTTCTGAAAATATGTACTTTAAGGGGGCTGTTGAGCTTGAGAAAAATAAGTTTTACCTTTGCTTTGGACATGCTCTTAAAACAGCACATGTGTGTTCCTACACCACGTGGACTACAGTGGTTCAAGAAGGCAGCACATGCCACCGTCTGGAGCTCAATTGGAGATGGGCAATAAATATGGCCCAGCCAGCGAGATCTATGTCTCCTAAAAGAATAAATAAAAACAAGTCCTTTAAACATGATGTCACAATTTTGTGTAGATTTTAAATAATTGTTTTTCTCCCAATAGTGCATTAAATAATGGCATTGAGAAAAAAGGCAAGAAAAAGTCTTCAGTTGAACCTAAACAATACACAAAATTGAAGGTCAAGAGATTTTCTGACTCAGTAACTGTAGTAAGTACACTTGTTTTTTCCTTCAACGTTCCTCCTTTGCAGCTTGGCTGTGGCCTTATTTAGATGTGATGAAGTGTAATTGAACAAACAGCAACTATCTTAGTCAAATTATTTCTGTGACGATCCTTTAGTAGTGCATGAACGATGAATGACTACTTGAGTTGAGGTTATTTTGATAGTGGAAGGTCACATCTATTGAGCTATGTCCTGTCTACCTGTGTATTTGGAGCAGAGATCCATGGACACTGATCAGGGGTGGACTTTCTGACAGATTTTGTGTATGTTCACAACTCAGTTGGAGAATAGTTAAATTAGATAAAAGGGCGGCACTATCGCACAGAGGTTAGCAAAGTTGCTTCACAGCTCCAAGGTCCCAGGTTCGATTCCCGGCTTGCGTCACTCTCTGCGGAATCTGCACGTTCCCCCCAAGTCTGCGTGGTTTCCTCCCACAAGTCACGAAAGACGTGCTGTTATGTAATTTGGACATTCTGAATTCTCCCCATGTACCCGAATAGGCGCCGGAATGTGGTGACATGGGGCTTTTCACAGTAACTTCATTGAAGTGTTAATGTAAGCCTACTTGTGACAGTAATAAAGATTATTGTATTATTACTGATTTCTGATGATCGGCAAAAAAAACAGAGGCAACTTAAGGTAAAGTATTTTTACATAGGGAGTGTTTAGGATCTGGAAAGCACTGCCTGGGAGTTGGTGGGGCAGATCCAATGATCAATTTGAAAATGGAATTGGATAAGCACCTTAATAAAGAATATTTAGTGGGCTATGGGAGAAGGGAGAGGGAGCTTGCCAACTTTCCAACCGTGCCAACTTTCCAACCGTGCCAACTTTCCAACCTTGCCAACTTTCCAACCTTGCCAACTATCTGCAAGAGAGTCATGGGGACAATGGCTACTTCCTCTGCTTCACAGTTCTGTGATTGTTTGAAAATTCCTAAACTAATCCTCACTGGAAATGTTAAACGAATAGTTTTAATGAATAGTTTCTCTATATGTTTCCATACAAAATATGCTAATAGACAATTCCTGTGTGAAATTAATGCATCATCAAAATTGCATTAGTTGCCATTAATCCCTCAATGCATCTTTGGCCGTCAAGCGCTAAAAAGTACGATTGTCCGCCTAAGAAATTCTGTGTTACTAGTCATTGGTTCTTTGGATCCTTGTGTGGCTGATGAGCCTGATCTTAGAGCCATATCTTCAACCCCTCTCTTGGCAGGTGTTTCTGGGAGGTGGACTCCAGATCGCTGGTACTGCTTTCTCGGGTTCGCTTTCCGGGCCTCTCCTTGCCGTTGGGTGTCCTGGAAGAATTGTGACCCTTCAAATCAGGAGGTTTCTCCACGTAGGTCTCTTCTGAGCAAGGGTCTCCCAGATGTTGGCATCTTTGTTTCATTTCTTCAGGTAAGCCTTCAGGGTATCTTTGCAGCATTTCTGTTGTCGTCCTCTTGTTCCAGAGCCTTTCTTGAGCAGGGTGAAGAAGATTTGCTTTGGCAGTTGGGACTTTGACAGTGGAGTTGGTTTCGGATGATCTTTGCCTCGATGCTGGTGCTCTTGGCTCCTTCTAGGATGCTGATATTTGTACGCCCTCTCACATGATGCAGAGAATCCGTCTCAGACAGCATTACTGGTACCTCTCCAGGGCCTTCAGATGGCATCTGTATGTAGTCCAAGTTTGAGCCCTACAGAAGAGTTGGGAGGACGACTGCCGTGTACATGAGGATCTTGGTGTCAGCAGAAATGTTGTGGTTGTCAAAGGTCTTAAGGTGTCAAAAGGAGGCGCTCACAGAGTGGATACCATGTTGGATCTCCACAGCGATGTCAGACGTAGATGAGAGGTGGCTCCCCAGGTATCGGAAGTGTTCCACATTTGGTAAGGTTTCTCCGTTGATCTAGATGGGGTGGGAGAGACTGGGTTTTGTTCTGGGGTGGATTAGTAAAGGACTTCAGTCGTCTTGAGGTTGTGTCTGAGACCGATTCTTCGGTATGCTTCCGTGACGGTGTCAAGCAAGGCTTTGAGATTCTCTTCTGAGAGAGTGCAGATAGCGATGTCATCCGTATGCTGAAGTTCCATAAGTGATGTCAGTGTCGTTTTCTTCTTGGAATTCAACCAGTTGAGGTTGAAAGGTATTCCGTCCATATCCACTCCACTAGGAAGCTTGTTTTTGACAAGGTGAAGAGTGGTGCTGATAAAGATGGAGAAAAGAGTGGGGCAATGACACGTCCCTGCTTGACTCCAGTCTTGATGTTGAAGGTTTCTGTCTTTCTTCCGTCAGTGAGGACTGTTGCTGACATCCTGTCGTGGAGGAGTCTGAGGCTGTTAATGAATTTCTCTGGACAGCCGGTCTTTGACAGGACCTTCCGTAGCACTTCCCGATTTCCTGAGTTAAAAGCCTCAGATCGATGAAGGCCATGTAGAGTCATTGATGTTGCTCCTGCCATTTCTTTTGAAGTTGGCGAGCAATGAAATCATGTCCGCTGTTCCACGGTTTGGTCGGAAGAGACACTGGCTTTCTGGAAGGATTTCTTCGGAGACAGGGAGAAGGTGGCTAGCGAGGATTCGGTCAATGATCTTCCTGGCAATGGAGAGTAGGGTATTCTTGGTAATTCCCACAGTCCTCTTTGTCTCCTTTCTTGAAGATGGTGGTGATGATGGCATCCCTGAGGTTGACAGGAATTTCTTCTTTGTCACAGATTTTCAGGAACAGCTGATTGAAATGACTGGTGATGTTTCAAGTTTGAACATCTCTGCTGGATTCCCATCCATTCCTGCAGATTTTCATTTCTTTGTTTAATGATGGCTTCAACTTTGTCCGTGCTTGGTGGGAGTCCAAGATCATCATTGATGGGGAGTTGGGGGATTTCCTCAAACACGTCCTCATCTATGATTGTATCATGGTTTAGGAGTTCTTTGGAGGGTTGTCCCCATCAAAGACTGATGTTTTCTCTGTCTCAAGAGAGTTCTGTCCTTGGTACCGGTTTGAGACCTAAGGTGTTGGGTCCATATATTTCCCTGGCATTGAAGAAGCCCTGGGTGTCATGTTTGTAGGCAATGAGTTACAGCTCCTTAGCTTTCTCAATCGACCGTTGGTTCTTGATTTTCCCGTCACCATCGCTGATTGAGCTATCCCCTTTGCCTTGTTGGTGATGTTGTTTTGCCAGGCACGGTGAGCTTTCCCCTTCTGGTCAATGAGGTCTTGGATGGTGTGGTTGTTCTCGTAGGAGCAGCCTTGATGTTTCCTGGTCGCCAACGATTTCTTCACGGCTTGCTGATGGGTGACCTCAGCTTTTTCCAGTTTTCCTCCACTCCGTTAAAATGAACATGTTGGAGAAGACGTTGTTAGAAGTTTACTCACATACTTGTCTCTTGAAGCCGCTCAACATTGATCTTTTTTCTGACTTGTTTCTTCTTCTGATTCTGGTGAAGTTGATAGACAGAGGAGCAGGTGAGCTGATGGTTTGTCCGGCAGCCATTCTCATTTGTCATCGCTTTGGTGATGAGGGCATCTTTTTGTTCTTTGGATCGGACGATGACAATGTTGATAATGTGCCAGTGTTTTGATCGTGGATGTCTTCAAGAACTTGTCTTTTTGGTGGAACATTGTGTTTGTGATGACAAGCTGGTGTTCAGCGATTTTGATGAGCAGGACCACCCCGTTGGGTTGCGATTCCCAACTCCTTACTTTCCGATCATTCCTTTCAAGAGTTTGGAGTCTTTTCCAACCTTGGATTTGAACTCCTCAAGGAGGATAGTTTTATCTTCTATTGGCGAGCACGGTGTCCAGGGTGGGTAGGAGCCTTCTTTGGACACATCAAGGATTGGGGCGTAGGCACTTTCGACCATTGCCTGCTGGCTCTTGGCAGAATTTCTTGTATTAATTCAAATGTATATACTAAATAAACACATTTAAAAAAAAAAAAAACTCATTCCAACACTGGGGGAGGGGGCGTAAAGAGAGTTTTTAAAGGGAGCAGAATTTGATTAGCACAGTGGAAATGTACCACAAAAATCCTAAATTGAAATTCAGGTCAAGAAGTAGCCAAACGTTTCGACAGCGAAATTAAGAACATAAGAACTAGGAGCAGGAGTAGGCCATCTGGCCCCTCGAGCCTGCTCCGCCATTCAATGAGATCATGGCTGATCTTTTGTGGACTCAGCTCCACTTTCCGCCCGAACACCATAACCCTTAATCCCTTTTATTCTTCAAAACACTATCCATCTTTATCTTAAAACATTTAATGAAGGAACCTCAACTGCTTCACTGGGCAAGGAATTCCATAGATTCACAACCCTTTGGGTGAAGAAGTTGCTCCTAAACTTAGTCCTAAATCTACTTCCCCTTATTTTGAGGCTATGCCCCCTAGTTCTGTTTTCACCCACCAGTGGAAACAACCTGCTCGCATCTATCCTATCTATTCCCTTCATAATTTTATATGTTTCTATAAGATCCACCCTCATCCTTCTAAATTCCAATGAGTACAGTCCCAGTCTACTCAACCTCTCCTCATAATCCAACCCCTTCAGCTCTGGGATTAACCTAGTGAATCTCCTCTGCACACCCTCCAGCGCCAGTACGTCCTTTCTCAGGTAAGGAGACCAAAACTAAACACAATACTCCAGGTGTGGCCTCACTAACACCGTATATAATTGGAGCATAACCTCCCTAGTTTTAAACTCCATCCCTCTAGCAAGGACAAAAATCCATTTGCCGCCTTAATCACCTGTTGCACCTGTAAACCAACTTTTTGCGACTCATGCACTAGCACACCCAGGTCTCTCTGCACAGCAGCATGTTTTGATATTTTATCATTTAAATAATAATCCCTTTGCTGTTATTCCTACTAAAATGGATAACCTCACATTTGTCAACATTGTATTCCATCTGCCAGACCCTAGACCATTAACTTAACCTATCCAAATCTGTCTGCAGACTTCCAGTATCCTCTGCACTTTTTGCTTTACCACTCATCTTAGTGTCGTCTGCAAACTTGGACACATTGCCCTTGGTCACCAGCTCCAAATCATCGATGTAAATTGTGAGCAATTGTGGGCCCAACACTGATCCCTGAGGGATACCACTAGCTACTGATTGCCAACCAGAGAAACACCCATTAATCCCCACTCTTTGCTTTCTATTAATTAACCAATCCTCTATCCATGCTACTACTTAATGCCATACATCTTTATCTTATGCAGCAACCTTTTGTGTGGCACCTTGTCAAAGGCTTTCTGGAAATCCAGATAGACCACATCCATTGGCTCCCCGTTGTCTGCTGCACTGGTAATGTCCTCAAAAAATTCCACTAAATTAGTTAGGCACGACCTACCTTTGTGAACCCATGCTGCGTCTGCCCAATGGGACAATTTCCATCCAGATGCCACGCTATTTCTTCCTTGATGATAGATTCCAGCATCTTCCCTACTACCGAAGTTAAGCTCACTGGCCTATAATTACCCACTTTCTGCCTACCTCCTTTTTTAAACAGTGGTGTCACGTTTGCTAATTTCTAATCCGCCGGGACCACCCCAGAGTCTAGTGAATTTTGGTAAATTATCACTAGTGCATTTGCAATTTCCCCAGCCATCTCTTTTAGCACTCTGGGATGCATTCCATCAGGGCCAGGAGACTTGTCTACCTTTAGCCCCATTAGCTTGTCCATCACTACCTCCTTAGTGATAACAATCATCTCAAGGTCCTCACCTGTCATAGCCTCATTTCTATCAGTCACTGGCATGTTATTTGTGTCTTCCACTGTGAAGACTGACCCACAAAACCGGTTCAGTTCCTCAGCCATTTCCTCATCCCATTATTAAATCTCCCTTCTCATCCTCTAAAGGACCAATGTTTACCTTAGCCACTCTTTTTTTGTTTTATATATTTGTAGAAACTTTTACTGTCTGTTTTTATATTCTGAGCAAGTTTACTCTCATAATCTATCTTGCTCTTCTTTATAGCTTTTTGAGTAGCTTTCTGTTGCTCCCTAAAGATTTCCCAGTCCTCTAGTCTCCCACTAATCTGTGCCACTTTTTGTATGCTTTTTACTTCAATTTGATACTCTCTCTTATTTGTTTAGATATCCACGGTCGATTTTCCCTCTTTCTACCGTCCGTCCTTTTTGTTGGTATAAGCCTTTGCTGAGCACTGTGAAAAATCGCTTGGAAGGTTCTCCACTGTTCCTCAACTGTTTCACCATAAAGTCTTTGCTCCCAGTCTACATTCGCTACTTCTTCTCTCATCCCATTGTAATCTCCTTTGTCCCTTCTCACCACCCATCTGTATTTTAAATTCCACCATATTGTGATCGCTCCTTCCGAGAGGATCCCTAACTATGAGATCATTAATCAATCCTGTCTCATTACACAGGACCAGATCTTGAACCACTTGTTCCCTCGTAGATTTCATTACATACTGTTCTAGAAAACTATCGCGGATACATTCTATAATCTCCTCCTCAAGGCTGCCTTGACCGACCTGGTTAAACCAATTGACATGTAGACTAAAATCCCCCATGATAACTGCTGTACCATTTCTACATGCATCAGTTATTACTTTGTTTATTGCCTGCCCTACCATAATGTTACTATTTGGTGGCATATAAACTACTCCTATCAGTGACTTTTTCGTCTGACTATTCCTGATTTCCACCCAAATGGATTCAACCTTATCCTCCATAGCACCGATGTCATCTCTTGCTCGGATGTCATCCTTAAATAACAGCTACACCACCTCCTTTACCATCCACTCTGTTCTTCCGAATAGTTTGATACCCTCAGAAATTTAACTCCCAATCGTGACCATCCTTTAACCATGTTTCAGTAATGGCCACTAAATCATAGTCATTCACGATGATTTGAGCCATCAACTCATTTACCTTATTCCGAATACTACGAGCATTCGGGTAAAGTACACTTATGTTGGCTTTTATACCTCTGTTTTGAATCTTAACAACTCGATCAGTAACCTCTCCTAAGTTATATTTCCTCTCAACTTTTCACCCAATTCTCCTTGTCGTTGAACCCATATCTTCATGTAACAACCTGCCGCGTTGCTTACCATTTATGTTTTTACTTCCCGTTTCATTCCTTTTAATATTACTGGGCCTATTCACTGAGCTCCCCTCAGTCACTGTACCTTGTACTGTCGCCCTTTTTGATTTTTGACTATGGCTTCTCTCCCATACGCTTTTCCCCATTACTGCCTTTTGTTTCTGTCCCTGCTTTACTACCTTCCGACTTCCTGCATCAGTTCCCATCCCCCTGCCATATTAGTTTAAACCCTCCCCAACAGCTCTACCATACACCCCCCCCCCCCCGCCCCCAAGGACATTGGTTCCAGTCCTGTCCAGGTGCAGATCATCCGGTTTGTACTGGTCCCACCTCCTCCAGAACTGGTTCCAATGCCCCAGGAATTTGAATCCCTCCCTCTTACACCATCTCTCGAGCCACGCATTCATCCTATCTATCCTTTTTTAAAATAAATTTAGATTACCCAATTATTTTTTCCAATTAAGGGGCAATTTTAGTCTGGCCAATCCACCTACTCTGCACAGTTTTGGGTTGTGGGGGCGAAACCCACGCAGACACAGGGCGAATGTGCAAACTCCACACGGACAGTGACCCAGAACCGGGATCGAACCTGGGTTCTCAGCGCCGTGAGACAGCTGTGCTAACCACTAGGCCACCGTGCTGCCCTTATCTTATCTATCCTGACATGTGTAATTTATTGTGCTGTTGAATGATGGGATTTGTGTAGATTAGTTAATCTTTTGGCTGTGCATCTGAGGAGGAAAGCAGAGACTAGGAATATTTTATTCATAGTTGAATTTGGAAGTGCAAATGTTTTTGAAGTTTGTTCTGAAACTTTATTTACCATTTAATTACTTCCAGGAAAATGAGAAAAGCAACCAAAGCCACTGTGATATTCAGGACCAATCTGCAATGCTGGATACACTTGCCTTGGATCTTCCTGGTCCCAAAAGGTAGTTGATGAGTGTAAAAGATGCTCTTAATTCTTAGTCATTTTTGCATGCTTTTGCTATTATGTCTTCAAAGGACCTGATAATTACTGAAGACTGTTAAATTTATGCAAAGTAATTGAATTTTTCAGTGAGAAGATAAAAATTTGGAACAAGAGTAGCCATATCATCTCTCAAGCTTGTTTTGTCATTCAATAAGATCATGGCTAAACTTCTGCGTCAGTTCCACTTTCTTGCCCCATCTCTTTTCCCTTTACTGCCTTGGGTGTAGATTGACCTCAATCTTGAATATACTTTGTGACTGAGAATTCCAAAGTTTCAGAATCCACTGTGATGGAATTCCACCTAGTCTCTGACCTAATTGCTCGGTATTTATCTTGAGGTTATGACCCCCCATCTCGCGTTCGACCCTCCAGCCAGGAGAAACAATCTATCAAACCTGCTTCTAAATTCCAGAGAATATTGGCTCATGTTACTTTTGGGCACTGTTTTTATTCTGGGAATCAATCAAGTGAACCGTTATTGCACATCCTCTAAGTCAATTATATGTTTCCTTGGCTAAGGAGACAAAAACTTTACACAGTACTCCAGATGTGATTTCATCAGCACCTCACATAACTCCAGAAAATTTAATACTGCTACTATCTTGCAATAAAGGCTGAAAAAAACATTGTCTTCCTAATTCCTTGCTGTACCTGCATGTTAAATATTTGTGATTCCTGTTCAAGGACATCGGAATCTCTCAATCTCAATATTTGTTCACCTTGTGTTTTTAAAAACAATTTTGCTTTTCTATTCATCCTACTGACAGTGAATTTCTCATTTCCCCACATTTTAATCCATCTGCCACATTTTTGCCCAATCACTTAACTGCAGCTTTTTGCAGCCCCTTTTCTCGCAGCTTATTTTTCCACCTCACTTTATATTGTAGGCAAAATTGAATATAATAATAATCGCTTATTGCCACAAGTAGGCTTCAGTGAAGTTACTGTGAAAAGCTCCTAGTCGCCACATTCCGGCACCTGTTCAGGGAGGCCGGTATGGGAATTGAACCCGCGCTGGGTTCATGATAATTAATATTATTATCATGAATAATGGATTCTCGCATTTTCCTCCCCTCCCACCTATGTCAGGTTGACTGGTCTATTGTTCTCTGTTTCCCCTCTCCTTTCTTGACCAGCAGGTTATTTGTTTAGCACACTGGGCTAAATCGCTGGCTTTGAAAGCAGGCCAGCAGCACGGTTCGATTCCCGTAACAGCCTCCCCGAACAGGCGCCGGAATGTGGCTACTAGGGGCTTTTCACAGTAACTTCATTGAAGTCTACTCGTGACAATAAGCAATTTTCATTTTTCATTTTCCCATCAACAGGGACTTCTTTAGAACCAAATGAATTCTGGTAGATCAAAACAACATATGCACTATTTCTGCAGTATAGAGGGGCTGGTTTAGCACAAAGCTAAATCGCTGGCTTTGAAAGCAGCCTACTTGTGACAATAAGCAATTTTAATTTTTTCATTTTCAACTTTTAGTCCCATTATTTTCTCCAGTAGTTTTTTTTGTTAATAATTGCTTCACATTCCTCTTTAAACTCTTGGTTACAATTTCTTTTTATTTTTTTCTCCATTATAATTATTCCCGTTTCAACCCAAAACCCTAGTTTACTTTTCAATAATCTCATCCTCTTTTTATGCTTGTTATCAAACTCTTACAATCTTTTAATATTTCTTCAGAGTTTACCCTCATTCTATTTCATTGATCATCCTTCACCGTTTTTCTAAAAAGTATATATATTGAGATTTTACATTTAAAAACGCAGCAAAGTTACACAATAATACATTGCCATAAGCAAGGAGAGAAAAAACAAAAACAGATTAACCTACATGAGCACAGAATGAAACCGGAGAACAACATCGCAACTGGCTCAATACAATCGTCAGACAGAACTCGGTACTCTTCTAGCCCCACCAGAGACGAGGGATTACCAGATCAGGATAAGAACCAATATAACGCTCATCTGGATGAAGAGAAGAAAGGGTGGTGCAGAAACTCGAGGTGGGGTCACCCAGCCTAACTCAAGCCGAACACTTGCAGAAATTATACCCAGAGCAACCTCCCTCCTCAACAACCTAACCACCATAATAACTCCGAAGAGGAACACCGAGAGACCCAAGCAAAAGAAAGGAAAACTCAACCTCAAGAAGGAGACAGAAGGACCCAGTCCTCCCAGTATACAAACTCTGACCAGGCCAAAGAAGGATAAAGACACTGGTTGTTAATTTGGAGAACATAAACAAAAATATAAATGCAAAAGAAAAACACAAAATGGATTAGCTCTAACTGTGTGTTTGTGTGTGGGGGGTGGGGGAGGAATGTGTGAAGCTATCCTCAAACTCAGTGAGGACTGAACTAACCTTGTCAACCATATTCACCTCATCCTGGCTCCACTCGTCCTCGTCATAAATGCGACCGGGGTGACCAAGAAACACACCCCAACCATAAGAAGGATTATAAGACACTAACCAGAAGGGGTGAAACTGCACTAATCACACTTCCCATATTTTAAAAAAATATATATTATTGGGATTTTTTTAACATTCAGCAACAAGATTTATACATAACAAACGAGACAGAGCCCATTGGCAGAAACACTTTCCCTGTGACTCGTGTTCCTGTGTTTGCATTATCCTATTTACATTTGTGTTTAAAATCAATACCAGAACTCTCTTGGGGGGGGGGGGGGGTCTCTTTCTCTCTCTTCACCCCCCCCCATCACTTCTGCCATGCCTTCTCTCCGACGCCCATGTGGTTCACAGACTCGGCCCCTCAGCAACTGCAACCCCCCACAACGAGCATCGAAAATAGGATGATATAGGACCAGTGATCGGTGAGCCCTACCAACCACTGGCCTGACATGATATGTTGTGCTCCATTGAATTTGATGTGCTGAGCCTCCAAATCAAGATTACCAAAACATGACAGTCAATTCTCGAACTCAATCGGAAACTCATCTCCCACTTCTTGCCAGGGACAGGGTACGGGAGGGGGGGAGGGGGACCTGCTCGGCGCTCATTTCCCGAACCTGTCAGGATAAATGACACACCATGCAGCAAGATTTTGAAGGCAGTGCTCTTTCAAGTCCAAGGGCGCCCTCATGTGCCTCCACCTTTCTTCTAAAAGTACCCCTCGGTCCTTCGAAGTGATCTCTAATGACCTGCATTGCAGAGCCAAAATTCTCTGTCGCCTAAGATGTTCTCTTTGCTGTCATTCGATGCAGATTGCACAGCCACAGCGCGTCCGCTCAGCCACAGCGCGTCCGCTCAGCACCACCTGCGCCACTACAAACTGGGTCCCATCTCAGACCACCACAAACAAATGACAATTTTAGCATTTTGCCTCCAGGGACATAGCGCAAGCTATATAGCCCAAGAAAAAATATGAAATGTGCACCAGGATGAAATGAAGGATTAAAAGATGAGCAGAGCTGGAGCTCACAAAGATGCAACCGTTCCAGTGCTCGCATCAGTCACCATCCCCAGATTATTAAACCCTTCCCAATTCTCAGACTTGCTATTTGACTTGGCAACATTTAAGTTTCTCCTTTCAGTCCTTGATTTATCTTGTTAGCCACGCTTGAACCACTTTTCCAGTGGAGTTTTTTTTAACCAAGGTGTCTATTTGTTGAGAATTATGAATTATTCATTTTGTGTGCCATTGCTTAGCTACCTTTCTATCTTTTAACCTCATTTCCAAATCTACAGTTGATTTATCCCTCTCATACACTTCTAAAATTACCTTTGTTTAAATTTAACCCCCTAGGTCTGGATTTAATCACATCACTCTGAAACTTAATACAGCATTGTTGTTTAAAGTATTGTTTTTCTTGCATTCTAGGAGGCTTGTTGAGAAAACTGCACAATCTTCTAATACCTCTGATGTAGAATCCACTGGTGCAGCCAGCACAACCGAAACTACCTCAACTAGTCTGTCTAGACAGTCAAGGTAATCGCCCATTATTTTCTTTCAACGGCTTACAGTCAAAGCTTTTTCGTTTTTCAGTCCAATCAAAAGAATAATTAATATTGGTAAAAATGAGTGAAATTAGGGTTTAATCAACCTATGAAACGGTATGCTCTCCAATACCTCCGATAGCTTGAATATATCTTAAGAAATGCAGCCATTGAGGAAATTCCACAGAAGAGTCATTGGACTCGACGTTAGTCTGGCAGAATTTGTAAGAGAGTTAATGTTTAGAGTCCAATATGAATTGTTTCTCTCTCCACAGATGCTTGCAGACCTGCTGAGTTTTTGCTGCACTTACTGGTTTTATATTAGAAAAATGTGCATTCTTTACCTGCCGTGTCTGCGTGGGTTTCCACCGGGGGCTCCGGTTTCCTCCCACAGTCCAAAGATGTGCAGGTTAGGTGGATTGGCGATGATTGAACATATAATATACAGTGCAGAAGGAGGTCATTCAGCCCATCGAGTCTGCACTGACCCACTTAAGCCCTCACTTCCACCCATTCCCCCATACCTGATAACCCCTCCTAACCTTTTTGGGCACTAAGGGCAATTTAGCATGGCCAATCCACCTAACCTGCACTGACCTGGGAGGAAACTGGCACACCCAGAGGAAAACCCACGCAGACACGGGGCGAACGTGCAGACTCCGCACAGACAGTGACCCAGCAGGGAATCGAACCGGAGACCCTGGCACTGTGAAGCCACAGTGCTAACCACTATGCTACTGTGCTGAATTGCCCCTAGTGTCCAAAAAGGTTAGGAGGGGTTACTGGGTTAACCCAGTAGGGATAGGGTGGAAGTGTGGGCTTAAGTGGGGTGGTCTTTCCAAGGGTCGGTGCAGACTCGATGGGCCAAATGGCCTCCTGCACTGCAAATTCTATGTTCACTGTATTTTCTTAAATTTCAGAACTGATTTTGATCAGCTCAGCGAACATCAACTGCATCGAAATAGTTCAAAACAGTGTGTCATAGCCTAAATTACTGAAGTGACGTTTTTCTACATTTTAAGAACCTGTTAGTGTTTTGTATGTAAAAATATTGGTGCAGTTTTTAAAATGCTCTTAATTTTAACTGTGGCAATGCCCTTTATGCAGATAGTGTTTTGAATTTATAAGCATTCATTCATTAGAATAGTTTTTCTGTTGAAAATATAACTTGCTGGTTTGAAAGTTAGAAAATAGATACTATTACAAATTAATTCTGTTGTCTGAGCATTTTGACTTTTATGGCAGTACCTCTGCATGAATAAAACTTCATGACACGTAAAATTATTATGGGGGAGTTGTTGGGTTACGGGTATAGGGTGGATACGTGGATTTGAGTAGGGTGATCATTGCTCGGCACAACATCGAGGGCCGAAGAGCCTGTTCTGTGCTGTACTGTTCTAGAAAAAGTTGAGTTAAAAATTAGACTTCTTGTGTTACTTATTAGGCCAAGTATTCTTTTGAAGATTACAGCTTGTATATCTATTATTTTGATTTAGTCTTTCTGGTCCAAGAAGGAGAACTCGCACTGGTAGATCTTGGCCATTAACGTTGCAACGTTTGAAAAAAAGGCGAGGTCGTGCTTCACCTAGAACCTTTCAGGCTCAGACATCAGAAAGTGGAAATGATAATGATGAAAAAGATGATTGCCAGTATGAAGGACTTGATACAGAAATCATCAGTGATCAGGACATGCACCTGAATCATTTAAAATCATCAATCACCAACTATTTTGGTGCTGCTGGTAGACTTGCCTGTGGTGAAAAGTATCGAATCCTGGCTCGTCGAGTGACTCTGGATGGCAAAGTGCAGTACCTGGTGGAGTGGGAAGGAATAACTGCATCCTGATTACTTGTAATCAAGTTTCTTTGAGAAGCTCCGTATCTTGTGAACTCTTGAACCTTTGAAGCTGATCTTCAGACAGACATTAAGGTCTTGATGTGTCTCTGCTTCTATGTATTTCTAGTAAATTTTATTCCTATGCAACTGAGAACTTTAAGCCCTGGGAGTGGGTAATTCTAAGTGTAAATGTTAATTAGCCATAATCTTTAATATTTTCAGGAACCATTTGCAATATTTTACAGTGACTTTTTCCACTCAGGCTTGATCTAAGAATTTTGGTGCTATTACTTACAACTGTGTACTTAAACAATACATGCGGGGATTGATTGATCTGTAGGTCAGTCTGTACCAAAATGAATTTGAAGTTATGTATTTTTTTTATATTGTCTGTAGTGTTGGTAGATGTTCTCAGATTTTTGTGTTGAATTCACAGGGTGAACAGAGTAATATTGCCTTTTGATGAAGCCGTACTGTACCTGGCAATTTGCTGTACCTTAATGATCACATTGATACCTCTGGAATTTTAAAAAATGTTACCCAGGATTGTTTTTCAGACTGGCAACTTTTTTGTAATGCTATTGTAAGCAAACCTGTTAGTTATTGCCATGTGTTTTTTTAATTTGTAATGGGCTGGTATAGCCAAAGAATAAAGAATTAAATTCACAAAACTTTTAAAGTCGTAATTGGGAAGTATATAGTTCAAATATTCACATTAAATTTACTTGCTGTAGTAACCATCTTCTCAATCCACAATCTGCATCATTTCTCTCTTCTCCTGCCCCCCCCCCCCCCCCCCCCCCCCCTTTTCTGTTCTGCCGTTTTATATTCTACTGAATTGCTTTCATTTATTTCCGGTGTCATCTAAAAAGATTCCAATTCTTGTTGGACTAAGATCCCATGGGCACTGGTACACTAAATTTTGGATCACAGTTGCCTCCTTCACTACGAATGTCCATCATTAGGGGATGTGGTGGCATAGTAGTTCCTTCCATGGACTGGTAATCCAGAGACTGGTTCAAATCCCACCATGGCAGATAGTGAAATGTGACTTCAATTTTTACAAATCTGGAATTGAAAGTCTAATGATGACCAGGAAACCATTGTTTATTGTTATAAGAATCTACCTGGTTCATTTATGTCCTTTAGGAAATGGAATCTGCTATCCTTACCTGGTCCGTGACTCCAGATCCACAGCAATGTGATTGACTGACTCTTAACTGCCCTCTGAAATGGCCCATTAAGCTACTCTGCTCAAGGGCAATTAGGGGTGAGCAATAAATGCTGAACGTTTCAAGTCTGTTTTGAGTCATCCAGACTCAAAAAACTCTTTCTCTCTCCACAGACATGCTGAGTCTTTCTAGTGTTTTCTGTTTTTACACCTACCCTTGCTTTTCCAGCTAATGGTTGATCTGGGATTTGGGAGGTGCCTCCAAAGAAGCCCTTGTAAGTTGCTGCAGGAGATAGCACATATTGCAAATATGAAACTTTGCGAACTATGAAACTTTGCGATTTTGCATGTGAAGGCTAGTGAAACCAACCCAACTTATCTGCAAACTACATTGAGATTTCACTCCCTTTTGTGCAATGCCACAGTATTACATTTCAAAACCTGCCATCGGGCAGCAGGGTGGCCTAGTGGTTAGCACAGCTGCCTCACGACGCTGAGGTCCCAGGTTCGATCCCGGCTCTGGGTCATTGTCCGTGTGGAGTTTGCACATTCTCCCCATGTCTGAATGGGTTTCGTCCCCACAACCCAAAAATGTGCAGAGTAGGTGGATTGGCCACACTAAATTGCCCCTTAATTGGAAAAAATAATTGGGGTAATCTAAATTTCTTATATGACAGACAAAAGTATATAAAAGGTAAGGATAAAGAAAAAAAAAAACCTGCCTTTGTGGACTGCACACCTTGAATGGTGTTGAATTTCATGCACCTAAGCAGACAAACAAACAGATTCTATCACATTCCTGACTTTTATCAGGTGAATCACAGGCACAAAATGCTCAGCCTTTGAGTTACGTTAATAATTATGGAGTTTGTGGCTGATCTGGTTGAATTTCCATCAATGGTAACCTCCCAGGATATTAAGATTTGGTAAAATTGTTCTTTTAAAAATAATTTGGAGTACCCAATTTTTTTTTCAATTAAAGGGCAATTTAGCATGGCCAATCCACCTGCACATCTTTGAGTTGTGAGGGTGAGACTCACCCAGACGCAAGTAGCATGTGCAAACTCCACAGTGACCCGGAGCTGGGATCGAACCCGGGTCATCTACGTCAGAAGACACCAGTGCTTGCCACCGTGCTGCCCTAGATTTGGTAAAATCGTAACAAACTGGGTGGTTATTGGTGGGTAAATGATGTTTGCTAGCATGTTGAGGTCTCCTCCCTCAGTTGGATTTGGAGCAGGCTGACGGAAGTAATTGGCCAGGGAGGGTAAATGTTATTTTTGTAAGTTACACTGGAGCAACTGATGAGACTGCTGCTAACTGGGAAAATGTGCAAGTAGGCATTACTCGGGCTTGAACAAATCGCAAAATTAGAACAGGGAATATGACAGACAAAAGTATATAAAAGGTAAGGATAAAGTCACCATAGTCCCAGATGACCATCGGCTGCTTTTCTCTTTGAGGGGAGAGCTGACTGGTGATGATTTAACCTGAGGATTGTTATATGACCCTTGGTGGTAATATGTCGTGTTCTTTGTCTTTTGTTCCAGAATGGTCAGTCGAGTTGATGACTAAGAATCCACCAATCATGAGATTGAAATAAAACTATTGTATAATGATTAATTAAATGAAGTTCACACATGCTACTGAGCTATAGTTAATAATAAAGTAATATTGAATCTGTCTAGCAGTAATCAATAATCTAATAGTCACTAATAATATCCTAGTGTTAACTCTCTAATCTAATACTCTCCTCGTGCTGTTCTCAGGTTTTCTCCTTCACTAACCCTACCCAGCATTCCCTGAGGTCTGATTTATATAGAGAAATGGTGTTGCCCTCTACTGTTTGAATTACAGAGATGTAATAATTAACCCTTCACTAGCTTGCCGATATACATATCATTACAAGGATCACCACGCCTCAAGCGAGGGACAAAGTTGAGAAGACAGCTCTTCATCAGTAACAGTGAATATAACAGAAAAAAGTATGTAAGACTAGTCAACCCCCTTTAGTCAACCCCCTTTTAATGCTGCCTAATGGCCAGAGCATGTAACTACATTATTTAACATGTTTGCCGAGAGGATTTCCAGTCTAAGTGCTGACAAAGATAGTTTCAACAATAAAGTGTTGACATAAAAACATGACCAACAATTGTGTTAAAGTTACACTGGAAGCACAAAGTGCAAGATTTCAATTAATACTAGCCAATTTCTTGTTGCATTGTGTAAGGGGAATGAAAACTCAGATGAGGCAGGTTTGGAGGATTGGACCAAAACATGCCAATGTCTTTCAGCTCCTAAATGTAAAACCACACGTTCCATTTTTATATGCCATTCACCTCTACTGAAGTTTTATGTCAACTTGGAAGGCAAAGTGAAATTTGTTGATTTTTATAGTACGGGCTGAGGTGCTGGGTGACAAAACCGAGATGCTACGGTGCCACTGGCCAGCTGTAATTACAGCACAACAGGTTTACATTGAATATTATACATATGGGCTGTTTCCATCATAAATGTCAACATCAGAATTTATAATGAAGAACTTGATACAAATTTGCAAAAAAGTACGGTGTAGAGGAAACGCAAACAATCATTTTAACAAAGAACAAAAAAGTACAACTCAGGAACAGGGCCTTCAAACCTGTGCTGATCATGACGCCCTAACGAAAAACAAAACCTGCCCTTAGTCCGTCCGTATCTCTTTTATTTCCTCCCTGTTCATGTACCCATCCAGATACGTCTTAAATGTTGTTAATGTGCCTGCTTCCACCGCATCCTCTGGCAGCGCGTTCCAACCATCCAGATACCTCTTAAATGTTGTTAATGTGCCTGCTTCCACCACATCCTCTGGCAGCGCGTTCCAGGCACCCACCACTCTGAAAAACTTACCCCGCACATCTCGCTTAAACCTTCCCCCTCTCGCCTTGAACTTGTGTCCCCTTGTAAGTGACACTTGCACGCTTGGAAAAAGCCTCTGACTATCCATCCTGTCTATGCCTCATACGTTTGTGGACCTCCATCAGGTCTTACCTCAGCCACCGTCTTTCCAGTGAAAACAATCCTAGTTTATTCAACTCTCCTCGGCCAATACCCTCGAACCCTAACCAAGGTTTTATACAGCTGCAACATGATTTCCCAACTCCTGTACTCAATGCCTCGGCTGATGAAGTTGTCACTTTTAGGGAACTGTGGACCTGCATACCCAGATCCCTCTATGTTAATTACTGCCATAATAATAATCTTTATTATTGTCACAAGTAGGCTTATATCAACACTATAATGAAGTTATTGTGAAACTCGCCTAGTCGCCACACGATGGTACCTGTTCGGGTACACTGAGGGAGAATTCAAAATGTCCGATTCACCTAACAAGCACGTCTTTCAGAATTTGTGGGAGGAAACCGGAGCGCCCGGAGGAAACCCACGCAGAGACAGGGAGAACGTGCAGAGTCTGCACAGACAGTGACCCAAGTAGGAATCGAACCTGGGATCCTGGTGTAATGCAACAGAGCTAACCACTGTGCTACCATGGACTGCACTCATTCACTGTTCCATCAATCCCAGCAGTCACCAATGCAAGAATAAAAATACTCACCTATTAACATTGCTGGTTTATAATGTGTGATGAATGTAGGAAATTGGTATATAGTATTTTATATCTGTTGCAGTAAGGTTTTTAAAGGTCTGGGTTAAGGTATATATTTGTTGCAGTAATATTATTAAAGAACCTAGGTTAAGGAATCCAAACTGTGTCTGCTAAAGCTGTAATTAAGAAGTCATAAAATATATGGTCATGATTAATTCAAATCACTTACTTGACTACAGATAAAGGGCTAATGGTGGCGCAGTGGGTTAGCCCTGCTGCCTCATGGCACCGAAGTCCCAGGTTCGATCCCGGCTCTGGGTCACGGCCCGTGTGGAGTTTGCACATTCTCCCCGTGTTTGCGTGGGTTTTGTCCCCACAGCCCAAAGATGTGCAGTGTAGGTGAATTGGCCATGCTACATTGCCCCTTAATTGGAAAAAATGAATTGGGTACTCTAAATTTATATTTTAAAAAATGTGCGAACACGTGTGCCCTCTTAACCGGCACATTTAGCCCTCTTACGTTCCATGTTCTCCCATTTACAGCTCCGTGTCTGCCTGGCCCACCGTAGGATACGCTCCTTGTCCAGGTACCTGTGGAATCTCACCATCATTGCTCGGGGGAGGGGGGGGGTCACCTACACGTGGCTTCCTCGCTAGCGCTCTGTGTGCCCCGTCCACCTCCAAAGGCCGGGTGAACGTCCCCACCTCCAACTCCACTGCAGCTTGGTGTTTCTCCTGTTCAGTCAATGCCTTCTCCACTTACTGGATCGCCCAGTCTTGAGCATCCAGTCTGAGTTCCAGCCTCGCAATCGATTCCTTAATCGGGTCTGTTGAGAATGTGGTTCAACTGAAGCATTCAAAGGGGAATTAGAGTATTATCTGAAATGGGCAGGCTTTCTGGGAGAGAGTGGGGAAGTGGTTCCAGGTCAGTTGTTCAATGGGAGGACCGGTGCAGACATGATGGGCTAAATGTCCTCCTGCTGAGTAAGGATTCTGTGATTGCTCTTCCGTGGACAGGAAGGGCTGAGTGGACTCTGTCCACGACACTGTGGAAGCTGAGCCTATGTACTTCTCGCTGAAAGGTGTAGTGAGGGCGCTCTGGGCACTGCCTGCTGCCAAGATACCGTGCCAGCCACCTCCATTGCGTCCGCTTTGCGGCTCACCACCACCCCCCCCCCCCCCCCCCCCCCCCGCGCCTCTTTAACGGTCACCCGCGCGGCCGCTGGAATTCAGCAAAAGCGCGCGCGATTGTGGGCAGGGAGAAGAGTCAGACCCGCACCAATCGGAAAGGAGCCGGCCGCCTTCCCCCCGCCCCCCTCTTGCACGGTCCAATCAGGAGGGAGAGAGAGTGTCCAATGAGCAGCCCTCAGGCGAGCGGCGGTGGCAGCAGCGGAGACTGGCAAGATGGCGGCGCTGTGCCTGGGTGCCTCTAGCGCTGTGGCACAGGCCTGGCACGTGCGGCCTTAAGGCTGGCCAGCGCCGACTGTATTTCCCTCATGGTGAATTGCGGTGGCGGTTAGGCAGTGCAGCAGGTAAATGCACCGATTTATCCTCATTGTGTGTTGGTTTATCGCCCGACTCTCGATCACCCCAAGCGAACCTGGTTGGTTTTGTTTTGGTAAATGCAGGTTCTGAGGCACTGACAGTTACTTTATGAATTCGGAACTGCTTTCAAGCTCCAATACTTGCGTAAGTCTGAGTTGTTAGGTGCTCACTTTCATCTTTTTAAATTAAAGTACCCAAATTGATTTCTTCCAATTAAAGGGCAATTTAGCGTGGCCAATCCACCTAGCCTGCACATCTTTGGGTTGTGGGGGTGAAACCCACGCAGACATGGGGAGAATGTGCAAACTCCACACGGACAGTGACCCAGAGCCGGGATCGAACCTGGGACCTCGGCGCCGTGAGGCAGCAGTGTCAACTGCTGTGCCACTGTGCTGCCCCTCTCACTATATCTTTTTCCGAATTATTGGTGGGTTGTAATAACTTTGGAATAGATGGCAGATTTCCCTATGCTGTTTATTCAATACTGCGTTTTCATACACTGAACATGTAACTCTGCACCTTGGAAAATGTCCTGCCGGTGATTTTGTTGCTAAATTTAAGAAGCAACGTTTTGAAAGATTGATTATGGGTAAATAGAGGTAGCCATGGTTACTTGTAGACAGCCATGGTTGGGAGTAGACTATGGTTTACAGGAATAAAACTCAGAAAGTAAATAAAACCCATGGTTCCTCAGATGAAATCACAGTTTGTTCCTTTATACAACGTTATTGTTTATCCAGTCCAGTCACAGTTTAAAAAGTATCTGTAACTAATAATATTGGTCAGATGCTTGTACAAAATGTGTTTTAAGTTAAAATAGTGATTTATGTCCCTTTGATTTTTGAACATTTTATAACCATCTTGGGGAAATAATTATACTGTTTAGAATATAGTTGCCGAATTTGTTATTCCATGTCAAAATGATTTTAAGAATCAACCCATCATAAACCTTGTGATAGGATTTCACAGGGAAATTCTAAATATTGTCATCTTGGATTTGCTTCTCTATCAATTTGGAGGGGACCTTGCTTGAGGAAAATGACAAAGTTAGGTATATGTCTATGAAGTGCCTGTAGCAGTTTTCTACAGGGTTGAGAAAAATCAAATAAATATTTTTTTTTACAAAAATGGGACAGTTTCATTTTTTACATGCTATACTAAAATGTACCTGTTCTAAGCATACTTACTACCTCTTCATTCACCTGAGGAAGGAGATGTGCTCCGAAAGCTAGTGATTCGAAACAAACCTGTTGGACTTTAACCTGATGTTGTAAGGCTTCTCACTGTCCTCACGCCAGTCCAACGCCGGCATCTCCACATCAAGCATATTTACAGGAATAGGCCATTCATCCCCTTGAACCAGTTCTGCCAGTCTGCTAGATCAATGCTGATCTGTATCATAATTACATCCTCCTGCCTTTGTTCTGCCACCTTTAATACCTTAAGAAGTCTCCGGGAACTTGGATTCATGTCGCATTACATTCCCCCCCCACCCCCTCCCCCAATCTCGCTTGGGCGTGCAAAGTCCTACCAACTGTCCTGGCTTGAGATAACTCACACCTCTTTAACCTGTGATTATCCCTCTCTCCAGTTGCTCCGTCTGGACCTGTGGACTTAATTACCTGCAAAGACTTGCATTCAAAGTATCGTATTGCATCTTTGACTTTGCCGATATATATGTTTCTGGAACCCAACTCTTCATTCACCTGAGGAAGGAGCAGTGTTCCGAAAGCTAGTGATTCGAAATAAACCTGTTGGACTTTAACCTGGTGTTGTAAGATTTCTTACTGTGCTCACCCCGTCCAACGCCGGCATTTCCACACCTTTAATACCTTGCCTAACAAAATCTATCAATCTTTACTTTTAAACTTTAAAATCACCAACGTCAGCAGCTCTTAACAGTGAAGTGAGCCCTGTATTTCCAATGTTTTTTGCGTGAAGAAATATTTTTTGACATTATCCTTGCACTGCCCAGCTCTCATTTTAATGTTATGTTGCCATGTATTAGACCCCTGTACCAGAGGAAATATTTTCACTCTCTTTACCCTTCTCTCTTCCTATTAATTCCTTTGATCATGAATTAGACACCCTAATTTTTTTATATTCCAGGGAACACATCTCTGTCTTAAGTAATTGGTTGTTTTTATGGAAGATACATGTGACTGTTGCAGAATTCATTGGGGTATACAATAGAATTTGTTCTGAAGTGAATTGTAAAAAACTGAGAGCCTGTTTAAGTGTTTTGATCTAAACTTCAATATTCAGGATAATGTAAAATAGTGGAGTCTTATGGTGTCAAAGTTCCATCATTGTGTCATAGAGATAATGCAATCACATTAATTTGGTTGTTGGGCGAGTTGTCATGGCTATGAAGAGACCAGTTCTATTTGTTGATTTAAGTTGTCCGCATTACTGTAGGATTAAATGGAAATATTTGTGAAGTAGCAATGGAACTTTACCATTTTAAAATGTAATATTTGAGTTTGTATAGATGTTGGATTGGCTCAGTTATGAAAAAAGCCACCATGTCGGAAGTTTGTCTTCAAGCCACACTACAAAGATTGGAGCTCATAATTTGGCTTTACAATTTGCTACAGTGCTGAGGGGGAATTGTAGAAAGTATTGTTCTTTGGATATTTACGAAGGCTCTACTTGCTTACTCATGGGAAAGGATCGAATAGGACATTTTAAAAATTGGCGAAAGGTAGAAACGGTGGAGACCTAAGAAAGTTGGGAGTGCAGGTTATTTTCTATTCATGACATTTTAAATGATCAAAAAGGTTTTTTTGCTGTCCTTTTTATAGCTAGAGGAATAGAATACAATACAAAGGGATAGGGGTCATACTTTGCCATACAAATCCCTGAGCACACCCCACACCTTTGAGCGCCAAGAGCAGTCAGTTCTGGACACCACACCTTAGGAAGGATATATTAATCTTGGAGGGAATGTAATGTAACTTTACTATAATTGTACCTAGACTCCAATTATTATGAAGAGAGATTAAAGGCATCGGGGTTGTATTCTTTCAGTGCATTAAATGGAGCACATTGGGTAAATCAGGAAAAACTTCCTGCTCGTCAGGAAATCTAGGACAGGGGGCATAATCCAGAAGACAACCGGAGCAGAATTAGGCCACTCGGCCCATTGAGTCTGCTCTGCTATTCAATCATGGCTGATCTTTTCTCATCCCCAAACTCCTGCCTTCTCTCCATAACCCCTGATCCCTTTATTAATCAAGAACCTATCTATCTCTGTCTTAAAGATACTCATTGATTTGGCCTCCACAGCCTTCTGCGGCAAAGAGTTCCACAGATTCACCACCCTCCGGCTGAAACAATTCCTCCTCATCTGTGTTTCAAAGGATCGTCCTTTTAGTCTGAGATGGTGTCCTCTGGTTCTAGTTTTTCCCTACAAGTGGAAACATCCTTTCCACGTCCATTCTATCCAGGCCTCTCAGTATCCTGTAAGTTTCAATAAAATCCCCCCTCATCCTTCTAAACTCTAACGAGTGCAGACCCAGAGTCCTCAACCGTTCCTCATTCGAAAGTTCTTCATTCCAGGGATCATTCTTGTGAACCCCCTCTGGACTCTTTCCAAGGCCAGCACATCCTTCCTTAGATATGGGGCCCAAAACTGCTCATAATACTCCAAATGGGGTCTGACCAGAGCCTTATACAGCCTCAGAAGTACATCCCTGGTCTTGTATTCTAGCCCTCTTGACATGAATGTTAACAATGCATTTGCCTTCTTAACAGCCGACTGAACCTGTACATTAACCTTAAGAGAATTGTGAACCAGGTCTCTCAAGTCCCTTTGTACTTCTGATTTCCTAAGCATTTCCCCATTCAGAAAATAGTCTATGCCGAAATTCCTCCTCTCAAATTGCACAACCTCACACTTTTCCACATTGTATTTTGTTTGTCACTTCATTGCCCACTCCTAGCTTGTCCAAATCCTTTTGCAGCCCCCTTGCTTCCTCAATACTATCTGTCCCTCTACAGATCTTTGTGTCATCTGCAAACTTAGCAACAGTGCCTTCAGTTCCGTCTTCCAGATCATTAATGTATATTGTGAAAAGTTGTGGTCCCAGCACAGACCCCTGAGGCACACCACTAGTCACCGGCTGCCATCCTGAAATTGACCCCTTTCTCCCCACTCTCTGCCTTCGGCCAGTCAGCCAATTCTCTATTCATGCCAGGATCTTAACCTTAACACCATTGGCTTTTAACTTATTTAACAGTCTCCTATGCGGCACCTTGTCAAAGATGTTCTGGAAATCTAAATAAATCACGTTTATTTGGTTCTCCTTTGTCTAACTTCCTTGTTACCGCCTCAAAGAACTCTATAAGATTTGTCAGACACAACCTCCCTTTGACAAAGCCTTGCTGACTCAGTCCTATTTTACCATGCACTTCCAAGTACTTCGTGATCTCATCTTTAATAACAGACTCTAAAATCTTACCGATGACCAAAGTAAGGCTAACTGGCCTATAATTTCCCGTCTTCAGCCTCCATCCCTTCTTAAAAATTATTACATTAGCCACTTGGGACCCTTCCTGCCTCCTGTGATTCCTGGAGGAATCACCAATGCCTTCACAATTTCCTCAGCTATCTCTTTTAGGACCATTGGGTGTAGTCCATCCGGTCCAGGTGACTTATCCACCTTCAGATCTTTCAGTTTGCCCAGAACCTTCTCCTTAGTAATGATCGCTGCACTCACCTCTGCCCCCTGGTTCTCCTGGAGCTCTGGCATCCCACAGGTGTCTTCCACCGTGAAGAGTAATGCAAAGTAACTATTCAGTTTGTCTGCCATTTCTTTGTTTCCTATTATTACTTCTCCAGTCACATTTTCCAGTGGTCCAATGTCTATTTTTGCCTCTCTCTTACCTTTTATATATTGGGAAAAAAAAACTCTTCTTATCTTCCGATATTACGAGTTAATCAGCAAAAGTAAGAATTTAAGAGAGAAAGAGCAATAAATCTGGTCAGACTAATTTAGGTATAGAATATTGCCTAAAAGGAGACACATTGCAAGAAAAGTTAAGAAAAATGCAACTAGAATCTATACACACTATTTGTTGACCTCTCTTTAGACCAGTATTCCCTATAATTCAAGTTGTTTATGTCAGACATGTTTTGATAAAGTCGGAAGAATCTCCTGAAGAATTTATTGGGAAGAATTGATGAAGTTAATTGATTTGCAGTAGAATTTAAGGTTTGCTACAGTCGGAAAAATCTCCAGAAGAATTTATTGGGAAGAATTGATGAAGTTAATTGATTTGCAGTAGAATTTAAGGTTTGCTGCAATGTTCCTTTTGATGCTAGTACCTTGTATCAGCCTCTGGATTCCATAGAAAATGGAAGCTAAGTACCAGAACCAAAATGATTAATCTGACATGAGGATGTCAAAGAAAACCTTCACCATTGATGACTGCATTGAAGTGCTGCTTTCCTTCTGTAAAAATCAAGAGATAGAGGAAACAAAAGGTTACCAAGGTTTAATGTGGGAAAAAAATGTAATAAACTTAATTTAAAAAAAAAATCTAGGTGGTTAATTCCCCCAAATCTCACCCCATCCCTGTCCAAATGAAGTTTTCTCCAAATTCATCTATTCCAATTATTGCCTGACCAGCTACTCATGTCCATACTGTGTAAACTTTAACTCGTCCATAATGCTAACTCATCCATAATGCTGCTGTTTACCAGAGCACCCGGAGGAAACCCACGCAGGTTCCAACTCCATCTACAAGTTTGCTGACGATACGACCATAGTGGGGCTGATCTTGAATAACGATAAGTCAGAATACAGGAGGAAGATAGAGAACCTGGTGGAGTGGTGTAGCGGCAACAATCTCTCCCTCAATGCCAGCAAAACTAAAGAGCTGGTCATTGTCTTCAGGAAGCAAAGTACTGTACACACCCCTGTCAGCATCAACGGGGCCGAGGTGGAGATGGTTAGCAGTTTCAAATTCCTAGGGGTACACCAAAAATCTGTCCTGGTCCACCCACATCGACGCTACCACCAAGAAAGCACAACTTCCTCAGGAAACTAAGGAAATTCGGCTTGTCCACATGAACTCTTACCAACCTTTACAGATGCACCATAGAAAGCATCCTATCTGGCTGCATCACAGCCTGGTATGGTAACTGCTTGGCCCAAGACCGCAAGAAACTTCAGAGAGTCGTGGACACAGCCCAGTCCATCACACAAACCTGCCATCCATCCATTGACTCCATCTACACCTCCCACTGCCTGGGGAAAGTGGACAGCATAATCAAAGACCCCACCCACCCGGCTTACTCACTCTTCCAACTTCTTCCATCGGGCAAGGGATACAGCTGTTACCAGACTCCTAATCGACCCTCTTATGGACTGACCTCATTAACAGTACACCATCTGATGCCGGTGTTTTTGTCGTTACATGGTATACCTTGTGTTGCCCTATTATATATTTTCTTTTATTTCCATTTCTTTTCATGTACTTAATGATCTGTTGAGCTGCTCGCAGAAAAATACTTTTCACTGTACATGTGACAATAAACAAACCCAGTCCAGTCCAAAGTGCCCCAAAGGTTTAACTCTTTCTATTTATACTCTTTTTATTTGGTCTACTCCTGCTCATTCCGATCCTAACCCACACCTTGCATTTATATAGCATTTTTCACATCCACGGGACCTCACAAAGTGCTTTACAAACAATTACTTAATTTTGAGTTGGGTGGCACAGCGGCATAGTGTTTAGCACTGCTGCCTACGGTGTTGAGGACTCGGGTTCGATCCGGCCCGGGTCACTGTCTGTATGGAGTTTGCAAATTCTCCCCGTTTCTGCGTGGGTTTCACCCCCACAACCCAAAGATGGATTGGCCACACTAAATTGCCCCTTATTTGGAAAAAAAGATAATTCGGTACTCCAAATTTTAAAGAAAAAGAAAATAACTGTTTGAGATGTAAGGTTGCAATGTAAGAAACACAGCAACCAATTTGTATATAATGAGGTCTCGTAAAAAGAAAAGACTGCTGATGCTGGAACTCTGAAATAAAAACAGAAATCCCTGGAAAAAAAACTCAGCAGGACTGACAGCATACGTGGAAAGAGAAATAAACATTGACTCCCAAAGAAACCATAGCATCCCTACAGTGCAGTAGGACGCCATTCAGCCCGTCGAGTCAGCACCGACTCTCCTAAGGATCACCCTACCTAGGCCCACACCCCTACCCTATCCCTGTAATCACACCAAACCCGTTGGGCACTAAGGGGCAATTTAGCATGGCCAAATCACCGAACCTGAACATCTTTGGACTGTGGGAGGAAACCACCTGGAGGAAACCCACGCAGACATGGAGAGAACATGCAAACTCCACACCGATAGTTACTCAAGGTCGGAATTGAACCCTGGTACTGTGACGCAGCAGTGCTAACCACTGTGCTGTGCCAGTATGACTCGGCTTGACAACTGGAATTTCAGATTCCCATTAAAAGATTATTTTTAAAGTAAAGTTGGTTGACTGATGAACTCTCATGTTCTTTGGGGGGCACGGTGGCACAGTGGTTAGCACTGCTGCCTATGGAGCTGAGGACGTGGGATCGATCCTGGCCCTGGGTCACTGTCTGTGTGGACTTTGCACATTCTCTCCGTGTCTGCGTGGGTTTCACCCCCACAACCCAAAGATGTGCAGGTTAGGTGGATTGGCCACGCTAAATTGCCCCTTAATTGGAAAAAAATAATTGGGTACTCTAAATTTTTTTTAAAACCACTCACGTTCTTCTTGGATTTTGTTAATGTGTTTTTAATGTTCATGAGGGGGCTAGTGGGGTCTCTGTTAAATCAGACCTCTAGCAGTGCAGCACCCCCTCATGGAGGTATCAACCGAGGTTATATGCTAAATTGGGACTTAAACCCTCACCCTTCTGACTTCTCCAGCCCTATAACCCTGTGGAGGAACTTTGTGTTTTCTAGTCCAGCTTCAACATCTTCATTCCCTGAGTTCTGAAATCCGCCCTAAATATCTTTTTAGTATTTCTCCTTTTCAGGTCGTCTTATCTCTTTGACCTGTCACCATTTCTCTTTGCATAGTAGCTTGATGCCAAATATAGTGATAATTCTGGAGATTGTAATATTGTGGGTTGTTATAACAGAGAAGTAACCAGTTGACCATGATTTGAAATTCTAAATAGTAAAATTAAAATTGAGTTCTATAAATATGGTCATTTGTGAGGTAATAATGGGAAAAAAAATATGGGAGAGCTGGTAGATTTGTCATTAAAAATCCTCCTTTTGTGAGGGCCACAAAGAATCCAACCCGAGTTTGAAGAGTCAAGTAGAAAGTAACTTTATTTACAACTTTTGTGAGGGCCACGAAGAATCCAGCATGAGTTTTAAGGATACAAAGAAATAACATTTAATTACAATAACGTATATATATAGCAGCAGCAAATTCCTTTGCTGCTCACTCCTCTCTCTCTCTCTGCTGGTTCCAAACTGGCCAGCGCTATTTATGCAGGGAGTCTGCTAATGATTTCTCCGCACCCCCCCCCCCCCCAATTGGGGAAGCTCATACTTCCATAGGATTGTGGGATTGTCATTAGTCCCAGCCAGTGGTAAGCAGGCAGGTTATAACATCCCACCCCCCAAAGTCCAAGGAATCCACCGAAGACCCTGGCGAAGGAGGGCGTCGGACTCGTTTTGCCGCAGGCCGGACACCATTTGCACGAGGCGCTGGATCGGGCTGCGTGTAACGAGACGGAGACCGGCGCTTCCGTGATGAACGGTGTAACGGTTGTACATCCATGACCCGTGGGCCCGAGGATTCCCCCTCTGAGGCGTCCTATGTCTCCATCTCGGAGTCGGAGTCTGCTGCCTCCGTCATCTCGGCGTCTCTGTCTCCACTCGGTTCTGTCACGACCTGCGCAGGCTTTGAGTGAGGCACCAGAGGAAGATTGTGAGGAATACTTTCCATCGTGTCTGGTCTCTGTGGCTGTAGAAATGAGCTCCGGGGGCGGGGAATCTTTGGAAGGGATAGTCTTCTGGACCGAACATGGTCTACATGTTTGCTCTGGCGACGACCCTGGGCTTGCACCTGGTAAGAGATAGGGCCCGTTTGGCGGAAGATTACGCCAGGGACCACTGGGCACCACCAGCAAAATTCCGAACGAACACTGGGTCACCAGGCATAAACTGCCGAATTGGCCGATACCGAGAAAAATCATGTCTCTGCCGTTCTTGTGTGCGGCGTACTTTTGCGCCAATGTCTGGGAAAACTATGCTAAGGTGGGTGCGAAGTCTCCGGCCCATTAGGAGTTCTGCGGGAGCTACCCCAGTCACCGCATGGGGGATGGTCCTATATGAAATCAAAAAACAAGCCAGTCTCGTGTCCATCGACCCGGAAGACTCCTTCTTTAGGGTTCGTTGAATGTCTGCACTGCGCACTCCGCCAACCCCATTTGAAGCCAGGTGGTAAGGGGCAGTGTGGATATGGTGTATGCCCTTCATCTCCATGAACCTTGCAAACTCCTCACTTGTGAATGGTGTGCCGTTGTCCGTGACCAGCACCTCGTGGCGGCCATGCGTACTGAAAGACAAACGCATCTTCTCGATTGTTGCGCAGGACGTTATGCCGACCATCTTCTGCCTCTCTAGCCATTTAGACTGGGCATCGATTAATAGAAGGAACATGGATCCTTGAAAAGGGCCGGCGAAATCTGCCTGCAAGCTCGCCCAATGCCACCCTGGCCATTCCCAGTGATGTAGGGGCGCAGCCGGTGGAAGCTTCTGATGCTCCTGGCAAATGGAGCAGTTTTGGGCCACCTTCTCAATGTCAGTGTCGAGGCCTGGCCACCAGACGTAACTCCGGGCCATCATTTTCATGTTGACTTGCCCATTGTGCAAGTCCCTTAGTATCAGCTCCTGCACTTTTTCGGGGACAATCACACGCATCCCCCAAAAGAGGATGCCGTCTTTGACAGCTTGGAGGAAAATGCCCGCAACTCACTGGGAGCTGTCTATGCTGCCCACCATACAGGACTATGTGCCGAACCTTTGACAGGACTGGCTCCATCTGGGGCCACTCACGCATCTGTGATGCCGTGACAAGCAAGGTGTCCATAAAATTTAGGGTTGCAACCACCTCACCGGTAGTGGGGGTCGACATGGGGCCGGTCGATAAAGGCAATCGGTTCAGTGCATTGGCATTCGCTATCTGGGTTCCTGGTTTGTGCTCCAGAGAATACTCGTTTGCAGCGAGCAACAAAGCCCAGAGCTGGATCCGGAATGGGCGGTATTGGCTTATCCTCTCTGAAAAGTCCCAGCAGAGGCTTATGATCAGTCATAGTGAAGTGGCGGCCATACACGTACTGGTGGAAACGTTTCACCGCAAAGACCACTGCCAGGCCCTCCTCGGTCTGCGCGTACGATTTTTCCGCTGCAGTCAATGTGCGGGAGGCGAAAGCTATCGTACGCTCGGCCCCGTTCTCCATCTTGTGGGACAGGAAGGCCCCAATACCATACGGGGATGCAGCACGTGACGAGCAAAGGCTTTCCAGGATCATAGTGGGTTAGTAACCCAGACAACGACAATTGTTGTTTTACCCACTGGAAAGCGGTTTCTTGCGGCTGACCCCAAACCCAGGTGTGATTCTTCTTTAGCAGAAGGTGCAACGGGGCCAGCGTAGTTGCCAGATTGGGAAGGAACTTCCCCTAATAGTTTACGAGGCCGAGAAACGAACGAAGATGCGAAGTGTCAGTCGGGGCGGGGGGGCCTGTTGAATCGCACGGTGCGGTGGACCACAAAGGATTGCACCCCGTCGCAGAGAAGGTGCTTCTCTGCGACGGGGTGCAAACCTTTGCGGTCCACCTGATAACCCAGGTAGACTAATTCCTTCGCCTGAAAGACGCACTTTGTGCGACGTAAACCGACTCCAGCCTCTGAAAAGCGTCTAAGGACAGCCTCCAAATTTTCCAAATGTTCCTGCTCCGACGCCCTGTGATCAAAACGTCATCTAAGTATACAGTGACACGCGGTAAACCTCTCAAAATGCCCTCCATAACGCGTTGAAAAATAGCGTAGGCAGAGGATGCTCCAAAGGGCAAACATGTATATTCATACAGGCCCCGGTGTGTATTAATCGTTACATATGGCCGGGAGGCAGGGTCCAGCTCCAACTGTAGGTAGGCGTGACTCATATCTAATTTTGTGAACGAGAGTCCGCCTGCAAGCTTCGCGTAGAGATCCTCTATGTGAGGCATTGGGTATCGTTCAAGTCGGGAAGCCGTATTCACTGTTAAGTTTATAGTCGCCGCACAAGCGAACTGTGGCATCTGGCTTCATTACAGGTCCAATTGGTGCTGCCCAGTCAGCGAAACAGACAGGCCTGATAATACCCAAAGTGTCCAAACGAGTGAGCTCCCCTTCTACCTTCTCGAGCAAGGCGTAAGGCACCGGGCGCGCCCGGAAATAGTGCAGTGTGGCTCCTGGCTCGACTTGGATACGGGCTACGGCCCCTTTTATTTTCCCCAAACTGGGCTGGAATACATCTGGGTATCGTCCCAGCACCTCAGTCAGCCCTCCAGAAACTGTTTGGAGGATGTGCTGCCACTGCAACCGCAAATGGTGCAACCAGTCCCGACCCAACAGGCTGGGCCCATGGCCGCGCACCACGATAAGTTCCCCTGTGTAGGTGGCCAACCTGGCCTGCGTGTCGGTTAATGCAAGGGTCTGTATACCCTTCTTGATGTGGTCGAATGTCCTCTGGGCGATCACGGGGACCGCTGCGCCAGTGTCCAACTCCATCTCAAGCGGGTGACCATTGACTCGTACTGTCACCTTAATGGGGGCCACATGGGGAGCTGCCACACAATGCAGCTGCAGGCACTCGTCCTCCGTCTCCACATCTTCGGGAGTAGTCGCCGCAGGTTCATCCAAATGGAAGGTACGACCCCTGGGCTGGCCCCAGTTTCGGTCAGAACGACGGCGCCTCAGGCACCCCCAGGACCGGCATCCGTGACGGGGTCAACGCCTACAAGTCTGACATGGCTCCTCATCCATTGGTTCTGGAGAAGGCTCCCTTCGGGGAGGAATGTTCGACGGCCACTGGCGTCTATCCAGACGTCGCCTCGCCCAAGGTACCGCAGGGTGGCGCTTTCAGACGGAAAGGGTTGCGCCCCAAGGCATGCACCTCCATTCCCTGTAGCTTCTGCACTCCTTGTTCTGTGCGCTCTCTCGGGACAATACCATTTGAATGGCCTGTTGAAAAGTCAATGTTGGCTCGGCTAACAACTTTCTCTGGGTGGCCGTATTGTTAATACCGCAAATCAAACGGTCGCGTAACATTTCTGACAAGGTCTCACCATAGTCAAAGTACTCCCCAATCCTGCGTAGCCTGGATAGATAGTCGGCAAGTGATTCTCCTGGGGTCCTCTCAGCAGTATTAAACCGGTAAATGGTCGTACCTTCCATTTGGATGAACCTGCGGCGACTACTCCCGAAGATGTGGAGACGGAGGACGACTGCCTGCAGTTGCATTGTGTGGCAGCTCCCCGTGTGGCCCCCATTAAGGTGACAGTACGAGTCAATGGTCACCCGCTTGAGATGGAGTTGGACACTGGCGCAGCGGTCCCCGTGATCGCCCAGAGGACATTCGACCACATCAAGAAGGGTATACAGACCCTATCGTGGATGGGGTTGGGTTAAAATGTTGCCCCACTAAGTTCACAAGTTCATCAAACGTTTTGTTGTCCAGCGCAGCTGGGTACGTAAGGCTCCTAATCACCCCAAATGTATGCGGGCCGCAGGCGGTGAGCAATATGACCACCTGCCCAAAACCTTCAAGGCCTTCTACCAAGAGCTGTACACCTCAGAGCCCCCAACGGGGAAGGCTGGGATGAACCGGTTACTTGATGGACTGGACATACCAGTCGTGGGGGAGGGCAGAAAACGGGACCTGGAAGCACCACTCGCACTGGGAGAGATCATGGACAGCATTAGCTCCATGCAGACGGGGAAGGCGCCGGGACCGGACGGATTCCCGGCGGACTTCTACAAAAAATTTGCGACAGCGCTGGTCCCGCACCTGCGGGAGATATTCACAGACTCGCTAGCCAGGGGCACACTGCCACCCACGTTAGCACAGGCCTCAATCTCGCTGATACCTAAGAAAGACAAAGACCCAACGGAATGTGGGTCATACAGACCCATATCTCTGCTGAACGCAGACGGCAAAATCCTAGCCAAAAGGCTAGAAGACTGTGTACCTGAGGTGGTCACAGAGGACCAGACGGGCTTCGCAAAGGTAGACAGCTTACCTCGAACATCAGGCGCCTGCAGAATGTGATAATGACCCCCTCCGGGGAGAGAACACAAGAGGTGATCGTCTCCCTGGACGCAGAAAAGGCCTTCGACAGAGTCGAATGGAAATACCTTATAGAGGTACTGGAGCGGTTCGGGCTTGGAACAGGGTTCACCGCTTGGGTAAAGCTCCTATACAACGCTCCCATGGCGAGTGTACGGACCAACAATACCAACTCCCAATACTTCCAGCTGCACAGGGGCACCAGACAAGGATGCCCACTGACCCCGCTGCTGTTTGCACTAGCAATCGAACCGCTAGCAATCGCGCTCAGGGCAGCAAAAAATTGGAGGGGGTTCCGAAGGTGAGGCAGAGAGCACAGAGTCTCACTCTATGCAGATGATCTGCTCCTCTACATCTCGGACCCACAAAGCAGCATGGACGGAATCATCGCGCTCCTGAAAGAGTTTGGAGCCTTCTCGGGCTACAAACTCAACATGAGCAAAAGCGAGATCTTCCCAGTACACCCGCAGGGGGGGGGGGGGGGGGGGGGGGGGGGCAGCACTAAAGGGGCTGCCGTTCAAACAAGCCCGACACAAATTCCGCTACCTGGGGATCCAAATAGCCCATGACTGGAAAGGGATCCACAAATGGAACCTCACCAGCCTGACGGAGGAAGTAAAAAAGGACCTGCAAAGATGGAATACACTCCCACTCTCCCTCGCGGGGAGAGTCCAGACGATCAAAATGAACGTACTGCCCAGGTTCCTCTTCCTGATTAGATCCATTCCGATCTACATCCCCAAGGCCTTTTTCAAAGTGCTGGACAAACGTATCATGGCGTTCGTATGGGGGGGTAAAAATGCTAGGATCCCAAAGAAGGTCCGACAAAAAACAAAATCCAGAGGGGGGCTAGCCCTCCCGAATCTACAATTCTACCACTGTGCGGCAACAGCCGAGCGAGTAAGGGGATGGATCCAGGAGCCAGAAGCCGAGTGGGTGCGTGTGGAGGAGGCCTCCTGCATGGGGACCTCCCTCCGGGCCCTCGCCACGGCAGCACTCCCATCCCCACCCAAAAAACACTCCTGCAGCCCAGTGGTGACAGCCACCCTCCAATCCTGGAACCAACTGCGGCAGCAATTTGGCCTGACCAAAATGTCGGAAAAGGCTCCCATCTGCAACAACCATAGGTTCACACCAGCACTGACTGACGCCACCTTCAAAAGGTGGAGGCAGGACGGGGGGACACTGACAGTCAGGGACCTATACACGGACGACAGGATCGCAGAGAAATTTCGGCTTGCTGGGGGGAACGAGCTACGGTACCTGTAGCTCAAAAACTTCCTATGAAAGGAGACAAGGACGTACCCACAACCGCCACGACAGACACTACTGGAAGACCTACTGGACGCAAGTATCCTAGAGAAAGGGATCTGTAGTGACATGTATGACCAACTGGTAGAAAGGGACGACACCGTACTGGACGCAACAAGAATGAAATGGGAGGACGACCTGGGGATTGAGATAGGGTGGGGACTCTGGAGTGAAGCACTGCATAGGGTCAACTCCACCTCCACGTGCGCAAGGCTCAGCCTGACGCAACTAAAAGTGGTACATAGAGCCCACTTAACAAGAAACCGTATGAGTAGGTTCTTCCCGGAGGTGGAAGACAGATGTGAACGGTGCCAAAGAGGCCCGGCCAACCACGCCCACATGTTCTGGTCTTGCCCCAGTCTGGGGAGTACTGGACAGCCTTCTTCGAGGCTATGTCCAAAGTGGTGGGGGTGAGGGTGGAGCCATGCCCGATAGTGGCGGTCTTCGGGGTTTCAGACCAGCCAGATCTATTCCTGGGGAGGAGGGCGGACGCCCTTGCCTTTGCCGCCCTGATCGCCCGCCGTAGAATCCTGTTTGGCTGGCGGTCAGCAGCACCGCCCAGAGCTGCAGACTGGCTGTCCGACCTCTCGGAATCTCTCCAAATGGAGAAAATCAAATTCGCCATCCGAGGGTCGGACGACGGCTTCCACAGAATGGGGGAGCCATTCATGCAATTGTTCCGGGACCTGTTTGTGGCCAACGTACAAGAGGAAGAATAGTCTGGTGGCCAAGAATCAGGGGGAAATGAACGGGAATCGGGGGAAGGTAGCCGGGGGGGGGGGGGGGGGGGGGGGGGGGGAGGGCTACGGGTTCGTTATGGGGGTTTGATGGCTAGCTAAGGCCCAAAACCAAACTCTAAATAAATGCCTATAAACATGTGCCTCGGCCATATTGGGGAATGTAAAATATGTATGCCGGCTAAAGGGGGCGGCCACATTTGTTATTACGAAGATGCTTACCTGTAAATATACATGTTAATTTTTGCGTGTTTTTTTTCCTCTCTCTAATAATTTGTTATTTGTTCAATATAAAATATGAAAACTCAATAAAAAACATTAAAAAAAAATATGACCACCTGCCGCTCGTTTTCGGTGATGTTGTTTGCCCGGAAATATTAACACATCCATTGTGCGTACTGGTTCCAGCTTTGCAGCGCAGCATCAAAAATATCCAAACGTCCATACGGAGGCATGGTGTAATAGAAAACAACTTCCAACCTGTATCCAACAAAAATCCAGGGAGGTGGCTTCAGCAGAGTAGACAGCTATTCACTTTAACCCTCGTCGCCAGTTTTGTGAGGGCCATGAAGAATCCAGTGCAAGTTTTAAGGATACAAAGAAATAACATTTATTTACAATAACATATATATACAGCAGCAGCAACTTCTCTTGCTGCTCACTCCTCTCTCTCTGCTGGTTCCAAACTGGCCAGCTCCATTTATGCAGGGAGTCTGCTAATGATTTCTCTCTTCTCCCCCCCCCCCCCCCCCCCTCTCTCTCTCTCTCATTGGGGAAACTCATACTCCCATGGGATTGTGGGATTGTCATTAATCCCTAGCCTGTGGTAAACAGGAAGGTTATAACAACAATAATATGTACACGGAAGCAATAGTTTACTACTGGTTCCCCCTCTGGCCAGTACCACACTGGCCAGAGGGGAAACCAGTAGTAAATTATTGTACCACACTGGCCAGCTCTATTTATACAGCTGCACAGCCAACAATTGCCCCCCCCCCCCCCCCCCCCCCCCCCCCCCCCCCCCCCCCCCCATTGGGGGAGCTCATCATCCCTCAAATACAACATGGGGTAACGAATTGTCCGTGGCCAATAGGATCCAGGCAGGTTATAACGCCATCTTTTGAAGGGAATGTGCCAACCTTACCATCTTTGTCTCCTTGTAGTGATGGAGCAAGTCATTTCATTATTCCAGAGTTGTGCACTGCACCCTTCTCAGGGTAACTTGGGAGGTGATTCCCAAGACCACAGAATGTTTACTTTTTAAAATCAGCTTTATCTTTTCGGTAGAACACAGCATTTTGTAAATATGTTTAACATAGCTGCATTTTAGCCACTGAAATATTTCAATGGTTATGTATGTAGCTGAAGCTTCAATTGAAAATGCTGAAAGTATATAATTACAAATGTCTTTCCTGATAGGCGGAAATATTTTTCATAGGTGGCACTTGTACTGGGAGCAATTTGAGGTAAAGGCTCAAGGACCCTATTTTATAAAATATTTTAGTAAATTGGGGCTTTAATATTGGTATGTCATGCAAGGTGCCAATAGGAATCTATCATTTGACTAGTTACATGAGCATAAATTAAAATGTACAGAACTACAACATGCGTTTAAACCTGGGAACGTATGTTCTAGAATTATTTAGTGTTATAATGTATTGATTTGTCATTACATTGGGACTGGTTTAGCACAGTGGGCTAAACAGCCGACTTGTAAAGCAGAACAAGGCCAGCAGTGCGGGTACCAACCTCCCCGAACAGGCGCCGGAATGTGGCGATGAGGGGCTTTTCACAGTAACTTCATTTGAAGCTTACTTGTGACAATAAGCAATTTTTATTTCATTTCACATTGCAGTTTGAGGGATCTTACTGTGCATAAACTGGCTGCTGCATTCGTTGGCTGTGAAATGCTTTTGAATGTCCTGCTGTGAAAAGTGCTATATAAATGGAAGCTATTTTTTAAAACATTGCATTTGTTTTGAGTTGATGATGGTCCTGCCATTTGATCCTTTGAAAAATTGCCAAATGAATTTTAGGTTAATTAGGAGTTAATAGATACCCTATCCCAGACATTGTTCTGATTTAATTGTTAACACCTTCATCATATTACAAATTCAGTGGTAAAATACAATTTTCTAAGTAGTTTGAACATTTGCTTTTGTAGTGTGGTAACATCGCTTGCTTTTGTAGTGTGGTAACATCTTCATGACAAACATTAGTGCTTTGTTACCAAAAGGCCAAGTGGATGGATAATTTGCTAACTTTGAGGAAGAGGCTAATGAAGACTGAAAGAAGTTTACAAAGCCCAAGGACAGACTTTAGCAGGTCAGAATTTGAATAGCAACTATTTGTCTCTGCAATTATCATAGAATCAGATAGTTCGAGCACAACACAAGTCCTGAAAGCCATGCTGTTCGATGAATTGGTCATTCTGAATTCTCCCTCCATGTACCCGAACAGGCGCCACAACGTGGCGACTAGGGGATTTTCACAGTAACTTCATTGCAATGTTAATGTAAGCCTACTTGTGACACTAAAGATTATTATTGTTGTTATTATTAAAGCAGGAATTCTCAAAGTGAACCTTCTAGTGCACTCATATAAGTAGGTATTGGACAGTATGGGGGCGATTCTCCGAGCCCTTTGGACAGGACCAAAAGATATGAACATGGTTTGCGGGCCCCTCCCCCCCCGCAACGTTCACACACATCTTCTACTCCCTCAAAGAGCCGGCTCATCCTCACCCTTGTGAGGTGTGCTCTATATACCACCTTCAGCTGTATCAGCCCCAACCTTGCGCATGAGGTGGAGGCATTCACTCTCCGGGGCACCTCACACCAGAATCCCTCCTCCATAGGGCCCAAACCGGAAGTGAAGCCCCGACCTCGATTTGGAGCCGACCCGGGCTTCGGAGCTCCAAACCTGGCCTAACAACCGACGCAAGCCCCCGGATCGCCTGGCCTTGTCCCCGGAGCTCCCGACCCGACCCCCGACGGCAAGACACGGCTCAACGCGACCCCGAGAGACCCGCCCAGCGACCCGACCCGGAGAGGCCCGCCCAGCAACCCGACCTACCTGGTGATGGAAGAAAGAAAAATCCACATGGAGGCCCCACCGTGCTGACTTCAAGATCCGACCCCAGGAGCGCCCAGGAAGGGAACAGACCATGGGACCTAGCCCAATCTGCCCCAGGAAGCCCCTGCCCACGACCCAGGACCCCAAAAACAACGGAGATTGCGTGCGAGGACCCGAACACGCTGCAAGGTATTCCCGCGCCCGCAGAACGCCGGGACCCATCCGGATCGCAGACTCACCCCCCCAGCAACCCCTCTACCTCAACCAGCGCCCGGGGCCCTGCCAGACGCGACCTCGGAAATGTAAACAGCGCCCTGGACCTCGCTAGCGCCCTGGACCCCGCCAGCGCCCTGGACCCTGCCAGACGCAACCACCTACCTTCCACAAGGGCTGACGTCTCCCATCGGATCCCAGGATCATCCAGCAGCAGCCGCCGACCAAGAAAGCGAGGGAAACGCAGCGGTCTGCAGGTTAGACTGAAGGAACGCGGTTTCAAGACCCCTCTCCCCAGCATACTCCTAGCAAACGTCCAAGCGATTGAAAACAAGCTGGATGAACTTAACGCCAGACTTGCCTCTCAGAGGGAAGTAAGAGACTGCTGTGTGCTCTGTTTCACAGAGACATGGCTCACCCCCGCCTCACCGGACTGTGCCATACAACCTGAAGGCTTCTCTATTCACCGGGCGGACCGCACGGCATCTTCAGGCAAAGCGAAGGGTGGAGGGGTTTGCCTCCTCATCAACTCCTCCTGGTGCTTGGATGTGGTGACCCTGGCAACCTACTGCTCCCCAGACCTGGAATACCTGACCGTAAAGTGCCGCCCATACTATCTTCCACGTGAGTTCACTTCAGCCATTATCACAGCGGTCTACATCCCACCCCAGGCAGAAGTGAGGAAGGCGCTGGATGAACTGTACACAGTCATAAACAACCATGAAACAGAACACCCGGAGGCCCTGTTCATTGTGGCCGGAGACTTCAACAAAGCCAACTTCAAGAGTGTACTGCCAAAATTCCACCAGCACATCTCCTGTACCACCCGGGGCGACAACACTCTTGACCACTGCTACTCAAAAATCAAGGGCGCCTACCGTTCCATCCCCCGACCGCACTTTGGGAAATCAGACCATAAGACTGTGCTCCTTCTCCCGGCTTACAAGCAGAAACTCAAGCGGGAGAATCCAGCTAAGAAGGTTGTGCAATGCTGGTCTGAGGAGACAGAAGAGCTCCTACGTGACTGCTTGGAGACAGTGGACTGGTCCATATTTAAGAACTCAGCGACTAACTTAAATGAGTATGTCACCACCGTCACAGACTTCATCAGCAAATGTGTGGACGACTGCGTGCCAAAGAAAGCAGTACGTACGTTCCCCAACCGGAAACCATGGCTCAACCGCGAGATTGACTCCCTACTGAAGGACAGATCTGAGGCGTTCAAGGCAGACGACCCTGTCCTATACAAGAAATCCAGGTACGACCTCCGCAAAGCCATCCGAGATGCCAAGAGAGAATATCAAACTAAGCTAGAGTCACAGACAGACTCTCGGCGGTTGTGGCAAGGACTAAGCAACATAACGGGCTACAAAGCGAAGCCGAGCAGTATCTCTGGCAGCAGTGCACCCCTCCCCGATGAACTTAACGCATTCTATGCTCGGTTTGAGCAGGTAACCAACAACCCGCTATCGAGTGCCCCAGCAACCCATAATTCACCCATACCCACCATCACAGTTTCCGAAGTCAGATCGGCCTTCCTGAAAGTGAACCCACGGAAGGCGATGGGCCCGGACGGGATCCCTGGTCGTGCACTCAGAACCTGCGCGGACCAGCTGGCAGAGGTTTTCACAGACATCTTTAACCTATCCCTACTCCACTCCGAGGTCCCCACCTGCTTCAAGAAGACCACCATCATACCGGTACCAAAGAAGAACCAGGCAACGTGCCTCAATGACTACCGCCCGGTGGCCCTGACGTCAGTTGTAATGAAGTGCTTTGAGAGGCTGATCATGAAGCGCATCACCTCCATACTCCCGGAACGCCTTGACCCACTTCAATTCGCATACCGTCGCAACCGGTCCACATCAGACGCCATTTCCCTGGCCCTACACTCATCCCTAGAGCATCTCGAAAACAAGGACCCCTACATCAGACTCTTATTTATTGACTACAGCTCCGCCTTCAACACCATAATCCCAGCCAAGCTCATATCAAAGCTCCAAAACCTAGGACTTGGCTCTCCACTCTGCAACTGGATCCTTGACTTTCTGACCAACAGACCACAGTCAGTAAGAATGAACACCAACACCTCCTCCACAATAGTCCTCAATACCGGTGCCCCGCAAGGCTGCGTACTTAGCCCCCTACTCTACTCCCTGTACACACACGACTGCATGGCAAAACTTGGTTCCAACTCCATCTACAAGTTTGCTGACGATACGACCATAGTGGGCCGGATCTCGAACAACGACGAGTCTGAATACAGGAGGGAGATAGAGAACTTAGTGGAGTGGTGCAACGACAACAATCTCTCCCTTAATGCCAGCAAAACTAAAGAGCTGGTCATCGACTTCAGGAAGCATAGTACTGTACACATGTCAGCATCAACGGAGCCGAGGTAGAGATGGTGAGCAGTTTCAAATTCCTAGGGGTGCACATCACCAAAAATCTATCCTGGTCCACTCATGTCGACGCTATCACCAAGAAAGCACAACAGCGCCTTTACTTCCTCAGGAAACTAAGGAAATTTGGCATGTCCACATTAACCCGTACCAACTTTTACAGATGCACTATAGAGAGCATCCTCTCGGGCTGCATCACAGCCTGGTATGGCAACTGCTCGGCCCAGGACCGCAAGGAACTTCAGAGAGTCGTGAATACCGCCCAGTCCATCACACGAACCTGCCTCCCATCCATTGATTCCATCTACACCTCCCGCTGCCGGGGGAAAGCAGGCAGCATAATCAAGGATCCCTCCCACCCGGCTTACTCACTTTTCCAACTTCTTCCATCGGGCAGGAGATTCAGAAGTCTGAGAACACGCACGAACAGACTCAAAAACAGCTTCTTCCCCACCCTTTTATGGACTGTCCTCATTAACACTACACCCTGTCTGCTTCATCCGATGCCAATGCTTATGTAGTTACATTGTATATCTTGTGTTGCCCTATTATGTATTCTCATGTATTTTCTTGAATTCTGTTCAATTCCCTTTTCTTCCCATGTACTGAATGATCTGTTGAGCTGCTTGCAGAAAAATACTTTTCACTGTACCTCGGTACATGTGACAATAAACAAATCCAATCCAATCTCCGAAAATTGCCACATTGCAAAGCTAACGGAATTTTGTGTTGTAGAGACCATCTGGGCTATTTGGAAGGAGCGTGGTCTTATTGGGAGTACCAGTTTGGCTTCATCCTTGGGGGTTCGTGTGCCTCACAGTTACTTGGATTTTAGAATATGTGACTGCTGTAGTTAACAGAGGCCAGTGGTGTGATATAATTTACTTGCAACATGTGCGGTTATTGAACAAGCTATATGCATTGGGAATTAAAGACTGACTTTACCAGTGCATAAAATAATTTTGTTGGACTGTGTGGAAGTGGTCACTGTTAATGTGCAATTATCAAATCCAACGCATGATTCTGGAGTCCCACAAGGAAGTGTTTTAAGCAGCCTCCTTTTATTTGTGGCTTATAGTAATGACATTGATTCAGCCCGATTCAGCATAGTACATTTTAAAAATACAGGGCTGACATTAAAAATGATTTGGAAGTTAAAGATGACCCAGGGCTCATGAACACACTTCTCCAGAGTGAACTTTTTGCTATAGAACATAGAACATAGAACAGGCCCTTCGGCCCTCAATGTTGTGCCGAGCCATGATCACCCTACTCAAACCCACGTATCCACCCTATACCCGTAACCCAACAACCCTCCCCTTAACCTTACTTTTTATTAGGACACTACGGGCAATTTAGCATGGCCAATCCACCTAACCCGCACATCTTTGGACTGTGGGAGGAAACCGGAGCACCCGGAGGAAACCCACGCAAACAGGGGGAGGACGTGCAGACTCCACACAGACAGTGACCCAGCCGGGAATCGAACCTGGGACCCTGGAGCTGTGAAGCATTTATGCTAACCACCATGCTACCCTGCTGCCCCAATGGTGCAGTGGTCCAAGGAGTAGCAACTTACCTTTAATGTGGCAAAATGCTCAGTTTTCTATTCTGGTCACAATAATGCTAATTCACAGTGTCATACCTTTAGCATATTCAACCAATAAAAATAATTTGGGTGCGACTGTTACAAGTAATTTGAAGTTTGCAAATCATATGGCTCAGGCAGTACAGTTGGCAGAAAATGTCTTACGAGTGTTGAATACGTCCTGTTTTAGTTGGCGCAAATAGAGAAAAGGGTATGATTCGGTGGCGATTACTGAGACATGGTTACAAGGAGATCAGGTCTGGGAATTGAATATCCAATGGTACTCAGCATTTCGGAAAGATAGACATAAAGGAAAATGAGGTGGTGTAGCTTTGTTGGTGAAGAAAGCAATCAGTGTTGTAATGAGAAATGATATAAGCACTGGAGATCAAGATGTGGAATCTGTATGGGTAGAAATAAGGGCCGCAATTCTTCCAAAAGGTTTCTAAGTAGCGAGCGGGAACTGCCGCGAGCTACCACTGGTGCTCAGCCCGGCGAGACCGTCACCACAATACAACGTTAATTGGTCCACTTAAGGAGGCCCCACGGGCTTCACACCACAAATGACTGCTCGCAAGCCGATTCACTGGGACCGTGCTCGCGGGCTCCTGCTTTGCATGGCCAACCTCACTCAGCTCGTAGCCACGGCAGCAAGATGACCGGCCCCACGATTTGGGGATGCAGACCTGGGGTGGATCCTAGAGGCGGTCGAGGCCAGGAAGGATGTCCTGTCCCCCTGAGGGTCCCGGAGTGTCAGCACAGGGCAGCAAGTGCCGCCTGGTAGAGATTGCCTTCTCCTCTTGCTTGAACGCAACAAGGCCACTGAATCGTACCCAAGAAACAGCAAAGGGAAGAATTCCCTGGTAGGAGTAATCTATAGCAGTGGTGTGCAATATAAACCAGGAAATGCTGGGGGTTTGTAGGAAAGGTATGGCAATAATCATGGGTGATATTAATATGCACATAGACTAAATTATTCAAATTGGCAGGGGTAGCCTCGAAGGAGAGTTCATTGAATGTATTAGAGATTGTTTCTGTGTTGTTCCTTGTGTCTTAATAAAGCTTGTAGTCTTAAAGTTGAACTAGATGCTTTATTGTGAGTTTGTTCTCTCTTCAGTGCTTAACATAAAGTTACATCTATGCTGCTAGTCTGTCTTGCTACCAGCTCCCGTTCCTGTGAAGTGTGTCCTGACTTCCTGTTCGTCTGTATTTATATCTCTCCCATGCTCCCTCTAGTGCTTGCTCAGTTGTATTGCATCTACCCAGATATACAATCACCACAGTTTCTTTGAATAAAATGTTGTGGAACCAACCAGGGAGCAGGCTACTCTGGATTTGGTATTGTGCAATGAGGAGGGATTACTTGATGAAATCCTAGCTAAAGATTCTCTATGGAAGAGTGATCATAGCATAATAGAATTTCAAATTCAGTTTGGGGGTGAGAAAGTGGAGTCCCACACTGGTGTTCTGGAATTAAACAACAGTAATTACATGGGAATGAGGTCAGATGTTGCCGAAGTTTAGTGGGCAGCAAGTTTAAAAGGTAGAACAGCTGATGACGAGTGGCAGTTTAAGGAGATACTCAGTTCCTCACAACTAAAATATATTCCAGGGAGGAAGAAAGATGGTAAGAGGGGTAAAAAACATCCGTGGCTGAACAAGGAGGTCAATGACAATATAAAGACAAAAATTAAGGTATACCACGTTGCAAAGGCCAGTGGCAGGCTGGAAGATTGGGAAACTTTCAATCATACTAACAAAAAGAGCTGAGGTAAATTATAAAAGAAAGCTAGTGCAAAATATCAAAAAGGATCGCAATAGCTTCTATAAGTACATTAAAGGGAAGAGAGTCGCTAAAGTGAATGTTGGTCCTTGGAAGATGAAACCAGAGAGTTAATAGTAGGGAGTTCAAAAATTGCAGAGATGATTATTCAATATTTTGCCTCCGTTTACACTAAGACACTGGTACCATCCCTATGGGAACGGGTAATTCTGAGGTAATAATGGGCAGCACGTGACAAAGTAGATAGCACTGCTGCCTCACGGCGGCGAGGACCTGGGTTCAATGCCAGCCCGGGTCACTGTCCGTGTGGAATTTGCACATTCTCACCGTGTCTGCGTGGGTCTCACCCTTACAACCCAAAGATGTACAGGATAGGTGGATTGGCCAAGCTAAATTGCCCCTTAATTGGAAAAAAATAATTGGGCACTCTAAATTTATTTTTTTAAATGTTTTTTAAAAAATCAGAGGTACTAGAAAGGGTGCAACTTAGAACAATCAGCATCAATAGGGAAACAATACTGAACAAACTGTTGGGATTGAAGGCAGACAAATGTTAAATGAAGTGGCAGCGGAGATGGTGGGTTCATTGGTTATAATATTCTAAAATTCCCTGGACGTGGGAAAGGTTCTAGTGGATTGGAAAAATGCTAATGTAACGTCCTTATTCAAAAAGGTAGGGCAGCACGGTGGCGCAGTGATTAGCACTGCTGCCTCACGGCAAGAGGATCCAGGTTCGATCCTGGCCCTGGGTCACTATCTGTGGAGTTTGCATATTCCTCCCATGTCTGCGTGGGTCTCACCCCCACAACCCAAAAAGATGCGCAGGGAGGTGAATTGGCCATGCTAAATTGTCCCTTAATTAGAAAAAATAATTAGATACTTTAAATGTATAAAACAATTATAGAATCTTATTCAAAAATGCAGAATGTAGGAACTTACAGACCAGTTAGTTTAGCATCTGTTGTTGGGAAATTATTAGAATCCATTATTAAGGATGTTATATCAGGATATTTGAAAAGTCAAAATGCAATCCACCAAGAGTCAGCATAATTTTATGAAAGGTAAATCATGTTTGATTAATTTGCTGGAGTTCTTCGAAGATATAACAACTTAAGTGAATAATGGGGATCCTGGAGATGCAGTGGGCGAAATTCTCCCAAAACGGGAGAAATCGTCAAACTGCCGTAAAACCCGGGCGGGTTTTACGGCATCGCGCCCCTTCCCGACGGGGGACCGATTCTGGTCCCCCGTCGGGGCTAGCAGCCCGACGTCGGAGGCCCCGACAAGTCGGGCTTAACGAAAATCGTTAAGCCCGCTTGTCGGACTTAGCGCCGGCTGACGCGTCATATGACGTCAGCCGCGCATGCGCAGGTGGGAAGACTCCACCCGCGCATGCGCGGGTGACGTCATCGCGTTTTTGCGCGAAACCCGCGCATGCGCGGTCCGGGTTGCCCCTCAGCCGCCCCGCGTATTGATACTGCGGGGCGGCGGAAGGACAAATAGTGCGCGGGCATCGGGCCCGCTGCCCGCGATCGGTGGGCACCGATCGCGGGCCCATGGCACCCTTGGCACGGCCGTGGTACTGCCGTGCCAATCGGTGCCATGGTTATTTTTTTCCAGGTGGTCACGACGTTTTTACGAATGGCAGGACCAGGTGTGTTTGCCGTTCGTAAAAAGGTCGTAAAGGGCTGGGACTTCGGCCCTTCTAACAGCTGTGAATCGCTGCCGGCCGTAAAAAAACGGCGGCAGCGATTCGTGTCGGGATTTCGGCGGGGGGGGGGAGAATAGCGGGAGGGCGTCAAAAAAGTCGGGAAGGCCCTCCCGCTATTCTCCCACCCGTCGTGGGGGGGGGAGAATTTTGCCCAGTATATCTGGACTTCTAGAAGACATTTGATCAGGTGCCACACAGAAGATTAATATATCAGGTTAAATCATATGAAAGTAGGGTTAATTTACCAGCTTGGATAGAAGACTGGCTAAGCGACAGAAGACGGAGAGTCGAGGTAAATGGGTCTTTTCCTGAATGGCAAGATGTAACTAGTGGGGTGCCACAGGGATCGGTCCCTGGGGCCCCAACCATTTACAATCTATATGAACGACTTGGATGCAGGGAAGGTTCAACAGGAAGAACATTTTAGATTCAAGTTTGCAGATGACACAAAATTAGATGGGACAGAATGTTGCAGTGAAGAAACAAGGACCTTACAAATGGATATAGATAGGTTAGGTGAATGGACCAAAATGTGGCAGATGGAGGTCGTGATAAGTGTGAGGTCATTCATTTTGGTCAGAAAAATGGAAAGACAACTTATTACCTAAATGGGGAGAGACTAAATGGGAGAGAATTTGGGGTGCTCCGGTGCAGAGAGATCTGGGTGTCCTCGTGCAGGAGGCGCAGAAAATTAGCATGCAGGTAATAAAGAAATCAAATGGAATGTTGGCATTTATAGCGAAAGGAATAAGGTATAAAAGTAAGGAAGTGTTCTGACAACTGTACAAGGCATTGGTGAGCCACACCTGGCGTATTGTGCACTGTTTTGGCAATGGAAGGAGTTCAGAGGAGGTTCACTAGAATGATTCCAGAGAGGAGAGGTTTGTTTTGTGAAGAACGATTTAGACCTATATATGTACTCTCTGGAATTTATAAGAATGAGGGGAGATCAAATTGAGGTACATAAGATTAGAAAGGCATGAATAAAGTAGATGTGGAGCAGATGCTTCATCTTGTGGGGCAATGTAGAATGAGAGGTCATAGTCTCAAAATAAGCGGTAGCAAATTTAAAACAGATGAGGAGAAACTACTTCTCACAAAGGATTGTGAATCTGTGGAATTCGCTACCCGAGAGAGCAGTGGATGCAGGGACAGTGAGTACATTTAAGGAGGAGTTAAAAAAAATATATTGTCATGTGAGAGTATCTTTTAAGAAATGGGTGCTTTTTTAATGGAATATCTGTAGTGGGTGTACCTTTAAGAAATGGGTGTTTATTACTGCAGTGGTGTCAGAGTATGGGTGTAGCTGGGCTGCCTGTCAGCTTTGGGCTTGCAGCTACAGGGTGTGTTTAGTTTCTTTTTAGTTTTGGAGACACTGCAGTCACAGCAAGATGTGTATGAATCTGCAAGCTTATGAATGCCCATTTGGAGGGCAGCACGGTGGCGCAGTGGGTTAGCCCTGCTGCCTCACGGCGCCGAGGTCCCATGCTATTAGAGTTGGCAAAAACATTGCAGTTAACATTACCTGACAAAATGCGAAACGATGAGGTAATTATGGCGGTGGCGAAGCATTTACAATAGCCTGAGATACAGTTTGACTCATTGGAAATGGCAAAAATTCAGTTGCAAATTAAACAAATGGAACATGAGAAAGAATGAAAGCAGCTTGAATACGAAAGAGAGAGAGAGAAGAAAGGAAAACAGAAAGAATAGTCCTAGCAGAACAAAAAGATAAAGAAAAGGAGATACAGTTCGGGGAAAGAGAAAGAGAGAGAGAGGAAAAGAAAGAGAGAGAGAGGAAAAAGAAAGAGAGAGAGGAAAAAGAAAGAGAGATAACTTCGGAATATGGCCATTAACATGACAATTAAAATTTGCGGACGTAAAGGGAAACGTACAGTTGGAAGATAGTGATGAGGATAGTGAGAAAAAGCGTCATAGTTGAAGGCGTGGTGGGTGTCTATTTAAATATGTCCACGTAGTGCCAAGGTTTGATGAGAAGGAGACAGAAGCCTTTTTCATTTCATTTGAGAAGGTAGCTAAACAAATGAAATGGCCATAAGACATGTGGGTATTACTGATTCAAACAAAACTGGGAGGAGGGCTTGTGAAGTGTTTGCATGACTATTGGAGGAGGTATCTGGGACATATGAGGATGTGAAAAAATCCATCTTAGATGTATATGAACCACTGCCTGAAGCCTACAGACAAAGGTTTAGAAATTTAGGGAAAGAATTTGGTCAAACATACATGGAGTTTGAAAGGATCAAACAAAGTAAATTTGATAGGTGGATAAGGACTTTGAAAATACACCAAACATATGAAGCTCTCAGAGCAATTATCCTTTTGGATGAGTTTAAAAATTCAATTCCTGATGCAGTGAGAACTCATGTGGAAGAGCAGAGGGTTAATGCTGCGAGGTTAGCAGCAGAAATGGCAGATGGTTATGAATTAGTTCATAAATCAAAGCTTGATTTCCGACATCAGTTTCAGCCTCTGAGGGATAGAAACTGGGGACATGAGAAATACTCATCAAATAGTTGTAGAGGCAAAAGTGATCTGATAGGAGATAATAAGGAGAGTGTACCTCAGATTAAAAAAGAAATCCAGGAGGGCGGAAAAGAAATGAAAAGTTTCAAATGTTTTCACTATAATAAACTAGGCCATGTAAAGTCACAGTGTTGGTGGTTGAAGAAAAGCACTGGGAAGGCTGATGTGGTAAAACAGGATAAGACAGTGGGGTTTGTTAAGGTGGGAAAGGAAAGCCCAAGTGAAGCGAAGGAGTTGCAACAGATTGTACAGCCGGATCAAGAGTGATTGGTAAGAAGGGGCCAGATGTCTTTAAAGAATTAACTTGTGTGGGTACAGTTTACTCATGTGTATCAAAAGGAGCAGGTAAAGAAGTAGTTGATTCGGAGACTAGGGTGCTGAATTTTAATAAAGGGAACTATAAGGATATGAGGCGCGAGTTGGCCTTGATAGATTGGGGAGAGTTACTTAAAGGGATTGACAGTGGATAGACAATGGCAAACATTCAAGGAACGCATGGAGGAACTACAGAAACTGTTCATTCCTGTCTGCCACAAAAGCAAAGTGGGTAAGAGGGCCAATCCATGGCTTACAAAGGAAATTAGAAATAGTATCCGATCCAAGGAAGAAGCAAACAGATTGGCCAAGAAAAATAATAGGTCTGAGGATTGGTTGCAGTTAAGAAGAGAAAAATACAATATGAAAGGAAGCTTGCAGGGAACATAAAGACTGATACTAAGAGTTTCTACAGATATGTGAAGAGAAAGAGATTGGTAAAGAGAAATGTAAGCCCACTGCAGACAGAAACAGGGGAATGCATAATAAGGGACAAAGAAATGGCTGAGCAATTAAATACATACTTTGGTTCTGTCTTCACAAATGAGGACACAAGTCAGATCCCAGAAATGTTGGAGAATGATAGGTTTTGTGAGAGGGAAGAACTGAGGGAGATCAACATTAGTATAGAAATGTTGCTGGGAAAACTGATAGGATTGAAGGCGGATAAATCCCTCGGGCCTGAGAATCTGCATCCCAGAGTGCTTACGGAGGTGGCTCTGGAAATAGTGGATGCATTGGTGGTCATCGTCCGGGATTCTATAGACTCTGGAACTGTCCCTGCAGATTGGAGGGTAGCTCACATTGCTCCGATATTCAAAAAGGGTGGTCGAGAGAAAGCAGGGAATTATAGACCAGTAAGCCTAACATCGGTATTTGGGAAAATGCTTGAATCCATTATCAAGGACTTTATAGCGGAACATTTGGAAAGCAGTGGCAGGGTCAGTCAGAGTCAGCATGGATTTATGAAGGGAAAATTATTCTTGACAAATCTGTTGGGAATTCTTTGAAGAGGTAACCAGTACAGTCGACAAGGGGGAGCCAGCCGATGTGGTATATTTGGACTTCAGGAGGCATTTGACAAAGTCCCGCATAAGAGATTATTGTGCAAAATTAAAGCGCGTGGGTTTGGGGGAAATGTATTGAGGTGGATAGAAAACTGGTTGGCAGAGAGGAAACAAAGAGTAGGGATTAATAGGTCCTTTTCAAATTGGCAGGCAGTAAGCAGTGGGGTGCCACAGGGATCGGTGCTGGGGCCCCAGCTATTCACAATATATAGTAATGATTTGGATGAGGGAACAAAATGTAACATCTCAAAGTTTGCAGATGATACCAAATTAGGTGGGAGGGTGAATTGTGACGAGGATGCAGGGATCCTACAGCAAGATCTGGAAAGGTTGGGCGAGTGGGCAAATCAATGGCAGATGCAGTATAATTTGGATAAGTGTGAGATTATTCATTTTGGAAGCAAAAACAGGAAGGCAGATTATTACCTGAATGGTTGTACATTGGGAGAGGGGAGTCTGCAGCGGACCTGGATGTCCTTGTGCACCATTCGCTGAAGGTAAGCATGTAGGTGCAGCAGGCGGTAAAGAAGGCTAATGGTATGTTGGCCTTCATTGCAAGAGGTTTCAAGTTTAGAAGCAGGGATGTGTTGCTGCAACTGTACAGTGCCTTGGTGAGGCCACACTTGGAATATTGTGTGCAGTTTTGGTCTCCTTCTCTGAGGAAGGATGTTCTTGCTCTCGAGGGAGTGCAGCGAAGGTTTACCAGACTGATTCCAGAGATGCGGGACTGTCATGTGAGGAGAGAATGACTAGGTTGGGATTATTCTCGCTGGAGTTCAGAAGAATGAGGGAGGATCTCATAGAGACTTATAAAATTCTAATAGGACTAGACAGGTTAGATGGAGGGAAGATGTTACCAAGGTTAGGTGTCTCCAGAACCAGGGGTCACAGCCTGAGGATTCAGGGTAAACCATTTCTGACAGAGATAAGGAGACACTTCTTCACACAAAGAGAGGTGAGCCTGTGGAATTCATTACCACAGGGAGTAGTTGATGCTAAAACTTTGAATATATTCAAGAGGCGGCTGGATATAGCACTTGGGGAGAATGGGATTAAAGGCTATGGAGAGAAAGCAGGATTAGGCTATTGAGTTGGATGATCGTGACCATCCAACTCAAGGACGCGATGAATGGCGGAGCAGGCTCGAAGGGCCATAAGGCCGCCTCCTGCTCCTATCTTCTATCTATGTAAGTCACAATTTTAAGAGATATGGGAGCTTGTCAATTTTTAATGGTAAGAGATGAGTTATGTTGCTTGGGAAGAATATTGCCAGAAAGGGTGGTAATATGTAGAATTCATGGTGAGAAGAGTAGTGTTCCATTATATAATGTAAGGTTGGAAAGTCCAGTGAAGAATGATGAAATTGTAGCAGGAGTAATAGAGAAACTATCTAGCCCAGGAACACAGTTTATCTTGGATAATGATATAGCTGGATGGCAGGTGGAATTGATGCGACTGTGGTTGATAAGCCAATGGAAAATCAGACAACTGAAGTGTTGAAGGACGAATATCCTAGGATTTTTCCGGATTGTGTAGTAACAAGGTCGTAAAGTCACAGGTTATGATAAAGAGGAGAAATCAAAGAGTGAAGATAAAGTTGAAGTGCAATTACCAGAAATGATTTTTGACCTGATGGTTGAAAAAGAACAAGAACAGGTGGAGAATGAGGCGGATATTTTTAGTTAAGGAAAATTGGCAGAGTTACAACAGAAAGATATAGAAATAAAATGGATGTATCAGAAAGCATACACAGAAGAGGAATCTTGAGTGTATACCGGTGTGTTATTACCGTAAAAATAATGTCTTGATGAGAAAATGGAGACCTTTACAAAAGCAGGCGGATGAAAAGTGGGCAGAGGTTCATCAAGTAGTACTGCCGGTAGGGTATAGAAAGGAGGTGTTGCGAGTAGCACATGAGGTACCAGTGGGAGGTCATTTGGGAGTGAGGAAAACTCAAGCTAAAATACAAAAATATTTTTATTGGACTGGACTACATAAAGGTGTAATTAAATTTTGTCGATCATGTCACACATGTCAAATGATAGGGAAACCTCAAGCAGTGATAAAACCAGCGCCCTTAATACTCATTCCAGCATTTTTAATCATTGAATTTACTGTGCAGAAGGAGGCCATTCGGCCCATCGAGTCTCCACCGGCTCTTTGAAAGAGCACCCTACCCAAGCACACCTCCACCCTAACCCCATAACCCAGTAACCCCACACAACACTAAGGGCAATTTTTGGACACTGTGGGCAATTTAGCATGGCCAATCCACTTAACCTGCACGTCTTTGGACTATAGGACAAAACCGGAGCACCCGGAAGAAACCCACGCACACACGGGGAGAAAGTGCAGACTCCGCACAGACAGTGAACCAAGCTGGGAATTGAACCTGGGACCCTGGAGCTGTGAAGCAATTGTGCTAACTGCTATGCTACCTTGCTGCCCTTTGAAGAACCTTTTACAAGGGTCTTAATTGATTGTGTAGGACCGCTTCCTAAAACGAAGATTGGGAATCAAAATCTTTTGACTATAATGGATTTGTCTACTAGGTTTCCAGAGGCCCTTCCAGTACGCAATATTACAGCTAAAAAGATTGTGGAGGAGTCACTTAAATTCTTTACTAGATATGGACTAGCCCCAGAAATACAATTGGATCAAGGATCAAATTTTACCTCAAGGTTATTCAAAGAAGTTATGGATAGCTGAGGAATAAAACAATTTATATCAACTGCGTACCATCCAGAATCGCAGGGAGCATTAGAAAGGTGGCATCAGACATTAAAGACAATGTTGAGGGCTTATTGTCAAGATTATCTAAAGGAATTCCATTCATACTGTTTGCAGTTAGGGATGCACCTAATGAGTCAACCAAATTCAGTCCTTTTGAACTAATTTTTGGTCATGAGGAAAGAGGATCAGTTAAATTGATTAAGGGAAAATTGGTGAATGAGAAATCTGAATTTAGATTATTGGATTACATGTCAAATTTTAGGGAATGATTTAATGGAGCAGGTGAATTGGCTCGACAGCATTTAATAGTTGCACAACATGTAATGAAATGAGTGGTGGACAAGAAATCCAAAGTTCGTAGTTTTGCCAGTGGAAATAAAGTTTTAGTATTGTTACCAGTGGTAGGTGAACCTTTAAAAGCAAGGTTTTGTGGACCGTATCAAATTGAAAGGAAATTAAGTCAGGTGAATTATGTGGTAAAAGCGCCAGATAGAAGGAAAACCCACCGCGTCTGTCATGTGAATATGCTTTTTTTTTTAATTTTTAAATTTAGAGTACCCAATTATTTTTTCCAATTAAGGGGCAATTTAGTGTGGCCAATCCACCTATCCTGCACATCTTTTGGGTTGTGGGGGCGAAACACACACAGACATGGGAAGAATGTGCAAACTCCACACGGATAGTGACCCAGGGCCGGGATTTGAACCCGGGTCCTCAGCGGCGTAGGCAACAATGCTAACCACTGTGCCACCGTACTGCCCTCATGTGAATATGCTTAAAAGGTACTTTGAAAGGGAAGGGAAGGAGAGAAAAAGGAGGAGGTTTTAATGATTCTAACTCTAAAGTGACAAACCAAATCCAGCTGACTGTGAATTTGACATACCTCAAATTAAATTGGAAAACGAGGAGGTTCTTAAAAATTGGGATAAATTGTTGAGTTGCCTTCCAGAGGAAACACGAACTGACCTGAAAGAGCTATTGATATCTCATGGGCACGTTTGTGGAGATAAGTTCGGAAGCACTAAAATGGCTATACGTGATGTAGATGTGGGGAATGCTGTTCCAATCAAACAACATCCATAGAGACTTAACCCTTTAAAATTGGCACAGGTAAGTATGCTTAAAAATGGCATAATTGAAGTGGGTTGCAGCCAATGGAGCTCACCCATAGTCATGGTACCAAAACTGGACGGTACCCAATGGTTATCCTATCCCACGTTTGGAGCATTGCATTGAGAAAGTGGGACAATCAGCTTTTATTTCCAAACTGGATTTACTTAAAGGTTACTGGCAGGTACCATTATTCGAAAGGGCGAAAGAGATTTCAGCTTTTGTAACTCCAGATGGTATATACCAATTCAAAGTTATGCCATTTGGAATGAAAAACACCCCAGCCACATTTCAACAGTTAACTAAGAAAGTTGTTTACAGGATTATCCAATTATGCGGTATACATCGACGATCTGGTAATTTTCAGCCAGACCTGGAAAGAACTGATTTAAAGCAACTGATGGACTTGCTGAAGAAACGTCGAAAATTTCAGTGGACAGCGGAGTTTCAACAGGCATTTGACTGCCTGAAAGCTGTGATAACCAATGCTCCTGTGTTGAAGAATTACAAGGGACTCTGTAGAACATAGAACATAGAACAGTACAGCACAGAACAGGCCCTTCGGCCCTCGATGTTGTGCCGAGCAATGATCACCCTACTTAAACCCACGTAACCCGTATACCCGGTAACCCAACAATCCCCCCATTAACCTTACACTACGGGCAATTTATCATAGCCAATCCACCTAACCCGCACATCTTTGGACCGTGGGAGGAAACCGGAGCACCCGGAGGAAACCCACGCACAAACGGGGAGGACGTGCAGACTCCACACAGACAGTGACCCAGCCGGGAATCGAACCTGGGACCACTGGAGCTGTGAAGCATTGATGCTAACCACCATGCTACCGTGAGGCCCCGATTGATCAGATTGAACTAAAGTATCTGACTTTAAAGAGAAATGCAGAGGCGTAGAGAAATGGATGGATCGTGCAGAGCCCTTCTTGTCCAAAGAGACTGTCAATCGAGAAGGTTTCCAGTTGGAGGAAGCAGAACAAAAATATTCTATGTTATTATTAAATGTTTGCTTGTTTTATTTTGTTAAAAAAAAACATTCATCATCCATATTTCTTAAAGGAAAGTGGAAAGGTGAAAAATGAAACCACCTTGAAGTTGATGGTTTATTTTTTTTTCTTGGGGGTGGTGTCATGTGAGAGTACCTTTAAGAAATGGGTGTTTTGTATAGAATAGCTGTAGTGGGTGTACCTTTAAGAAATGGGAGTTTACTACGGCAGTGATGTCAGAGTGTGGATGGAGCTGGGCTGGCTGGCAGCTTTTACTTTCGCTTTGGGCTTGCAGCAGCAGGGTGTTTGTAGTTTTGTTTTAGTTTTGGAGACGCTGCAGTCATAGCAAGGTGTGTATGAATCTCTGCAAGCTTATGAATGTCCATTTTGGTGATTTCAACATGGTAACTGTTCTCAGTAGTGACGTTAAACCTGATGTCTTTCTGTACAACGGATTATTTTTGTCTTATGGATGTTAAAAGGAAAGTTGAAGGATTACTTACTTGTATTCTTTGGGGGATTTATTGGTGTTGATGTTTACTGTGGGTTTGTAAAGTGTTAACTGGTTTCATAAATAAACATTATTTTAACTTAAACAGATGTTGGCTCTCTGCACCACACCTGTACCCATCCTTGGGTTAGATGGGGTTGCAGGGTTACGGGGATAGGGTGCAGACCCTATGGGCTGAATGGCCTCCTTCTGCACTGTAAATTCTGGCCTCCTTCTGCACTGTAAATTTTATGATTCTATGCTGCCAACTCCTGCAACCCTGACCCCTTATAATAACCCGCCTCCATCCACACCAACAAAACCTATGCTTCCTTAGTCCAGCCCCGCACCTTCCCCGCATTCGCTGGCAAGTAATAGTGCAACAAGTTCAGTAGGGTCAAGCCCCCCCCCCCCCCCCCGACTTCCACCCCTTTTGGAGCACCACCTTCCTTATCCTAGCTACTTTCCCTGCCCACACAAACAATGAGACCCAGCCTGTCCACCCCGTGAAAGAATTACTTTGGCAAAAGACCGGCAGACACTGGAACAGAATCGGGAACCGTGACAAAATATTATTTTTTACTGCCTGCACCCAACCTGCCAGTGACAAAGGGAAACTGCCTCATCTCTCCAGGTCCTCCTTCATCATTCCCACCAGGCTGGTGAAATTTAGCTTACGAAGTCGTGTCCAGTCCCGTGCCCCCCTGCAGCCCCAAATACCTAAAATGAGTTGTGGCTTCCCGAAATGGCAACCCTCCCACTCCCTCCCCTGCACCTAGAGAAGGCACCACAAAATACCCACTCTTCCCTAAATTTAATTTATACTCGAAAATCGCCCCAAATTTCCTTCGCAACCCCATTATGTCCCTCACCGGTGAGCCTGGGTCTGAAATGTAATGTCTTGGGCCACGCCTTTGAGATTGGCCAATTAGAATACGAGTTCCCTGATTAGTGGCCCAATCAGGGAGCCCGTTTCTCTGTATACAACAGGGAGTGTCACATCATCTGCACTCCCAGTGTAGACAGCATGCTGAACGCACCTGGTTGTACGTCTGTTGGTTTTGTAAATAAAAGGAATTCTGGTGAAAGGACTCCTGCCTCCGTGGACTTATTACAAACTCCTTATAAAATTCCACTGTGAATCCATCCAGCCCCAGTGCCTTTCCCGACTGCATCTTCCCTATCGCTGCCTGCGCTTCCTCCAACATGGCCCTCTCCCACCCCTGGACGTTCTAGTCGCTCCAGAAACCCCCTCATCTCCGACTCATCCGCCGCCGGCTCCTACTTCTACAAGCCCCTATAAAAGTCCTCTAACACCTTGTTCACCTGCTCTGCGCCACCACCAACCCACCCATTTCTATCCCTAATCTGTATGATCTCCCTCGCTGCTGCCTGCTGCCCGCCAGCAATCGACTGGCCTTCTCACCATACTGATACACAACCCTACGTGCTCTCCTCAACTGCCAAATCAGCCTTCCCATAGACAGGTCAAACTTCAATTTAAGGAGGAGTTAGATGGATTTTTAATTAATGGGTTTAAGGGTTACTCAGAACAGGCAGGATGGTTGGAGATGAGGCCATGATGAGATCAAATATGATCGTATTGAACTGTGGAGGTGGCTCGAGAGGTTAAATTGCCTGCTCCTGGTCCTAGTTCTTCTGTTCTAAGAAATAACTATTCTGTTGTTTTGCAGCTCTTGGTCTGTAGCCCTGTAGGTAGCAGCATCTCACGCACAATCTAGAGTTCTTGATTAATATGGGGATTTCTTCATTAATGAGGGGATCAGGGGTTATGGGGAGGAGGCAGGAGATTGGGGATGAGGAACATATTAGCCATGATTGAATGGCGAAGCAGACTCGGACCAAATTACCTAATTCTGCTCCTCTATCTTATGGGATGTTAGTGTTTATCTTAAACTCCTGTAAGCAGCTGGTACACCCACAACTGGAGTATGCATCCACAGTGTGGAATTGGCGCTTTCAGAGAGATAGGCAGCTTATAGAGAGATGCAAAGATCTATTACCAGGAAAATGGAAGGCAAGAGGGGAATACCTTATGAGGAACGTTTAAGAATTCTTGGATTACAATCTTTAGAGAAGAGAAAATTGAATTTTGATTTAGTTGAAGTTTATAAATTGATATGTGGCCTTATCACCTCTAAGCCTGAAAAGTTCTTTCCTCACAATTGCAGCATTTTGTGAGGTCATCAGTATGAACTACAGAAAGTTGGTTCACATCTTGATATTTGTAATTTTTTTAACGTAGAATTGTTGATCCTTGGATTGCTATGTCTGATTTTATTGTGATGCTGAAAATGTGCTGACTTTTAGAAGGTTTGTTAGAAACATGGTGTGATCTCTCTGTATGTATTGTCTGATATTGTTGTTGATGTTTCTTGTTTTTAATTCTGTGCCTATGTGCTTCACACTTTATGGCAATAAGATAAATAAATAAAAGATCTGAATTCCAGAATGGCTGCCCTTGAGATCAAGGCAGAATTTGACCATGAGTGGCATCAAGAAACCTAGCAAAATTGGAGTCCATGGAATTTGAGGAAACCTCTTCACTGGCTGGGTTATACCTAACACCGAGAAAGATAGCCATGATTGAAGGCTGATCAATCACCTCAACCCCAAGGCATCACTGCAGAATTTCCTCGGGGATGTGTCCTAGGTCCAACCTACATCTTTGATGACTGTCCTTGCTGATGACTGTACAGTGTTCATTTCCTTTCGCAACTTTTGGAGCATGAACAGTCTGTGCACATTTTTCAGCAAGAGCTGAACATTGTTTTAGGATTGGACTCCTGTGTGGCATAAATGTTACTTGCCACCTAATTGCCAAGAAGTGGTCATCTTCAATTAGAGAATTTATCCACTTCCCATGGCATTCAATGGCATTACCATTGCTGAATCCTCTGCTATTAACACCCCAGGGGTTACCATCGTACAGAAACTCAACCGGAACCAGACCAACTGCATAAATACTGAGGCTAGAAGAACAGTAAAAAACACCTTCTTCATAATTCATCTTTCATTCTATCCTCACCTATCGCCTCTTAAGTTCCATTGGTTTCTCTCTTAGATATCCATTTCGAATTCCTTATCCTCTTTAGGTTGTCCTTGTTATAGAGTGTGCCAAGCCAGGATTCTAATCTGAAAGAGCTGCAGGCATATTAGGGTATTTACTTAAAACTAGTTTATATACATTATTTACAGTACGTACATAGTGGTTTATGGGGAAGGCTCATCTCCTTTCAGGGCTTGCGCATCTGCTGCCTTGAGTACCTACCATGTGACTGCCTGATATCTGTGCTACAGCATCATGGTCCTTCTAGATTAGCATATCCATTCTGTCCCTTTATGAGAATCGCTTATTGTCACGAGTAGGCTTCAATTAAGTTACTGTGAAAAGCCCCCAGTTGCCACAATCCGGCGCCTGTATGGGGAGATTGGTACGGGAATTGAACCGTGCTGCTGGCCTGCCTTGGTCTGCTTTAAAAGCCAGCGATTTAGCCCAGTGTGCTAAACCAGCCCCTCAGCCCTGAGGCCTAATTTCTCCTTAACCTTGCACATGCTGGAGTTTTAGAACCCTGTTTGTACTTCCATTCTTCCAATCTGCTGCAGTATGCGATCCTCCTCATTCCCACTTCTTGCTCTACCTTCTATAGCACAGACTTCTGACATTCTTCCTCTATACTTGAGTCACAAAACCACCATGCTGGTATATTGCCGTCACCATATTCCTAACTTTTTTCTTTTGAAACACCATTGAAATGCTTGATATATTGTCACTTAATTTTACTGTACTCCTTAGTAATAAAAGTCGAGTAGGCGTAAAAATGTCTTGTAATGTAACAGTAAAGTGAAAATGCCCATGCAGCTCTGTGCTTTTCTAAATGTACGTTTTATTCCCAGCCTGAATGTATAATTAAACTTAATGGTTTTTATTTTTCTCTCCGTACCCGCTTAAGTGACCAGCCTGATGACTCTTCTCAGCAGGGTTATTCCCCTGCTTTGACCATGGATGATCTCCTTCACCCTGACCCAATAGTTCCTGCGATGAGCAATCGTCATTTGGCAACTGCTGAAAGAATACCACCCCAAAAAAATGTTTTCAGCAACATAAGCCCAAGCAGCAGCTTTGGAGGCAGGGTAAGTTTTTAGCTTCTGATTGATGGGTTTATTTCTTGGATAATCTTTAATTGGCAACTAACTTTCAATGTGTTATCTATTTGTGCAACTATCATGAACTCTGGAGTCTTTCCCCTGTGAGTGCCGCCAAACTGCTTTTTGAAGTTAAATGTATAACTGTCTGCAACAGGAGTTGCCAGGAAATTCCTCCTTTTAGATTACTTTATGCAGTTTCCTGATGCCTTTGGAGACTTGGATTGGTTTAGTACTGAGTCATACAGTCAAGAAGTTAGGGATCCCCTTTTGAATATACATTGAATTAGCTGGTTTTGGTCAAGATGTGTTATAATTTGGTAGTTTTCAAATATTCTCTGCAAAACTGGCACATATCTATCCAACTTCTAATAACAAATATAAGATATTTGATGGGATGCTGTTGAGACATTAAGGGCGGGATTGTCCGTTTTGCCAGCACCCGGGGGTTTCCCGACGGAGTGGGGCTGCCCCACAATGGGAAACTCCATTGACTGGCCGGCATAACGGAGAATCTCGCTGGTGGATTGGGGCAGAAATGTGACACAGCGCAGTGGAGAATCCAGCCCCAAGTGTTTGTTTAGGACACAGCAGTAAGAATAGCGATCTAGTCGAGCAACAAATATAGAAATGTGTTCACAGCTGACTATTCTGCCAATGCTTGCAGTTTGGATGTAAGCATGGCAAGTTGGGTGAAATATTGGAGAACTCTTACTCCATCAAAAGTGATTGTCTTCGGGATGGTGGGGGGAGAAAATTGTAAATAATGTCACATTTCACACACCGCCATTTGGTTTTCAGGCAACTCAATTACCAGCTATGTCTGCTGTTGAGCAGGAAAATGAAGAACTCTGGAAAAAGCTCAGTACGCTTCGAGAGGATAATGCCCGTTTAGTCTCCCAGAATCACAGTTTGGTGCGTGAGATTGAAAGTGTACAAGTGGAGCTGACTCGATCAAACGTTCAAGTGAGTATTCCAAATGTTTATATGCATAACAATTGTGTGCATATTCAGACAGTCTCAAAAACCTTTATTTATACAATAACCCAGGGCAGCACGGTGGCACAGTGGTTAGCATTGCTGCCTACGGCGCTGAGGACCTGGGTTTGAATCCCGGCCCTGGGTCACTGTCTGTGAGGAGTTTGCACATTCTCCCCGTGTCTGCGTGGGTTTCGTCCCCACAACCCAAAGATGTGCAGGTTAGGTGGATTGGCCATGTTAAATTGCCCCTTAATTGGAAAAAATAATTGGGTACTCTAAATTTTTTTTAAAAATTTATACAATAACCCTGAAGATTGCACGATAGATGCTGCAGTTTATGGCATAGTGGGGGTGGGAGCCAAATGAACCATAAAATTATAGGGAATATTGAATTATGCTTGAAATATTTCTGTGGTTATGTACATCATTTGCCCTGGTACACTAAGCTCCCTAATGTGAAACTCCAAAATCTGGAAACAAGAGTTGTCTGGAATGGCCACATAGTTGATTGTAGTAAATGTATGATAAATTCTATTCAAAATCTCCAGAGCTCTTCTCGGCATGATTTTAATGTCCTTTGTCAAGGAAAAGTACCACTAATGGATCCAAAACAGAGGTAGAAGATGATAGTCAAAAAAGTATGTTTTGAGGAGATTTTTAGGATTGCCAGAGATGTTTCTCACACAGTAATTAGCCTGTCCCCATCCACTCACCAGAAATTGCATGGTGGCACAGTGGTTAGCACTGCTGCCTCTAAGCACCAGCATAAAATTCTGGCCTTGGGTGATTGCCTTTGTGGTGTGGGCACGTTCTCCCTATCTCTGTGTGAGTTTCCTCTGGGTGCTCCGGAGTTTGCTCACAAAGTCCAAAGATGTGCAGGTTAGGTGCATTGGCCACGCTAAATTGCCCTCCGTGTCCAAAAAGGTTAGGTGGGGTTACTGGCTTACAGGGATAGGGTGGAGGTTTGGGGTGCACTTTCCAAGGGTCGGTGCAGACTCGATGGGCCGAATGGCCTCCTTCTGCACTGTAAAGTCTATGTCCTGATCCTCGACCTTCCCATTCATGCTCTCCTGGGTCGACATCAACCTTTCTTTTTCAGCTTCCAGAGCAAATGGTCCATCATCGCTTTTACAAACTCTCGGATCGTCTTCCCCTGAGCCTCCAGTTTCTTCCCCATTCCATCGATTGCCGACTGCATAGTTCTATGGAATTGTATGGAAAAACCTGAACTGGATCGGTCAGATACAAGCTTGCAGTCAGATACAAGATGAGACACTTGCCTTTATCAATCGAGCACTGGTTACAAAGGCAGGGAGGTCATGTTGGAGTTATATAAAACTTTGGTGAGGCCACAGCTGGAGTACTGTGTGCAATTCTGGTTGCCACATTATAAGAAGGATGTGGCCTGGAGGGGATACAGAGGAGATTCATAGGATGTGCCTGGGATGCAACATTTAAGTTATGAAAAAAGATTGGATAGGCTTGGGTTGTTTTCGCTGGAGCAGAGAAGACTGAGGGGTACAAGATTATAAGAGGCATGGACAAGGTGGATTGGGAGCAGCTGTTCCACTTAGATACGAGGGGACACAAGTTCAAGGTTGAGGCCAGGAGCTTTACAGGAATTTGAGGAAAATCTTTTTTACCCAGAGGGTGGTAATGGTCTGGAATGCACTGCCTGGGAGGGTGGTAGAGGCGGGTTGCCTCACATTCTTTAAACAGTACCTGCAACAGCACTTGGCATGTCATAACATTCAAGGCTATGGGCCAAGTGCTGACACATGGGATAAGGTAGGTGGATCAGATGTTTTTCATTTGTCGGTGCAGATTCGATGGGCTGAAGGGCCTCTTCTGCTCTGTATTAGTCTGTGATTCTGTGAAGCTGTAAGAGCAGATCATAGGATAAGAATTCTGGTTAAAGTAACTTGCCTTTCCCCAAAGCCTATCCACTGTCTACAAGGTACAAGTCCACTTGACTGGATTATTTTGGTTCCAACAACACTAAAGAAACTCTACACCACCTAGGACTAGGCAACCCATTTTATTGGCGCCCATCCACCAGTATTCACTCCCCCTACTACCGATGCACAGTGACCGCACTGTGTACCATCTACAAGATGCACCTACAGTAACTTACCAAGGCTCCTTCGACTAGTACCAAACATGTGACATCTACTACTGAGAAGGACAAGGAACACTATCACTTGCAAGGTTTTTAAAAAAAATTTAGAGTACCCAATTCATTTTTTCCAATTAAGGGGCCGATCCATCTACCCTGCACATCTTTCGGTTGTGGGGGCGAAACCCACGCAAACACGGGGAGAATGTGCAAACTCCACATGGACAGTGACCCAGAGCCAGGATCGAACCTGGGACCTCGGTGCCGTGAGACAGCTGTGCTAACCACTGCACCACCATGCTGCCCATCACTTGCAAGTTATCCTCTAAGCCACACACCGTCTTGACTTGGAACAATATCAGTGTTTCTTGACTGTTATGGGATCAAATTGTTGGAACTTTCATCTGAACAACATGTGGGTGTACCGACACTAGGTGATTTACAAATGTGGCCACTACCACCTTCTCAAGGGTAATTGGGGATGAGCAATGTATGCAGGTCTTTCCAACAACTCCCAGGTCCCATGAAAGAATTTGAAAAAGCATATACATGTCCAGTGTGGGCATGATCCCCTGGCCATGCTGTGTGCAAATGCAGCTTGCCGTGGAGCAGCGTGGCCAATAAAAGCCGGGAGAACCTGCCAAGATCTAGCCGGCTCGCAATGCCTTGCTAGATCTAACGCGATCTGGCGAGACATTGTGATGTAAATCCTGCCTATTGAGGACGGATCATAGTTTACAAAATCTGCATATGAGAGCGAGACAGCTAGTCTCACTTTAATTTGCAGATTCCTGAGGTACCCAAGGCGTTGGGACCTATCCCCTTTGCCTTGGGCGAGCGCCATTCAGCACTGGTTCCCGTAAAAGGGGGCCAGACGTAACAGCACTCGTGGGGTCTCCCAGGGGATCGAACGCACCCAGGTATCAATCATTCGGCATATAAAATGAAATAATTTAGAAAGATTCAGAAATAGATTTGGGTAATTATTTACCATCGTTGTACATATTTTTGTACTATTGGACTACCTAGGCTTGAAGGAGATGCAGCTACAATTTCTGATCCGTATCTGTTTAATTCTCCAGAATTTGATTTGGAGTAAGATGAACCCTGTCGGTATTTACTTCCAAGCTCTTGTTAGGATGAAATAAGCAGATGAGTTAACAGAAGCACGTGCCCTTTGGTTCAAGTCTGATTTACTGACTAGAGATTAGGGACTTCCACACTTGAAGTACTTTCATAATTGAATAAAAGATTATTCTTTTTTTAGGATATGTACAGGTGTGTTCATAATTGATACAGATTATTTATTAATTTGATGGCATTTTCACAGCATGGGGATCAAGTTAACCGACCACATTATTTGGGAAATGGCGTTGGAGAGGCAGGAGAAAGGGAGGTGGTTTTGAGGCAGGAGAAAGGGAAGTGGTAGTGTTCAATTCATTTACTTGGTTTTAATCTGCCAAAAATCAACAGCAAACGTTTTTTGATTCATATTTTACTTGCAGTTTTGTCACCTTGAACCATCTATTAATGAAAAGGCACATCACATTTCTCGGCTAAATGAAGATATCTTGGGTTTGGAGGCTGAAGTAGAGGCTCAAGAGAAAGCACTCAGGTAATTTGCATCATAGTTATGCAGTTTGTTTTGTTAGAGTTTGCAAGTTTTGGCTCCATTTGCAATATTCTCTGTTATAACACTGCTGATCGCTCTGCAGGCATATATCAGTACTATTGAGTTGGGGTTTTGCCTGAGTCAAGGGTTAAAGGTCCAATAGTGAGGGCTCCTTGCATTGTTGGAGGTGCAGACTTTCAGATGACCTATTAAGTGAAGTTGATCCACTGTTCATACGAATTTGAAAGATACCCATACACTAGTCATATGCATTTGAAAGATACCCGTACACTATTCAAAGTGGAGCACAAGGTTCTCCTGGTATCCCGGCCAATATTTTTCACTGCGCCAACAATTAATTTAACTGGTCATTCATCTCACTTAGAATTTGAGACTTTGCTGCATGCAAATAGGCAGCTTTCAAAAGTTAGATTCGTTCGTGGGATGTGAGCATTGTAGGCTGGCCAACATTTATTGTCCATCCCTAATTGCCCTTGAACAGGCAGTTAAGTGTCAATCACATTGCTGTGGACCTGGAGTCACATTTAGATTTATTGTCACGTGTATCGAGGCACAGTGAAAAGTATTGTTCTGTATACAATCCAGGCATATCGTTCCATACATGAAAAACATAGGACAGACGTGCGATAAATACACAATGTAAATACATAGACATCGGGTGAAGCATACTGAGTACAGTGCTACAACATAGAGAAGATGCATAGCGCGATCAGTTCAGTCCATAAGAGGGTCATTCAGGAGTCTGGTAACAGTGATGAAGAAGCTGTTTTTGAATCTGTTGGTGCCAGTTCTCAGACTTTTGTGTCTTCTGCCCGATGGAAGAGGTTGGAAGAGAGAATAACCCGGGTGGGAGAGGTCTTTGATTACGCTGCCCACTTTCCCAAGGCAGTGGGAGGTGTAGACAGAGTCAGTGGATGGGACTGCGTTGTGTTCACGACTCGCTGTAATCATGTAGACCAGACTGGGTAAGGTTGACAGATTTCCTTCCCTGAAGGACATTAGTGAACCAGATGGGTTTTTACAAGACTTGACAATGTTTTATGGTCATCATTAGACTTTTAATTCCAGATTTTTTTATTGAATTCAAATTTCACCATCTGTAATCGTGGGATTTGAACCTGGGTCCCCAGAGCATTACTCCGGGTCTCTGGTTTCTTAGCCTAATGACAATACAGTACCACTATGCCAACACCTCTGATGAAACCCAGAGGATGTGATGAGGTGCTACATGAATGCAAGCTCTTTTTTTTAAACTAAGTAATTCAAAAATTATTTTCCAAAGAAAGTGACTACTCTAATTCATAATTTTTGAAAGATCAATTTTTTCTGTCCATATTGTATGATGTTAATTGTGTAAATTATGATTAAAGGTACACCGATTGCAGGGGACACGTATTGGATAATTACCTGTGCACATTTAAAGAAATACTTATTGATACGGTTGATCAGCTGTAGAGTTGGGAGCTTTACGTTTGTAGTGTCTCATTTAGTCAATAAATCAAAAACGGAATAAAAATTGACTCCTGACCATCCCTTCACCAACCAGCTCTATGAAGTTAAATAAGTGCAGTTTTGTATTTAACATTAAACTCAATTATATCAGTCATTGGCATTTGTAACATAGCCATGGAATTAACAACTTTCCATTGTGTAAAATATCATAAAGATGGTGTTGGTATTATTTTGATCTTTCTTACAAAGAGTTGCAGAAGAAAAATTGGAGGAAAGTCAATGGATGGTAGCTGAGAAGGACAAGCTGCTGGAAAAGTTGTCTGATGAATGTAAAAGAGTGAAGAATGAGCTTTATGAACAAAGTAGACGAGGAAAGAGGTAATATTAAACTGTGAAATATGTCTCCTGGTCAGAATAACATTTTTTTTTGTGAGATCCTTCCAGGTGTTCATTGAAATTTGACAATTAATTTTGTCCAGTCAGATCCCGATATAAATGCCCACTAATAATGGTGGCACAGTGGTTAGCACTGCTGCCTCACAGCGCCAGGGACCAGGTTCAATTCCGACCTCGGGTAACTGTCTGTGTGGAGTTTGTACATTCTCCCAGTGTCGGTCTGGGTTTCCCCCGGGTGCTCTGGTTTCCTCCCACAGTCTAAAGATGTGCAGGTTAGCTGGATTGGCCATGCTAAATTGCCTCTCAGGGTGGCATTGCAGGAATAGGGTGGGGATTGGGCCGAGATAGGGTGGTCTTTCGGAGGGTTGGTGCAGATTAAATGGAGAGGCTGATTCATATTGCCAAATTTCTTATTAGCGTAGCATGGAATTTAAGTTCAAATTTATGATTACACGGAATAAGAGATCAAAGAGAATTCCACATTTATGGGTAAATTGAGATGCCTGCATATTGTTCCAACAAACATGTTTTGATTTAAGTTTCGAGATTTGAATCCTGATCTGAAAAATTGGAATATTCCAGCTTCTTAGGAACTTGTAAAACTTTCAATTTAGAAAAATCTAAGCTTGAAAATGAGGGAGAACAGCTCAGAGATATGTGTGATTAGTGAGTGGTTGAGAGTGAAACTTAAAGGAACTGATGATTTGCTGGATCATGGAGCAAAAAGTGCATTTGAAGAAATTAGGTCTTAATTCTTTTGCTTTTACAAATGTTTTCCAGCTGAATCATGCAACATAGTGCCATGCTATAGCGGAGGAAACCCAGGCAATTTGTTGTTTTAACCATAGTAAACTTACTTGAAGCAAAAAATAGTGTGGAATTTTTCATTTATCTTTCACGTACTTTCTAACCATTAGAAGAAAGAGTTCAGAATAGAGGAGTAGATATGAGATCTCGCCATCCAATTCATAGAATCCCTACAGTGTAAAAGGAGGCCATTTGGCCCATTTAATCTGCACCAACCCTCCGAAAGACCACCCTATCTCGGCCCAATCCCCACCCTATTCCTGCAATGCCACCCTAAGAGGCAATTTAGCATGGCCAATCCAGCTAACCTGCACATCTTTAGACTGTGGGAGGAAACCAGAGCACCCGGTGGAAACCCAGACCGACACTGGGAGAATGTACAAACTCCACACAGACAGTTACCTGAGGTCGGAATTGAACCTGGTCCCTGGCGCTGTTAAGCAGCAGTGCTAACCACTGTGCCACCACAATTAGTGGACATTTATATCGGGATCTGACTGGACAAAATTAATTTGGAAATCTATAAGATTGGCAGATTGTAATGACACCTGGAATTCAAAAATCTAGTCAAATGATATGCACCTCATTTGGATAAGGAACCACCAATTGTAATGCGCCAAGTCATCTGAGGAGTGGCAATTACTGTCGGGTTGACACTCCATTCCTATTTTCTTACTTTCCACTGGAGCTCCACATTTCTCATCTGGACTTCCAAATTGGGCCTCTTCAGAAATCCAAGCATGCTTGTTCTGGGAGTCCTTCCTTTGTATAATGCAGGATCACTGGGAAGCCAAGCCACCCCCTCATTTTATGTCTTGAACTGCCATATTTCATTAAGTTTAAATGTTTTTAAAATTTATTCTTTCATAGCATGTGGGTGTTGCTGGCAAGGCCAGCATTTGTTGGCCATTCCTAATTGCCCTTGAAATGAGTGGCTTGTTTGACCATGTCAGAGGGCAGTTAAGAGTCAACTAGTCAACAGGGGCTGGTTTAGCACACTGGGCTAAATCGCTGGCTTTTAAAGCAGACCAAGGCAGGCCAGCAGCACGGTTCAATTCCCATACCAGCCTCCCCGAACAGGTGCTGCAATGTGGCGACTAGGGGCTTTTCACAGTAACTTCACTGAAGCCTACTCGTGACAATAAGCGATTTTCATTTTTTCATTTTCAACTACATTGCTGTGCATCCGGAATCACATGTAGGCCAGACAAAGTAAGGATGCCTGATTCCTTTCCTGGTTTTAATTAAGAACAAAGAACATTGCAGCACAGGATCTTTGGCCCTCCAAGCAGATACAAATTCCTTATTTAGACCTGCTACTTATTGCCCAAACAATCTGTATCTCTCCATTCCCCACTCCTTCATGTATCTATGAAGATACATCTTCAACATTGCTATCATGCCTGCCTCCACCACCTCCACTGGCAATGTGTTCCAGGCTCCCATCACCCTCTGAGTGAAAAACTTTCCCCGCACATCTATCCTAAACTTTCCCCCTCTTGAACCTGTGCCCCCATGTAATTGAGTCTTCCAACCTGGGAAAAAGCTGCTGACTATTCCCCCTGTCTATACCTCACGTAATTTTGTAGACCTCAATCAGGTCTCCCCTCAACCTCTGTCTTTCCAACAAAAACAATCCGCGTTTATTCAACTTCTTCTCATACCTAACACCCTCCAGACCAGGCAATATCCTGGTAAACCTTTTTTGCACTCTCTCCAAAGCATCCATGTCCTTCTGGTAGTGTGGCGCCGAGAACTACATATAATATTCCAAATGTAGCCTAACTAAAGCTTTAGATAATTTCACTATCTTCTAACTTTGTTAGATTAAATATGGGGAATCTGGGGCATGTGTAAAATATACAGCCCTAATTTTGCTTGGTTACAGAAAACGTCTGAAGAAGCTGGAAGGTAAAAATATGGGGCATGAATATTGGAACCCTTTGATCTGGGAGTTGCTACTGTTAGAATGTAGGACCAGACACCAACTTTTGTAGGATACTGGATGAGAACCGCAAACAATTTTTCGAATTAAAAAAAAAAAAAAAAATTTAGAGTATCCAATTATTTTATTTTCCAATTAAGGGGCAGTTTAGCATGGCCAGTTCACTTAACCTGCACATCTTTGGGTTGTGGGGGTGAAACCCACGCAGACATGGGGAGAATGTGCAAACTCCACACGGACAGTGACCCAGGGCTGGGATTCGAACCCAGGTCCTCAGCGCTGTAGTCCCGGTGCTAACCACTGCACCACATGCCGCCCAACAATTTTTCTATTTGTAAAACTGTGAGGAAAGAATACTTCACCCCAGGAGTGATGGCTCTGACCGATGGGTATCTTTTATGTTAAAACAAACTTTAATTTAAACACAGAATTAACCACGTTGACATCAAAGAAATAGCTTCACTAGTAACAGTTAAGCAGTTCTCTTACTATCTACATCTGCCACTAATTCCAATTAAGCAGCACAATACAGTTCAAATGCCACTTATAATTAACGTTAACAAAACAGGATACTTGTTTAACTGTGTAGATACTTTTAGAGAGAGACCCTTTCAAGAGCTGATCCAGGACACTTCTGTCTTGACAGACTGAAATCCTATAGCAAACTGCTGTTCAACTTAAAATCTTATCAAGGGCTGTAAAAGTATACTGACCTGGCTCCTTCATCATCTGTATCCAAATAAGTCCTATCATGTGTTTAACTAGGACTAAATACAATCCCTCCATTAATTATCTACACTCCAGAGAACTATTCAAAATATAAACAATGTTTCATTATAATTTTATCTGTAACAAAGTAGTGGTTGGAAGGAATGATTACCTCACCTTTTACGACTTCTTAATTACAGTTTTAGTAGAGACACTGACTCTATGTATTTCAAACCAGGATATTTAATAATATTACTGCCACAAATATGAAATATAGAAATAACAATTTCTACATTCATCATACTAGCTCCTGCTTTAGACACTGCAACGTTTAGGCGGGTGGGGGTTGGTAAATTGGTATTAAGCATCTTTTTATTCATTCAGTGATTCCGAAAACAGGTACAAACTAGGAATTATTCCATCATTTGATATTTTGGGGAACTTTTTTAGATGATGAGTGTTTGGTTTTTTTGCAAGGTTTGTTGACCATGGGCTGGATTCTCTACTGGCGGGATGCTCTGCTTTGCTGGCAGCCCGGGGATCTCCCGACGTCGTGGGGCTGCCCCACAATGGGAAACCCCATTGACCAGCTGGCGTGCTGAAACAGAAATGTGGCACGGCGGGGCAGAGAATCCAGCCCCATGTCTCTGTTTACATAAATGTTTCCGGTAAGCCAGCTATTAAATGCTGGTGGTCTATTTTGTATGGCTAGAAGCGTTCCATGGGTTGTACTGAGTCATCATACAAACCACGGTTGTCCCATTTTGAGCTCTTGAGTTGTAGTTGTGCTGCGTTAGCCAATCTCCAACAACACATTACAGGCGGCCTCGGTACTCTGAAATCAGGAGTGGTAACACTGTTGAGTTTCTGCTCCAATGATTTTCCAGAATGGATGATTGTCTAGATGAACATGTGGATAAATGACGGGAATAATTTGGATTGAACTGTAGTGCACTTCACAAAAGATTGGCCTTTGATGTTTGTTGTTTTCAAATAAAGAATGGGAAACACTGGAACGATTCAAATATGACTACTGGTTTTGGACCATAAGACAGGGGATCAGAATTAGGCCACTTGGCCCATTGAGTCTACTCCGCCAAATATGGCTGATGTTTTTTCATCCCCATTCTCCTGCCTTCTCCCCATAATCCCTGATCTCCTTTATTAATCAAGAACTTATCTAACTCTGTCTTAAAGACACTCAGTGATTTGGCCTCCACAGCCTTCTGCAGCAAAGAGTTCCACAGATCCACCACCCTCTGGCTGAAGACATTCCTCCTCATCTCTGTTTTAAAGGATCGTCCCTTTAGTCTGAGATGGTGTTCTCTGGTTCTAGTTTTTCCTACAAGTGGAAACATCCTCTTTACGTCCACTCTATCCAGGCCTCTCAACCTCTGGGGTCCGCTCACAGTCCAAAGATGTGCGGGTTAGGTGGATTGGCCATGCTAAATTGCCCTTAGTGTCCAGTAAGGTTAAGTGGGAGTAACTGGGCTAATGGGAATAGGGTAGAGACATGGACATGAGTGGGGTGCTCTTTCAAGGGCCTGTGCAGACTTGATGGCCAAATGGCCTCCTTCTGCACTGTAAATTCTATGATTCTTACAAGAGGAGAAAGGATATTGAAATAATATTTTGACTGGAGAAATACAAATGTGTTTTTCAGAAAATGTTTGATTTGCTTGAATTTCAGTCTTATTTGTACTTTTGCTCCAAGGATTTAAAACTACAAATCACCGGTGTTTTGTTGAAAAATTAGCATTTAGGTTTTTCAGGAACATGTGACTAAGGTGACATAAGTGAAATTGAAACAACTAATTTTTATGTTTTAAATAGAGCTGAACAACAAAGAAATGAAGCCCTCTATAATGCCGAAGAACTTTCTGTAGCTTTCAAACAGTTCAAAGAAAAGACAACAAAAAAAATTGCAATGGTGAGGTAGGATGTACCTTAGTTTTTCAATATAAGTACAAAATATGCAGAAATGTTTAATTTGTTTTTTTTGTACTATAGCTTCAAGCTAATGAAGAGGAATTGCAGAACCGCCTGGATCACTATGACAAGAACAGGACAGAATTATTTGAGAAATGTACTGTCTTGGAAAAAGAGTTGGACAGCAAGAATGAGGAAATCAGGTGAATTCTTAAATGTATTTACCTAAGCAGAAAAATATTAGTTTTATTACTTTGAAGTGTTCTTTTTTTTCCCACAACTCCAATTTCCCTCTCTTCATACTTTACTGCTCTCCTGAATATAGTGACACTTACATACAGTTTCAATGATAATGGCAGAAGTGTTCTTAGTGTCTCATTAAAGTGGCTGGGGCTTACCTTGATTTTGTGGGTTATTTAACAACATAAATAGTGTTTTCTTTTTGTGTATCTTAGCACACAATTTTTTCACTTTTGGGGAATAAGAGGAAGTGGTGGAAGGATTCCCAGGTTGATTATCAGCCTGTTGAAACATGTTCATGAACTCTCCTGGAACGTTCAAGTGGAGCTTAAACCCAGAGGTTCTGCCTCAAAGGTAGGGATGGTACCACTGTACCAAAAGACCCCTTGTAAAGATAGCATGATATATTACTACTACGAAGCTTCTTTAAATCTGGATCATCTAGAAACAAATAAATCAATGCACCACACACAACTCTGGAATTGACAGCACAGGTATTTCCATGAACAAAGTACATACAAGCATTTGTAATCTACATATGCAGCTGCATCATTGTGTCTCGGGCACAAACGTTCCAAATTGATTCCGTAAGTCATAAGGCCAGAATCAGGGATGTTCGTGAATGATTGCATATTCGGTTCCATTTGTAATCATCAAATAATGAAACAACCCATGTCAGCGTGCAACAAGACATAGACGATATTCAGGCCTGATAAGCGACAAGTAACAGTCGTGTCAGAAAATGATAATCTCCAACAAGACAAATTCTAATCACCGTCTTTTGACATTCAGTGGTATTACTGGTTGTCAAATTTAAATATCATCAATATCCTGCAGGTCACCATTGACCAGAAACTTAAATAAACCAGCCACATAAATGTTGTAGCCACAAGAACAGGCCGGAGGTTGGGTAACCTGTGGCAGGTGACTCACCTCTGGATTTGGCAAAGCCTTTCTACAATCTTCAAAGTGCAAGTGAGGAAAACTCACTTTTGGTGATGGAAAACTATTCTTTAATGTTGATCGAACAATACTCCGGAAATTGACAGCACAGGTATTTCCATGAACAAAGTACATACAAGCATTTGTAATCTACATATGCAACTGCATTATTGTGTCTCGGGCACAAACAAGAAGCTCCGCATAATCCAGAACAAAAGAATCCTCTTCATTGGGACCCTATCCAACATTTTAACATTCATATTAAACGTATAATGTTAGGAGTGGACCATTTGGCCCTTCTAGCCTGCTCCACCATTAAGTAAGACTATAATTGATATTCTACCTTAATGGCAGTGCAATAGCACAGTGGGTAGCACTGTTACTTCACAGCTCCAGGTTCCCAGGTTCAATTCTCAGCTTGGGTCATCGTCTGTGCGGAGTCTGCACGTTCTCCTCGTGTCTGCATGGGTTTCCTCCGGGTGCTCCAGTTCCCTCCCACAAGTCCCGAAAGACGTGCTGTTAGGTAATTTGGACATTCTGAATTCTCCCTGTGTACCCAAACAGGCGAATGTGGCGACTAGAGGCTTTTCACAGTAATTTAATTGCAGTATTAATGTGACAATAAAGATTATTTAAGTCCATCTTCCTGCACTATCTCTACATTCCTTAGTTTCTATAGTATCCAAAAATCTGTAGATACCAACCTCCAATATATTTGAGCATCCATTGGTCTCTGAACTATAAAATTTCAAAGATTCACAAACCTTTGAGTGAAGAAGTTTTTCCTCATCTCACACCTCAATGTTTGACCCTTTAATTTGAAGATTGTGCGCTCAAGTTCCAGACACGACAGCCAGGAAAACTATTTTCTTAGCATCTACCCAGTGAAGTCTGTTAAGAATTTTATATGTTTCAATCAGATGATCTTTAATTCTTCTGAACTCCAGGAAATATATCAATAGGCCTAGTTTCTTAATCTCTCCTCATAGGACCTTATTCCAGGAATCAGACTAGCAAATAAAAGCAAAATATTGCAGATGGTGAAAACCTGAAATAAATCAGAAAACGCTGTAAAAGCACAGCTGGTGGGGCAGCATCTGTGGCGAGAGAAACCGAATTAACGTTTCGAGTCCATATGACTTCTTCAGAGCAAACCTTTGTTGCCTTGTGCAAGTATGTCCTTCTTTGGTTAAAGAGACCAAAACTACACAGAACTCTAGATGTGGTCTCATCAAAATCTATAATATAATTGCAGCAAGACTTCTTTACAGTTACACTGCAATCTTTGTAATAAAGGCCAACATACCATTTGCTTTCTTAATTGTATCTGCATGTTAATTTCCTATGCTTCATGTACAAGTACACCCAGGTCCCTCTGAATACCAATATTTCTTAATCTCTCACCAGTTAGCTAATCTGTTTTGTATCTTCCCTAACAAAGTGGATAATTTCACACCTTGCCATGTTATATTCAACCTGCCATGTTTTTGACGACTCCTTCACCTGTCTATATTCCTTTGTAGCCTCTTTATGTGCTCCCCTATCAATTTTTTAAAAATAAATAAATTTAAGCGTACCTGAAGAGATCTACCATCCGGATCTAGTGAAGTCTCGCAACACTAAAACTCAGTAGAAATTTGAGTTAAACGTCTCGGATGCAACTAAGAATCTTTTATTGCCTCTACTTGATTACAATTGGGAGAAACTTAAATCTATTCTCAATAAAGTCCGGCTAGCAAAGGAGTTAAAGAGAAGTAACTTCTAAACAATCTAACTTTCAAAATAATACAGAAATGGTTTCTTGCTTATGGCAAAACAGCTTGCATTTACTTCAAGAGTTAGAGTGGAAAAGTGAAAATAGAGATAGCGAATAGTTAAGTCAAAGTATAGGATGATCCCGGAATAAAGATGGCCGTACGGACCATCATGTTTAAAGAGAATTTTATTAGTCTGAAGCCATCTGGCTACACCTCTGTGTCTCCTAATTGGTTTGGGTGAGAATCAAATACATTTGTTTCGATGGTTAACTGTCAATCCTTAATGAGCAACATAAGTTCTGAATGTTTCATGTTTGAATATTTGTGTATGATATGGGATGCGATTTTGTGCTATTATCAAGACTGGTTTCTACTGGTTTTCTGCTGACTTTGCTTTATCCACATTCTGGACAATGGTGCCTTCATAGTGCTATGGTGCTTACTTGACCCCGATCTCAATTACTGGTACCGCTTATTTCTTAATGTCAAACTGACTTTGAAAATATGTTCATCAGAACAATAGCTTGTGCATTTTCTCAACAAAAATATTGTTTTAATTTACAATTAATTTGTGCATGTGTCAGGCTTTTGTGCTTCTGTTGAAGTTATGTGTTTTGTCATGATCTAAGGTTATGAGTACTGAAATCCTTATTTTAAAATGGGTATTAAAACTGGGCTTTAATATTTACATTAAAATAGCCTTTTTACCTAACAGATCTATCAGAAAATAGTTGATTACTATCAGTACCCAATTCTATTTTCCCATAATTAAGTGGCAATTTAGTATGGCCAATTGACCTACCAGGCATATCTTTTGGGTTGTGGCGGTGAGACCCACGCAAACACGGGGAGAATGTGCAAACACCACACGGACAGTGACCAGGAGCCGGGATTGAACCTGGGTTCTCGGCGCCACAGTGCTGACCACTGCGCCACCATGCTGCCCTAATTTGTTTTTGTTAACGATTTTGAAAGTCAGCCTCCTCATCTAAGTAAATGATATAGATTGTAAATCTTGACACTTGCATTACCCTACTAGTTATAGTCTGCCAAGCCAAATATGGACCATTCATTCCTATGTCTGTTAACCAATTTCAATTCATGCAGATAAATTACCATCAAATCCCAGGAGCTCTAATTTCATGTGGCACTTTACGAAATGCTTTTTAAAAGTCTAGATACACTAAATCCTTTAATTCTCTCTTACCTACAATTTTGAGTCTAGTCGAAAACTTACAAAATGATAACTGATTTGCCAAACGGCATTTCCTTTTCAGAAATCTGTTTGTATCTATTCAATCATGTTATTTTCAAAGTACCCTGTTACTATGTCCCTAATAGTAAATTCTAATGTTTTCCTTGCTGCTGCTGATGGGCTAACTGACCTGTAGTTGGTTCCCTGTGTTCATGCTCTCCGTTCTTTAATTAGTGGGGTTAGGTTTGCACCTTCCATTCTGCAGGGGTCATTTTAAAATCTAAAATACTGCAAGATCAAAACTCATTGTTCACTATTTTTATAGCTACCTCTTTTAAAACCTTAGGAAGTAAGAGGATATAAGTGGTTGGATTTTGGAGACTTGTCTTTAAGTCGTGTTGATGGGGTGACATGTGGTACAGTGGTTAGCATTGGGACTGCGGCGCTGAGGACTGGGGTTCGAATCCCGACGCTGGATGACTGTCCGCATGGAGTTTGCACATTCTCCCCATGTCCTGTCCTGCAGCCCCTGCTGGTCTAGCACCGCCTCATCATCCTCGTCCTCCTCCTCGGGGGTGGCAACTTGTTCCTCATCCCTAACCTCCAGCTCGTCGCCCCGCTGCTGTGCTAGCTTGTGGAGGACTCAGCAGACCACCACAAAGCGGGGACCATGCGGGAGGGTTTACTGCAGGGTACCACTAGAATGGTCAGGGCATCGGACCACATTTTGAGCAGACCGATGCACCACTCAATGACAGACCTGGTGGCCATGTGGGCCTCGTTGTGACGAGTCTCTGCATCGGTCTCCTGCCTTCGTACTAGCGCCATTAGCCAGGTCCTCAGCCGGACCCCTTTGCTTCCCAAGAGCCAGCCATCCATCCTGGGGTTTAGCACAGTGCTAAGTAGCTGGCTTTTAAAGCAGACCAAGGCAGGCCAGCAGCACGGTTCAATTCCTGTACCAGCCTCTCTGAACAGGCGCCGGAATGTGGCGACTAGGGGCTTTTCACAGTAACTTCATTTGAAGCCTACTTGTGACAATAAGCGATTTTCATTCATTTCATGTCATTCTACACATCCTAGGAGAATAATATTATTGTTAAATTGTTAATTATTAACAGAAATTAACTGGACCACATAAATACTGTGGCTACAAGAGCAAGTCAGAGGTTGGGAATTCTGTTGAAAGTAATTCTCTGAAACCTAACCATCATTTGCAAAGCTCAAGTCAAGAGTGTGATGGGACACTCTCCACTTGTCTGGATGAATACAGCTCCAAAAACGCCCAAGAACTCTGACACCATCCAAGACAAAACGGCCCACTTTATCGGCACCTTTAAAAAAAAATTCACTCCCTTTACCAGTGAAAGCAATACGTGCCATCTCCAAGATGCACTGCAGCAGCTTGACAGAACCTTCCAAACCCATGACCTCTACCACCTAGAAGGACAAGGCAGCAGATGCATGGGAACACCACCCTCTGCAAGTTTCCCTCCAAGCCACATACCACCCTGACTTGCAACTATTTTGCTGTTCCTTCACTGTCACCAGATCAAAATCCTGGAAATCCTTTCCAAATAGCACTCCCCGTTGGTGTACCTGCTCTAGATGCACTGAAACGGTCCAAGCATCAGCTCGCCACCACTTTTTCTCAAAGGCATTTAGGGATCCATAGTGAATGATGGTTTTGCCAGTGACACTCTCATCCCATGAACAAATTAAAACAATGTGTATATAGCACAAATGGGTGTATGGTAGGTGTAAAAATGCATGTGAGAAATTGCCATATACACCAGTAATCACTTTAATAATTTTGTTTGTTTATAGGATAGTAATGGGACAATCTTGCGATGTGAAGTTGGTTCAGAAGGATCTGGAGGCTAAAAATGAAGGACTGTTTTCAATTTTATCTGACTCCAAAGAAAAGGTTAAGATGTTAGAAAGTGAACTAGCGGACAAAGAGGCCACTGTGAAAGATCGAGATGACTTGAGGGTAGAGAATGCAGGACTAAGATTACTAACAACTTCCCAAAGTGAAAAATCGCTTCAACTCAATAAACAACTAGAGGTCACCAAGTTGGAGATGAAGAACTTGGAGTCAGTTCTGCAAATGCAACAGATAAAAAGTAAAGAGGTAAACTGAAAATTAAATGTTTAACCATGAGAGAAACACTAACCTTGTATACGCTTTTTCACGCTGTAACATAACTTTTATTTTGCTTTTAATAAAGCTCAAGGGCGTGATTCTCAGGCCTCATTGTGCTCTCGCTCGAGCGAAAGAAGGCCATTGAATAGCAGAAGAGGCCAAAAACAAGATCCGCGTCAGGCGCCAAACAGTTTGCAATGCAACTGGCCCGCTCTCATAGGCAAAATCGAGATCTTGCCATAGCATAGCGAGAAACCACTTAAGCCGTATTTCCATACAATTATCGGGATCCACCTCATCGGGAGCTTCCAGTGATGCATCAGCCTCCCCAACAAGTGGTCAGGCTGGCGCCGATTAGTACTCCCTTTAAAAACGTGAACCCGGCGGAAGGGCTTCTGCAGGGAGCCAAGGAGGTGCGTAGCCATCTTTGTTCACAGGCAGAGAGTCCAGGGGTGCTGGGCTTGCCATCCCGGTGTTTGGCGCGAATGCTGGGTTGGAGGACACTGCGGAGGTGGACCACCGTAGGGGTGGGGCACTGCGGGGGGACCTCATGCGGCACCACCATGCCAACTCCTGGATTGCTCCTGCCCATCTGCCCCACCGACCACCTATAACCTCCACCAACTGCTGAGGCCTCTGGCTGGGCCGGCTGAAGACGATTGCTAATAGGGGATTGGCAATAGTGGTTAAGTGAGCACTTCACACAACCCAAGTGGATTCCCATGAGTGGACAAACATGGAGCATGTGGAAATCATGACCTACCATCCCAATCAGACCGCGATGCCTGGCCATTGTTCCTGAACACTGCGGAAGGCAACAACACTGCGTGCAGCCAACATCCAAATACCCAGGGGGTGGGACACAGCTCCAGGGACATGCCTGCTACATCCGGGGGCAGTCGGTCATCCCCTGCCTCTTTGAGGACCACCCCATGATGGGCGGCTGGCTCTTGGGAGGCAAAAGGGTCCGGCTGAGGACCTGGCTAATGGTGCCAGTACGGAGGCAGGAGACCAATGGAGAGACTCGATACAACGACGCCCATGTGGCCACCCGGTCTGTCATTGAGCGGTGTATCGGTCTGCTCAAAATGCAGTCTGATGCTCCGACCGTTCTGGTGGTACCCTGCAGTAAACCGCATGGTCCACGCTTTGTGGTGGTTTGCTGTGTCCTCAAGCTGGCACAGCAGCGGGACGACGAGCTGGAGGTTAGGGACAAGGAACATGTTGCCACCCCCGAGAAGGAGGACGAGGATGATGAGGCGGTGCCGGACCAGTAGGGGCTGGCGGACGATCCCAGGGAGGAACTGGAGGACCAGCGGGGGCTGCAGGACAGGCGACAGCAGCGAGGGTCCAGCAAGCCCAGAGGGTCTGGGAGGCACTCGTACCCGCGTGCTTCACTTAGGACGTGGCCTGCTCCTCCATCGATTCCTTACCCACCCCATCTCTCACCCTCTCAGCGTCTGTGTCACATCGTTCCGTGGTGCCGGGGTGGGGGGCAGTGACAGAGGCATCATGCTAGTTGTGCTCAAGGGTATTTAATGTGTCACAGGTTCATATAATTCCACTCGATGGTGCCGCCCCACTTACCCCTTACTCCTCACCCTGTACCTATCTACCCCCCTCCCCGTGAGCCTAAATGTGCTTTGCCTTCCTAGCTCTTCTGCTATGTCTAGGTGTCCCCGCAGGATGCATATCTGAGGTAGAGGCAGTCAGCTGCTTACCTCTCCTTCGATGCCCCTGATGGCCATTCTCTGGGGCCGGAGGGCCCCCATGTCGCTTTGTCCCATGTGCTGACCTTGAGACGTGGCCTCATCAGAAGGGTGGAACTCGGGGAGCTGGTGGCCATCATCCCAACTCCATGGAACGGGTCCAGTTTGGCACCAGTTTCCCACTCTGTCCCATGGGGCCCCAGGGTCCGGGTTCACTTCTGGACAGAGGGGCAGTTGGTTCGAGCCCCAGCTGTCCCTCCATCATCTGGCTCTGCCAGCCCTGGCGGCTCCCCGATGTCTGCACCAAGGTATCGACGCCCTCGGTGATGCTCCTCAGCGACTGGGCCATGCTCTTTAGTGCCTCGGCAATGCCCACCTGTGACTGGGACAAGCTCCGCAGCGTCCCGGCCATTCTCATCTGGGAGCGGGAAATGTCCCGTAGCACCTCATCAAAGTCAGCCTGGTACTGGGTCACATCCCCCAGTTAGGCGGACATTCTGCTGAGACCCTCCGCCATGGCCTACACTCTGCACAACGCCTTGGACGCCTTCACTCATGCTGCCGATGTCATGAACCAGGCTCTCCACTGCAATCAGCTTTGACAAAGAGCCATCCAGACTTGAAATGCTAGCTCCCTTTTATGCTGAGATTGTCCAGTATTTTCTGTTTTTGTTTCAGATTCAATATCCACAGTAATTTGCTTTATCTTCACTGCGGTCGACATCCAAACAGTGTTTGCCTCGGTGCCACGCATTTTCGGTGACATCCTATTCCCGTAGCCTCTGGGACTCCCCCAATCGGCTATGGACCTGCTGGAATGTTGCTGACATCTCCCTCTGAGCCATCGGCTCTGGTTAACCATGTACCAGAGGCTTCGCATCAGGCGGGGACCCAGCTGGATCCTGAGAACTTACTGCTGTCTCACCTGGGGGTTCCTGCTTCCACCTGAGACGCATCAGTAGCTGTGTGGTGCTCACCAGATTGTGCCCCTGAATCCTGTCCACAAACATTTCCCACCGAGGTGTGTGTCTCTTCACTGGCAGAGAGTGGGGATGAAAGCTGTGATGCATCGGTTGTGTTTTCCTCGGAGCTCTCCTCCAGGGTGATCTGGGAGGCAGGAGAGAGGGCCACCCGGGATGGGCTGGCACCTTTGGCTGGAGGACCTCCGGGAGACTGGACATGTGGTTGGGAGGGAATGGGTCACTCAGTTTGGCAATAACTCGCGTTTGACAGGTCTTCCGGGTGGGGCCCATAGATCTTCACCTCTGCAGCTTCCGCCAACCTCTGCGTTGGTGACTGCTCTGTCCTTGGCCAGCCAGTCACCTCCAGGACCCGTTCCACGATGGTGGTGAGGATGCTTCCACCAGTCGGCTCTCTCCCGGTGATTGTGGGAGAGCACCTCCTGCGTAGGCACAGAGGGCATCATTAGCCACATGCATGGTTCATAGTGGTGGGATGGCGGGGTGTAAAGGAAGGATTGGAGGGGTGTTGAAGGGAGAGGGGGGTGAAGGGAGGGTTGAGGGCCGCATGGAGGATTGGGGGGTGAATGCTCACATGGGGGCGGAAATGTCTCCTGGGGGTTGGGGGGGATGGGACGTTGACCGACTTACGACACTGGAGGCCAATCCTCCTGATCAAGGTTACGGCCGCCGCCACCTCATCCCAGGTGCATTGGCTGCCTTGTGGCTCACCCTCGGGGGAACAGGACATCCCTCCTGGCCTCCACCACAGCGGGGAGCCTCCCCAGGTCTGCATCGCTGAATCTTTGGGCGGGTCTTCTCGGCGCCATGGCTGCAAGCTGATTGGGGCTGGCTGGGTAAGTGCTGCTCGACCTTGTTAGCAGGGGGCTGGTAAGTGTGGTGCCGGCGAATCAGCTGGCAAGCCTTCATTTGCGGCGAGATGCCTGTGGAGCCTTGTTAAGTGGATCAATTAACGTTGTGGCCTCGGTGGGCTGAGCTCGTGGCAGTTCCCGCTTGCGGCCACACTTAGAAATCTGTTTGGGGAATTGCATCCCAAGTCCTTTCCAGACTTGAATAATGCTAACCTTGCATGATATGAAGTGTAATCTGCACTAAAACAGCTGGTTTATTCCTGTTCAAATGCTTCTGAACCATGATTGACTGAAGTGCAAGTTGCCTTCCTTTTCAACTTTCTTGGTTTGCTTTCCTTGGTTCTGTGGTAAAACTGTTGAGCTGGATTCTCCGTTTCAGTGGCTAAGTGCCGGCTGAAATGGAGAATTTATGGGCGTTTTACAATGCTAAAATTGGCGCCGAACCCTCACCGATTCCGGGAGATGTGAGGGGCTAGCAGCGGCGCCGGGTGAAACTCCTGGCTCCCATGCCGAAAACAGCCGGAGAATGGCTGCGCATTTGCACGGTGATGACTTGCAGTGGTCGTGCTGTGCAACCTGCTGCGGCCATGTGTGGACCTGACCTGCCATCCGCAACCCCACAGGACACCCCCTGGCCACCTCCCTCCAGCCCTCGCGGAAGCCTCCCCGGCCAGCGGCATGGATTCCGGCTGAGTGTGGCGGCGCTGGACACAGTCCACAGCTGCCACGCCGGGTTCCCGACTGCTCAGACCACACGAGAACTGTGCGGTCGGGAACTCGGCCCATCGGGGGTGGAGCATCGCGAGAGGGCCTGCCGAGCCACTGCAAGGGCGTGCGATGTGATGCCGCCACTTCGGAGGGGGCGGTGACTCACAAACCGGCACCGGCCCCGATTTGGGCGTCGAAATGGATTCTACGCCCGATCGCCGTTTACGATATCGCCGTCGGGCAACGGAGAGTCCCGCCCCTTGTCTCTCAATCAGAAGTTTGTAGGATCAATCTCTATTCCAGAGACTTTCAGCCAATCAAATAGACTGACGATTTAGATTAGTGGGGACAGGGAACTGCATTGTTGAAGGTGCCATCTTTATGTATAGGATATTAATCGATGGCCCTGCTTGCCGCTGCGAGTGTCTGAAACGTCCCAGGCTATTTTTCAATGACGAGCAATTGTTTTGCCCAGTAACCTGGCTGATGCCTATCCTTCAACTGACATCACTAAAACAAGCTATCTGGCCATTTATTTAATTGTTTTGCATGAGAATTTGCTGTGTGTTCTACATCACCATTGAGCAGCTTGGAATGTGGACAGTGCAATGTAAATACAAGTTAATTCTCCCTGCCCAATTTTGAAACTTTGCCGTACACTGATTTCAATTTGGAGATATTTCCAGTTTCTCAACTTAAAATTATAAATAATTTTGTTGTTACCTCTTTGCAGAATGAAGAAGTAATGGATAGGAGCACTAGGGCTATGCCATCTACTTTCTGATATCTCCTTCCTTATGCCATTCTTGGCACCCAATTGTTTTGGTCTTAAGTAGTTTCCATCAGCTGTAACATGAAAAAGCATTGAATGCTTTCAAATAAATGGGGCTGGATTCTCCATCCCGCCGCACCAGATTTCTGGTTCAGCATGCCAGCGGGATTCTCCGTTTCACCGGCTGGTCATTTGGGGTTTCCCATTGTGGGGAAGCCCCACTCCTTCGGGAAACCCCCAGGCTGCCGGCAAAATGGAGCATCCTGACAGCGGAGAATCCAGCCCATGGTCTGCCGAATATTGGTGCTTGTTGAAACCTAAAACCTTATTTCTCATAATGTTTTTAAAGTAAGAAAAATAACCACTTATTTATTGATTGATATCAAGTGTTTTGAATATATTTAAATTCACAGAATCACCTTCTTTACAGCGCATCAAGACTGTTCTGGCTCTCTGAAAGAACATTCTCTGAGTCCCGCTCTCAGGACACTTCCAGGAACTCTCACCCTGCTTGCCCCTTTGCACTATTCCTGTCCCAGTCTGTATTTGGATAAGTGAAGTCTCCCATTATATTTACTCTATAATGATTTCCCCTCATTGTAATTTCTTTGCAAATTTGTTTCTCTACATACCTTCCACGAGTTAGTCTATGTACTACATGGATCAATGTTATTGCACCTTTTATATTCCTTACCTCTTGCCATAGAAATTTTGTCCTTGACCCCTCTGAAACTCCTCTCTATCCAGTACTGTATTGCCATCTTTAATCAATATTGCTACTCTGCCCCCGCCTTCCATTTTCATCCTTTCCTATCTCTCCTAAACACCTTGTACCCAGGAATATTTATGAACCAGTCCTGCCCTTCTTTGAGCCAGGACTCTGTTATAGCAATAATATTATAATACCATTGGTCAACCTGTGCCTGTGGTTGATCAATCTTATTAACATCATTAATTGTGATTTTGGCGTTATTTTTTTCCTCCTGGCTCTGACCTGATCTAATGACTTGCTATTGCCTACTCTAATTCTATCTAACTGAAAATGAAATGAAAAAAAAACCCTCGAAGCATTCTATTTACCTTGATATTACTCTCTGATACATTATTAGTTAATACTTCCCACTGCCAGTTTTTCTCTTTTCCTCTCTCAATATCCCCTCAGGTTTCCATCCCCCTGCCAATCTAGTTTAAACTCTTCTCAGTAGCCCATTGGTCTCAGTCCTGTTAAGGTGTGTGACCTGTCCTTCTTGTACAGGTCCCTGCAATGCCAGTGCCTCAGAAATCTAAAGCTGTCCCTCCTACTCCATTTCTTGAACCATGTGTTGAACTGCTCAATCTTCCTATTCTAGTGCTCACGGGCATGTGGATTTGGGAGTAATCCCGAGATTACTACTGGTGAGGTCCTGCTTTTAATTCCTTTCCTAACTCCCTAAAATCTACTTTTTGAGTCTCATTCCTTTTTGTGTCTCTGTCATTAATCCCAATGTGGACTGCAACCTCTGGGAGTTCACGAATGTCCTGCAGTCATTCTGTGAAATCCTTGACCCTTGCACCAGCAAGGTAACATACCATCCTGGTACAAGCCTATAGCTGCAGAAATACCTGTCTGCTCCCCTAACTGTCAAATCCCTTAGCACTACAGCACTTCTACTCTTTCCCCTCCTCGCCTGTGTAGCTGACCACCTCCTGTCTAACTGTTTTGCACTGACATGTATTAAACATTATGTAAAGTATTCATTGCAGTATGATGTAATATAATAACACACCTGTCACTAATCGATCAGGCAGAATTTTATAGTTTTTTTAACCAAGTGCCAACTCAGCATTGGGAAAAGCGTTGTGCTGCCTAACAACTTCATTGCTGGCTTTTCCTGGCTTTTCTTTTGGCGATTAGATTAAAAATATTCAGGTGGCATGTCCCACGACGTCACGCTGGCGAGGCGGGCTCTGAATGATCAATATGGCAATGAGGATCTCAACCTTTCATGGCAAGAATTCCATTATGTCATTGGCAGAGGGTGAGGACAATGCGAACAGGAAATCACGCCAATCAAAAGCTGTTTGGGGGACACCCATTGGATCTCCTCCCCCCCGACTTTCCCGTCCGCTGAAAACAGGGGCGGAGAATCCCAACCATCATTTCCTCTGTGCCAAGTCCAGAAAGGCCTGCACTTAGCAATCAATGAACTTACACGACTCCTCTCTCTCTCTCTCTCTCTCTCTCTCTCTCTCTCTCACATAGACTCTCATTCCGAATTCCTGCTGCTTATGGCCTCTGCCTGTTCTCCTCGTGCTCCTCTGCCATTCTCCTGCTCTTTTATCCTGCTTCTGCTAATTTGCTTGTGCTTTTACCCTCAAATTTGAAGATATGTGATGAGTTGCATTTCATAGATCCATGTTTAACATTATGCAAGACCAGTAAATAGTGAGAGAATATTACTGACTGAACACATATTTTTCAGTTTGCAAATCTTGAGTTATGAATTGGAGAAAATTGGTATTCTAATGGGTGAAACAAGTTGTAGAATGATGACAGTTTGGAGGTGACACTTCAGTCTATAATAACTTGGTGCTTAAAGTAAATATTGTAACTTTGTCCAGATACATAGAATTGGAGGTCTATGTGTTTAATGTAGTTCTCCCTCTTTCTGTGTTGCAGATTGATAGTGGAGGATTTGGTCCATGTTCAAGCTCCCTGGGTGTCTTTTCTTTTACCAGGAAGGAAATTGGAATGAAAGATTTCAAATTAAATGCTGATTCGAGTGATTCGCTGATTGCAGAACTCCGGTATTTTTTAAATGAACTGCCTTGATTAATGCAAGATGATTTTAAAAATTTGAACTTGACCGTTAAAGAGCATGGGGAATGTATGCTAGATTCTTTCATTCATGTGTGTTCTGCACGAAAGCAGATCCTTGGCTCATTGTCTGGTGATGTTTCAATCTGACCTGTTTTCTTGGCAGATTTTATCAGTGGTGATTTGCTGTTGCTTTCCACTCTTGGGGACAGGGCGAGCAGGTGTGCCTCAATTCTACCTCAGCCGAAACAGGAATTGAACCCCGACTGTTGGCATTATTCTGAACCACACACTAGCCATCTAGCCAACTGAGCAAACTAGTTCCCTCTGGTACATTAAATCTATGTTTTGATTATAGCTTATAACATGAGTTATTTAAAAAAAAACTTTCTTACAGCGTGAAATTTTAACCTGATTTGACTCAAGTTCACCGGGGTTCAAGGATTCATGTCTGCAATTACGCACTGATTGAATAATTTTATAGCCAAAGCGTTTTTTTGATAACTATCTTTCCCACTGACTTTCTGTGTAGTCTGACATAAAGGGCAGAATTCTCCATCCCGCCGTAGTGGGTTTGGCGATGGGCGGGAGAGGAGAATGTAGCGGGAACCAAAAAGTCAGAAATCTGCTAGTTATAAAACACATTGCGGTTCTCTCATTGGAGGGTTAATGGCAGCCATGGAGGAGGGGAGATGTTCTGGTGATACCCTAATAGCTGAAAGGCTCCATGAGGAGTAAAATGAAGTCTGATCATCAGGAGAATTCTCCTCTCGCCCTCCAAGCCATTTTCTGACTTCTTGAGTGAATAGCCATACCATCACTGAGAGGACGGGCCCTGCATTTGTACTTGGGCCTTAAGAGCTCACAACTTATTAGGATTAGATCTTGTCTCTGGTCATTGGTGCTGGTTTAGCACAGTGGGCTAAATCGCTGGCTTGTAATACAGAACAATGCCAGCAGCACGGGTTCAATTCCCATACCAGCCTCCCCGAACAGGCGCCGGGATGTGGCAACTAGGGGCTTTTCATAGTAACTTCATTGAAGCCTATTTGTGACGATAAGTGATTATTATTATTAATATTATGTCTGTCAACTTCAAGTCCAGTAAGGAAGATCAGCATTGTGAGTTGAGACTCGTTGCTTTCTATGCCATGTGAAGATGCAAATATTGCTGCAAAGGAAATGCGGACCAGCGTAGGGTTCTTTTCCAAAAGTACATGTCTTCTTTTGGGAAACTATCGGTTAAGAAACTCAGATGCACAGAAATTCACATTGCTGATAAATCTTCCTCCGCCATTGCTACCCCTTGAGGACTAAGGGTTGAGAACCAGGCTATCATATAATCCCAATAACGAATTATACACAACACACAAGGGTCTGGAAACAAGCTACACTGAGATTAACATCACATGAATGTTAATCTCAAAAGGGGATATTCTGAGTGAGGAAGATGGAACCCCAAGATAAGAGGATAGTGAAGATCCAAACCAAAACTCTTTCATCTGACCATGGCATTCACATACCCATGGAATGGTTTTCAGAAAGTGTGATTTATTTACAGTGATTGAACACCTGTGATCCTGAGGTAACATTAAAATCTTTTGACTTTTCTAACCCTACCATTATATCTTTGTGCAGCCCTCCATCGGCAGCAGGGGTGGAGGCAGCCTGCTGACTGCCACAGCCTTACACGTCTGATGACTTTGGCAGATGTCCTCTGGTGGCCCGAGCCCTGGTGTGGCCGGGACTCAGAAAGTCTCCGAGCTCAAAGACAGAAGTACCCTCGCTAACTTGTGCTGCTGGAGTTGGTGTGTGCACAGGCAGAAGGGACTCTGCGTGGTTGCATACCCTTGAAAGTGTCCAGCTAGTGGTAGCACTGCAGTCTCACGGCAGCAAAGTCCCAGTTTCGATCCCAGCTCTGGGTCACTGTCCGTGTGGAGTTTGTACATTCTCCCCGTGTTTGCGTTGGTTTTGCCCCCACAACCCAAAGATGTGCAGGGTAGGTGGATTGAACATGCTAAATTGCCCCTTAATTGGAAAAAATGAATTGGGTACTCTAAATTTATATTTTAAAAATAAATAAATAAAGTGTCCAGCTGACATTCATCCTCCTTGTGGGTGCTAGCGGGCCCCAGCCTGACTTCTACAGGACATTGGGCACTTGGAAGGACGTTGAGATGCCTTGTCCCCATGCAGTCTACATCCTGATAGTGCGGCCAGAGTGTGTGGCGATGGAGTGCAGAGCTGAGCGCAAATCCGACGGAATTTGCTGGATCAAGGCCTCCATGATGGTCGCCACCTTTTCCTTGGAGGCCTTGAGACACTTGCATGTCGTAGGTAGGACAGCAGACAGAATGTGGATGGACTCCTCCATTGCGAGCACTAGTCTGCTGAGAGATTTTCAAAGCTATGCCGGATGTTCCACTGCCTGCCTTTGTATCTCCATCTGCGAGCTGGCAGCCACTTTCAGAGAGTCATCATCTGACTGGGACCGAGCAGGTGGCTGGCCCCCAGCAGCCCTCGAGTGTCTGAGACCTGGGCTGTCCATGCCTTCGACTGCTGTGGGGACATATCAGTGAGCTGTGACCCCGAATCTAACCTTGAACTACACCCCACCGAGATGTATGTGTGTCTCTGTGCTGCTGGAGGGCACAGGTGAGCGCTGTGATGGTTGTTTCTGGGTCCCCTCTTCCTCTGATGTGCTCAAGATGCTTGGGACGCTGCTAGCTGTCCACGGTCTGCTGGTATCTGCAAAATATGAAAGGACAGTTTATTAGTGGATGAGCTGAAGCTAATTCAGCGTACATTGCACTCGCAGTGAATAGCAGAATTCGGAAGTGTTGGAGTTGAGATCCATACTACATTGTTGAGTGAGGCCAAGCTCTGCTGCAATCTCTTCAAACTGGTGGAGAGTGAGGATCTCTGCCATCCATCACCTACTCTGGGCTTGCTCACATTTGTTGTGTGCGCATTTGACCTGTATGGAGCCAAAAGAAAGAGTTGATCAGAGGAGATGGAGCAATGGTTTGGTGAAATGCATGTCCGCTGTATGTCGTGCGCCCGATCCAGAAGGGACAGAGAATGGAGTGTGAGCAACAAGACAGGTGGGATGGTGGTGTTGTTACGATCCCAGTTATGTTACTACTGGATGGGACGATCTCAGAATGGAACCCTGGCTCAAGACTGTAAAGTTTGACTTTTTTCAAAAAACGTGGAGGAACAGAGTCACAGCTCTGCTAGTTAGTTTTTAATAACAAATCTTTCAGAATTCCTTTGTCTTAAACTTCAACATGTATCCAAAATTCCATGCAAATTCAGGTACTCGGTCCCCAACAGAATACTATTGCTTCAAACACTGGAAATAAGGACACCAAACCTTACGATTGCTTCAAATATGTGGCTTGTCTGTAGATAACCTCATCAGCTCTTTCCTTCCCATGGCTGACTTTAACTTCCATGTACAATACCTGTTCTTTTTTGCTTTAACATTCCGGGAGTTTCTTTTCCATTCTCTTGTTTCTTTTTTTTGGAAATGTTTTTTATTGAGTTTTCATATTTTATATCCAACAAATTACAAATTATTAGAAAAAAAAAACACGCAAAAATTAACATGTATATTAACAGGTAAGCATCTTCATAATAACAACTGTGGCCGCCCCCTTTAACCGGCATACATATTTTACATTCCCCAATATGGCCGAAGCACATGTTGATAGGCATTTATTTACAATTTGGTTTTGGGCCTTAGTTTGCCATCAGACTGTCGCTTGCGGCTTTGTCCTTCCTTTTTTTTGGAATAATTTTTATTCAAGTTTTCAACAACAAATTTTATCACAACAGAGAAAAACAGTAACCCCTCCCCTCCAATACAAAAACAATAAATTAACAAGACAAAGAAATAAGCGTAAAACCATGAGAACAAACCCCCATAACGAACACGTAGCCCTCCCCGCCGGGGCTACCTTCCCCCGATTCCCGACCATTTTCCCCTGATGCTTGGCCACCCGACTATTCTTCCTCTTGTTCGTTGGCTACAAACAGGTCCCGGAACAATTGCATGAATGGCTCCCACGTTCTGTGGAAGCCGTCGTCTGACCCTCAGATGGCGAATTTGATTTTCTCCATTTGGAGAGATTCCGAGAGGTCGGACAGCCAGTCTGCAGCTCTGGGCGGTGCTGCTGACCGCCAGCCAAACAGGATTCTACGGCGGGCGATCAGGGAGGCAAAGGCAAGGGCGTCCCGCCCTCCTCCCCAGGAATAGATCTGGCTGGTCTGAAACCCCGAAGACCGCCACTATCGGGCATGGCTCCACCCTCACCCCCACCACTTTGGACATAGCCTCGAAGAAGGCTGTCCAGTACGCCACAAGTCTGGGGCAAGACCAGAACATGTGGGCGTGATTGGCCGGGCCTCTTTGGCACCGTTCACATCTGTCCTCCACCTCCAGGAAGAAGCTACCCATACGGTTTCTTGTTAAGTGGGCTCTATGTACCACTTTTAGTTGCGTCAGGCTGAGCCTTGCGCACGTGGAGGTGGAGTTGACCCTATGCAGTGCTTCGCTCTAGAGTCCCCACCCTATCTGAACCCCCAGGTCATCCTCCCATTTCTTTCTTGTTGCGTCCAGTACGGTGTCGTCCCTTTCTACCAGTCCGTCATACATGTCGCTACAGTTCCCTTTCTCTAGGATACTTGCGTCCAGTAGGTCTTCCAGTAGTGTCTGTCATGGCGGTTGTGGGTACGTCCTTGTCTCCTAGGTCCCATTCCGTCTGTGTCCCTTTGTCCTACCTCCACTTTTTGAAGGAGGCGTCCAATGTCGTGGGGATGAATCTGTGATTTTTGCAGATGTATCCCATGTTGGATATTGTGGTCAGACCGAATTGTTGTCGTAGTTGGTTCCACATCCTCAGTGTGGCTATTGCGACTGGGCTTTTTTGAGTATATTTGGCTGAGGGGGGGATGAGAATGCGGCCGTGCGCAGCGTTCTAAGGGATGTCCCCGTGCAGGAATTCTCGTCCATGTAGACCCATTCTATCTCTGGTTCGTTGAGCCATCCCTGTACCATTTCTGCGGTGGCAGTCCAGTGGCACAATTGGAGGCTTTAGAGGGCCAGACCTCCCATGTTTCTCCTTCTTGGTCGTGCCTTTTTCCTAATCCTCGGGTTAAGTTTGTAACTAGCACCTTGGCTACGTACTCAGTCGGGGTCCTGCCCCAGTGCCCTCCGGCAACCCCATGCTCCTGAGGTTCTAGAGGCGCGACCTGCTCTCTTGATCCCCCACCTTTCCCTTGAGCACCCCTGGGTCGCCACCAACCTTGTCACCCCTACCTCCAGTGAGGTTATCTGGCCTCCCTGGTCTGTGACTGCCCTCTCGAGATCTTGCACTGTTACCATCTCCGTCTCCAGTCATCGCTCCGTCCTCTCCTATGCCTCTGTTTCGGGAGCCAAGGTGTCCATGACCGCAGACTTCACCATTGACATAATTTCCTTATTTATGGCGTTCCTGTGCTTCAGGAGCTCCTGTGTTAGGAGCTCCATCCATTACCCTATTGGTGGGCATGCTGGTATTTATGTCATCGGCTCCATTTGCTCCACTGTATCTTGCTGTGCCTCGCTCCAGGCTTCCGCCGTCTCTTCCTTTCATTCTAGGCTCTTGCTGCCCTTGTTCTTTCTCCGGCCCTTTTGTTGATTTGAGGGCATAACTGGGTATGTGGTTGTTTTTGGGGAGGATTTTTTGTTGGCTTAGTGGCCAATCTTTGGGCTAAAAGTACTTAATTTGGCGTTTCCACGAGGGGAGACACCTTTCCTGCGCCTACTCAGCATATCCCTGCCACTGGAAGTCGTGATCCTCAGAAGTAACACCCATGTGGCTACTGTAGTGTTGTTCTGTTTCTGGATTAGCAATCTAGAGGCCTGGATAAATAATCCAAACAATATGAGTTTAAATCCCTGAGTGGCAGTTTCTGAATTTGAATTCATAGAATTTACAGTGCAGAAGGAGGCCATTTGGCCCATCGAGTCTGCACCGGCCCTTGGAAAGAGCACCCTACCTAAGCCCACACCTCCACCCTATCTCCATAACCCAGTAACCCCACCTAATTCAGTTTCTCAAAAGTCTGGAATTAAGATCTGATGTCAATAAGAGCTGTGAAATTGTCGTAAAAAAGTAATTGGATCCTGATCATCTTTCAAGGAAAGGTATCCACCACTCCTGTGGTCATATAGGTCAGGCTGATATGTAACTCCAGTCCCACACCAATACATTTCACTCCCAACTGTCCTCTGAAGTGGACTAGTAAGCCATGATGTTCAAGGCAACCATGGATAGGCAATAGTGCTGTTCTTCCCAGCAACGTACACATCCAGAGATTGAATGATGGATGCAGGCAAAACAAAATCCCTGATATACACCCAAAAAGCGAACTCCCATCCTTCCTCTTGGGCTTATAAAAATTGGCTTTTGAAGTTCCTGGATCTTGACCAGAGAGCAGTCTTGTCCCAGTGGCTGAAAGCAAAGAAGATTGACTGATTGGATTCAGCAGATTCCAAGACAGTTGCAGAAATCCAGAGGTCAGAGAACTGTGCTCTGTGCTATTGCACCATCTAGTGCCCAAAGTGCAAACTTTCAGTGGATAATGGAGAAAAGTATTGGACCCCTCCTGGAAACTACATAAGAGCACAGGAAAATATATAGAAAAGGTATAATGTCATTCCAGCTCAAATCAATGTTCAGAATTACTGGTTCTAATTTGTCTAGTGCAATCCCCTCGCCCAGGCGAGTAGATGCACTATTAAATGGCACAGCATTTAATGCTAAAAGCACCCAGGCCCTGCAAAACAGAATCATTTTAAAACCAATATAACCACTGCAGCAAACACACTCCAAACCCAGGCTTTTAACCCTTAAATTGCCCAATACTTAGCATCTAATATTCCTAAAGTCTTCCAGTTGCCACAGTACAAACCTAGCCAGGGAGATTTTATTTTTTGCAATGTCTTAGTGTATAGCTTTGTTGGACTAAAATTCTTCTCCTTTAGCATTCAACTATCTGCGAAAGATGCTGAACTTGAAAATCTGAAATCAAGCCTGATGAAGAGTAAACTCTCAAACCAAGAATGTGGTGACATTTTAGGCAGAAGTTGTGAATTGTTGGATGGAACAAGCCTGGAGCTAATATCAGAAAGAAATAAGAAAGGTAAGTTGGCACTTGCCTGAGATTGTGGAGAGAATAAATGTGAAAGCCACAATTTAGTCACAGCACAGTAGAACAGATTTTAAGTTTGTAGATGCATTCAAATCTGAGGCCTTGGATGGTTCATGTTCCCAGCAGGATAGTTACCGATGAATTCTAATTCCTGGAAAACGATGTTACTAACAACCCCCCTCACGGGACCCCCTGTCTACATCCCTCTGATTAGCTCCCACCACTGCCTGAGCTCTCAGCCACCACCGACTAACCCTGCACTCAACCAGTTACACTCTCAATTACCCTCACCTACCACAACTCCTAAGTGCTATTCCTAGAGTTCTACAATCCTGATTCCTGTTTGTGGAAATGACGAGAAACAATGGGAAATTAATACTTGGATTATAACTTGTCCAGTGTTGCCTTATTTACAGAATTTCAAGCAGAAGTCAACCAGATAGTATTTGTCTTAATATTGGCAATGGGATTTATATCAGCACCAACACAACACACATTTTACAGTAATCATACAGCTGGTATATAATACAATAATCAAAAGGTGGCTGTTCTTTGGATGTGGTCAAGTTTCTGTTACTATAGGCCGACACCATGGTAATACAAAATCCAGAGGAAATGAAAAGTCGCTTTAATCGAATTTCTGATTTATCTAGATGGGGGATAACTGCTTTTGGAGACACGTCTGTTTGTCCAATTCTGTTCTAATCATTATTTGTTGTAACAAGTGATCATTTGCTGGTACAAGTGATGAACTACTGATTTTTTTTCTCTCTCTCTCTTTCCTCCTCCTCCTCCTTCCCCCCCCCCCCCCCCCCCCCCCCCCAAAACACCCAGCTCCATCATGCTCCTTATTGCAGTGTTGCAATTAACTAACTCAGCACAAATCTAGGGTTCCGTTTTCATTGTACATTTTTACATTCTTTTGAAACTAAACCTCTTGGGCATTATAACTGAGTGATAGTACTTTATTAGGTTTGTAAAGTATCAATGTTTTTTTCCTTGGCTATTTCTTTCAATTTGGCAGATGGCAGAAAATGCCTGGAACAGCACTTAGAAGAAGAGCAATATAGCCAAATGGAAATTGAGACGCTGCAGACAGAATTACTGGAGGCAGAGGCCACAGTCTCAACATTACAGACTCGGATGACTGAACAGGTCGATAATTTTCAGCAGATACAGGAGCAACTGTTGGAAAAAAGCAAATGCATTGGAAAGGTGGAAGATGAGGTGTGTAAATTATATATCCAGAAAAGGAAATATAGTTTAGTCTACATCTCCATTTTAGTACACGGAACTTTTCTTGCCTTGTCCAGATGGATATTTCTGATTTGTGGGATTAATTTATCATGAGAGGTATCACATGTGAATGACAAGTCCTTATTTTGATTGTCCTTGCTTGCACTTTCTTGTGTAGACTGGGAAATTAAGCAGGAATGTTCGATGGGCATATAAGGGTTGTCAGAGCACAGTGTATTCGGTCTTCAAGGCCTGGGGTCAATTGTGTCCCCCAACTACTGTGTTTGGTCCTTTATGCCTTACGAAGGAATCCACCAAACACTTTGACTTGTCTAAACCAGAATCTTTTATTGAGTCTCGTGTGGCAAAATAGCAATCTGATACAGAGCGTGTTATCATGGAGTCTGCTTATTACTCCTCTGAAACGTGCACCTAGCACTGACCATTCACTTGTATGTCTTATTACCCTCTCAATCTTCTTTGATGGTCGGATGTGCCTCCCCTTATATGGGAGTCAGTGGTCACATGAACTTGGTCTAGAGATCGCATGGTGTATCTGCACCGCCACCTGCTGGTTGGAGGTCACACACCATCCATCTATGATATAGCCCATAGGCATATCACCACACCAACCACTGGCCCTATATTATCCTGTTCTCAATGCTCGTTGTGGGGAGGGGTTTGAGGTAGTGTTGACAGCACTGCTCATAATCAGAACATGTTGCTTCTGGTCCTCTCTGTATAAATGTGTGGAATGATGTTGGTTCTGTACTGGGCCTGAGATTGGGGTTACATTGCATTCTCTGATATATATGTAACACCCTTTTTAGAGCTCGGGTTGTCGTGTTTTTTTGTTGTATGTTTCCTTTTATATTGGGGTGGGTATAGAGAATCCATCATTCTTCCTGCATGGGTGCAGATGGGTCTAATATCTGAGGAGAGGAGTTTGTGGTCTGTCATTAATGTTTCTGGCACTATTGGAGTAGAAGGAGCTATGTATTGGTACGCACACAAAAATGGTCTGAAAAATTAATTCTGAACATTCGCAGCCATTTCACTGTGTGGGAAGGTGTGCACCATTTTACCATATTTTCATGGCCTAATCCCATTTCTCTCCTGTTCTCTGGTTGGGTGTATAGAGGTATCAGGTTATGTCTAATGATTGTATTGAGCTCATTATCATATAATATTCGGTACAATTAGCATCGGATTTACAGTGCAGAAGGAGGCCATTTGGTCTGAGTCTGCACCGGTTCTTGGAAAGAGCACCCTACTGAAACCCACACCTCCGCCCTATCCCCATAAACCAGTAACCCCACCTAACCTCAGGGCAATTTATCATGGCCAATCCACCTAACCTGCACATCTTTGGACTGTGGGAGGAAACTGGAGCACCCGGAGGAAACCCACGCAGACACAGGGAGAAGGCCCAAGTCGGGAATCGAACCGGAGACCCTGGAGCTGTGAAGCAACTGTGTTAACCACAATGCTACCGTACTGCAGTTCTCCTGTCCCCCTCTGTATTCATGTATGTAGAGCCTTTTTTTTTACGTGCTGCGCTGTATCATTTTTGTAGTTTTGTAGGATTGTTTGTTAACATGTAAAATTTCATTTAATATATATATATATATATTTTTTTTTAAAAAATCTATAGATTCTGGAAAGGTCCTCGTATTGCAATATGTCAATTTTCTGGCTCCTACTTCAAATCAATGTCCGTTTTTAGAGAGAGAAAAGGGAAATACCCATTAACCAATTGCTTACCTGCTTTCTGATGATTTCACAATTTTGATTTTTCTTTTCCTTGGATCTGGGCCATCACTCTCATCTACCTTTATTTTTTCCTACTGTTCAGCTCTCGCTCTGAGTCGTGGACTTTCCCTGCCACCACTCTATCCCCGCTTGTCTCACTCAGCTCCCGCTCCTGATGTCTGATTTCCTCAGTTGTGTATTTTTTTCTGTCGCAAAATTTTGTTAATTTTATTAAGTAGCACTAAGAAATTTTGGAAGTACTTGGTGTGAAACTTAATTATTTTTGGATCCTCACAAAAGTTTGGCAAATAATGATTATTTTTACAACTGTACAAATGTTAAGTTATCCATAAACAAAGCCTGATGCTTCAGTAACAAACAGGTGACTAAATGCTTCATTATCTCTGGACTTGAATGCCTTTTAATAAGGGACCAAGCTGGTTAGTTTGCAATCCTTGACATGATGTTAAAAATGTAATGTTCCTTTAAAAGAGAAAGTATATAGTCCAAAAAAAGATGTGGTAAAGGGAAGAATTGGAGCTGATCTTTTTTTAAGAAGCATTTCTTTACAGAAATACACATTACAAACACATATCGCTAACCCGAGCCACTGTACAGTTTCAGTCTCTTGCTTTTTATAGGAGCATAAGGGAATCCCAATTGATGCCCACAATCTGCATGCAATTAAATTTGGTTACCAAGCTAAAATATAGTTGTGTGAATAAATTACATATTGAGGCTCCTGTGAAGATTTTTTCCCTGCATCTGATTATAAAATGACAATTGTTTTGATTTTATGCTCCCTCGTTAGGAACCTCGCCCATTGTGCATGTATATTGGAAATTCTGGAATATACAATTTTCCAACCACATAAAACAAGGTTCTGATAATTGTGTGCAGCAGCATGTGAATTTTTGGTCTTGCCAAAAATGTGACATTGGTTCAAAAGCAATGTTAGGGTCGACAAGTCCCCTGGGCTGGATAGGATATATCCGAGGATTCTTTGGGAGGCCAGGGATGAGATTTCAGAGCCTTTGGCTTTGATCTTTGGGTCCTCACTGTCCACGGGGATAGTGCCAGAGGACTGGAGAGTGGCGAATGTTGTTCCTCTGTTCAAGAAAGGGAATAGGAATGACCCTCGTAATTATAGGCCGGTTAGTCTTACTTCAGTGGTCGGTAAGTTAATGGAAAAGGTCCTGAAGGATAGGATTTATGACCATTTGGAAAGATGCAGCTTAATCCGGGTTAGTCAACACGGATTCGTGAAGGGTAAATCTTGCCTCACAAATTTGATTGAATTCTTTGAGGAGGTAACTAAGTGTGTAGAGGAAGGTAGAGCAGTTGATGTTGCATACATGGGCTTTGGTAAGGCGTTTGATAAGGTTCCCCATGGTCAGCTCATGAAGAAAGTAAGTAGGTGTGGGATAGAGGGAAATTTGGCCAATTGGATAAGTAACTGGCTATCGCAAAGAAGACAGAGAGTGGTGGTGGATGGAAAATTTTCAGGCTGGAGGCCAGTTACCAGCGGAGTACTACAGGGATCAGTGCTGAGTCCTCCGCTATTTGGTATTTTTATCAATGACTTGGAGGTGGGGGCTGAAGGGTGGGTCAGTAAATTTGCTGATAACACCAAGATTGGTGGAGTAGTGGATGAGGTGGAGGGCTGTTGTCGGCTGCAAAGAGACATAGATAGGATGCAGAGCTGGGCCGAAAAATGGCAGTTGGAGTTTAACCCTGATAAGTGCGAGGTGATTCATTTTGGTAGGACAAATTTGAATGCGGATTACAGGGTCAACGGCAGGGTTCTGAGGAATGTGGAGGAACACCGAGATCTTGGGGTTCATGTCCACAGATCTCTGATGGTTGCCACTCAAGTGGATAGAGCAGTGAAGAAGGCCAATAGTGTGTTAGCATTTATTAACAGGGGCTTGAGTTTAAGAGCCGTGAGGTTATGCTGCAACTGTACATGACCCTGGTGAGACCACACTTGGAATATTGTGTGCAGTTCTGGTCACCTCACTATAGGAAGGATGTGGAAGCATTGGAAAGGGTGCAAAGGAGATTTACCAGGATGCTGCCTGGATTGGAGGGTAGGCCTTATGAGGAAAGATAGAGGGAGCTAGGGCTTTTCTCTTTGGAGCGGAGGAGGATGTGAGGCGACTTAATAGAGGTGTATAAAATGATGAGGGGGATAGATAGAGTGGAAGTTCAGAGACTATTTCCTCGGGTGGATGTAGCTGGTACAAGGGGGCATAACTATAAAGTTCAGGGTGGGAGATATAGGAGGGATGTCCGAGGTAGGTTCTTGGAATAGACTGCCTGCTGTGATAGTGGAGTCGGACACTTTAGGAACTTTCAAGCGGTTATTGGATAGGCACATGGAGCACACCACAATGACAGGGAATGGGTTTCAGTCAGTAAAAGGAAGGTGTGCCTAAGTAAAGCAACAAACTTAAATTAACCAAATTTGTTTTCCAGGTAATTTATCTAGCTATTGTATTCATATCCTATGATAAATATCATAATACTCAGAATACTTTAATATACCCATATCCATCTGTTTGGCAGCTAAGGAAAACAAAATCGCAACTTTCCACAGCGGAGAAACAGTTGGAGGAGAAAACCATTGCTTGCACAACCAACGCAGTAAAAGCAATTGAACATGAACAGGACATTGTGGTAAAATTGAGATAATAATTAAATGACAAATTATGAGTATTGCTGACATGGATTTTAAAATATTTTTTCAACAACAGATGATGACTAATTCCTATGTAAGATGTGGCAACATTTTTTAAATTTCAGAAAAAGTTCTGTGAAACCTGATTTGTAAAATGACAATATCTTGGCCATAATCCATACTTAATGAAATGATAGTTTTGCTTGATAAGCCCATACATTTTTGAGTTTTAACCATGTTTTGCTGTAATCCAAAAAATACATTTTCAGCAATTCCAATATTTAAACATTGAATTGAGAGCCATTCGCATTTTGTTGTTGTGACTTGAAAGTACTATATTTCATATGGACCTTGGAGAAACCAATAATTATCAGATCTGTAAGCCAAATGAAGGAGTCTGTTTAATTTTTGGAAGCCACTTAAATCATGTTTTCATATCATATATGTAATCCTATTAAAAGAAGTCAAGCTGTCAGATTTAAATTTCAAGCTTTGTATTTTCTTGTAAAATGTCAAAAGTACATTTCCTGCTTAGAATATGTGGAAAATGTTCTGTTCTCAAAAGTAGGAAAATCTAATCCAACCTGAACCAATTAAAAGCCCATCCCAGCCATTAGCAAAATGATGAAAGGAGTTGTCAGTAGTGCTATCAAGCAGCACTTACGATAATCTGCTTACTGGTTTTCAGTTTGAGTATTGTTGAGTCCCCTGCTAGTAACATCCTTCGGTGGAGGATACACTCACCATCAGCTGGATTAACTACATAAATACTGTAATTATCAGTAGTTTCTTGGTAGTACAGTACTTGAATATTGCTAAAAAAATAATTTTTTTGTCAAGCATTCATCGGGACATTCACAAGAACACAATGCAAGGGCAATCAAAACATTTATACAGTAAGAGAAGACAGTGCTGATTGGTTGGCAAATGGACTTAGATTGGTAGAGGCACTGCATGGAGAATACACCAGTTGATGGCGACTGATAAATTAAATTTAAACCAGTCAGCTTGAATTATCAAGGCATTGCCTGAGAAATGAACCAGCAAATGGCAGTCACTTGTTTTGTTTGGGTGTATACATGTTTTTTTTCTGTCCCCAAAGAACAGGACCCTGTGTATTAATATGTGTAGCTTCCAATACACACAAATATTTGTGCCACACTGCAAGCCCGACTAACCATCTTCAATTGATTGTCAAAACATAATTCTTAGCACATTGAGGATTATTTAGCAAATGTTATCCAATCGCAGAATCACATCTGCTCATTAACAGGCCTAAGATGCCATTATTGGCCATGTAAAGTACACAATCTACCTCCGATTATTCTGAATGGGCAAGATATTTCAAATTTGAACAGCAGATGATGCTAGCTGTTTCAGGCTACTATTATGCAGTAGCAACACAAGTGGTATTCACCACTAACAGAATGCTGCCATTAAGCCAAAAATGCATTCTACCTATCACATAAATGAGTAATGTAGTATATGAATTTTAGTGCCAGTGCTATGCTAGGTCTGTAGGCCTTATGCCCTACAAACAGTGTAATGTAAGCCTACTTGTGACAATAAAGATTATTATAAGGTTGAAAATTTTAACTGCTGTTTCTCTTAAAATACTAGGACAAAAATAAAGAAATTACCAAATTGGAAAAATTTATCGAGGAGCAACATCAGGAAAATATTGTTGCACGTGAACACATCAAGAAGATTCAAACTGAACAGTGTCATGAGCTCGAGAAACAGATTGAAATGGTAAGCTTACATTCTAACTTTGTGTTATCTCACACTCTACCAGCCAAACCTTTCTAGTAACCTAAAGTTCTGACAGCACTTTAAAAGGTAGTTACTTTCGGTTTCCAGATAATGCTTTTTAAAAAACTAATCGTAATTATATATTGTAAATGTGTAGAGGTTGTTCTTAGGCTTTACACTGAAATTATTAATTTATTCAATCAGTTTTGATTATTGTGCCTGAACAAAGATTATACCGCTTGGAGCAACAGTCAGTGAAACTGACGCCTTGATTTAATTTTTTATTAAAGCCAGTCTGAAAATCATGGTGTCAGTTGCAGTGATTTGGTGGGGCTTTGATGGTTCAGCTTCTTCCCCTCAGCCTTTCAAAGGCAGAGCAGCAACTTGTCTTGGGACCGCAGTGATATAATCACCCATTAACTGGCATTTTGATTGACCAGCACCACCTATGCCTCAAGATTTTACTGTAATTACTTAAAAGGTATATATAGATGATTATGGCTAGCATAGTTGGACATTTTAAGAATCCTGAGTTATCTAATTTTGATATGTGGAAGTTTTAAAAATAAACTGTTCTTGTTTTTAGAATGAGCAGTATAGAACTGAGGCTGTACTCATTGAAAGAATGCTGCTCTTAAAATGCCCACTAGGAGTTGTCGGGAGAACAATGATGCCTTTGTTTTATAGTTGCAGGCCATGATTTATTTTCTTAATTTCAAAGGAGCTGTGGCTGATACTCATTTACAGTCTTTAACTGCACACTCTCTCTTTCTTGAATCGTTACTCTTTTTTTCTGTATGTCTGATTGCAAAAATATTTCTAAAAACTATTGCCATGTCAAATGTGGATTTGGACAAAGATTATGCACTGGATTATTTCTCTGTTCTGAAGACTAAGTGCCACTGCCGGTGTACAATTGCAGGAAATGCACGTTGCCACTAGGAGCATCGGCCAGGAGAAATTATGTCATGCAAATGGGTCAGCACGCAGACCATGTGAAGCCCGCCCGATTTGCAACCCCCTCTGATGTCTGATTTGCTGGGGTCGGGGATCACCTTAAGAGTCTGACCAGTTGGAGCAGCTTTTAAGTATTCCACTCAGCACAGACTGTCATTCCAGGCATGAAGATGGCAGCTAAAAGACTCCAAGGTTCCTGCAATCGGAAATTGGACGCTGTTGAAGAGAGGAGGGATACCCTCTTTCCCCAGGGTGGGGCCGAGACTCAAACCTGCCATACTGAGCAAGGCCTGGAATGAGAACGCAGAGGGTGTGAGTGCTGTCAGCTTCACCAAGAGGGAAGTAGTTGCAATGGAATTCAACATGCGCCAAACAAATGAGTCCAATGCAACGCAGATGTCCCTATAGCAACTGAGTCATCCCTCTCCCACAGACAAGTCCTTTCCAAGATCTCACCCCATGTGGCGGGATTCTCCTTCCCATCACACCGGTTTTCTGGCGCGGCGTACCCCCGCCAGCGGCGGGATTCTCCGTTTCGGCAGCTGGCGAATGGAGTTTCCCATTGTGGGCAGCCCCACACCGTCGGGAAATCCCCGGATTCACCCAAGTCCCGCAAGGCGTCGGATTCGGAACTCCGCCCAAAAGATGCGTGACCAAATGACGCGCGCAGAAGTAGGTCATAAATCTACTTTAAGGTATCCCTACCTGGGATCCACCAATCTCCCTCAATTCTCCGACTGAGTGCAGCCAGGTGCCGATCAGTGGTGGTCCACAAAAATGTGAATATTGGAAACCCTTGGGTGGTCAGGATCAGCCCCCTGGCCCTCCCCCTAGAACGTGGGCACTGCCAAGGTGCCCGATGGCACCGCCGAGCACTGGCTGTGTCCATGATGCCAGTGCAAAGGGTGCCCGGGTGGCACTGCTAAGGGTCAGGGCCCGGGGGGGTTTGAAGGGTGGGGATGTGCAGGGCAGGTACGAAGGGGCCACTGGGAGGCTTGCGGTGACAGGTGGGGGTCCTGGAAGGAGGGGTTGCTGTGTAAGGGGGCTTGCGGGGACCTGAAGGGGGGCCTCGGGGACCCCAGATTGAGGTGTCCTCACTTGGGGGGTGTGAGGTAGTGTTCATGTATGTTAGGGGTGACAATGCCCGGGGGGGGGGGGGGGGGGGGGGGGGGACACCCACAAGCTCACTTGGAGATCAGACCCTTTCAAAATGATGATGGCCGAATCTCCGCTCACAAATGCTAAATAAAATTGTAAGGGCTAGATTCTTCCGCCCCACCCACTGCAAGAACAACACAGACACGGAAAATGGGAGAGGTCGATTGACCTCCGACGAGAGTCTCTGGTAGCCGGGCAGATGCAGCCGCAAAATCCTCCCCAGGGTCTAAAGAAGTGACAAGTGTCATTGAATAGCGGTGGGAAACTTGCCGGCAAAGCCAGCAAGAAACTTCCTGTAAAACCTGCCACAATTTAACTTAGAGATTGTTTTGGAGAATCGCGGCCCGTGTCTCGCCACTGCTTTCGTTGTATCATACTTCATTGCAGAGACTATCACCTCGATAGGTAATGTTAGATATCAGGCTTCTGGGTCACCCTCTGGTGAGCACCACACAAATACTGCAGCACATCAGGTGGAGGAAGGAAGTGGAAGGCCGAAGGGCTGCCCGATCCCAGGGAACAGCTGTCGCCCAGACAGATTTTGCACTTCTGGAAAAGATGATCCCATCATGTTGCAGATGCAGAAGGAGAGCAAGAATTTACCGGAAGGGGTGTCAGAAACTTTCCAGCACCTTCAAGTACAGCTGGAGGAGTCCAGATGCCTTCAGGGGCAAGAGATGGTGCCAACAATGCGTGGTACCTAGGCCAACACTGAAGGGTGGCACCCACGGTGGAAGACCTGAGGTAAGATGTCAGAGCCATGCGTCAGGACGTCCAAGGCTAGGGTACACTATGCTATCCGTGGCTGAGCTGCAGGATAGGAGAGCCCAGTCACAGGCGGACATGTCCCGGGTGCACATGGACATTGCTGCTGCGCTCCAGAGCTTGGCCCATTTATAAAGAGTCATGGCTGATAGCACCAACACCCTGTGGTGCGGCGCGAGGGAAGGAGGAGTGAAGGACTAAAGGAGAGGAAGGGTTAAGCGTCTGGGGATGATGGATTTTGTGTGGGGGAGGCGTTTTAAGCAGGGGGAGGGGGGGGGGTGGTAGGATAGCTGAGCTAGGTCCCCTAGTTTGTAAATCGGGAGGTGATGAAGTTGTCCCATGTGCGGCGGTCCTGGATCACACTTTGGGCAGCCTGCTGTGACGGCTCAGGCTCCATGCCCAGGTCTTCTCAGAAACCATCCTCATCAGGTGAAGCTCATTCTTCCTCCTTTTCCAGCTGTGCGATGGTATGAGCTATGCAGCAAGCCACCACGATGCTCCAGACCCACTGGGGTTTATATTAGAGCGCCTACCAGATTATTATTATAATAATGTTTATTGTCACAAGTAGGCTTACATTAACACTGCAATGAGGTTACTGTGAAAAGCCCCTAGTTGCCACATACCAGCGCCTGTTCGGGTTCACTGCTGGAGAATTCAGAATGCCCAGTTCACCGAACCGTACATCTTTCGAGACTTGTGGGAGGAAACCGGAGCACCTGGAGGAAACCCACGCAGACATGGGGAGAATGTGCAGACTCCACACAGTCAGTGACCCAAGCAGAGAATCGAACCTGGGACCCTGGCGCTGTGAAGCGACAGTGCTAACCACTGTGCTACCGTGCTGTCCACGGATGGAATACAATGTGGAAAAATGTGAAGGAGGAATGGAGGCATATACTATTTTCTAAATGGGGAAATGCTTAGGAAATCGGAAGCACAAAGGGACTTGGGAGTCCTCGTTCAAGATTCTCTTGAGGTTAATGTGTAGGTTCAGTTGGCAGTTAGGAAGGCAAATGCAATATTTTCATTCCTGTCAAGAGGGCTAGAATACAAGTGCAGGGATGAACATCTGAGGCTGTATAAAGCTCTGGTCAGACCCCATTTGGAGTATTGTGAGCAGTTTTGGGCCCTATATCTAAGGAAAGATGTGCTGGCCTTGGAAAGGGTCCAGAGGAGGTTCACAAGAATGATACCTGGAATGAAGAGCTTGTCGTATGAGGAACGGTTGAGAACTCTGGGTCTGTACTCGTTTAGAAGGATGAGGGGGGATCGTATTGAAACTTACAGGATACTGCGAGGCCTGGATAGAGTGGATGTGGAGAGGATGTTTCCACTTGTAGTTAAAACTAGAACCAGAGGACACAATCTCAGACTGAGGAGGAATTTCTTCAGCCAGAGGATGGTGAATCTGTGGAACTCTTTGCCGAAGAAAGCTGTGGAGGCCAAATCACTGCGTGTCTTTAAGACAGAGATAGATAGGTTCTTGATTAATAAGGGGATCAGGGGTTATGGGGAGAAGGCAGGAGAATGGGGATGAGAAAATATCAGCCGTGATTGAATGGAGGAGCAGACTCGATGGGACGAGTGGCCTAATTCTGCTCCTATGTCTGAAGACACATTATAAATGCAATTATTTTCTTTTTTGTTAAGCTTGAAATTGAACTGGAAGAAAAACAGCAACAGTTGAGAAAACAAAAGCAAACGATTTCAACTGTTGAGGAAGAGCTCTATGTCAAGCAAAGCAAAATTGAATCATTGGAATTGCTACTCGAGGAAGCCAGACAGGCAAGCTTTAAAAATAAAATATTAATGGTTCTTATTTAAACCGTTTCAATTCTTTGGGGATTGCACAAATATTAACTTTATAAAAAGATTTAGCAAATATCAATGGTTTGAAAGTATTTAAAGTATAATGATGTGAATTATGACCAACTAAATTGCGGTGAGTCTCAAATTACTTTTATTTCAAGTGAGTATTTCTTTTCTCATGGTTATGTATTGTTAAAATTCTTAGTTATGCCTTTTAACATTTCTTTTAGAGAAGCCCGCTGAAAAACAACATGTGCATTGAAGTGTGACAACTTAATCATCAAATCCAGCAGCAAAAAGTTAAAGCACCAGAAAAACAGCTGGCCATGCAGATCTTGCATGCTCGAAATTGTATATTAGGAAACTCCCTTGCACGAGGGCACGATTCTCTGGTCTCGTTTCACTCGCGCGAGAGAGCAACAAAGCCAGGGATAGCAGGAGAGGCCCAAACGAGAAACAATTAATGGGCGCACCCCATATCCTACAGCCTCCCACGATCTAGTGGCCTCCCCAACATGTCATGCTGGCCCCAATTAATACTCCTTTCAAAAAAAAAGTGAACTGGCTTCGGGGAACTGAGGAGGTGAGCAGCCATTTTCGGCAACTGGGTGGCAGGGGTCTCTGAACAGGGGGGGACCATCCGTGGGTTCTCCAGGGGGGTTCCGCTGGGTGTTGGGGGGGGCACCATGCCAACCCCTGGACCGTGTGTTCCTAGGGGCAACTCTAGTCCCTGCTGGTGTGCCCAACGATCGGCATAACTCACTGACCGCGGAGCTATCCCCTTGGTTGGCAGGCCATGTCGTATGTGGGGCTCATTGCCGTGCATCCCAATCACACCTTGATGCATGGACAATGTGCTAGAATACTGCAGGAGGCAGCACCACAGATACAGTGACCAATCTTCGATCACCATGGGGATGGGCTCCATGTCTGCAGCCGGATGTGCATGGGCAGGGCGTGTCGGATGGCCGCCCTGTTCCGGATGCTGACTGCGAGACGCAGCTTCGCCAGACGGGTGGAACTCTGGGGAGCTAGTGGCTGCCGTCACCAGTCCATAGGTTGGGTCCGAGTTGCCACCCTGCGCCCCATCTTCCCACTTGGTGCCCATAGGCCTGAAGGTTCACCTCGGGACAGAGCGACAGCTGGATTGAGCCCCGGCTGCCTCCCAAATCACCTGGCTCTGGCGGCTCCCCGTTGTCTGCACCATGTTGACGCCCTCAGCGATGCTCCTCAGTGCCCACCTGCAACTGGGACAAGCTCAGCTTTTCTTATCTGAGACCGGTGATGCCCCTCAGCACCTCATCCAAGGTCAGCCTGGTACTGGGTCACGTCCTCCAGCGAGTTGGGCATTCTGCTGAGGCCCTCAGCCATGGCTGTTACCGACTGAGCCACGCCTTAGACACCTCCATTAATGCTGCTGACATCGTGCACCAGATTCTCCACTGCGGTCGTCGCCGTAGTAGTGTTGGCCTCGGTGCCATGCATTGCCGGCGATATTTCCTGTGCCCGTAGGCTCTGGGACCTTTTGACTGAAAAAGGTCTTCCTGATGTCCTAAATATCTACCATTCACTTGAAAATTTTTCTCTGTAGTTTCTTAATATCTACCCTATAGAATCATTCTATTGTTTGAGGCAGCTTTATTAATTCATCCCTCAAGAAGCAATTTTGAAAAATGCCAAATTGGACCAGCTTGAACATTTGGGGATAATCTGCCCTGTACAGTTGCCAATTGGGCCGCCCTGGTCATGCCGGTTATCAAACCAGACGGTTCAGTGCATCTGCAGGGACTATAAGATGACGGTGAATTGCGTTTCCCTTTTGGGCCAATACTCAGTCCCCTGCATCGAGGACCTCTGTGCAAAGCTTTTTTTTTTTAAATATAATTTTTATTGGAATTTTTTACAGAAAATATAAAACATAATGACAAACAATGAAATGCACCAAAATAACCCATAATAACTGTAACACCCCCAGACCGTATCGATGCATGTATCACATCCCCCACCCCCCCAACCCCAATGAACAACAAAAGAACTTAAAAATAAATTTAAATTAAATAAACAAACATAGTCATCGTCCGCACCCCCCACCTTTTCCTCCCCCTTCCCCCCCCCCTCCCCCCTGGGTTGCTGCTGCTACTGTCCCCGTACCCTATCGTTGAGCCAGAAAGTCGAGAAAAGATTGCCACCGCCTAAAGAACCCTTGTACCGACCCTCTCAGGGCGAATTTGACCTTCTCTAGCTTAATGAAACCCGCCATGTCATTGATCCAGGTCTCCACCCTTGGGGGCCTCTCATCCTTCCATTGTAGCAAGATCCTTCGCCGGGCTACTAGGGACGCAAAGGCCAGCACACCGGCCTCTTTCGCCTCCTGCACTCCCGGCTCCACCCCAACCCCAAAAATCGCGAGTCCCCATCCTGGCTTGACCCTGGATCCCAAAACCCTCGACACCATCCTCGCCACCCCCTTCCAGAACTCCTCCAGTGCCGGGCATGCCCAGAACATATGGGCATGGTTCGCTGGACTCCCCGAGCACTTGACACACCTGTCTTCACCCCCAAAGAACCTACTCATCCTCGTCCCAGTCATGTGGGCCCAGTGCAGCACCTTGAATTGGATGAGGCTAAGCCGCGCACACGAGGAGGAAGAATTAACCCTCTCCAGGGCATCAGCCCATGTCCCGTCTTCGATCTGTTCCCCCAGTTCCCCCTCCCACTTAGCTTTCAGCTCCTCTACTGATGCCTCCTCCGCCTCCTGCATAACCTTGTAGATATCAGATATCTTCCCCTCTCCGACCCAGACGCCTGAAAGCACCCTGTCGCTCACCCCCCTCGCGGGAAGCGAAGGGAATCCCTCCACCTGCCACCTAGCAAATGCCTTTACCTTCAGATACCTGAACATGTTCCCCGTGGGAGCCCAAATTTCTCCTCCAACTCCCCCAGGCTCGCAAACCTCCCATCAATAAACAGGACCCTCAGCTGTCTGATGCCCGCTCTGTGCCAACCCTGAAATCCCCCATCAGTTCCCCGGGACGAACCTATGGTTCCCCCTTAACGGAGCCTCCATCGAGCCCCCCACTTCTCCCCTATGTCGCCTCCACTGCCCCCAAATCTTGAGGGTAGCCGCCACCACCGGACTCGTGGTATACCTCGTAGGAGGGAGCGGCCACGGCACCGTTACCAGGGCCCCCAGGCTTCTATCTCCACAGGACGCCCTCTCCATCCGTTTCCATGCTGCCCCCTCCCCCTCCATTACCCACTTGCACACCATCGACACATTGGCCGCCCAATAATACCCCGAGAGATTGGGTAACGCCAGCCCCCCCCATCTCTACCCCGCTCCAAGAAGACCTTCTTCACCCTCGGGGTCCCATGCGCCCAAACAAAGCTCATGATGCTGCTAGTCACCCTTCTAAAAAAGGCCCTAGGGATAAAGATGGGCAAACACTGAAAAAGGAACAAGAACCTCGGGAGAACTGTCATTTTGACGGACTGCACTCTACCCGCCAACGATAGCGGCACCATGTCCCACCTTTTAAATTCCTCCTCCATCTGCTCCACCAGCCTGGTAAAATTAAGCTTATGGAGAGTCCCCCAACTCCTGGCCACCTGCACCCCCAGGTATCTGAAACTCTTCTTAAATGGGAGTCTCCCAATTCCCTCCTCCTGATCACCCGGGTGTACTACAAATACCTCACTCTTGCCTAACTTTACCTTATAGTCCGAGAAGCCCCCAAATTTCCGCTAACAGCTCAATCACTCCCGGCATTCCCCCTTCTGGATCCGCCACACACAACAGCAGGTCGTCCGCATACAGCGATACACGATGTTCCTCCCCACCCCGCACCAGACCCCTCTATCTCCCTGATTCCCTCAACGCCATAGCCAAAGGTTCAATCGCCAGTGCAAAGAGCAAGGGGGACAGGGGGCACCCCTGCCTGGTCCCACGGTAGACCCTAAAGTACTCCGATCTCCTTCCATTGGTAACTACACTTGCCATCGGAGCCGCGTAGAGCAGCCTCACCCATTTGATGAATCCCTCCCCGAATCCGAACCGCTCCAGCACCTCCCACAGGTACCCCCACTCAACTCTATCAAACGCTTTCTCCGCATCCAGCGCCACCACTATCTCCGCCTCCCCCTCCACTGCCGGCATCATAATAACATTTAGCAGTCTCCGCACATTCGTGTTGAGCTGCCATCCCTTGACAAATTCTGTCTGATCCTCGTGTATCACCGCTGGCACACAGTCCTCTATCCTGGTGGCCAGGATCTTCGCCAGCAACTTAGCGTCAACATTGAGGAGCGAGATAGGCCTGTATGATCCACACTGCAAGGGGTCCTTATCCCGCTTCAGGATCAGAGAGATCAGTGCCCGCGACATCGTCGGGGGCAAAGCCCCCCCCTCCCATGCCTCATTGAAGGCTCGCACCAACAGGGGGCCCACCAGATCCGCATACTTTGTATAAAATTCCACCGGGAACCCGTCCGGCCCCGGCGCTTTACCTGACTGCATTTGTCCAATCCCCCTGACTAGCTCCTCTAACTCTATTGGCGCCCCCAGCCCCTCTACCAGCTCCTCTTGAACCCTTGGGAACCATAGCCTGTTCATGAAGCTCTCCATCCCCCCTCTCCCCATCGGAGGTTCCGACCGGTACTGTTCCTCGTAGAAGTCCCTAAAGACCCCATTTACTTCTGTCCCCTTCTGCACTACATTCCCACCCCTATCCGTCACTCCACCAATTTCCCTAGCCGCATCTCGCCTGCGGAGCTGATGCGCCAACATCCTGCTCGCCTTCTCCCCATACTCATATACCGCGGCCTGCGACCTCCTCCACTGTGTCTCCACCTTTCTGGTGGTCAACAAGTCAAATTTGGCCTGCAAACTACGCCGTTCCCCCAGCAACCCCTCCTCCGGTGCCTCCGCGTATCTCCTGTCCACATCCAGGAGCTCCCCCACCAGTTTCTCCCTCTCCTTCCTCTCCCTCCTTTCCCTATGGGCCCGGATGGAGATCAGCTCCCCCCGGATCACTGCTTTCAGAGCCTCCCAGACCATCCCCACCCGGACCTCCCCCGTGTCGTTGGTATCCAGATACCCCTCAATACTTCCCCGGACCCTCCTACACACCTCCTCATCAGCCAGCATCCCCACATCCAGGCGCCAGAGCGGGCCCTGGTCCCGCGCCTCCCCCATCTCCAGATCAACCCAGTGCGGAGCATGGTCTGAAATTGCTATGGCCGAATACTCTGCAACCTGCACCTTCGGGATCAATCCCCTGCTCAAGATGAAAAAATCTATTCGGGAATAGACCCTATGGACATGGGAGAAAAAGGAATACTCCCGCGCTCTCGGCCTCCCAAACCTCCAGGGATCCACCCCTCCCATCTGGTCCATGTATCCCCTCAGCACTTTGGCCGCCGCCGCTCTCCTACCCGTCCTTGAACTGAACCGGTCCAGTGGGGGATCCAGCACTGTGTTAAAGTCTCCCCCCATGATCAGCCCCCCTGCCTCCAGGTCCGGAATGCGGCCCAACAAGCGCCTCATGAAGCCGGCATCATCCCAATTCGGGGCATAAACATTAACCAGCACCACCTTCTCTCCCTGCAGCCTACCCTTCACCATAATATATCTGCCCTCCTTGTCCGACACCACCTCAGCCGCCTCGAACGCCACCCTCTTCCCCACCAGAATCGCCACCCCCCGGTTCTTCGCGTCCAATCCTGAGTGAAAAACCTGCCCCATCCACCCCTTCCTCAGACGAACCTGGTCCGCCACCTTCAAGTGGGTCTCCTGGAGCATAGCCACGTCCGCCTTCAGCCCCTTCAGATGAGAAAATACCCTAGTTCTCTTAACCGACCCATTCAACCCCCTCACGTTCCAGGTAATCAGCGGGATCAGAGGGCAACCTGCCCCTCTCCCCCGCCGGCTAGCCATAGCTTATCGACTGCTCGCCCCAGGCCAGCTCGCCCCGCCTGACCCGTTCCCCATGGCGATAACGCCTCTCCTCTACCCCCCCCCGGCCCACACCAGCTCCTTCCTGGCCATTCCAGCAGCAACCCGGTATCCCCCCCCCCCAGGCTAGGACCCCTCCTAGCCGCGACGCACCCTCCATGGTACTTCCGTGAGTCAGCTGACTTCTGCTGACCCGGTAGCTCCTGCCAAAACCCATCTCCTCCCGGCATGGGGTCATCCTCCTCTTGCCACACCTCCTTGGCACCGCTTCAGCGTGGGAAAGAAAACCAGTAGAGGCCACGCCCCCACCTCCAGCTCCGCTCCCCCCGCCCCGCAGCGCGGACAACCAGAGGAAAGCCCGCGCTTTCACACTGCCACACCCCACCCTTCTGACGCAGCTCCTGAAAATCCAGTTTCACCCCAACCCCCAGCCCCGTACAGAAGAGAACATATGAAGCACATACCCCCAACGTTCCCCACATACCCCACACCCATACCCAACAGACAAACCCACCCGGAAACAGAGCAAAAAGAAAACCAGCATAAAAAAAACACGTGTCAAAATTGAAGAACAACAACAGCGAAAACAGCAACGGCCATAGTGTGTCCCCAGACCCTAGTTCGAGTCCAGCTTCTCCGCCTGTACAAAGGCCCACGCCTCCTCCGGGGACTCGAAGTAGTGGTGCCGGTCCTTATATGTCACCCACAGACGCGCAGGCTGCAGCATTCCAAATCTGACCTGCTTGGCATGCAGCACCGCCTTCGTCCGGTTGAACCCGGCCCGCCGCTTTGCCACCTCCGCACTCCAGTCCTGGTAGATTCGCACTACCGAATTCTCCCACTTGCTGCTCCTCTCTTTCTTGGCCCAGCGCAGCACAAACTCCCGGTCACTAAATCGATGGAACCGCACCAGCACCGCCCGCGGGGGTTCATTTGCCTTAGGCCTCCTGGCCAGCACTCTGTGAGCTCCCTCAAGCTCCAGGGGCAAATGGAAGGACCCCGCTCCCATCAACGACCTCAACATCGTGGTCACGTACGACGGGAGATCCGACCCCTCCAGCCCCTCCGCCAGGCCCAGGATCCTCAAATTCTTTCGCCTCGTGCGAACGTCCAGCTCCTCCAAGCGGCCTTGCCACTTTTTGTGAAGTGCCTCGTGCAACTCCACTTTCCCCACGAGGACCACGGCCTCCTCCTCCCGCTCAGCGGCCTGCTGCTGCAACTCCCGAATGGACACCTCCTGGGCCGCCTGGGCCCCAAGCAGCTTGTTGGTAGTCTCATTCAGGGAGTCCAGAAACTCAGCCTTCAGCTCCGCAAAACAGCGCAGAAGAGAGGCCTGCTGCTCCTGCGCCCACTTCCACCAGTCCTCGGGTGTTCCGCCGGCCTCCATTTTGTCCTTCTTCCCCCGCTTTTCTTGGGGAGCTGCTGCAGCTTTTTCCTTTGCCCCACTCCAGGTGAGCACCATAAATTATGGGGACTGCTCCTCTAGACACCTTCCCCCACCGGGATTCGTCGAGACAGCGCTGTTTGGGGCCCTCAAATCGGCCCAAAAGTCCTTAAGTAGCGGGAGCTGCGGTTCGGCTTAGCTCCGCATAGCCGCAACTGGAAGTCTCCAAAGACGATTTTCTGACCGCTCCACTCCTAGTCCAGGCCATCCACCGGTGGAGAATCTGAGAAGGAGTGTTCCCACACGGGGAAAAGTTCAAACAGCACCACTACGAGCCCTTAAAAGAGCCCCAAAGTCCGAAAATAGTGGGAGCCACTGAACGTGCGTCTTAGCTCCGCATCACCGCCACCGGAAGTCCGTCTCCGCTTCTTCAATGGCCTTGGTGAGATCTTTTCACAGTTCTTCCCTCTGCTGCTAGAATTCAGCTTTCATAAAGGCCCTCAAGTCAGCTTGAGACCTCTAAGCTGGCCCTTCCCCCGCTTGCATGCTTGCAGAGGCTTTTGTCTGCTGCTGCTTCAGACAAATCTTGCACTGTTTCTGAGGGTCTGATAACCAAGAAACATACCATTCCTGGGGGAAAGTACTCCTCGAACATTCACCTACACCTTTTCATCGAAATTCCAACCCGTGTTGCTTAAAAAAGAGCTCTTTTCTGTAACATTAGGCAGGAGCTGCATCTGTGTGATCACTCACTCCATGATGCACACCTCTGTGCAAAGCTGAGCGGAAGACGAACATTCACAAAACTGGACATGACTGATGCATATCTACAGTTAACACTGGACCCGGACCCCCGCCAGTTCATCACCTTGAGCACTCACAGTGGTTTATACGAACATGCCCAGTTGCAGTTTGGGCTCTTGTCCGCAAGTGCTATTTTCCAGCTGTGATGGAGAGCATCCTGCGGGGGTTACCCAGGGTTTCTCAAGGTGGCTGTCTACTTGGATGATGTCCTCATCACTTGAGTGTCTGACTAGGAACATCTGGTGAATTTAGCTAACGTCCTCTGGTGTTTAGAACAGGCGGACGTTCGCCTCCAGCGGGAAAAATGTTTTTCATGCCTGTGACATCACTTATTTGGGGTACCAAGAGGACAAGCTGCGGCAATGAAACAGGCCACCATCCCTGGCAGACAGACAGAACTACACTTTTTCCTCGGATTAGTGAATCATTGTAAGAAATTCAACCCGAACCTGCAACAACACCTCCCCCCCCCAAAATTCCCCTTCACCTCTGCTAAAGAAGGGTCAACCATGAGACTGGACACCGTCTCAACAGCGGGCATTTGACACGGCAAAATGGCAGCTGTTGTCCTCAAAACGACGAACACACTTCGACCCCACCAAGCTGCTGCTGTTAACATGTGATCTGTCCCCTTATGGGGTGGGCGCTGTCCATCCATGGCCGATCGATGAGAGCAACTATTCGCATTTGCATCTCATGCAATCGAATAGGAAGGGTTGGCAGTCGTCTTTGGAGTCCGTAAGTTCCATTTTCACGGTCATTTTCACGGTCTACACTGACCATAAACCGTTATTGGGTCTATTCAAAGAAGACCGAGCAATTTTCCCGACCGCGTCCGCCAGGTTCCAGCATTGGGCCCTATTGCCAGGGGCATATGAGTACAACTTCGAACATCGCCCCAGCGCGAAGATCCCACACGCAGATAACTCGCCTCCCCACTCCACAAGGCCACAGATGTCCCCTCTGCAGAGGAGGTGGTGGCTGTGCTCTACATTATGGACTCATTGCCGGTGACGGCTGCCCAAATAAAGAGTTAGACCCAGACAGACCTGTCCTGGTCTGTCACATGGTGAGGTACGGGGCCCAGCACAGGGCGCTACCTAATGATTTGAAGGCCTACACCTCCAAAGTTCTGCAGCTCAGCATGGAGGATGGCATTCTCCCTTGGGGGACCTGGGTGGTCGTCCCAGAACGCAGGTGAGCCACCCTACTACAGGAACTCCATAACGGACACCCGGGGGTGTCGAAGGTGAAGATGCTTACCTGCTGTTATGTCTGGTGGCCGGGCATCGACACGGATATTGAGAATCTGGCCCACGATGTCGACCATGCCAGGAGCACCAGAAGGGCAGCATGGTAGCACATGTGATTAGCACCTGTGGCTTCACAGCGCCAGGGTCCCAGGTTCGATTCACTGCTGGGTCACTTTCTGTGTGGAGTCTGCACATTCTCCCCGTGTCTGCGTGGGTTTCCTCCGGGTGCTCCGGTTTCCTCCCACAGTCCAAAGCTGTGCAGGTTAGGTGGATTGGCCTTAATGATCAAAACCGGTTAGGAGGGGTTATTGGGTTCTGGGGATAGGGTGGAAGTGAGGCCTTAAGTGGGTTGGTGCAGACTCGATGGGTCGAATGGCCTCCTTCTGCACTGTAAGTTCTATGTTAAGGCTCCACCAGCGGCGCCTTTACATCCATGGGACTGGCCGGACGACCATGGTAGTGTCTTTGCATAGACTTTGCCAGTCCTTTTCAGGGTTCAATGTTCCTGGTCATTGTAGACGCACACTCAGTGGTTCGACGTCCACAGGATGCAGGCAACAACTGCAAGGGCGACTGTAGACCACCTGCACTACACCTTCAGCACACATGGTATCCCGGAGGTACTGGTCTCCGACAATGGTGCCCGCTTTTACTAGTGCAGAGTCCAAGGTATTTGTGGCTGCGAGCGGGATCCACCGCGAGTGGGATCCGACTGTCGAGGCCAGGAGGTTGAGCTGCCGATGCCGTCTTTTCGGATCCCGACTTGAGCTCTGGGTTGGACGTCCAGCTGTAGGAAGAAGCAGATCCAGCTCCATCGACCCCCACGCCGATACCCTCACCCTCTCCACCTCACCGGTCCAGCCTCGATGCTCGGTACGGAAGCACCGCAAGTATACTGAGTCAGCCCTTTCAACGCCGGAAAGCTGACACCAGGCAAAACGGATAACGGGTCCCACGGATCAGCCAGAGGACATTCTATTGCCTGGGCAGTTTCTCATTAACTCATAACGAGTATGAACTCTCCCGGTAATTGGGGAGGAGCTTCCCCCTTAACCAGGAAGGCTCCACATTATTAAAACTCCAGCCTGGGTGCATGTCAAGGAGGGGGACCCTTCGGGGCATGGGAGTTTAGTGTATCTTAATAAATCTCTCGTTGTATCCTCCTGTGCGTCTCAAGAGTGTCGCCCTTCAGATTCTACATCAACGACCATTTCTTTCACTATGATTTCAGTCACAATTTCTTCCTTGGTAAATGCAGATGCAAAGTCTGTCGCCTACCTTCTGCATCAAGTTCTCTTCGTAATTTTTGATTCCCCTCCATTGTCTTAATACCTATTTAAGTTTGTGGCCGACACAAAGATCTGGGAATCATTTCCATTGATTTAGCATAACTAAACCTACAACTGTCTCATATAATTGTAAAGCAGCAATGGCACCTACTTACTTGAAAAGTTCAAATTACAGACCTCTAATAATCACAGATCATTTCCAAATCATTATGCCTGTGTTGCATGTCGCAGCAGCCATGTCGAAGGAGAATTTGTTGATAGCTAATTCAGCTGAGGAGGCGACTAGCCAATTTATGACTATGCTCAGAAGTATATAGATATGTGAATTGATCTATTCACAGCTTGAAAATCAGAGCACGAGCTATTAATGTTTCTGTTGAAAAAATGAAAATCGCTTATTGTCACGAGTAGGCTTCAATGAAGTTACTGTGAAAAGCCCCTAGTCGCCACATTCCGGCGCCTGTTCGGGGAGGCTGGTACGGGAATCGAACCGTGCTGCTGGCCTGCTTGGTCTGCTTTAACAGCCAGCGATTTAGCCCAGTGAGCTAAACCAGCCCCATTTCATATAATGGTCAAAAGTTGAAAAGGCAATTTTCATTTGCAGCAGAACTAAATGAAATGAAATGTAAATCACTTATTGTCACAAGTAGGCTTCAAATGAAGTTACTGTGAAAAGAATGTTTATGTGAACTTTCCAATACTTGGTTATTTTTCTTATTTCTTATCTGAGTCAAACTCTTGTTCTTAGCAGATTTGTAAAGTTGGTGTTATCTATTCCATGCCAGCATAATTTGAACATTTTATTTATATTTCTAGGAAACAAAGAAACAAATTGAAAGAAGTGATGCTGTATTAAAAGCTTTACAAAATCAGACAGAAGAAGAAACTTCCAAAGTCTGTAAACTTTAGCCTATACTTTTAATTTAACATCTCTATTTTTATAGAAAGTAAATGGATGAAAAAAATAATTAGTAACTTCAAATTCTGTGACCATTTTATTAAATGTGTGCATTTCAGTCAGTAATCTTTAATCGCAAGCTTTTTAAATGTTTTACATTTTCACTGCTTTATTGAACAAAAACAGGTTAAAGGCCTGGAAACAGCCGTGGTGATTTGCAAGGAAGAGCTGAAAATGCAGTTGCAGCAAGTTGAAGATAACAGGGACCAGCAAGAGAAACAGATGAGAAAGAAGTCTGAAGAGGTAAATTATACTGATATATATTGCTATCAATGTCAAACATTTTTTTTTACCAGACTTCTGTTTCATTCACGTCAGGACTCAAAAAACAAAACCGATGTGATCATTTTCAGAGCAAAACTGGTTACTTTCTTCAGCTTGCCAAAAATGTGAAATATGTATTATATTGCAGAGTTGGTTCTAATTGACGGACTGAATGTCCAATTTAAATATTGTTTTTCCTTTTCAGTCATTTTTATGGACTGTCCCAAGTGAGTCATTGCACCAAATGGCAATTGTATAAAATAATGTGTACTATTTTTCCTAAAGCTGACTCATAATTCGTGTATTTACGTATATAGTATTGAACTTAATGTTGTCTACATATTGTCTGTCTGTTCAATACTGCATTGTAAAAGGGCTTCTCTCACTTTCATCTGTTTTACTCATCTGGTGTTTTGCCCAGAAGATAATTTACAGATTCCTTCCACATGAGCCAATTATCTTCTCCCAAGTCCGAAAAAAAATTGGCAATTGTGGAAAATAACTCAAAGGGATTGATTGGGAAAGAGGGACAGGGAGAGGAAAGTTCTTTGTAAATAAATTTCTACCAAGTTATGTGTCCTATTAGCTCCTCTAACTGTTCCACTGACCATAGAGCATCAAACAAAGTCGCCAAATACAGCAATAAATCATCTGGATTTAGGAGTCAGTAAATGGGGGGAGGGATGTCAATTGCAATGGCTGTAAAAGACTGAGGGAAGATAGGGGAGGAAGACAGTAGTTGTAGAAAAATATAAGGTATTACATTTGGATGCAAAATTAGGGGAAAGAAATACATCTGATTGTTAATATTCTACACCGAATACCTGAGCTTTGAGACACAAATTTGATTGAGGTGGCGAGGAGATCTCACAGCGCCGAGGACCCAGTTTGGATCCCAGCCCTGGGTCACTGTCCATATGGAATTTGCACATTCTCCCCGTGTCTGTGTAGGTCTCACCCTCCAACTCAAAGATGTGCAGGGTAGGTGGATTGGCCACGCTAAATTGCCTCTTAATTGGAAAAAAGTAATTGGGTACTCTAAAAAATTTTTTTAAAGATAGCAAGGAGATAAAGTCATCCTTTGTTTTTACAAAAGTAAGGAGATAATGTCTCACCGGCATGAAACTCCACACGCCCGGCAGTAGTGGCTGCCCTGAGGGTGTGGGGACAGTGGCAGAAACACATGGGAGTGGAGGGGGTGTCGGTGAGGGCACCAATTTGTGGCAACCACTGGTTCGCGCCGGGGGGCTAGTTGGGGGATTTTAGGGGTGGCAGCGGGCTGGGCCAAGCGAATTGGGGATTTGTTAATAGATGGGGGCTTTCTGTGTTTGGAGGAATTGGAGGAGGAGTTTGAGCTGCCTGGTGGGAATGGGTTTCGCTACTTGAAGGTGAGGGTCTTTGTGCGGAGGCAGGTCTCGACCTTTCCGCACCTGCCACCCCCGGGGGGTACAGGACCAGGTAGTGTTGAAAATGGGAGATGGGAGGCATCGGAAATTTATAAAGAGCTCATGGATTGGGAGGGAGCCCCGATCGGGGAAGTAAAGCGAAAGTGGGAGGAAGAACTGGGCAGGGAGTTGGAGGGCGGGTTATGAGAGGATGCCCTGAGGAGAGTCAACGTGTCCTCGTCATGACAGGCTTAGCCTGATACAATTCAAAGTGGTCCACAGGGCGCATGTGACTGTGGCCTGGATGAGCAGGTTGTTTGAAGGGGTGGAGGATATGTGAGGGCGGTGTACGGGAGGGCCCGCGAATCACGTCCATATGTTTTGAGCATGCCCGAGGCTTAGGGGATTTTGGTAGAGATTTGCTGATGTCATGTAGAAGGTATTGAAGGTAAGGGTGTTTCCGAGGTAGTGATTTTTGGTGTGTCGGAAGACCCGGGTGTTCGGGGGCGAGAGAGGTCAATGTTTTGGCCTTTGCCTCCCTGATAGCCTGGAGATGGATCTTATTGGTGTGGAGGGACCCGGAACCCCCAAAATCGGGGATATGGCTTCGCCACACGGCTGGGTTTCTCAGGCTTGAGAAGATCAAGTTCGCCCTGAGAGGATCGATGCTAGGGTTCGCCCGGAGGTGGCAGCCGTTTATCGATTTCATTGGGGAAAATTAAGCTGTCCACCGCGGCGGTGGTGGTGGGTGGGTGGGGGGGTGTATAAGGTGGAAAATGGGGATTGGGGAATTATGTATGTACGCCATGTTGGCTGGGGTTGGTTGTTAGTTGGGTGTGTGTTATTCACTTTGTTTTTTTTCTCTTAAAAATTGTTAACATTATAAATGTTTTATAAAAAAAATAAATATTAGATACAATAAGCATAATGAGAAAGGAAGTACTGAAGGGACTGTCATCCTTCAAGGTAGATAAATCACCAGGAACGGATGGCTTGTATCCCAGGCTGTTAAGAGAGGCCAAGGAGGAAATAGCAGATGCACTAATAATTTTCCAATCCTCAGATACAGGCAAAGTACCAAATGTTTCTTTTGGGAATGATTTTTATTAAATTTTTAAAATTTCATACAAAAGATGACAAAAGACATAAACACACCGATGTCGCTCGCGTTTGCCCTCAACACCTCACAACACACCCCTTCTTCCAGTATCGGCCCAACTCCACCACTTTCGCTTTCACCCCTCAACCGAACGCAACTCCTCTCCCACTATTCAGTGGTACATTCCGGATGTACTACCCTCCACCGATCCCGTGCAGGATAAAATCCGCTCCAACAAGGTAGATAACTACCACCGGGAAGGCCGGAACAACTGCTTAACCTGAAAGTTCCTGAACCCGTCCGTATCCTCGAGCCAGTACTGCTCCCTTAACTCCTTCAAACTGATGAACCACTCTTCCAAGAATAGGTCCCTTACCTTCTCCAATTCTCTTTCCCAACATGCACTAAATGTGGCATCCAGCCATGCCGGCTCCAAATAGATGATTGGTACAAATGGGAGCCCCTCGTGAGGCTGCTCCCAATTTGAAATGTTGGTGGAGTTGCCTCCAGATTTTAAGTGTGGGCACCACTACTAGATTTGTTGAATATCTCAGTGGTGCCATTACCAACCCTCCCAAGGTCGTCTCCCTAACTGACTCCAATTCCATCCATACACCGGGTCTCCGCTCCATCCCAGCACCTTCTCTGCATTAGCATAGAACATTACAGCGCAGTACAGGCCCTTCGGCCCACGATGTTGCGCCGTCCTGTGAAACCCCTCTAAAGTCCCTCTACACTATTCCCTTATCGTCCATAATAGAACATAGCAGGCCAATAATAATAACAAATGTGGTAGCATGAAGCCCACTGCCTATCACTCCCTCTGAATCACCCCTCTTTGAATCTTTCGGATCTTGCCCACCCAGATAAATCCAGTGATAGATCAGTCCATCTCTTGAAAAAAATAACGAACAGAAAGAACGGGTGGCACTGAAATAGGAATCGAGTTAAGACATTCATTCTAACTGACTGAACTCGGCCCGCCAGCAATAGTGGGAGACTATCTCACTTCCTGCAAGTTTGACTTTGCCCTGCTCACCAAGCTCAACGCCATGGGCAACAGCTCAATTGCCATCAGAAACAACAAAGGAGACGGCGGACTTCCTTGCCTCGTGCCCCGATGTAGCTGAAAGGTCTCAGAGGTCATATTATTAGTAGACATTAGCAAACAGTGCCTCATACAGCAGCCACATCCAGGACACAAAACCGGTCCCAGCCCAAAGCTCTCTAAAAGCGTAAAGAGAGGAGGTATCCCCACTCCACCCGGTCAAATGCCATCTCCACATCCAGAGATACAATGATCTCCGCCACTGGACCAGTTGCAGGAACCAGCATCACATCTACCTCCGCCCCTTCATGAACACCGTCCAATGTTCCCCTATCACCTCCGGGTGGCATGACTCCAGTCTTAAAACCAAACCCTTGACCAGCAATTTGGCATCTACATTCAACAGGGCGATTGGACAGTATGACTGACACCCTGTGGGGCCTTTGTCCTTCTTCAAGAGTAGCAAGTTGGACGTCTGCACCAATGTCCCCGGGAGAGTGCGCCACTCTAAGGAGTCTCTAAACATGCCCAGCATAAGTGGACCCAACTGATCCATGAACTTTTTATAGAACTCCACCGGGAACCAATCTGGCCGCGGTGCCTTTCCTGATTGCATTAGTTTCAACACTTCCTGGATCTCCTCCAAACAATGCGGAGACTCCAACTCTTTCCGCAGCTCCTCCTCCACCTTGGGAAACTCCAGACCTCGCCATCCCTTGTCCACCTTTTGGTGGTTCTGATAAATATAACTTCTCATAAAAAGCCTTGAACACACCACTCAATTTATCTGGATCGAAGATCAACTTACCCTCCCCCTATCCGCTTCTGCCGCCTTAATCGATGTGAAGAGTCTACTTGCCTTCTCCCCATATGCGTAAACTGCACCTTTTTCCCACCGCAACTGCCGCACCTCTTTGCCCCTTGATATTAAGTCGAACTGCATTTGCAGTTCCTTCCTACACACCAACAATTGAGGGATTGGATCCCTCGCATATTTATGATCCACACTTAAAATTGTACCCACCAATTCCTGTCGCTCCTCCCCAGCTTCTGCCCCTGCATGTGCCTTCACTGCTATAATCTCTCCCCTAATCACCACTTTCAGTGCCTCCCACAGAGTCAAGGGTGAAACTTCCCCATTATCATTATATGCAATGTATTCCTGTATGGTCCTCAAAATCCTCACAAGGCCCCCAACTGTTCACATTATATATTAATGATTTGGATGAGGGAACTAAATGTATTATCTCCAAATTTGCAGATGATACAAAGTTGGGTGGGAGAGTGAGCTGTGAGGAGGATGCAGAGATGCTTCAGCGGGATTTGGACAGGCTGAGTGAGAGGGCACATGCATGGCAGATGCAGTATAATGTGGATAAATGTGAGGTTATCCACTTCGGTAGCAAAAATAGGAAGGCAGATTATTATTTGAATGGGTGTAAATTGAAAGAGGTGGTACTCAGTGAGACCTTGGTGTCCTCGAGCATCAGTTACTGAAAGTAAGTGCAGCAGGCAGTAAAGAAGGCAAATGGCCTTCATAGCGAGAGAATTTGAGTATAGGAATGGGGATGTTTTATTGCAATTGTATAGGGCATTGGTGAGGCCACACCTGGAGCATTGTGTGCAGTTTTGGTGTCCTTATCTGAGGAAGGATGTTCTTGCTATGGAGGGAATGCAGCAGAGGTTTACCAGGCTGGGATGGCTGGACTGTCACATGAGGAGAGATTAAGTCGTTAGGATTATATTCATTGGGGTTTAAAAGAGTGAGAGGGGATCTCATAGAAACTTATAAAATTCCACCAGGGTTAGACAAAGTAGATTCAGAAATAATATTTCCAATGGTGGGGGAGTCCAAAACTAGGGGTCATAGTTTGAGGATAAAGGGTAAACCTTTTAGGACTGAGGTGAGGAGAAATTCCTTAACCCAGAGAGTGGTGAATCTGTGGAATTCACTACCACAGAAATAGTTGAGGTCAAAATGTTGTGTAATTTCAAGAAGGAATTCGATATAGCTCTTTGGGCTAAAGGGATCAAAGGTAATGGGGGAAGTCGGGATCAGGGTATCGAACTTGATGATCAGCCATGATCATAATGAATGGCAGAGCAGGCTCGAGGGGCCGAATGGCCTCCTCCTGCTTCTATTTTCTATGTTTCTATTATTTGGAACATTAGACGTAGACATTGCATATAACAGCCAAGAAACAAGAGCATGGCTCCTGATGGTAAAGGGAATGGGCCTAGTCTACTCACGTGACTTCAGCTGAACTGGAGTGAGATAACGCACACAAATGATGGAGGATGTCATTCAGAAATAACCTAGTTTTCAAAGATGAACTGGGTACAGTCGTGCATCCGTAGCTGGCAAATGAGAGGCTGAAAACTGGACGTGAGCGTCTATTTGGCAAATGAAGCCGTCATGATCACACGGAGTTGTGATCGACCTTGAGAGGGCATCGGCAACGGCAAGGTCCTTGCCAGGGGTATAGATCAGTTGAAAGTCGTACCTGCGCAGCTTGAGTAGGATACGCTGGAGGTGAGGCATCATGTCATTCAAGTCCTTGTTGATAATATTTACAAGGGGGCGGTGGTCAGTTTCAACCGTGAACTGCGGAAGTCCATAGACGTAGTCGTGGAACTTCACGACTCCAGTGAGAAGGCCGAGACACTCTTTCTCAATTTGCGCATAGCGCTGCTCTGTGGGAGTCATCGCCCGCGATGCATACGCAACGGGGGCCCATGACGAGGCCTCGTCTCGTTGCAGGAGCACGGCACCAATCCCCGACTGACTGGCATCAGTAGAGATTTTGGTCTCTTTGGTCGGGTCAAAGAAAGCCAACACTGGGGCCGTGGAAAGCTTGGCTTTCAGCTCCTGCCATTCACGCTCGTGAGCAGGGAGCCATCGGAAATCTGTGGTTTTGCGAATCAGATCTCTGAGGGCCGTGGTGTGTGAGGCGAGATTCGGGATGAACTTCCCGAGGAAATTCACCATACCCAGGAACCGCTTTCCTGTCCTCGGGCGTCTTCATGGACGTGATTGCTGCAATCTTGTTTTCATCCGGAAGCACCCCCTGATGGGAGATGTGATCCCCAGAAACTTGATACTCGACTGGCCGAAGGAGCATTTGGCCCTATTGAGGCGGAGGCCATGTTCGTGGATGCGCCTGAAAACACGCTGAAGGCGGGCAATGTGTTCCTGCGGGGTGGTTGACTAGATAATAATGTCGTCGACATATACCCGGACGCCGTTGATCCCCTCCATCATCTGCTCCATGATCCGGTTGTAGCAGAACCTGCCAAAGGGTGTGTTGAACATGCACAGCTTCCTGCTTGACTAATCTAGTTGGATCTGCCAGAAACTCTTCGAGGCATCCAGTTTTGAGAATAGTTTGGCATGGGTCATCTCGGACGTGAGCTCCTCACTTTCGGAATCGGGTAGTGCTCCCGCATGATATTCTGATTCAGATCTTTAGGATCAATACAGATCCGCAGCTCGCCGGACTGCTTCTTGACGCAGACCATGGAGCTTACCCAGTCTGTGGGTTCCGTGACCCTAGAAATGATGACTCCAAGGTCCTGGAGCTTGAGGCAGCCCTTGAGGGGCGCTGGGACTCTGCGAGGTACGTGAACGACAGGCATGGCGTTGGGCTTGAGTAAGATTTTGTACGTGTAGGGGAGCGTGCCCATGCCTTCGAAAACATCATGGTATTGCTGGATGATGGAGTCGAGTTGCGCCCTGAAGTCTGTGTCAGAGGAGGCAGACACATCGCTTGAAGAGAGAGAGTGTACTCTCTGCACTAAGTGGAGCAGCTTGCATGCCTGCGCACCAAGCAAGGAGGCTTTTGAGGCAGCAACAATCTCGAACGGGAGAATGACTGTGTGAGCACGATGTGTCACCTCAAGGCAGCAGGAGCCGCTGGCGGCGATGGCATTGCCATTGTAGTCCAGCAATTTACACGCAAATGGCAGGACAGCAGGCTGTACGCAGAGCTTGCGAAAATCAGACAACGCGATGAGATTGGCAGAAGCGCCAGGGGACCGGTTGACCGTAAGGGTGGCACACCACTCATCATCCTGGCTGACACTGTGGACATGGACGGGTTCAGTGCCACGCTTGGGGGACATCCTGTTCGTAGTAACAACGCCGGTTTGGAACGGGACCCGTAGGTAATTGCAGGCACAGTCGGAATCAAGGTCTGGAGTAGGTTCATTGATGGCAGGCTGGATAGCCCTGACGTCTCTGTGGGGCTGGGTGGACCTTTGAAAAACAGCAGGCATGGAAGATCTGCACAATGCAGCGTAGTGGCCTCGTTTGCCACACTGCAGGCAGCGTCGGGACTTCGCGGGACATTGCCGCTTTAAGTGGGCGGAGCCGTAGTTGCCGCACGCCGGGGCGATCCAGCGTAGCGCGCACCTGCCCGAAGCGGTCTGTGACGTCAGCACGCTCACTGCGTGTAAGCTCTGGACTCCGCGAAAAGCGCGCAAAATGGCCACCATCGTTCAGATCGAGAGCCTGAAAAGATTTAATCATTTGGACCCGTTCTGCCTCGTAAGGGGCTTGCCACGCCGTTTAGCAGCCTGGATGCAGGAGTAGTGCGTGGAGGCATGTTCATGAAGTACACAGGTTTCAATGGCCGTGGAGAGAGTGAGCTGCTTTACTTTTAGTAGCTGCTGGCGCAGGGGCTCAGATTGAACACCAAAAACAATCTGGTCACGGAGCATGGAGTCAGAGGTGGACCCGTAGTTGCAGGACTGCGCAAGGACGCGGAGATGGGTAATGAAGGACTGGAAAGGCTCGTCCTTACCCTGAATTCGCTGCTGAAACATGTATCTCCCGAAGCTTTCGTTGACCTTGACCGGGCAGTGGCTGTCGAACTTCAGAATTATGGTCTTGAACTTCGACTTGTCCTCCCCCTCATCGAAGGTGAGCGAGTTGTAAATGTGCAGAGCGTGGTCACTGGCTGTGAAGAGAAAGAGGGCAATCTTCCGTGCGTCTGAGGCAGCTTCCAGGTCCCTGGCTTCTTGGTACAGCTGGAAGCGCTGTTTGAAAAGTTTCTAGTTCGAGGCCAGATTCCCTGCAATGCGGAGAGGCAGCGGCGGGCGAACGGAGTCCATTCTGTTGGATGGCGCGAGACTGGTGGAAGGCAGATCACTGAAAGGTAGGTCTCAGAAGTGCGAGCATCCCTCAACTCCTGGTATCATGAAGTGTTGACTAGTGCAGACTTGAGAGAAATTACCTAGTTTTCAAAGATGAATAGGGTACATTGCAGTTAAATTGCTTGCGGATCCTCAGGACACTCCTCCATTTTTCAAACCATGGACAGTGCCCTATGCCAGTATTCTTCAAACTTTTTTTCCGGGGACCCATTTTTACCAACTGCCCGTCCTTCGTGACTCACGCCGGTCGACCTTCGTGACCCACGCCGGCCGATCTGCGCGACCCATCATTTTCTCTTACCTTGTTTGCTGCTGACAAAAATGGAGGAAATCGTTTTGGGTCCCTTTGGCCCTCGTCCAATGGAACCTGTTGGAAAGTATGGAGTCTCCATCTGTCCAAAGTTCTGCATTCTTTTTTCCTGTAAAATGTTATCAAATAAAAGCCCCCAAACTTGTAAAAGAAATAAAAATAAAATGAATAAAATAAATGAATAAAACCCCCCCCCCCCAAACTTGTAAAACAAAAAGTTGCGACCGTTTAAAAAAAAGCGGCCGCACTGCGCATGTGTGCCCGATCATCGGCGCGTATGCGCATAGTTTTGCGCATGCGCGCGGATGATCTGGCATGCATTCGCAGTGCGCCCGCATTTTTTTTAACATTAACAGCAGTGCTAACCACTGTGCCACCAAGCCACCCATTGTGCCGCCATTCTGCATGGCAGCACCTCTACCAATTGCCAACCAATCAGCACTCGTTTCTCATACAGTTTCTTTTTCCTTATGTCAATGTAACAAAGAACAACACAGCACGGGAACAGACCTTTCAGCCCTCCAAACCTGTAGTCATGATACCACCCTTGGCCAAAACCCACAGCACTTCCTTGTGCTGTATCGCTATATACCCATCCTATCCATGTATTTGCCGAGATGCCTTTTGAACGCTGTTAATGTATCTGCTTCCACTCACCTCCCCTGGCAATGTGTTCTAGGCTCTCGCCACCCTTTGTGTAAAAGAACCTGCCTCGCACATCTCTAAACTTTGCCCCACGGACCTTATACCTATGCCCATTGGTGACTGACCCTCCACCCCGGGAAAGAGTGCCTATCCATCCACTCTATCCATGCCCGTCATAATCTTATAGACCTCTATTAGGTCACCACTCAACCTCCGTCGTTCTAATGAAAACAGTCCGAGTCTATTCAGCCTTGCCACACAGCTAACACCCTCCAGACAAGGCAGCATCCTGGTAAACCTCCTGTGCACCTTCTCCAAAGCCTCCACATCTTTCCTGGTAGTGTAGCGACCAGAATTGTGCGCAATATTCCAAGTGCGTCCGTACCAAGGTTCTATACAACTGTCGCATGACTTGCCAGTTTTAATACTCAATGCACCGTCCAATGAAGGCAAGCAATCTGTATGCTTTCTTCGCTTCCTTGTCCACTTGTGTTGCCACTTTCAAAGATCTGTGTACCTGCACCCCCAGATCCCTCTGACTTTCTATATTCCTCAGAGTTTTGTCATTTACGCTATATTTGCCATCTATGTTAGACCTCCTTGCGACACTTCTTGCAAAGTGTCCTGATGAGTGCAAGACAACAATCTTCAGCATGCCTCTCTTCTTCAGCAGTACTCCAGTTCTCGACTACCAAACAACTATTTACAAAGGATTACTTAATTAATGCGACATGGTAGCACAGTGGTTAGCACTGTCGCTTCACAGTCCCAGGTTCGATTCCCGGCTTGGGTCACTGTCTGTGTGGAGTCTGCACGTTCTGCTTGTGTCTGCGCGGGTTTCCTCCGGGTGCTCCGGTTTCCTCCCACAGTCCAAAGACATGTAGGTTAGGTGAATTGGACATGCTAAATTGCCCTTAGTGTCCAAAGGGGTTGGGTGTGGTTGCTGGGTTACAGGGCGGAGGTGTGGGCTTAAGTGAGGTGCTCTTTCCAAGGGCCGGTGCAGACTCGGTGGGCCTCCTTCTGCACTGTAAATTCTATGGGCGGGATTCTCTGACCCCGCAGGGGTGGGGATTGCGCCTGCGCCTTCCAAAGGCCCCCTTTGGAAGCGGCCCCCCGGCAATTCTCTGGGCCCCGATGGACCGAGCGGCCGTTTTCGGCCAGTCCTGCCGGTGTGAAATGGGCATGGTCCATCCCAATGGGACCTGGCTTGTCGACTGTCTAGCGCGGTCCTCGTGGTGGTTGGGGGGGTGGGAAGAGATCCGGCCTGTGGGGGGGGGGGGGGGGGGGGGGGCACGGTGGCCTGGGGGGGCCCTCCAATCTGCACGCGTGCCTGTGCGCTGGGGGCACCCTTTCCTTCTGCACGGCCTCTGTAAGGCTCTGCCATGGCCGGTGCGGAGAAGAAACCCCATGCGCAGGAAACACACCGGCAATCATGCGCCGCACCAACTTCTCCAGTGCGGGCCTAGCCGCCGGAAGTACAGAGGATTCCACAACTTCTGGGTGGCCGGAGTGGTTTGTGCAGCTCTTGGAGCTCCCCGGTACGTGCTGCCCCACCAATTGCGGGAGAATCCCGCCCCATGTCTATAAATTATTTTCAATGTTTGTTGAAGTGGGAATTAAGGTTCACAATTTTAGGATAGTCATCAAAAAGAATTAATGGTAAGTTATACAAAGATATATTTATGGTGTGGATGTTTAGAAAGTGGATTTCTGTAACAAGTAATTGTTGAAGCAAATTGCTAAATTCAGCATAGAAAGCAATCTGGAGAATGGCTTTAGATGGGGGAGTCATGAAGGAAAGCAGTGCTGAGTTGTTGAGGTACATTGGCTTTTACTTGTAACTTTATCATTCTATGATTATAGGAGTTGGGCCCTAGAGACTGGCATAAGTGCACATTTAATGAGAACACTGTCAAGAATTCTTGATTTTTATTTTTGGAAGATACATTGCCTGCAGCAAGAACTGAAGATAGCCACAATCAATATGAAGGAAACAAATGAGCAGAATATGCAACTCCAGCAGACTTTGGCACAGTATCAACAAATGTTGCAGAAGGGGACAACTAGAATCGGAGAGCTGGAAGATCACCAAGCAGTGATAGAGAGACAGGTAATTTTTTCAGAGTGTTTCTTTTTGACTTTTGTAGCATAATCTATTTGATATAACCTGATATCCTAGCTTTCTTTGGGAAGACACTTTCAGGTTTTTGGCAAGATGAGAGAGAGCATGAAAAGGCTCTTGTTCATTCATGGAAGTGTTAAATCCTAGCTCTAAAAAGGTAACGCCTTCCAGTGCTTGCAATCACTTCCCATTAGGATAGACACCTGCCTGAACACTGTACTGTTGATTCTACAGTTATGATCTTTAATAAATGAAAAGGCAAGACAAAGATTAATATTCGGCCGTACCATACCCCATGACTGCATAGATTGAGGGGTTGAGTCATGAATGCAGTGGGGAGGTTACAGATCTCATATTCCTGTTGTGCCCATATTTCAATTCTTGCTGACAATGAACACACCATAACATCTAGAATGCCAAGCACATGATTGAACTTGACCGACAAAATATTTTGGAAGCTTCTGATTTTTAACCCCAACATGGTCAATATTCTACATTCCTATTAATTGCAGTTGGTGGCTCTCACTGAGTATGGTGACAGGGTTCTCCCCCCCCCCACCCGCACCCCATCTCCCGACTTCTTGAAGAGATTTGTTGAACTGGGGTCCCACTAGTTTGGTTACGGATTATGACAATCAACTATTCCTGCATAATTTCTATATCAAACATTTCAAGTATGCCAGACACTGAAGATAGAAGTCTGGCAGTATTTACCAACACTAATGGCACTGCATAATGCCGGTGTCTTGGTTGTGTTCACTTCCTAGGGCACCATTATGGCACAATGGTTAGCACTGCTGCCTCACTGTGCCAGGGATCCAGGTTCAATTCCGACTTCGGGTGACTGTCTGGAGTTTCCGTGTTCTCCCCGTGCCTGCGTTGATTTCCTCCGGGTGCTCCAATTTCTTCCCACATTCCAAGGATGTGCAGGTTAGGTGGATTGGCCATGATCAATTGCCCCTTGGTGCCCAAACGTTAGGTGGGGTTATGGAGATAGGGGAGTGAGCCTAGGTAGGGTGCTCTTTTGGAGGTTTAGTGCAGATCCGATGGGCCAAATGACCGCGTTCTGCACTGTAGAGATTCTATGATTCAATCCAACCCGGTAGACCTCTATGTGAAAATGACATATGAAAGCGGTGAAATATGGTATGGGGTTGTATATTAGAATTCAGTACATGGACTATTGACAAGATAGCAAACAGGAGGGAGGCTAATGGGAATGATTAGAATGAGGGGAGGGTAGAAAATTGGATGATAGAATGGAAGGAGCAATGAATGGCCATTGAGGGTAGTTTCTTGTAGTGATTGGAAGTAGGTAACAGTATCCCACAAGGTACCGTTTCGGGTAGCTTCTGTTTACTACATATATTCATGATTTGGATATCGGACTCGATGAAGCGGTGTCCGAATTTGCAGATAAAATTAAAACCATAAGTAATTATAAAGATGAAAGAAAGCTACATGGGGATGTTGATTAGTAATGGGATATTAATATGTTATGCAGATTCACTAGGATGTTACCTGGTTTGAACAAATGACTTGGAAAATATTGAGACTGGTTTGTTGATTTGATAAATGTATTTAAAGTTACGAAGGAATGGGCTTGGGTGGTAGAAACACAGTTTCTGATAATATCTATTTAGAATGAGAAATGAATACAAGATTAAATAGAAAAGAGCACTTTTTACCCGAAAACGGCAGAAACTTCAATGGAAAAGCGTAGCTGAAGATCAGAGGAGAAGATCCCTCCCCGGGTGTGGCATGTCTGCTGGTTACCAAACCCGGCAGAAGGTGAAAGACCTGGCCAAGGAGTTGGAAGAGACCTGTGGCACAGCAGCTATTGGAAAGATGGCAGCGGGAGAAGGGCCAGCACAGGTTGGAAAGCCCCTGATGGCTTTCATCAGGGAGGAGTTCCGTCAACAAAGGAAAGAGATGCAGGAGGACAGATTGAAAGGGCTGTGGTACCCTGAAGAGCTCGATGAAAAGTGTTTGGAGGCATTGGGGTCGCAGATCCGAGAGATGGAAAGTCGGATCACAGCAATCGGGTTGTGGCACTGGAGGTGGGGCTCCAGGGACACCTTTGAAAGATGCTGAGAGCAGAGGTGGAGGAGCAAGAGAATAGGTCGAGAAGGCAGAACCTATGCATTGTCGGCCTGCCTGAAGGAGTGGAAGGCACAAGTGCCATAAGGTACGTCCCTAGGATGCTGGTGGGGCAGATGGCGGAGGGGATGCTGGACAAGGCCCAAGAGATGGATAGAGGCATAACCCAAGAGCTCGAGAGCCGCCACGGGCAGTGATCGTAAGACTCCACAAGTTTGTGGAAAAAGAGAAGATCCTGCAGTGGGCCTGGGAGAAGCGGAACTGTGAATGGGAGGGGAATAAGGTCTGAATATACCTGGACATTGGAGCTGAACTTGCAAAACTGAGTGCGGGGTTCAACAGGGCCAAGGCGGTGTTGTATCGAAGGCAGATCAGGTTCGGGGTCCTCTACCCGGCAAAACTATGGGTGACTTATGAGGGCCGGGAATACTACTTTGAGACCCCAGAAGCAGCCAGTGACTTTATTAAGGAACACAAATTGGGGATGAAGTGAACTTTATTGGGAGGTGGAGGTGCTGGCACTTTGGAGTAACAGAAGAAACCGGTAAAGTGGGTTGGGGGTGTCTTCTTTTCCTCCCAGGCGGAGGTTTTTTTTTTCTTGTTGGGTTGACAATAGGTAGCAGGGGTGAAAGGTTTGTAAGGGGACTGCGCTGGCCCCCGCCCACGCCCCTCCACATGTACCCCTCCTGCTGCCAATGGCTGTGTTTTGTTTGTCTTTGGGGGAGGTGACCTGTGGCCTGATATGAATGTGTCTTCATTTGGGTGGGGGAGGGGGGAGGTCTGCAGGGAACCTTCTACACAAAACAAAGAGATGAGGGTGGTGGAGGGGGATCAGCAGGAGGGGCCTTTGGACAAGAGTTGCTACGCTGGCAGGTAATGCTGGTGAACAGAAATGTGACGGGGGGGATAAGGCCGCGAGAGATGGCTGAGGGTGGGGGGGTGGAGATGCAACGTGGCAGGGTTCGAGAAGAAGCATGGGCAGGGGCGGAGAAGGGGACCATCTTGGATGGACCAATACAGGGTGAAATTAAAGGGGACAGAGCCGAAAGGAGAGGATTACAGACGGTAGAGGGGAATTAAGGTGTGAGCCTCCGGTAGGGCTTATAACATGGAACGTTCGAGCGCTCAATGGACCAGTGAAAAGATCGCGGGTTTTCGCACACCTCAGGATTTTGAAGGCGCCACTAATAGTGTGAGTGGACTCTGCCTGTGAAGGTCACTCTGGCACTAAACTTTCATACCTCTGGATCGTTGGATGATCCTTGCAGAGTCTTCCAGTAAGTTGCACACAGCTGTGTCACGCATGCTCTGTTCAGTCATGTTGGAGCATTCAGCCCCAAGGCTGATTTAGCGCATTTTTGGCTAGCCTGCTGTGCTCTGCCCTCCCACAGTCCATGGGAATCCCCCAATCTCCAACACCTCACAGTGAATCACTCCCATCAGCACAAATGCCTGACTAATAAAGGCATAAACTCTGATGTCTAGCCATAGCCATTTGAGGCTGAAACCATACGAACCTCCTGGAGACTGACAATCAAAAAACGGATTATCCAACTGGATAATCGACAGAAAACATTGAGAAGGAAGAAAATCAAAAGCACTTTGTGCAAATCCCTGGTTGTGTTTACTGTCACTGAGTACCCAATTCACTTTTTCCAACTAAGGGGCAATTTAGCGTGACCAATCCACCTACCCTGCACACCTTTGGGTTGTGGGGGCGAAACCCATGCAAACATGGGGAGAATATGCAAACTCCACACCGACAGTGACCCAGAGCCGGGATCGAACCTGGGACCACGGTGCCACGAGGCAGCAGTGCTAGCCACTGTGCCACCATGCTGCCCTTACTGTGACTTAAGCTTATGTTTGCAGGTGCTATATCTGGTGCCCTCCCCACCCCCTCTCTGGCATGACAGGCAAGTTGCTGACACCGGTGCCCTGTTGGTGAAGATGACTTTGTCAGCTGTCCTCTTACCTGCAGGGCCTGTGCAGACTCATCCTGGAAGGGTTCATTCAGCAACATAACTGAGCACTCCTCAGTCGCCACGGATTCAGAGGGTGATGTGGGGACAGTAAGAGAGGCAGACGAGATGCTGCCCTTGTTCGGGGTGCAATACGAGGAGGCCCTAGAGACGCCAACCAGCTTGTCCGCCATTGACAGGTGAATTCTCACTTCCGTGCTCACCAACGAAGGATGGACACACATCAGAGAGATTGGGTGCCGCGTCCACCTCCCATACAGGTAGTAACCTCTGAGGTCAGTGCCTGTGTGAGGGCTTGCAGGTCCGAATGCAACCCTAGTGCTGCTCCTCCAGAAGAGTTGCCTCTCTCTCAATGAATGAGGCTGTGTGCTAGGAGGTGATGGTTAGCGCAGTGCTCGTGCTCTGCGAGACTCCTTCATGAAAGACACCATGACACGCAAACCTCCAGCCTCTGCCAGATCTCCCTGCACATTCCGCTGGACATCCAGCATTTGCCATCTTACGGACGGCTCCAGAGGCTCATCATCTTCCTTGGGTTCAGCGTAGTCTCAAGCAATCCTCCAAATGCCAGTGCACTGAGCAGTCTGTGCCTCCACCATCTGCACCAGTGAGCATGATGTGCCCTCACTGCTGTACCCTGCCAACGCTTCCGAAATGGTTATGCACTCCAATGTGCCAGTCTCTGTGCTGGTTCTCGGTGCTGAGTGAGGGTGTGCCGCAGGTGCATCCTGCGAGTTGCCATGCTCCGATTTCAAAGGAGGGTCACGGTCTCTTGGCTGGCTGGTGGATGGCTCATCTGAGAGATGAAAATAAACATTCTAAAACATTGCTTGTATAACAACGACTTAATATTCAATAAATGCTGCCCATTGTGATTGGTTCCAGTCGTATTGAAGTGTCTCAAAGACTAACACATAACTGAATTCGCTCTAAGAGATGAGACATTCATTCATCACTTTCACCCTCATCCTGTCATGATTCTGCCCATTGGGCTTTTACCTTCCTCTGAGATGCCAGCCTCACTACAACCAGACTTCCCTCCTCATTTGCAATTGAGCTCCAGTGCTCCCATCACATAGAATCATAGAATTTACAGTGCAGAAGGAGGCCATTTGGCCCATGGAGTCTGCCCTGGCCCTTACAAAGAGCACCCTACTGAAGCCCACGTATCTACCCCATCCCCAGTAACCCCCACTTAACATTTTATAGACACTAAGGGTAATTTAGCATTGCCAATCCACCTAACCCGCACATCTTTGGTCTGTGGGAGGAAACTGGAGTCCCCTGAGGAAACCCACGCAGACACAGGGAGAACACGTGCTGCCCACAGTAGCATAAGCCCCACATGGCTGGTGGGGTTAGCCAGGATTGGCATCCCACCACCAGTGACTGCTCTCTCCCGGTTGTCATTGATACCATTCTCCTGAAAATAAGTGCAGAGCACCCTCTACCTTCAGGAGCATACCATGTTGCCTCCCAGCTCAAATCACTTCCGAGAGGCTGGAGAATGTCATCACCCCCTTGGACACCTGACCCTTTGATGGACCCAAGGCTCTATCTAGACTTATCTTTCCAGCCTTTGGACGTATGGGCAGATGTGTGATCTAAGTCTCCCTGAAACCAACTCACTTCATTGCAACAATGAACGGACGCCCTTCCTCTGTCCACCACACTGCACAATGTCCACTCATCACTCACCTGTGCTAACCGCAGTAGGTCATTGAACCTTTTCTGGCACAGGATCCAGGTGCGCTTGACATGGTCACATCTGCTGACTTCAGCAGCCATCACTGTCCATGCCTTCTTGCTGAGGTGTGATGGCCTTCTCCTTCCACCACGGGCATTAACATGTTCCTCCTGGCTGTGCCTGCTTCAAACCGGGCTCTGAGGTATTCATCCGGGAAATGAGGGGCTTGGTGACTGCCAGAACTCCTCTCCCGCCTGCTGTAACTATCACAGATCGCCAGCTCGCCATTCTGCAGGCCATGATGCCTCAGCATGTCAGAGAGGGAATTCAGTGATATAGGAACAGACACTTGAAATTAGGATTACTCCTTGTACGAAAGCCAAACACTGACTTGAACAGGTTGGACTAAATGGCCTTTATATGAGCAGGTCCTTCTGTACCTCAATAACATGATGTTCTATGTTTAGTATAATAATAATAATTGCTTATTGTCACATGTAGGCTTCAATGAAGTTATTGTGAAAAGCTGCTAGTCGCCACATTCCGGCTTGTACGGGGAGGCCGGTACGGGAATTGAACCCGCGCTGCTGGCCTTGTTCTGCATTACAAGCCAGCCGTTTAGCCCACTCTGCTAAACCAGCCCCTAACATGCATTCTGAATATTATAAGTTTAATGCCTATTTATATTTTAATGAAATAGTACCAAATTTTAAAAATCTAGTTATGCGGTTGATTACTAGAGGATTAATATTTGAAGATCTTCATAATAGCTCCACTGATGCTTCGTTCATTAATACTGGGATAAAGTGCTGTTATATTTCTGAAACAGGTTTCTCAACTGGAACAAGAATTATTTAAACAGAAGATGGCGTTTACAGATGAATTCTCAAAAGCAGAAGACAAGCTTTTGAAGGCTTATCATGACCAGGATTGCAAGCACCAGCAGGTGGTTGAACTTGCCAGCGCTTTGAAGTACGTTTCATGGTAGAGGGGATTAACATCTGTCGAAAACAAATGTTCATGTTGTTTAGTATTGCTCGTTATGCTCTCCTTAATTTGCTGTTTTAATTACGTTTGCTCAAGAGTCGCCAGGTATCTTTTCAATACCACCACAAGGTTCAAAACCGAATACTGATCAAAGACTCGATACACCAGGTAGTAAGTTTGGAATCAATGCACATTTATTTACACACACAGTCAATTATTACTCATGCACAAACTCTACTCACTAAACTACAACTACTACTAAAAGCCTATACTTAGCTTCGGGTGCCCACTCAGTCAGAGGAACAATGGCCGTTGTCCGGTTCTGAGGCTGCTGGCATCGAACTGGTATTGAATAGTCGCTAGGAGCGCCTATCTCGTAGCGTGCGTTGACCTGAGACTCACTTGTCTGGTGCTTGGCGGGTCTCTCGTTGCTGAGAGCCAAGGCCAAGATGAAGGTGAAGAAGAAGAGAGCGATCTGTCTTTGGGGACTCCTCTTTATACCCCAAAGGGGCATCGTGCTCTTTTGGGCGGTTCCTGAACTTGGCCCCAATTAATTGGACCATGTCCCAATCATTTGTATTGATTTCTCCAATAAAGGGGTCGTTGCTTGATCACTGGGCGGGCCCTAGGTGACCGTTGGCCTGCCTTTGTTTTAGTCTCCACTGGCGCCGGGGAGTCTGCCCTGGTACCGATTGCTTAAATGTTTCTCTTTTGTCCCCGGAGATAGCTCATTACTATGCTAATGGCTTGTAGTATCAGTTCTGTCTGGGAGCTCTAAGTTCCAATCCACAGGCAAACCTTGCGCCTGCTTGTTTTCTTAGCACTGTCCAATTTTCCCTTTACTCTTTGCAAGTGTCCATTTTGAAATCGGGACGTGGCCACCCTAGGTGGCTACACTAGCCCCCCGTTTTTTTTCTCCCCCTGTGGAAAGGACAAGATTTGAGTTTTTAAATAAATGCTCACATTCTATTTGTGCATCATTTCTGAATTGTTAGAAAACTCTGATTTTGCTCATTTTCAGCACGATTTTGGAAAACCTAGAGTGGACAGTGTGTTAGCAAATGTATAATTTCACCACAGGGCCTTGGGATTGAATCCAGTGTAGACTGAAAACTTCACCCATTAGAATAAGTCTTTGTATGAAGTGAGTTTGGGGCAGCTTCAATTCTATTCCTATGGACATCAGCCCACAGCACTAAGACGCTTGGAGCTACATTTGACACCCACTCAGTGAAGAGTAGAAAATCTACCCAAAGTTGAGATTCCCAGACTATGGGATTGATGATGTGGGAAATGGGAAACCATCATGACTGCAATATGTAGGTTATTTATGAGGTTGCAGGGTTTTAATCTGCACTTGACTTATTCTGTAGTTAATGTGCAATTTTTTGACAGTCAATACATTGTTATACATTTACTAGTCCAGAGGAAGTGCAATATTTCTATTATCTCTCCAGACGCCACAGCATTTTAATTGTTAACTAAGTAAGATTCAAACTGGGAAAGTGGACTGTGAAGTATTACATCTGGTAATGCCTTAATGGTATATGTTTTTCTGATGCAAACACTGATCAAGTTTGTTTGAGGTCACATGAACTGTTGGTCAAGTTGCTGTATAGTAGTGCAGTGATAGCTTTTTTGTATGTTCTAATCTAATTTGTTGAGTCACAAGTTTGTGATAAAAAAAATAAAATGCAAAAGGGATTCTAAGCTAGAATCATAGAATAATACAACACAGAAGGAGGTCATTCAGCCACTCATCCAGTTCTCTTTTGAATGTTATAGAATCTGTTTATATCTCCCTTGCAGGCAGTGGCTTCATAGCCTGTCAACTCGCAGTATAACAATTGTTTCCTTATACACCTCTTAAATCTGTTGCCTCTGGGCACCAATCTTTCTGCTAATAGGAACAGTTTCTCCTTATTTGTCCTTATCGAAAACATTCACAATTCTGAAAACTTCTGTCATATCGCCTCTTCAGTCTCTCCATATAACTGAAGTCTCATCCAAGTAGCATTCTAATAAATCTCTTCGACGTCTTCTCTATGGTTTGACACCCTTACTGAAATCTGTCCAGAATTGAACAGTCCAGTTGAAGCCAAACCAATGTTTGATTAAAGTTGAGCACAACTTCCTTGCTTTTTAATTATTTTCTTCTATTAATAAAGCAACAATCCCATAGTTTATTTAAATAACCTTCTTAACTATCCTGTCACCCTCAAAGATTTGTGTATTTACACACCAGTTTCTCTGTTCCAGCACTTTTGTAAGGGCCATGAAGAATCCACAGAGAGTTTTTTGAAACAAAAACTTACTTTATTTTACAACTACTGTTATATGCAGCTCCAGTAGTTCCCTACTGGGTCTTCTCTCTAGCCAGTGCCTAACTGGCCAGCTTTATATATGGTACGACTATACATTGTTTAGAGATTCCCCACCCCCTTACTAGGTGAGCTCGTATTCAAAAGAGGCATGTGGAAGTTCATTGCTCCCACCTCAAAGGCTACTTGCGGCTCGTGGGTGATAACAACCCCCCCCCCCCCCCCAACCAAAGTCCGAAGAATCCTCCGACGTCTGTGGGGATGGAGGGCGCCGGACTCTCGACATTCAGTTGGGAGTCATGCACCTGGGGTGCGGATCAGATGGTGTGAACCTGGAAGGCGAAGGATGCTTCTGCTTGGAATGAGGTAGTGACTGTTCCACTGGTGGCAGCTGTACTGTGTGCTCCACGTCAGAGACTGCCGATGCTTGGGGTCCCATCACGGGTAGCTGTGGCATCAGAGGTGGCTGGGTGATAACTTTCCGCTCACTAGAACACTTTCGAAGAAGCGGTGGCCTGGACTGAAGGTGGTTATGGTGCTTTCACATAATACGACCCTGGGTTTGCACCTGGTAAGAAACCGGCGGAGGATAACGCTGGAGATCCATGGGTGCCGTCAGCGAAGTTTCAAACAAATGCTGAGTCCCCGGCACAAAGTTCCTGGAAGTTCGACGTCAAGTGGGACAACGCCCTTGTTGCTCCTGGTTATGGCACACATTCGCACTTATATCTGAAAAGGTCATACTAAGGCCATATACAAAGTCTCCCGTCCACCAGCAGTTCTGCAGGGGCAACGCCAGTCACTGCATGCGGAGTAGTCCTGAGCAAAATAAGAAATGAGCAGCCTAGTGTCCCATTGATCCACAAGACTTTCTCGAGGCCCCGTTTAAATGTTTGCACTGCTTGTTCCGCTAAGCCATTAGAAGCCTGGTGGTATGTGCCGCACCCCGTTTGCCTTCAGAAACCCGAGAACTCCTCACTCATGAAAGATGTGCCGTTATCAGTGACAAACACTTCAGGGATGCCGTGTGTGCAAAATGATGAATGTAACTTCTGTGGTTGCCCGGGATGTGACTCCTGCCATCTTTTACACTTCAAGCCACTTTGAATGGGGGGTTCAATCAACAAGAAGAACATGGACCCCTGAAACAGACTGGCAAAGTCGGCATGCAACCATGCACACAGCCATTCCCAATTATGTTGGGGCACAGCTGGCAGAAACTCCTGATGCTCTTGGCGAGCGGAGCATTGTAGGGCCACCTTCTCTCGTCCGCGTCCAGGCTCGGCCACCATACGTAACTGCATGCCAGCACTTTTATCTTGGACATGCCCGGATGACCATTGTGGAGGTCTTTCAGGATTAACTCCTGCCCTTCCTCTGGAATGACTGCGTGTACCCCACGGCATAATACCAATCTCTACACTGAGCTGAGACAGCTTGGAGGAAAATGCCCTCAACTCGCCTGGGAGCTGTCATTGCTGTCCACCATACAAAACCACGTGCCGAACTATAGATAGGATCGGGTCCGTCTGGGTCCACTCATGGATTTGCGACGACATGACAGGCAAATAGTCCATGAAATTCAGAGCCGCGACTACCTTGATCGTCCTGGGGGGGGAGATAAAGGCCCAGTCAACAAAGGCAACCAGTGCATCAACATTCGCAACAGTCCCCGGTCCATATTCGAAGGAGTACTCGTGGGCAGCTAATAATAGGGCCCAGCGTTGGATCCCTGCAGAAGAAATGGCTAGAATTGCTTTATCCTCCTTGAAAAGCCCGAGCAAAAGCTTGTGGTCCGTAACCATAATGAAGTGGTGACCATGGACAGTAAAAACATTTGCCGCGAAAACCACCGCCAGACCTTCCTTCTCGATCTGCGGGTACTTTCTTTCTGCTGCAGCCAATGTACGGGAGGCGAAAGCGATCGGACGTTCCCTTCCATTCTCCATCTGGTGGGACAGAACAGCCCTAATCCCATCGGGGGTATCGTCGCATTTGATGAGTATGGGTTTTGTGGGATCATAATGGTTTAGTAACCTGGAAGATGACAACTGCTTCTTCACCTGCCGAAAAGCTGTTTCCTGCGGCTGGCCCCAAACCACGTGGGATTCTTCTTCAGAAGAAGGTGCAAGGGGGCCAACGTGGTAGCAAGGTTCAAGAGAAACTTTCCATAATAGTTAACGAGCCCAAGAAAAAGCAAAATTCCGAGTGGCCCGTTGGGATGGGGGCCTGCTGGATAGTGCGCATCTTCTCCTCAACGGGGTGCAAATCTTCGCGGCCCACCCAATAGCCAAGGTGGACAACCTCCCTCGCATAGAGTATGCACTTTGCTCATCGTAAGTGGACACCAGCCTCAGAGAATCTCTTTTTAATACAGCCTCCAGGTTGTCCAACTGTTCTTGCTCTGAGGCTCCTGTGACCAGCACGTCATAGAAATAAACTGCCCATGCAGAAGCCCTCGCAGGATGTTCTCTATTATGCACTGAAAAACAACACAGGCATAGGACACTCCGAAAGGCAGCCGTATAGACTCATAGAGATCCATTTACCTATTGATAGTAACGTATTTGCAGAAGGCTGGATCCATCACAAGCTACAAATCGATGTGGCCCATATTGAACTTTGTGAACGAATGCCCATCTGCAAGTTTCGCATAGAGATCCTCGACATGGGGCATGGGGTAGCAGTCCAACCACGAAGGTGCATTTGCTATCAATTTGTAATCCCCGCATAAACAAACTGTTTTGCCTGGCATCATGACCAGTACAACTGGCGATGTAAATCAGCAAACCAGACTGGCCTGATGATACCCAAGGTCTCCAAACAACTGAACTCCGTTTCTGCCTTTCCCAGCAAGGCACTGGGAACTGGCCGTGTCTGGAAATATCGCAGCAGTTTCTGGGTCAACTTCTGTGTGGGCTGCGGCCCCTTTCATCGTCCCAAGTCCAGGTTCAAACTTTAAGGTATTTCCCCAATACCTTGTCCAGTCCACCGGACCTCATATGGAGGATGTGCTGCCAATGCAGCTGCGGATGGCATAACCAATTAGGGCCCAACAGGCTGGGCCCGTGGCCCTTTACCATAATGTGCGTGAGGCACACGGACTGGCATCCATAAGTCACCAGGATCATAGTGGTACCTGCAATATTCAACCTGGTCTAGCAGCAAATCTAGCATCTGAATCGCCAGCTTAATGCGGTCAAATGTTCTCTGTCCGACCATGGAGACAACTGCGCCAGTGTTCCAACTCCATATTGAGCAGGTGCCCGTTGACTCCACTGCAACCTAATGGGGACCACTCGGGGGGTGGGGGGTTTCACTCATGGCATGGCTCACGCCGGGGTTGGTTACGACAAGCTCCACACCAACCAGGCTCCCTTGGGGGGGGGGGGGGTGCATGTAAGGGGGCTGAAGGGTGGGGGTTCACTCATGGCATGGCACACGCCGGGGCTGATTACCACAAGCTGCACACCAACCAGGCTCTCCTGGAGGTGGGTGCCTGTAAGGGTTTGTGTGTGTGTGGAGGGGGGGGGGGGGCTGAAGAGGGGGGAACCCCCTGGGACCCCATAGCGGGGTGTCCTCACTTGGGAGGGGTGTGGGGTAGTGTCCATGGGCGGGATTCGCTCGCCTGACGACTGAAAATGCCCGCTCGAAGTCAGAGTGGTGATATGTCTGTGAGCTGTATCGTAGATGGCTGCTGTTGAAACCTCCAACCAGCAGGTGGCAGTACAGGCACCCTATGCGGTCTCAAGACCGTGGTCATGTGACAAGGCACTCATATAAGAGGGGGCACATCTGATCATCGAGAGATGGTTATAAGACTTACAAGTGGACAGTAGTGCTTAAGGTAGTTCCAGAGGAGTACAAAGAAACTCCATGATAACTTGTTCTGTAATAGATCGTTATCTCACCACGTGTGATTCAATAAAGATCCTGGTTTGGACAAGTCACAAGTCGTTTGGTAGATTCCTTGCTAGAAATCGAACACCGAACACAACAAATGAACCTTTACACCCATGGCGATATTGTGGCAGGCGCGGCGAAAAATCCAGCCCCATGTGTGTGGGGGTGACATTGCCCATGGGTGAGGAGCGTGGGGCCACAGAAGCTCACATAGAAATCGGGGCACCCTTTCAAAAAACGGGGACCCAATCTCGAAGTTCAGCTTCCCAGTACTGAAAAAAATTCTAAATGTTGGTGAAACCGGTGAGAAGCTCTCCAGGCCCAGAAGTGTTGTTTGTTAGCGGTGGGAAAATCGCCAGCTGAGCCGGCAGGAAACTCCCTGCAAAACCGGCCACAAATGAACTCTGAAATGTTTTCGTTAAATTCTGCCCTATTCAATAAAAATTTTAAATTCTGAAAATTTCAAGCTTCACTTTTCAAGTGGAGAATGAGTCTCTGTTTTAAATTTGTTCAAAAACAAGGCTGTCATTTGTGCCTTTAGGGTTATGTTAGTCTCATGACTATCTGTCTTTTTTAAACATAAATAGCCTAGGATTTTCTAAAGTATCTTGCACTTAGGTATGCCTTGTGCATTTTAGATATCTATTGAAAACTTCCAGAACTTTATATCTCGGTACTGCATATGATTTGTCAATGAGAGTTGTACTATCTTTCAGGTATCATTATCTGCATCAAACTGTTTTTTTTGTGACCAGTTCTAGTTTTTGTTTACACAGAGAAATAAAGACTGAGATGGAGAAGTGCAAAGGTGAAACTAGTGCGCTTGAGAAAGAACTTCTTCAACTAAGACGAGATAGTGCAAGCAAGGACATTCAGCTCAACCAGCTGGAAATGACTCTGCGTTATACGCAGGTAGAATTGAACAAGAAGTCTGACGAAGGTAGTAAAAATCATTTTTGCCTTGTGTGCATGAGTTTGTGTGCGTGTGTGCCTCGATTTGGCCTTGTTAAACATTTTCTGATGAAATGGCACATTTTTAAATGTCTGTTTCTTTTTCAATATGCAGTACCAAATTTATAAAAATTTGAGATACTTATGAAATTGATCACTTAAGGCCATTTCAAAAAATATGAAAGATGAAAAGCTTTCTACTTGAACACTATGCATAATTCTTATGAGCTTCTTGCATTGCGTTGCACCACTTGAACATTTGTTTCATATTGTGGTGTTATTAAGTTGTTTGCCATGGAGGAGTGTTCATGATGCAGTTCAACGGGTTGATAATCAGCCCACGAATCCTTCCACCACTATTCCCCAAAGGAAAAGAATGTGTGTGTGAAGATGCTGCTTAAAAATAAAAACCTGAATTCTTATGAAAGAAAATTGAGATTTTCATTTGTGAAATATTTCAACATATCAATTAAATATTTTCAAGTGGTTCATATAAAATTGGAGTGCAGTGAAATTTGTGAACAGTTGAATGGCTGAAAACAACTTAATTCACATTATGTAAAATTAATTCCCTGGTAGTGCTCGATCTGGAGGAAAATCTGCACCGGATGGAGACAGATCGAAGCAGTGCTGTGCAGGAAACTCAAAAGATGGAAACACAGTTGACGAATGCACGGGGTGAATTACAAGATGCTTTAAATCAGCTTAAGGAGCTAAGAGATGTACTTCAAAAGGCTCAAAATAGCATAGAGGAAAAAAATGACACCATTGAAGAGTTCACAAATGAACTTCGGTGAGTTACTTCATCCCCAGGAGCGAAGAGGTGAACTGCATTGTATTGATACTATGGAGAAATAGATTTGATCCATTCATTTAATTTTCCCATCGGTTTCTTTCTTTGATTTCTGATCAGCGCTTTGTAAATTTCACATTGAGCAAATGTATTGCACATTTACATGGTATCAGCCGTGTACTTTGTCATTTACAGACTTTAATTTCTATTCTGATGACCTGCCATGTTATGTATGGCACCATTTTCAAAATATTTTTTAAAAACACTAATTTGATACTATGAAAGATGAAATTTGTCAAAATTTATCTTTACTGGTTTTGTCAAAATGAATTGGACCTTGCGTAATAGTTTGAGAAATTCTGATTGTTAAATGTTGTATTTCAGCACTTAATGCTCCCCTTTTTGTGGTTAGTTTCACATATGTTGACATTTTTGATGTGGAAATATTGTACTCCATTAGCTGCATTTGATTGTAATGCCTTGATCAAATGTAAAAAGTTATTTTTTGTGTAAAATTGCTTGAGCCTGTTTTTTTACTTTATTTGTTAATTTTATCAGTGTGATTATCCAATCAAATCCACAGCAGTAGGAATCCCCTTTTGACCTACTAGCATAATGCACTATTTTCTGACATACAGTTTCAACGGTGTCAATCCTTTGTTCTGCAGCAGCTTGCCTGTTTGAAGGCTGTGTCACAGAATTACCTGAATGCAGGAGGCCATTTGGCCCATCAACAGTAGTAGACTCGCCAACTTTAAGGGCATTTAAGTGGTCACTGGATAGACATATGGATGAAAATGGAATAGTGTAGGTCAGATAGGCTTCAGATGGTTTCACAGGTCGGCGCAACATCGAGGGCCGAAGGGCCCGTACTGCGCTGTAGTGTTCTATGTTCTAAGTCTGCACTGGCTCTCTGAAAGGGCATTCTACCTAGTCCCATTCTCCTGCCTAATCCCCATAACCTTACACATTCTCTCTTTTCAGATAGCAATCCAATTCCTTTTCGAATACCTCGATCAAATCTACCTTCACCGCACTCTGACGAAGTTAGTTGCAGACTCCAACCACCTTCGGGTGAAATATGCTTTTCCTCACATCACTTTATTGCCCGTTATTTTGAATCTGTGCCCGCTAGTTCTTGATACACTCTCCAGAGGACATAAATCCTCACTAGTTTCACTCTAATCACTCTATCTGTTATAACCTGCCTGCTTACCATTGGCTGGGGACTAATGACAATCCCACAATCCTATGCGAGTATGAGCTTCCCCAATGAGGGGGGCGGAGAAATCATTAGCAGACTCCCTGCATAAATAGAGCTGGCCAGTTTGGAACCAGCAGAGAGAGAGGAGTGAGCTGCAAGGGAAGTTGCTGCTGCTGTATATATATGTTATTGTAAATAAATGTTATTTCTTTGTATCCTGAAGACTCGTGCTGGATTCTTCGTGGCCCTCACGAAACTATCCATACCCCTCAGGATCTTGAATACGTCCATCAAGTCTGTCCGCAGCTTTGGTTTCTCCAAGAAAAACAGACCCAACCTCTCCAGTGGGCAGCACGGTAGCATAGTGGTTAGCACAATTACTTCATAACTCCAGGGTCCCAGGTTCGATTCCCGGCTTGGGTCACTGTCTGTGCAGAGTCTGCACATTCCCTCCGTGTGTGCGTGGGTTTCCTCCCATAGTCCAAAGATGTGCAGGTTAGGTGGATTGGCCAAGCTAAATTGCCCTTAGTGTCCAAAATTGCCCTTAATGTGGGGTGGGGTTAGGGTGTTCTTTCCAAAAGCCGGTGAAGACTCAATGGGCCGAACGGCCTCCTTCTGCACTGTAAATTCTGATTCTATGAGACCAGCACTTCCCTGATGAATGGCGTAACGGTTGTACATCCTGGGCCCGAGGATTCCCCCTCTGAGACGTCCTGTGTCTCCATCTCGGAGTTGGAGTCTGTAGCCTCCGTCATCTCGGCGTCTCTATCTCCACACGGTTCTGTCACGACCTGCGCAGGCTTTGAGTGAGGCACTAGAGGAAGATTGTGAGGAATACTTTCCATTGTGTCTGGTCTCTGTGGCTGTAGAAATGAGCTCCGGGGGCAGGGAATCTTTGGAAGGGATAGTCTTCTGGACCGAACGTGGTCTATATGTTTGCGCTGGAGACGACCCTGGGCTTGCACCTAGTAAGAGATAGGGCCCATTTGACGAAAGATTACGCCAGGGACCCACTGGGCACCACCAGCAAAATTCCGAACGAACACTTGATCACCGGGCGCAAACTGCTGAATCGGCTGATGCCGAGAAAAACCATGACCCTGCCGTTCTTGTGTGCAATGTATTTTTGCGCCAATGTCCGGGAAAACCATGCTAAGGCGGGTGCGAAGTCTCCGGCCCATTAGGAGTTCTGCTGGAGCTACCCCAGTCAACGCATGGGGGATGGTCCTATGTGAAAATAAAAATAAGCTAGTCTCGTGTCCATTGACCCGGAAGACTGCTTCTTTAGGCCTCATTTGAATGTCTGCACTGCGCGCTCCGCCAACCCATTTGAAGCCAGGTGGTAAGGGGCAGTGCGGATATGGCGTATGCCGTTCATCTTCATGAACCTCGCAAACTCACTTGTGAATGGAGTGCCGTTGTCCGTGACCAGCACCTCGGGGAGGCCATGCGTACTGAAAGACAAACTCATCTTCTCGATTGTTGCGCAGGACGTTGTGCCGACCATCTTATGCACCTCTAGCCATTTAGACTGGGCATCGATTAATAGAAGGAACATGGATCCTTGAAAAGGGCCGGCGAAATCCGCATGCAAGCTCGCCCAATGCCACCCTGGCCATTCCCAGTGATGTAGGGGCGCAGCCGGCGGAAGCTTCTGATGCTCCTGGCAAATGGAGCAGTTTTGGGCCACCTTCTCAATGTCAGTGTCGAGGCCTGGCCACCAGACATAACTCCGGGCCAACATTTTCATGTTGACTTGCCCATTGTGCAAGTCCCTTAGTATCAGCTCCTGCCCTTTTTCGGGGACAATCACACGCATCCCCCAAAAGAGGATGCCGTCTTTGACAGCTTGGAGGAAAATGCCCGCAACTCACTGGGAGCTGTCTATGCTGCCCACCATACAGGACTATGTGCCAAACCTTTGACAGGACTGGCTCCATCTGGGTCCACTCACGCATCTGTGATGCCGTGACAAGCAAGGTGTCCATAAAATTTAGGGTTGCAACCACCTCACCGGTCGTGGGGGTCGACATGGGGCCGGTCGATAAAGGCAATCGGCTCAGTGCATCGGCATTCGCTATCTGGGTTCCTGGTTTGTGCTCCAGAGAATACTCGTTTGCAGCGAGCAACAAAGCCCAGAGCTGGATCCGTGCAGAACAAATGGGCAGTATTGGATTATCCTCTCTGAAAAGTCCCAGCAGAGGCTTATGATCAGTCACAATAGTGAAGTGGCGGCGATACACGTACTGGTGGAAACGTTTCACCGCAAAGACCACTGCCAGGCTCTCCTTCTCGATCTGTGCGTACTTTTTTTCCGCTGCAGTCAATGTGCGGGAGGCGAAAGCTATCAGCCGCTCGGCCCCGTTCTCCATCTTGTGGGACAAGACGGCCCCAATACCATACGGGGTTGCCTCACATGTGACGAGCAAAGACTTTCCAGGATCATAGTCAGTTAGTAACCCAGATGATGACAATTGTTGTTTTACCTGCCGGAAAGCGGTTTCTTGCGGCTGACCCCAAACCCAGGTGTGATTCTTCTTTAGCAGAAGGTACAACGGGGCCAGAATAGTTGTCGGATTGGGGAGGAACTTCCCGTAATAGTTTACGGACGCCGAGAAAAAAAAACGAAGATGCGAAGGGGGCCTGTTGAATCGCGCGCACCTTCTCTGCGACGGGGTGCAAACCTTCGCGATCCACCCGATCACCCAGGTAGATTACTTCCTTCGCCTGAAAGACGCACTTTAGCGACGTAAACCGACTCAAGCCTCCGAAAAGCGTCTAAAGACAGCCTCCAAATTTTCCAAATGTTCCTGCTCTGACGTTCCTGTGATAAAAACGCCATCTAAGTAGACAGCGACAGTAAACCTCTCAAAATGCCCTCCATAACGCGTTGAAAAATAGCACAGGTAGAGGATACTCCAAAGGGCAAACGTGTATATTCATACAGGCCCCGGTGTATATTAATCGTTACATATCGCCGGGAGGCAGGGTCCAGCTCCAACTGTAGGTAGGCGTGACTCATATCTAATTTTGTGAACGAGAATCCGCCTGCAAGCTTCGCGTAGAGATCCTCTATGCGAGGCATTGGGTATCGGTCGAGTCGGGAAGCCATATTCATTAAGTTTATAGTCGCTGCACAAGCGAACTGCAGCATCTGGCTTCATTACAGGTACAATTGGTGCTGCCCAGTCAGCGAAACGGACGGGCCTGATGATACCCAAAGTGTCCAAACGGGTGAGCTCCCCTTCTACCTTCTCGAGCAAGGCGTAAGGACTGGGCGCGCCCGGAAATAGCGCAGCGTGGCTCCTAGTTCGACTTGGATACGGGCTACAGCCCCTTTTATTTTCCCCAAACCGGGCTGGAATACATCTGGGTATCGTCCTAGCACCTCAGTCAACCCTCCAGAAACTGTTTGGAGGATGTGCTGCCACTGCAAATGGCGCAACCAGTCCCGACCCAACAGGCTGGGCCCATGGCCGCGCACCGTTATAAGTGGGAAACGCACCTCCTGGCATCCTTAAACAACAGGGGTCATCGTAGTTCCTGCAATGTCCAATGGTTCCCCCGTGTAGGTGGCCAACCTGGCCTGTGTGTCGGTTAATGTAAGCGTCTGTATACCCTGCTTGATGCGGCCGAATGTCCTCTGGGCGATCACTGAGACCGCTGTGCCAGTGTCCAACTCAAGCGGGTAACCATTGACCCTTACTGTCACCTTAATGGGAGCCACATGGGGAGCTGCCACACAATGCAGCTGCAGGCAGTCGTCCTCCGTTTCCACGTCCTCGGGCGTAGTCGCCGCAGGTTCATCCAAATGGAAGGTACGGTCCCTGGGCTGGCCCCAGTTTTGGTCGGAACAACGGCGCCTCTGGCGTCCCCAGGACCGGCATCCGGGACGAGGTCGCCGCCTACAATTCTGACACGGACATGGCTCCTCATCCATTGGTTCTGGAGAAGGCTCCCTTCGGGGAGGAATGTCCGACGGCCACTGGCGTCAATCTGGATGTCACCTCGCCCAAGGTACCGCAGGGGGGACGCTTTCGGATGGAAGGGATTGCGCCCCAAGGCATGCACCTCCATTCCCTGTTGCTCCTGCACTCCTCGTTCTGCGCTCTCTCGGGACAATACTATTTGAATGGCCTGTTGAAAAGTCAATGTTGGCTCAGCTAACAACTTTCTCTGGGTGGCCGCATTGTTAATACCACAAACCAAATGGTTGCGTAACATTTCTGACAAGGTCTCACCATAGTCACAGTACTCCGCAATCCTGCGTAGCCTGGATAGAAAGTCGGCAAGGGATTCTCCGGGGGTCCTCTCAGCAGTATTAAACTGGTAACGTTGGACCATCGTGGACGGGGTTGGGTTAAAATGTTGCCCCACTAAGTTCACAAGTTCATCAAATGCTTTGGTGTCCGGCGCAGCTGGGTACGTAAGGCTCCTAATCACCCCAAACATATGCGGGCCGCAGGCGGTGAGCAATATGACCACCTGATGCTCGTTTTCGGTGATGTTGTTTATCCGGAAATAGTAACGCATCCGTTGTGCGTACTGGTTCAAGCTTTTCAGCGCAGCATCAAAAACATCCAAACGTCCATACAGAGGCATGGTGTAATAGAAAACAACTTCCAACCTGTATCCCAACAAAAATCTAGGGAGGTGGCTTCAGCAGTGTAGACAGCTATTCACTTTAACCCTCGTCGCCAGTTTTGTGAGGGCCACGAAGAATCCAGCACGAGTTTAAGGAGACAAAGAAATAATGTTTATTTACAATAACGTATATATACAACAGCAGCAGCAATTTCCCTTGCTGCTCCTCCTCTGTCTGGCTGGTTCCAAACTGGCCAGCTCTATTTATGCAGGGAGTCTGCTAATGATTTCTCCACCCCCCTCATTGGGGAAGCTCATACTCCCATAGGATTGTGGGATTGTCATTAGTCCCCAGCCAGTGGTAAGCAGGCAGGTTATAACAATTTTATACTGTTTCTCCACATTCTTCCTGCCAAAATAAATCACCTCATGCTCCTCACAAAGGACAAAGACATATTGGTGGACTAGACCGACAAGTGGCAGATGAAGTTCAAAGTAATGCCCTTTTGAAATTCAAGACCATCCTCATCACATTTGCCAATGTTTTCAACCTTCTTATCATCCAGAAATTTTGAAATCATGCCCAACACACCACAGTCTAGGTTATTTATATCAGGAAGAGGAAGGGTCCTAACACTGACCCCTGGGGAACTCCCATAAACCTTCCTTCAAGCTGGAAAATTACTATTTATCACTACTCTGTTTCCTGGCACTCAGCCAATTTCTTATCCAAGTATCTACTTTCCTTTTTATTCCGTGAGCTAGAATTTTGCTTACCAGCCTGTTGTGTACCAGATGCCTTTTAAAAATACATTTACACCCCATCAACAGCATTATCAACCTTCTTTGTTACCTCCTCAAAACTCCAGCAAATTAAACATGATTTTCCCTTAATGAATCCATGCTGGTTTTCCTTAATAATCCTGCATTGTCGAAGACTGACTGTTGGCTTCGTCCCAAACTATAGTATCCAATGTCTATGCACCATATATTCTGTACATCATACATTCTGTACATCATATATTCTGTACATCTAAGACAGAAGTGAGAGTTAAGAAAGTTGTCATGTGTTCAATGGATTGTATTATCCCTACCTAAATTATTTTTTAAATTACTATCTGGTTGATGATGTAACTAATTTTAGTACATTTGGGGTTCACTATTTCAGGTCTCCTTTCCTTCTTTACACTGAGCTGCTATGTTGACATCAACAGAGCAACTCTGTTCAAATTAGGAAAAATCTAAAGAGGCAAATGTGTTGCTGTGAAGGTGGCAGCAGTAATGCGCTGACTGAAATTAACACAATCTATTTAGGAGTGTTTTTTATTTGATTTTCAATATTAGACTCGCCTATTTATTAAGAGTTTCTCTATTTTGTTATTTCAGTACTTATGCTGTTTATAATCTCTAACACGAGAACTTGCACAATTGTTTTTAGTATCAGATTTTTTTCCATCCAGTGAGTAATCGATTGCTTAACTGCTTACAGTAACTAACAATAGCAAGACTAGGTCGTACTGCCTGTTCTGACATATGATGATAACTATCCTTCTACTTTCCCTCCTGATCCCCAACCCCCTTGACTGATCATTCAAAACCTTCTCCGGTAGAGAATTCAAGATTCAGAACACTGAGTGAAGACATTTCTTTCCATCTCAGTCTGAAATGGCCATGTCTAATTTCCTTTGAGAAAATGCCGATGAGTCACCTTCTTGAACCACTGCAGTTCTTCTAGCGTTAGTACACCCAAGGTGCTGTTAAGAAGGGAATACCAGGATTTTGACCCAGCAACAAAAATGAACTGCTGACTATTTCAAAGTCAGAATGGTACTTGGAGGGGTACTTGCTAGTGGTGGTGTTCTCGTGCATCAGTTTCCCTTGTCCTTTTAAGTGGTAGAGCTCGCAGGTTTGGAAGATGCTGTGGAAGAAGCTTCAGTAAGAGTGGGCCTACGGTGGAGACCGCAAATGTTTTAAGGTGATGAATGGGATGCCAATCATGTAGGCTGCTTTGCACTGGATGGTGCTGAGCTTTTTGAATGGTTTTGGAGCTGCACTCATTCAGGCAAGTGGGAATTCTTCCACCCCACTCCTGACACATGACCTATGAATGGGGAAAGCTTTGGAGGGGCAGGAAGTGAGTTATTCGCTGCAGTATACCCACCCTCAGACCGGCTGCTTTCGCCACTGCTGTTGTGTTATTTTACATGAAATCAAATTTGATTCTTCACAAGTCATATAAATGTCACACCTTGGTTTGTTTTCTAGTAAATGCTTAAATCACATGCAGCTTAATAAACATGGTAAGGCTCTTCAAGCCTTGTTTTGAAAGAGAATTAGTTACCTTGTCACTTAGACTCTCCTTAGAGGATGAATGTTTCAATCCCATGGGACAAAGGAAAGAAGAAAATAATATGATAACTTATTTTAGTGCTGTTCAAAAGCTTTTTGATCTAAGTTGGAATATCCATGATTGCATATCCTATTCAAGTATCTGGATGTTTTTGGAACATCATTATTTTAAATTTACAAATGGATATTTCTACCAGAGGAAATAAATGATGCTGGTTTCTCTTTATGTTGTTCTATTTTAGTTTAATAATGAAATCAGCACTTGGCAAATAGGAGCAAACAGTGGTTGCACAAATGGGAGTATATTTTAAAATTGATTTAGTTAAACACATTTACACTCCAACGGTGGGATTTAGTTTTATGATTCTTCTCAGATTGGTATAATTTTCAAAGTTGAGCATAGTTTACACTCCGAAGACCTGTGCATAGAAATTTGTTTTCAGCAGCAGCAGAAAATAGGCAATAGTAAATGATTGCCTACGCACAACTCTACTTTCTTTTCTGTTGAAAATCTGATGTACTGTAAAATCAGGTCCCGATCTGATGCTACCATCAAAATTTCAACACCCTTCTTCCCCTCCACCCTGTCATCGTGTCTTCCGCCGCCGCCCCCCAAACAGCCATATTTTTTTTCATATAAATTTAAGAGTTTTGCGTGGCTAATTCACGTACCAGACACATCTTTTGGGTTGTGGGGGTGAGACCCACGCACATACGGTGAGAATGTGCAAACTCCTCATGGACAGTGACCCAGTGCCGGGATCTAATCCGGGTCCTCGGCGCCGTGAGGTTGCAGTGCAAACCACTGTACGCCCCACTACAGTCATATTGTGTCCATATATAAAACTCCAAGTGTCGTGTAGCAAAGTTTCTTAATTTTAATCCCAGCCTCAGAGGAGAACCCTTTATTACACAATTGTGATTTTTTTTTTACATTTTAGCCACTTAATTCTCAAGGTTTCTGAGTAAAATTTGTGTTAATTGGTGACCAGTCCTGCTTTATCAACTCTATCCATGAGGAATTGTTTTGAAATTGTTCCAACTTGTTTTATCATCAGACCTTCTATTTATAAATGAATCTAACAACGACCAATGCGCTCGTTCAATCACCTTCACAAAGCACGTTTTATATTAGAGAACATATGATTTTCTTCACACTAAATAAATTTGATCAATCCTAAATAACTTAATGTGGGAAATCTATTTGAATTCCACATCAAGGGAATTTTGTTTTCAGTGGATGGATGGAAGTGTTTATTGAAACATGTATTATACTTTATGTGATTAACAACTGATGGGAATTTCCCCCCCCAACATTTGTTAATGCAGTATTGTTGCAGCCCTGTGTTTTAGTTTTAAAAAATTGGAGGCAGCCTCTCACTTACAGCGCAATGTAATGATCATTTTTCTTTTAAATTTAGAGTAACCAATTTTTTTTTTCAAATTAAGAGGCAATTTAGCGTGGCCAATCCACCTAACCTGCACGTCTTTTTGGGTTGTGGGGGTGAGACCCATGCAGACACGTGCAAACGCCACACGGAAAGTGACCCAGAGCCGGAATCGAACTTGGGACTTTGGCGCAATGAGGCAGCAGTGCTAGCCACCGTGCTGCCCATAGTAATGATCAATTTTTTTTTTTTTATAAATGTTTTTATTCAGTTTTCATATTTTATATTGAACAAATTACAAATTGTTAGGAGAGAAAAAAAAAACAAACACGCAAAAATTAACATACATATTTACAGGTAAGCATCTTCGTAGTAGTAACTGCGCCCCCCCCCCCCCCCCCCCCCCCCCACCCCCCTCAACATGTTTATTTAGTTTGGTTTTGGGCCTTAGCTAGCCATCGAACCCCCGTAACGAACCTGTAGCCCCCCCCCCCTCCCGCTACCTTCCCCCGACTATTCTTCCTCTTGTACATTGGCCACAAATAGGTCCCGGAACAGTTGCATGAATGGCTCCCACATTCTGTGGAAGCCGTCGTCCGACCCTCGGATGGCAAATTTGATTTTCTCCATTTGGAGAGATTCCGAGAGGTCGGACAGCCAGTCCGCAGCGGTGCTGCTGACCGCCAGCCAAACAGGATTCTACGGCGGGCGATCAGGGAGGCAAAGGCAAGGGCGTCCGCCCTCCTCCCCAGGAATAGATCTGGCTGTTCTGAAACCCCGAAGACCGCCACTATCGGGCATGGCTCCACCCTCACTCCCACCACTTTGGACATAACCTCGAAGAAGGCTGTCCAGTACTCCACGAGTCTGGGGCAAGACCAGAACATGTGGGCGTGGTTGGCCGGGCCTCTTTGGCACCGTTCACATCTGTCTTCCACCTCCGGGAAGAACCTACTCATACGGGTTCTTGTTAAGTGGGCTCTATGTACCACTTTTAGTTGCGTCAGGCTGAGCCTTGCGCACGTGGAGGTGGAGTTGACCCTATGCAGTGCTTCGCTCCAGAGTCCCCACCCTATCTCCATCCCCAGGTCGTCCTCCCATTTCCTCCTTGTTGCGTCCAGTACGGTGTCGTCCCTATCTACCAGTCGGTCATACATGTCACTACAGTTCCCTTTCTCTAGGATACTTGCGTCCAGTAGGTCTTCCAGTAGTGTCTGTCGTGGCGGTTGTGGGTACGTCCTTGTCTCCTTTCGTAGGAAGTTTTTGAGCTGCAGGTACCGTAGCTATGATCAATTTTAAGTGACCGATAGGCTGTCAATGTGTGCAGGCACCCCTCACACTAATGACACAATTTGATCCTGGAAACCATGTTTATGTCTAAATGACGTAAGGCCGAACCGATTTTCCCATAAGAGCAATGGTATAAATGGGAGGTTGGTTCCTGAACCAAGTCTGGAAATCACTCATTGCATGCCCAGCAGCGTTAAATGTTCTTAAATGTTGCCATGATGGGACTATTGATGCCTGCACACCACAGCACAAATTCCTCAGTTAGTGGCCATCGCCCACTGTCAGTTAGTTGTCTGTTTAATCTTGAACGTCTGCAAGTTTGAGCGCATATTTTAAAAAATTTATTGCAGACAAGGCCAGTATTTGTTGCCCATCCCAAATTGCCCTCGAACTGAGTGACATTTTAAGAGTCAACCACATTGCTGTGGATCTGGTGTCACATGTAGGCCAGACCAGGTAAAGAGAGCAGATTTCCTTCCCTAAAGGACAGTAGTGAACTAATTGACAATGGTTTCATGGTCATCATTAGACTTTTAAATCCAGATTTTAGTTCAATTCACATTCCACCATCTGCCATGGTGACATTTGAACCCAGCCCCCCGGAGCATTATCCTAGGTGGCTGGATTACTAGTCCAGTGACAATACCATTACGCCACCGCCTCCCCCATATTAAATATAACATAAGTGAATAAATGCATTTAAAACATGAAGGTTGTGCCAAAAGAATTTAACAGAATAAAAAACTTGTTTCCAACCTAATAAAGACTGTTCGACCTGTCCAGTCACACAAATGGGCGCGCAGGACGTCAGTGCGCCCGTGGTCTTGTAAAGTCAAAATGGGTGTTAACTTATAAACGTTGTAAGTGCCATAAAGTCGAAATGGGTGTTAATTTATAAACGTAAACTGCCATTCATCGTAACCCGAATGTTGTAAAGTCGAGAGATGCTAGTACTTCAAATTTATACTTTCAAATGAAACAAACTGCAGGGCAAGTGGGAAAGAACAGAAGAGTGGGACTAGTTGATAACTCTTTCGGAGAACTGGCACAACCCAAATGGTGGCCTCCTGTGCTGTATGATTCTAGGTGAGGCGATGATGGGTTGTAGCTAAGTACAGAACCGTATGGAAGTTTAAGTTTCAAAGCTGACTGTAACCACATAGATTCTATTACTGAAAGGATAGGCATGCTGAAGATAGTGGGTGAAGTGATTGGGTGTCTGCGTAAATCCATCTACATGCTCTAATTCTTCAGTTATTTATTGAAACCAGGGTGTTCATGTTTATCCTGTTGTTCAAGGGTTTAAAAAAATCCAAGCTATTACAAATCACTTTTTGTGTAGCCCATATGGATTCTATTTAATGTGTTTCTAAGTTTAACTCTGACTTGAAAATAATTATACTGTATTTGAAAACCATATAAAAGGCAGCAGACCCTGCAGGAATTGGCATTGCATATTAGGCAGCTAATTTTTTCCAAATGTCTGCAAGATTTGAAACTTAATTTGGAAATTTTATCTGAAGTGGTAAACAAGTCAATATGTTTAAAAAGCGGTTTGTTTTCACCAAGCTAGGAAAGAATGCTACTCAGACATCATGGAACCCTTTTTATCTAGTCATAAATATTTATTGTAGATGTCATTTTCTTGACCATTCATGCTTATACGAGGAAAGGTGAAGTGCTTTCCACTCCTAATCTCTGTCACTATTCCAACTTTCCTGGTACCTGGTGATGTGGTTCATCTGGCAATTATTCTGAACCATTTTTGTTGGATACTTTAGTTCAGAGCAGTTGGAAACGGTTACAGATCTTTCTAGAGTTTTTGGGACTAAAGATGTAAGACATTTTTTAGCTTGCTGCCAAATTGATCTTCCTTACTGACCTAGTTCTTTCATTGGAAAATATCCTGAATGAACCCAGAACATTTGAGGTGTTACATTTTAGCCTTGAAGTTAGAATTTTAGGATGCTTAACTCTAATGGATGACAGGTTATGATGAGGAGCAGGCATGTGGTTTTGTAATCAGTTTGATCCAGTGAAAGCTGCACTTTCACTGCATTTAGCCCTTTTATTGCAAATTTACAATTCTTGAGCAATTAATCATACCACATTTGTTTGGTGTAGAAACTTGGGATGTGTTATGCTGCACCAATTCAAGTTGCCCTAATAATGGTATGATCTCAGCAATTGAGCACAATTTAAGTATCTTCCGTTGTCAGGTAAACCCTGTGAGTGATCAAAATCCTTGATAAATAGCAGCATTGTAATATTTTGGATAGAGCAAGCAATAATGAGTCTGATTTGGTGTTTGTGACTCTTGAAAATTGACCGGTTTCACCATAGAGCTAAGGCAGTCATGATGGACTTTCTTGCAATGAGTTCTTCATGATCCTTTTACGATTATTTTACAAAAGCACAGCAATTTTGCACTTGTACTGAATTTGTTTTCTTCAATAGGCAGTACAAAAGTGAATTACAAGAGCGAAATGTGAAAATCATTGACATGGACCAAGCACTCAAAGATAGGCAGTGGGAGCTCCAACAGAGAGCAGCTCAGGTATCTTGTGAAACAGATGACTTTAAATCAATGTATGATATTCAGTACTTTCCCAGAGTTTTATTTATTCAGTTGATATTAATAGGTAGTTTCCATGTCTACTCATTTCTCTTTTTTTCTTCTTGGTTTTCTTTTTGGAGCCAAGTTTAGGTTGATTTGATGCCAATACTCAGCTATTTGTTCTGTTACATTTTATTTATGATTTTAACCAGATGTGAAAAATATTTTCAGTGTCAAATGAAAACTTTGAGGGACAGTATTTGGGAATAATTGGGGACTAGGTGGATTCCTTAAGGGGATTGGTATGACTGTTTTGAAGGATTTGGAAACTTTGCCAGATGAAAGGCAGATTGAGGATGTTGAATTTGTATCTTAAAAATGAGAAAATCTGAAATCAGTTGATACGTTCCTGAATAGTTCATCTAAATTGAGTGATGTCTGAAGTGCAGGAATTGAGGGTCAGCGTTAAATGAAGGATTCTTATTAATGTGGATTTTAATGATCCAACTGGATTACTGGTCTTTTAATTGTCTCAAATTTTTAGGAAACACAAAATCTGATACAATTTCAAATTTACCTTCAAGAAAAATTAAGTAATCTAACTACAGCATCTTAATAGGGATACTTAGCAATACAGGGAAACTCCCTCCACTAAATTATCCTAATTTGACAGATCTCTGTGATTACATTGGTAATTAATCAACCATCTTCAGTTGCTTCATCAATGACCTCCCTTCCATCATCACATCAGAAGTGGGGATGTTAGCAGATGATGCACAATGTTCAGCACCATTCACGACTCCTCAGATAATGAAGCAGTCCATGTCCAAATACAGCAAGACCTGGACAATATCCAGGCTTGGGCTGGCAAGTGGCGAGTTACATTCACGCCACACAAGTGCCAGGCAATGACCATCGCCTACAAGAGAGGATCTAACCATCGCCCCTTGACATTCAATGGAGTTACCATCGCTGAATTTCCCACAATCAACATCCTGGGGGTTACCATTGATAGAAACTAAACTGGACTAGCCATATAAATACTGTGGCTACCAGGGCAAGTCAAAGGCTAGGAATCATACAGCGAGTAATTCACTTCCTGATCTCCCCCCCCCCCCCCCCCCCCCCCCCCAAAAGCCTGTCCACCACTACAAGGCACAGGCCAGGAGTGTGATGGAATACTCTCTCTCCCCTTGCCTGGATGAGTGCAGCTCCAACAACGCTCGAGAAGCTCAACACCATCCAGGACAAAGCAGCCCCGCTTGATTGCTCCCCCTTCCACAGACATTGAAATCCTCCACTACTGACGAACAGTGGCAGCCGTTGTTGCTCGTTGTGTTCTCTCTTTAATTGGCTCTGTTTATGGCGGTTAATATGGTCGCCTTCCTTAATTCTAATTACGTTTGCTCAAGAGTCGCCAGGTATCTTTCGATACCGCCACAAGTTTCAAAACCGAATACTGATCAAAGACTCGATAGACCAGTTAGTAAGTTCGAAATCAATGCTTATTTATTTACACACACAGTCAAATATACTCATGCACAAAACTCTACCAACTAAACTATCACTACTACTAAAGCCTATACTTATCTTCGGGCGCCCACTCAGTCAGAGGAACAATGGCCGTTGTCCGGTTCTAAGGCTGCTGGGGTTGAGCTGGTACGGAATAGTAGCTAGGAGCGTCTGTCTTGTAGCGTACGTTGACTTTGGACTTACTTGTTCTGGTGCAGCTGCTAGGCAGGTCTCTCCTTGCTGAGAGCCAAGGCCAAGAGAGCGATTCTGTCTTGGGGGCTTCTTCTTATACCCAAAGGGGCTTTGCGTGCTTTTGGGCGGGCCTTGAACGTGGTCCCAATTAATTGGACCGTACCTTGATCATCGGTATCGATTTCCTCCAATAAAGGGGTGGGTTCCCTGATTGCTGGGCAGGTCCTAGGTGGTCGTTGGCCTGCTTTGTTCTAGTCTCCTCTGGTGCCGGGGTGTCTGCGTTAGTATCGTTTACCTAAATGTTACTCTTTTGTCCCCGGCGATGGCCCATTAGTATGGTAATGGCTTTACAGTATTGGTCTTGTCTGGGAGCTACAGCTCCAAACAACAGACAAACCTTGCACCTGCTTCCTTTCTCAGCATTGTCCATTTTCCCTGCATTCTTTGCAAAGTGTCCATTTTGTAATTGGGTCGTGGCCACCCCAGGTGGCTACACCGTGTGTAGCATCTACAAGATACACTACACTGCAGTAACTCTTAAAGATTCCTTCCAAACCCACAACTACTATCATGTAGAAGGATAAGAGCAGCAGATACTTGGGAACTATACCACCTGGAGGTTTCCTTCCAAGTCACTCACCATCCTGACTTGGAAATATATCATCATTCCTTCACTGTCACTGGGGCAAATTCCTGGAATTCCCTCCGTAACAGCACTGTGGGTGTACCTACACCTCGGGGACTGCAGCAATTCAGAAGGCAATTCACCACAAACCTCTGAAGGCAACTCAGGATGGACAATAAATGCTGGCCTCACCAGCGACCCCCACATTCTGTAAATTATTATTTTTTTAAATCTGTATTCTCTTAAGAAGAATGCTGCCATTATTAAAACACCAACATTAATTTTATCAGGATTAAAGTTCTAGTTGTAGATTGCTTTTTGCTTTATAAGACTTTCAAGTTGAAATAGAATCTAAAATTATGAAGTTTCATACCAGATTAGTTGCTTACAAATATATTTTATTCCACAGCTTACACAATTGGATATGAATGTACATGAACACAAAACTGAGATGGAGCAGAAAATTATTTGTTTACAAAGTTCTTTGGAGAAGTCTGAGTTGAACATTAAGGAGCGCACTAAACAGGTTTGATATCCCTCTTTTCAAACAGAAATGTAACTTTGCCTTTAACTTAGTTGATCGTGAATTTTAATTGTGGCACAGGAGAACATTAGATCCTCTGCCTCAGCTATGTCACTGGCAAAACAAGAAGCCAAGACTTTCCATAAAGGGAGGCATCTCTAAGCAGTGAAAGGGGGATTACTCCATTGCCAGCAATTTTCTTTTAAGAAGTGCCATTTGTGTGATCTTTTTTCCCATTCTCTTTCCGTTACTATTTTGCAACTAATTCCATGGTGACTATCATGCTTTAACAATTTTCTGAAATGTAAATAATGTTTCTAAGTGACAGCCTAGTAAACAGTGTATCTATTTTGGTTACTGTGCAAAATTCACCAGGACTGGAGTTTGGGGTTTGTCAATAGGTCAGATTTGTCTGGTTTTTCATTGAATTCCATAGGATTTTATTATCTTAAGAAATCACATTTCCTGTCAAGATGGCTCACTAAAACATTCTCAAGGGCAATCAGGATTGGCAACAAATGCTAGCCTAGCCATCAAAACCTACATTTTTTGAAGGAATTTTTAAAACAATCTTAAAGGATGAACAGAAGGAAGCTGTAATCTTGATCTGTGATTTAAATGTTGCTATTCATTGAATGAGCCACCTCAAAGCTAAATAAAATTGTTTTAGATGTATGATAGACTGCTAATTGTTGGATCAGATACCTGTTTGACTCAAGATTGTGTTAATTCATTGATGAATGTGGCGCAGAACAATGTTCTACTTTGGAGAGTAGGAGAGGTGGCTGGGAGAAGACTGGAGATGTTTGCTTGGATTTCTTTTTGAGGGGTTTGATAACTGCAGTTGTAAAGGCATTTGGAGCATTCACTTGAGAGGCAGGTTGATGATTTGCCATCTGAAAAATGCAGGCTACTAACTCTCGCCTCACTTTCACGGCCTCTCTGTCCCGCGGGCCTCCGCTCTCTCTGTCCCGCGGCCCTCCACTCCCTCTGTCCCGCGGCCCTCCGCGCTCTCTGTCCCGTGGGCCTCCGCTCTCTCTGTCTCGTGGGCCTCCGCTCTCTCTGTCCCACAGGCCTCCGCTCTCTCTGTCCCACAGGCCTCCACTCTCTCTGTCCCGCGGGCCTCCGCTCTCTCTGTCCCACAGGCCTCCACTCTCTCTGTCCCGCGGGCCTCCGCTCTCTCTGTCCCGCGGGCCTCCGCTCTCTCTGTCCCGCGGGCCTCCGCTCTCTCTGTCCCGCGGGCCTCCGCTCTCTCTGTCCCGCGGGCCTCCGCTCTCTCTGTCCCGCGGGCCTCCGCTCACTCTGTCCCGCGGCCCTCCGCGCTCTCTGTCCCGCGGGCCTCCGCTCTCTCTGTCCCGCGGGCCTCCGCTCTCTCTGTCCCGCGGGCCTCCGCTCTCTCTGTCCCGCGGGCCTCCGCTCTCTCTGTCCCGCGGGCCTCCGCTCTCTCTGTCCCGCAGGCCTACGCTCTCTCTGTCCCGAGGGCCTCCGCTCTCTGTCCCGCGGGCCTCCGCTCTCTCGGTCCCGTGGACCTCCACTCCCTCTGTCCCGCGGGCCTCTACGCTCTACGCTCTGCCCTGTGAGCTCCAGCTCCCCCGTCCTGCGTGGCCCGGTTCTCTGGCACTTTTGGACCCCATCCCCCTCTCCAACCCACTGGAGCAAACTCACTGGCACAGGAAGGCATGGACATCAACAAAACAAAAAACCCCCCCAACCCACGTCCTTGGCCCCCCTTGCTGACCGGCCCCCCTTCGTTACCGTGCCGGCTCCAGTGTCCTCCGCGAGGTGCACAAAAAGTAAAAATCCGACCAAAAAGGCAAAAACAGAAAAAAAGAGGAAAAAACAAAAACGTAAGAGAAAAAAAAACAAAAAAAAAAACACAAACCAATGTCCATGAACAAAGGAAAGAGTTCCAAATGTTCCGCTTGGCACCTTTGACCCAGCAAATCGTTGAACAGCAGTCCAGGCCCATTCGGCGTACCTTCCTACGGTAGTCCTCGGGCCCTAATTCGCGTCCGTGGGGCCTCTTTTCGGGACCAGCCCCTGATCCCTCGCAAAGTCCATCGCTTCTTCAGGCTCGGAGAAGTAGTGGTGTTGACCCTGGTGCGTGACCCATAGGCGAGCCGGGAACAGCAGACCAAACTTCACGTGCTTCTTGAACAGCACCTCCTTGACATTCTTAAAGGCTGCTCGCCGCCGAGCCACCTCCTGGCTTAGGTCCTGGTAAATGCGGAGGACACTGTTGTTCCACGCGCTGCTCCTGGCGCTCTTTGCCCACCGCAGCACCCGCTCCTTGTCCACGAACCTGTGGAACCTAATCACCATCGGCAGGGGGCTCCGCCCGGCCGCCCCTGCCTCGCCTGCACTCTGTATGCCCCCTCCAGCTCCGGCGGTCGCGGAAAGGCTTCGGCCCCCATCAGCTGCATCAATAGGTCTGCTACAAACGCGGCGGCATCAGCTCCCTCAGCCCCCTCCGGGAGGCCGACCATCCTCAGGTTGTTCCTGCGGGCTCTATTCTCCAGCTCCTCCACTCTGTCCAGCAGTCTTCTCTGCCGCTCTTTCAGCCCGTCAACTTCTAGCGCCGCAACCGGCTGCGCATCCGCCTGCTCCTCCACCGCCTCTCCCAGCTCCTTAACTTTAACATCTTGCGCATCCAGCCTCTGGTTCAGCTGATCCACCGCTCTCTGGATTGGGTCCAAGCTGTCCCGCTTCAGCGCTTCAAAACTGGATTTCATTACCTGGAGCATGTTATCCAGCGCCTGCTGGATTGCTGAGTCCAGGGTCCGTGTGTCCGCCATCTTAGGTTCCAGGTAAGTTTCTTCAGCTCCTTGTCTCTGTCCCTTTTTCTCTCTCTTCTTCTGCCTCCTGGACTCCCGCTGTTCCATGTGCCCCAGCCCGCTCCTCAGCACTTTCACCGCTGCCTTCCTTCAGCTCCGCGGTCCCGCTATCGCGGGGAATCAGCCCCTAAACGCCCGCCGGAGTGAGAGCCCGCCGAATGTACGGCTTACTCGGATATCGCCTCCACCGGAAGTCTGTGATATACATAAATGATCTGGAGGAAGGTATAGGTGGTCTGATTAGCAAGTTTGCAGATGATACTAAGATTGGTGGAGTTGCAGATAGCGAGGAGGACTGTCAGAGAATACAGCAAAATATAGATAGATTGGAGAGTTGGGCGGAGAAATGGCAGATGGAGTTCAATCCAGGCAATTGCGAGGTGATGCACTTTGGAAGACCTAATTCAAGAGCGGACTATATGGTCAATGGAAGAGTCTTGGGGAAAATTGATGTACAGAGAGATCTGGGGGTTCAGGTCCATTGTACCCTGAAGGTGGCAACGCAGGTTGATAGAGTGGTCAAGAAGGCATACAGCCTGCTTGCCTTCATCGGACGGGGTATTGGGTACAAGAGTCGGCAGGTCATGTTACAGTTGTATAGGACTTTCGTTAGGCCACATTTGGAATACTGCGTGCAGTTCTGGTCGCCACATTAGCAGAAGGATGTGGATGCTTTGGAGAGGGTGCCGAGGAGGTTCACCAGGATGTTGCCTGGTATGGAGGGTGCTAGCTATGAAGAAAGGTTGAGTAGATTAGGATTGTTTTCGTTGGAAAGACTGAGGTTGAGGGGGGACCTGATTGAGGTCTACAAAATTATGAGAGGTATGAACAGGGTGGATAGCAACAAGCTTTTTCCAAGATTGGGGGTGTCAATTACAAGGGGGTCACGATTTCAAGGTGAGAGGGGGAAAGTTTAAGGGAGATGTGCGTGGAAAGTTTTTTACGCAGAGGGTGGTGGGTGCCTGGAACGCTTTGCCAGAGGAGGTGGTAGAGGCGGGCACGATAGCATAATTTAAGATGCATCTCGACAGATATATGAACGGGCGGGGAACAGAGGAAAATAGACCTTGGAAAATAGGGGACAGGTTTGAATAAAGGATCTGGATTGACGCAGGCTGGGAGGGCCGAAGGGCCTGTTCCTGTGCTGTAATTTTCTTTGTTCTCTTTGTTCTGTTGTAACTTTCCCCATTTTCTCTGCTGCTTAACTTAAAGATACATGTCATTAAGCATTCATGGATCAAAAATGATAACAGCAAAAATAAAGAAAGGGGAAATAAGGGAATCAGCAGGAAGCACCCTTGCAACTGTAAGCAGCCTTTGTGTGTTGGGGCCATCATATGGCAAGTGATATTTAACTGAGATAAATATTATTTGTGGCCAGAACTAGTCCTTCCATTTCTCACTCCACACTTCTGATTGGCAGCCACTGAGATTATTTGAAATTGAGCAAAGGGGTCAACAAGGTCTGGCAGATTAATGTAGGTTCATAAGCTAACAGAAAAAAGGCTTGATTTACACACACTGAAGTGTACTCTGTGAAAGTTAGATAAAGTGGAAGTTAGATAAATGTCTTCCAGATTGCAATGTGGCGACACAATTGAACTATAACTGTCTCTATATGGATACTGTAGATACTAGGAGATCCTTCGTAGAGCTTTATTCGGTTTATAATTCCAACCTTCACTTTAGGAATTTATTCATGCAGAATATGTAGTTAAATATTCAATATTGTATGCTAGAACAGCTAAAATTAACCTTCCAGAAAATTGGAGCTATCATGTCACTTTTTCGTAGGCAAAGAAATAATTTTGTGTCTGAATGCTTTTTTCTGTATTTTGTTTGAGTACAAATGCCTTAAAGCACACAGCTGAGACTTAAATAAGTCTCTCTTTCAACCTGTTGTACCCACATTGTCAAGAGATCATCTGAATAGATAATGAACCAACTCTAACAGCACTTTGTATGGATAGGTGGAAACTTTAGATGAAAAACTACAGCTCATACAAGAAGAGTTACGTGAAAAAGACTTTCAACTGCTTCAGAGGGAACAACAAGTAAATCAGATCAGAAATGAAGTTGAAGAAAAGGATGCACAGATGAAGGAATATGAGCAGGTAAATATAATCAAATATACTTCAGTAACAAAAACTTAATAAAAAAGCAGCTTTAATGTAGAAAACATACCAAGAAAACATCCCCAGGCGCTTCAGAAGCATGAGGAAAGCAGATGCCAAGCTAAAGATTCCGGATTACAATGGGTAATCAAAAGCTTGGTCCTTGTAATGAGTTTGAAAGGAGTAGAGAAAGTGGTGGAGACACAAAATGGAAATTTGTTTTTTAGAAAATATTTTATTGAAGCATTTAAAATTTTCACAGTTTAGCACAGGGCTAAATCGCTGGCTTTGAAAGCAGACCAAGACAGGCCAGCAGCACGGTTCAATTCCCGTACCAGCCTCCCCGAACAGGAGCCAGAATGTGGCGACTAGGTGCTTTTCACAGTAACTTCATTTGAAGCCTACTTGTGACAATAAGCAATTTTCATTTCATTCATTTCACATTAACATTTCTTAAAACAATTGCGTGGGCAGACACATGTGTGTGTGTATATATATATATATATACAAAAAAAAGAACCCCAAAAAAACCCCACAATGTCCCCAACTGCCCGCGCCCTATTTCCTAGCTACCCGTATACTGAGTTCCCTGTCCTTATTTAACACTGCCATGCCTTCTATTTTCTTTTGCTGCCGCCCCCCCCTTACTGCTGACGTTCAATTTTTTTGAAGAAGTCGATGAATGGTTGCCATCTTTGGGCGAACCCCTGAGTTGATCTTCTCAAGGCGAACTTGATTTTTTTCCAGGCTGAGAGACCCTGCCACATCGCTGACCCATACACCTGACTTCAGGGGCTCCAAGTCCCTCCATCCCAGCAAAATCCGTCTCCTGGCCACCAGGGAGGAGAAGGCCAGGACATCAGCCTCCCTAACCCCCTTTGGTCCCCGGATCATCCGATACCCCAAATATTGCCAGTTCTGGACTCCCTTCCAGGACTTCTGACATAACGTCTACAAATCCCTGCCAGAATCCCCTCAACTTTGGACATGCACACAGCTAAATCGCTGGCTTTGAAAGCAGACCAAGGCAGGCCAGCAGAACGGTTCAATTCCTGTACCAGCCTCCCCGAACAGGTGCCGGAATGTGGCGACTAGGGGCTTTTCACAGTAACTTCATTGAAGCTTACTTGTGACAATAAGTGATTTTCATTTTCATTTTTTCATTTCAACATACGTACGTGGTTAGCCGCGCTACCCCCACATCTATTCTCTACCTCCTCAAAGAACCTGCTTGTCCGGGCTACCGTCATGTGAGCCCTGTGGACCACTTTGAACTGGATCAGGCTAAGTCTGGCAAAGGACGAAGATGAATTAGTTCTCTTCGAAGCTTTTTCCCACATTTCCATTTCCAGCTCTCTTCCTAGCTCCTCTCCCACTTCTGCTTCACCTCCCTGATCGGGGCCCCTTCCCACTCCATCAACTCCTTGAATATCTCCGAAGTCCTCCCTTCTCCAACCCTAGTTTTTAACATCACCTTGTCCTGTAGTTCCCTCAGGGGGAGGCGAGGGAAGCTTGGAACCTGCCTCCGGACAAAATCCTGGACCTGAAGATATCCAAACCCATTCCATCCCGTAACTCAAACTCCTCCTCTAGTGCTTCCAAGGTCGGAAACCCTCCTGGATAAATAAGTCTCCAAATCTCTTGATCCCTGCCTGCTGCCACCTCTTGAAGCCCCCATCCAGCCTCCCCGGGATAAAATGGTGATTGTTACAGATAGGAGACCATACTGACGCCCCCTCTAATCCCATGTACTGTCTCCATTGCCCCCACACCCTTAGGGCTGCCACCACCATAGGGCTTGTACAGTACCGAGCCGGCAAAAATGGCAGGGCGCCGTCAGTAAAGCCTCCAAACTCGTGCCCTTACAGGATGCCGCTTCCACTCGTTCCCAGGCTGACCCCTCCCCCACTACCCACATCCTGGCCATTGTTATGTTGGCCACCCAGTAATAATTAATAAAGCGTGGGAGGACCAGGCCCCCCTCCACGTGACCCCGCTCCAGAAGTGCCCTCTTTACTCTCGTGGTCTTCCCCACCCATACAAAACCTGTAATCGTCACATTTATTTTTCTAAAAAAAAGCCTTTGGGACAGAAATCGGAAGGCATTGAAAAAAGAAAATTAGATTAATACGGTCATGGCTGATCTGATTGTGGCCTTGACTCCCCATTCTGCCTACCCCCAATGCCCTTTGACTCCCTTGTTAGTCTGGCACCTCTGCCTTAAACATATTCAATGACCCAGCCTCCGCTGCTCTTCGGGGAAGAGTTCCAAAGACGCATGACCTCGAAAGAAAAATCATTTTTTCATCTCTGTGGCACAGTGATACAAGGACCTGGTTTGATTCAGCCTGTGGGGTTTGTACATTCTCCCCGTGTCTGTGTGAGTTTCCTCTAGATGCTCCGGTTTCCTCCCACAATCCAAATATGTGCAGGTTAGGTGGATTGGCCATGCTAAATTGTCCCTTAGTGTCCAAATGTTAGGTGGGGTTACAGGGATTGGGCCTAGGTAGGGTGCTCTTTCGGAGGGTCGGTGCAGATTTGATGGGCTGAATGGTATCCTGCACCGTAGGAATTCTATGAAAATGGGAACGCCTTTATTTTTTTAAACTGCATCCTCTTGTTCCAGTCTCTCCCACAAGTGGAAACATTCTTTCAACATCCACCCTGTCAAATTCGCTCAGGATCTTATACAAAGAAAAATAACAGTAAGAAGTCTTACAACACCAGGTTAAAGTCCAACAGGTTTGTTTCAAACACGAGCTTTCGGAGCGCAGCTCCTTCCTCCGAAAGCTCGTGTTTGAAACAAACCTGTTGGACTTTAACCTGGTGTTGTAAGACTTCTTACTGTGCTCACTCCAGTCCAACGCCGGCATCTCCACATCAAAGAAAAATAAAGCACAGGAACAGGCCCTTCGTCCCTCCAAGCCTGCGCCGACCATGCTGTCTGTCTAACCTAAAATTTCTTCACTTCCGGGGTCCGTATCCCTCTATTCCCATCCTATTCATGTATTTGTCAAGACGCCCCTTAAACCTGCTTCCACCACCTCCTCCGGCAGCGAGATCCAGGCATCCATTACCCTCTCTTTAAAAATAAAATACGTTTCAATAAGATCACCTCTCATTCTTCTAAACTCCAAGGGATGTGGGGCCAGCCTGTCCAAGCTTTCCTGATAAAATAATTCCCTCATCCCGGGATATGTTGACTAAACCTTCTCCGAATTATCATTTATATCCTTTCTTAAATAAGGAGACCAAAACTGTACACAGTGCTCCAGATGTGGACCAACAACTGGAGCAAAACACCCCTTTCAATAAACAACAACATTCCATTTGCCTTCCGAATCAATTACTGTACCTGCATACTAACAATACGTGATTCTTTTAGCAGGACGCCCAGATACCTCTGCAGTCTCTCTCCATTTAAATAATGTGCTGCTTTTCTGTTCTTCCTGCAACGTTGCCATGTTCACATTTTCCAACACTGTACTTCGGCTGCCAAATGTTCGTCTAGTCACTTGACCTATGTCCTTATGTCATCTTCACAACTTACTTTCCTACCTATCTTTGTGTCATCAGCAAATTTACCAACCATATATTTGGTTTATTGATACAAGTTGTAAATAGATGCCTGCGACACTCCACTAATCACATGTTGCCAACTCAAAAATGAACCATTTATGCCTACTCTTTGTTTCCTGTTTAGCTACCAATCCTCTCTCCATGCTGTTATGTTACCTCCTTCACCACAAGCTCCTATTTTGTGTACTAACGTTTAATATGGCATCTTGTCAAATGACTTCTGGAAATATAAGTACAGCACATCCACATTCCCTTTATCCATATTGTGTAATATTACTTCCTCAAAGGAATCTAATAAATTAATCGTTTAGTGGTGAGGGGGGTCAAGGGAGTAGGAGGTGATGTTATAGGAAAGGTGGCTGAGGTTGAGCATGAGGTGGCTGAGGTTATTCATGAGGCCCCGCCTTCTCACCCATGCCCCTCGCCTGATTGTGGTGACCGTCAGGTTAAATCACCGCCAGTCAACTGCCAAAGGGAAGAGCAGCCTATGGTCCTCTGGGACTGTGGTGACATTTACTGTATTCACTTACAGTGACAAGGCAAACTAACCAACTTCCTTTTATTGTATTTTGTTGCAGGACACCCAGTAGTTTTCTTTTAAATCTATGGAACACTTTATTGAAAGAAACAAATTAACAATATTCTTGGATTTGCTTCCTATTTATAACTTTCTGCTCATTGACTTGATTGAATTTATTCAGATGCTGAAGAATAAGGATCAGTGGATCGTAAAGCAACATAAGGAGGCATTGGATGAAAGTCAACAAGTACGTTTGGCTCGTGAACAAATGCAGCACGCTCATCTGGAATTGAGGGAGACCCAGCAACGGTTAGCACAGGCACAACAAGAGGTAGACCGTCTCTCTGTTGAACTGGATGAAACTATTCAACTCTCTCAAGAAAAGGTAACTGGTAAAAGTGGGCAACTGCAGCAGTTGAACAAGGCATATAGCTAGCTACATTGAACAAGACATATAGCTACATTGAACAAGACATATAGCTACATTGAACAAGACATATAGCTACATTGAACAAGACATATAGCTACTTTGAACAAGACATATAGCTACATTGAGCAAAACATATAGCTACATATTGCATTAATAGGAGAGAACTGATTGATGCTACACATTGGAACACCACTCCACAATCTGGGAATTTGTGTTTGAATTGATCTCAGAATGATAAAATGCAATTTTCCCGAATAAAGAAAATTGGTACGGAATATTCAGTAGAGCTACTCATACCAAACGCTGGATTTCCCATTCACTCATTACTCGTCTCTCAATCTGAAGCCACAACGAGGTATGAGGAAGTGAAAATGTTGAAGTTGTGCAGTTGAGGATTCTCTTCTGAGGTTGGAGAGAAGAATTACCCAATTCTCCCCAAAAATTTCAAAGTTCATTTGTAGCGGGTTTTTCAGGGAGCTTCCTGCTGGCGAGTTCCCCATCGCTATTCAATGACACTAAGTCACTTTTTTGGGCTCTGGGGAGTTTCTCACTTTTTAACCCACACTTAGAATTTAGTTTAGCATTGGGGAGCTGCACTCCGAGATTGGGTCGCCAATTTGAAATGGTGTTCTGATCTCTAAGTGATCCCCCATCCATGGGCAGTATCACCCCCCACACACATGGATACTTCCCCCCCCCCCCCCCCTCCTTCCCCCCAGTAAAGATACCCCAATATGGGGTCCCTGGGGATTCCCCCCTCTTCAGGCCCCCATCCAAAGCTCCCTTACAGCATCCCCTCCCTTCCAGGACCCCCATCCATCAACCCCCCCTCACAAACCTCCCAGAGGCCTCAATGTACCTGCCATGCACACCCCACTCTTCATACCTCCCCTCCACCCTCCTTTCATGGCCCCCTCGGGCCAGGTCCTTGACGGTGCCACTCTGACACCCTGGCACCCTTTCACTGCCACCTGGGCAGTGCTCCTGCAGCTTGGCAGTGCCATCCAGGCACCAGCAATGCCAGGATGGCAGTGCCAGCTGAGCAGTGCCAAGGTTCCCGCGTTCCAGGGGGAGGGTCATGGGGCCACCCTGCACTGAGCTTGACCACCCAGTGGTCTCTGATGACCCGAGAGACCCCCCCCCCCCCCCCGGAATGCCGTTCTGCTTCGTCTCCGTTTGTGTGGGACAGTGCTGAAAGGCGCCTGTCTGCATCCTCGCTGGGGAGGCCGGTAGATCTGGCTTTGACGGGCACCTTTGGTCACAGTCCCTTGTGGGCATGTTTCAGATTCCGATGTCTCACACGATTGGAGCTGGCGAGAGGGCTCTCCCCATGGGCATTTACCAGCTGCACCGCGCTCGAGCGCGAGCACAACGTGGCCACTGGATTGCGCCCATAATGTTGCTGAGACCATATTAAGAGAGTTTTAGATCTAATTCATGCTGTACCTGGTCTGAGAATGTCTGATCGAATGCCAGGAAAAACTTTACAAGAACTGATCCGGCAAGTTGCACCAAACATAGAGATTTGTAACTGACCTTGTGATAACTCTTGCATGAACACTAGAATTTCACTTGCAGACATTGCAAATATTTTGGTTAGTTCTTACTTCTATATTTAACCCTAGAAAGGAGGCCATTCAATCCCTCAAGTTTGTGCCAGATCTCTGCAAGCCCAATTTAGCTTGTCCCACTCTCCAGTCTTTCCCTGTAGCCCACAATTCTTTTCCCTCCAAGTTCTTATCCGGTTTCCTTTTGATTGATTCTGCCTTCACCACAGTCTCGGCGATGCATTCGATCCTAACCACTCACTATGTAAAAACAGGAATGTTTTTTCTTGTGTCACCTTTTTGGTTCTTTTGCCAATCTCTCTAAATCTATGCCCTCTGGTTCTCTGCCCTTCTGTCAATGGGAATAGATTTTAGACTTTTTTTTTCCTAAGGAGAGCAACCCCAACTTTCCCTGTCTTTCCATGTAACTGAAGTCCTCTCTTCCTTTGAACCAATCTCTTAAATCTTTTCTGCACCCTCTCTAAAACCTCCACATCCTTCCTAAAGTGCAGTGTTCAGAATTGGACACAGTATTCAATTGAGGTCAAACAAATATTTATAAATGTTCATCATAACTTCCTTGCTTTTATATTCTATACCTAATCAAACTCAGGATCCGAATGCCTTTTTAACCATGATCTCAACTAGCCATGCCATCTTCAGTGATTTATGCACCTATACCCCTAGATGTCTCTGTTTCTTTACCACTTAGTTTATATTACCACATCTTATTCTTCCAAATAAAATGCCCCACTTCACAATTCTCTATTAAATTTCACCAGTTCTTCTATGTTCTCTTGAAGTCTATCACTATCCACATCACAGTTCATTGTACTTCCAAAGTCTGCGTTCTCTGTAGGGAAATATTGCCCTGTACAAGTCTGAGCCATTAATATATATCAAGAAAAACAGTGATCATGATACTGACCAATAAGTAACACCAGTATACCTTCTTCCAAAAGCAACCATTCACCATTTCTTTCCTGCCTTCTCAGCCAATTTCATATCCATAATAGCCACTGTCCCTTTTATTCCCTGGGCTTCAACTTTGCTTGCATGCTTATCATGTACCACTCCATCTTTTGAACTCCACATACACCATATCAACTGCATTATCCTCATCAATGCTCTCTGTTACCTCAGAAAAAAAATCAATTAAGTTATTTAGAAATAGTCATTTGGTATTACAGACAGTGAGTATTGCTGAAAAAGGACCTTTTGTCAAAGCTTTCCGTCTTGCAGGCATTACCAACATAGGAACAAGGAATAGGGGGGGGGGGGGGGGTCATTCAGCCCCTCAAGCCTGCTCCGCCATTTAATAAGATTATGGCTGATCTGAGAGTAACCTCAAATCTGCATCCTGCTTACCCGCGATAACCTTTCACTCCTTGTTAATCAAGAATCTATCTAGCTCTGCCTTAAAAATATTCAAAGGGCGCAATCTTCCGGCCACGCTGCGCCACGAAAGCAGCTCATTGCGGCGCAGCATGGCCGGTGAAAGCCGGGAGACCCCGCTCCCACGACCTACTTGGTTCGCAACGTTTTGTGAGGTTGAACACAATCTTGTGAGACGTTACAAGGGAAATCCCGCCCTCAATGGGGAGGATCAGTTTTTGGCAAATCTGCATATTGGAGCGAGGCAGTAGGCCTTACTCTAATGTGCAGATTCCCAAGGTACCTGAGGCTTTGGGATTCAATCCCTTTGCCACAGGCGAGAGCTGTTTGGCACTAATCCCCACAAACGGGTACCAGATGGAACAGGACTCGTGGGGGTCTCCAAGGGGATCGGAGGCCCCCAGCTGCATGCCCTTTGGGCAGGGTGGTACTCTGGTACTGTTGATGCCACGTGAGCATCCTGGCAGTGCCATGCTGGCAGTGCCACCTGGGTGCCAGCCTGGCAATGCCAAGGTGTCCAGGGGGCACTGCCAGGTTGGCACTGCCAAGCTGGCATTTTAAGAGCGCACGCGACTGGGCCGGAGTTGCCCGCCGTGGGCGTTGGGGGGAGGGGCGAGAACCCTCCCATGTTGCATTTGGGCTGGAGGGGGAGAACCCTCCCATGTTGCGTTTGGGCTGGAGGGGTGAGAACCTTCCCATGTTGCGTTTGGACTGGAGGGGCGAGAACCTTCCCATGTTGCGCTTGGGCTGGAGGAGCGAGAACCTTCCCATGTTGCGTTTGGACTGGAGGGGGAGAACCCTCCCATGTTGCGCTTGGGCTGGAGGGGGAGAACCCTCCCATGTTGCGTTTCGGCTGGAGGGGGAGAACCCTCCCATGTTGCGCTTGGGCTGGAGGAGCGAGAACCTTCCCATGTTGCGTTTGGGCTGGAGGGGGAGAACCCTCCCATGTTGCGCTTGGGCTGGAGGAGCGAGAACCTTCCCATGTTGCGTTTGGACTGGAGGGGGAGAACCCTCCCATGTTGCGCTTGGGCTGGAGGGGGAGAACCCTCCCATGTTGCGTTTGGGCTGGAGGGGGAGAACCCTCCCATGTTGCGCTTGGGCTGGAGGAGCGAGAACCTTCCCATGTTGCGTTTGGGCTGGAGGAGCGAGAACCTTCCCATGTTGCGTTTGGGCTGGAGGGGGAGAACCCTCCCATGTTGCATTTGGGTTGGAGGGGGAGAACCCTCCCATGTTGCGTTTGGGCTGGAGGAGCGAGAACCCGCCCATGTTGCGTTTGGGTTGGAGTGGAGGTCGGAGATTTTGTTTTGTGGGCCTCAGAGATTGGGATGCCATTTATAACAGAATTCTGGCGCGCAGAGCTCCCCATTGTAAAATAATAGGGCTATGAGCGGCCTCGGCCGCGTGTTGCCCATTTAGTCTCTTTATTCAAAGCGAGTCGCGAGTGCCGGGAAACACGTGGCTAAACACGCTTGCTCGGGAACTTTGTTCCCTTTTGGGAAGATTGCGCACAAAGGCTCTGCTTCCACTACCTTTTTAGGAAGGGCGTTCCAAAGACTCACGATCCTCAGAGAGAAAAAAAATCACCTCATCTGTGTTTCAAATGGGTATGCCCTTTTTAAACAGTGACCCCTAGTTCTAGATTCTCCCACAAGAGGATACATCCTCTACTCGTCCAGCCTTTCCTCAAAGAGACCGCTCCAGTTCCAGGTATTGATTGGTAACCTTGAGATTGTCCTGAAGAGCTTTGACAAAATGTATTTTTTCACCCATACTCAGTTATTTACGTTTTACTAAATCCTTTCTGCCTTTAATTAATCTTGTTTGGGAAATAAAGGTAGTTTTAAAGGATTTATATTTGTTTTGGAAAACACTAGAAATAAGGGCCGGGATTCTCCCTTCTGGGGACTAAGTCTCCACCTCCGGCGGGAAAACCGGTGGCAACCACTCCGGTGTCAACAGCCTCCGGAAGTGTGGAATTCTCTGCATTTTCGGGGGCTAGGTAAATGCCGGAGGGGTTGGCGCCGCTCCAGCCGGTGGCGAAGGATCGGCGAGGGTTCGCGCCAAAGGGACAAGTTTGCGCATGCGCCGAAGGGCCGGCGTGATCTCGCTCATGCGCGGAATGGCCGGCGTGGTTTCGTGCCTGCGCAGACCGGCCGGTATATTTTGGCGCATTCGCGAGGGGGTTCCCTTCTCCGCGCTGGCCATGGCGGAGCCCTACAGGGGCCGCGCGGAAGGAAGAAATGCCCCCATGGAACAAGCCCGCTCGCAGATTGGTGAGCCGCGATCGCGGGCAGGGCCCCACCCAGGGTTGGATTCCCCCAGCGCCCCCCCCACGAGGACCACCCTTGCCTGCCAGGTCTTGCCGGTGCGTGAGTTGAGTGATTCACACCGGCGGGACTGGCCAAAAATGGACGGCCGCTCAGCCATCGGGGCCCGGAGAATCGCCCGGGGGGGGGGGGGAAGAGTGTCAACAGCCCCCCGACCGGCGTGGAGGGAAATCCACCCCCGCCCGAAAAACGGCGCCGGGGAATACAGCAGCCAGCGGCGGGGCGGGATTCGCACTGCTCCCCGGGGATTCTTCGACCCGGTTTGGGGGGGGGGGAGTGGCGGAGTATACCGCCCAAGGTATAGTTTTAATGTGTTTAATGTTTCTGTGCCTGGAATGGTCAAACCTACAGTTGTAAGACCTTTTTGTATGTGGGGATTGGTTTCAATTCCAACTGTATTAACTTCAATTGTCTTAACACATTCTTTAAGAGAACAGAGACCAAGGTATTCGGCAGCATGGTAGCGCAAGTGGATAGCACTGTGGCTTCACAGCGCCAGGATCCCGGATTCGATTCCCGGCTTGGGTCACTGTCTGTGCGGAGTCTGCACATTCTCCCCGTGTCTGCGTAGGTTTCCTCCGGATGCTCCGGTTTCCTCCCACAGTCCAAAGACATGCAGGTTAGGTGGATTGGCCATGATAAATTTCCCTTAGTGACCAAAAAGGTACGAGGGGCTATTGGGTTACGGGGGATAGGTTGCAAGCGAGGGCTAAAGTAGGTCGGTTCAGACTCGATGGGCCGAATGGCCTCCTTCTGTACTGTATGTTCTATATTGTTCAGAAGAATGCAAGGAAGAGTAGAGTAGTGTTCCAAGTTTTTAAAAAATATAGTTTTATTTAAGGCATTTAGAAAATATACACAAAATATCAGAAGAGCAACATCTCAACCCAATAAACAAACACAACCCTCCCCCGCCCCTCATGAAGAAATTGTTGAACGGTTTCCACCTGGCGACCCCGCGACCAATCCTCGCAGAGCCAACTTGATATTCTCCAACATCAGGAATTGTGCCAGGTTTCTCACCCACAACCCTGTTTTCAGCAGCTCCGAGTCCCACCAACCCAACAAAATCGTCTCCAGGCTATCAGAGAGGCAAATGCCAATCCATCGTCCGACACCAAATATCGGTACCTCCAGACTTGGAACCACCCCCACACACAGCACCTTGGACATCAGAGAGAACCCAAAGAGATTCCTTCTTGTCTTGGACACACCCGCATCATGTGGACATGATTCGGGCACCTTATTCTTTCCCATGTTCAATTTATATCGTGAAAATTGGCCAAATTCCCCCAAGGTCTCCATAATCCCCCCAATGCTGCCCATCGGGTCTGAAATATATAACAAGACATCCGCATATAGCGAAACCGAATGCCTATGCTCGGCATTCCCCCGTTCAATTCCTCTCTAATCCCTCGACGCACTGATCGCCATTGCCAACAGCTCTATTGCGAAGGCGAAAAGCATCGGGGAGAGCAGGTATCCTCAACTCACTCAGTTCATCCACACACTCGCCACCAGTGCCTTCTACAGCAACCGGATCCAATCCACAAACCCCTGCTCGCACCCAAACTGCCCCAGCACCTTAAACAAATGTGCCCACTCCCCTGCTGAAAAGCCTTCTCCACATCCATAACCACCACTCCTCCTGCCCCTCTGAGGGTATCATAATCACGTTAAGTAACCTCCACACATTCGCAGGCAACTTCCTTCCCTTCACAAAACCCGTCTGATCCTCATCACCCCCGCACACAGTCCTCAATCCAAAATGCAAGCACCTTTGCCAATAGCTTGGCATCGACATTCAATAATGATATTGGGTGATATGACCTAATCCTTCTTTAAAATCAGGGAGATGGAAGCCTGTAACAATGTAAAGGGAGCTCCCTCCTCTCCCTCACCTCATTATACACCCTGACCAGCAGTGGCCCCAACTGCACCCCAAACATTAAAAAAAATATTTTATTCAAGGCATTTTTGCACATACACACAAAAAATCAGAAGAATAACAAAACAACTCAATAAACAACCACAAACGATCTGCCCCCCGACACCAACACCCACCACATCTCGCCTTGCCCATTTTAACCCTTTAACCCCCCCCCCCCCCGCTGACCCCTCAATCCTTCTTAAAGAAATCGATAAACGGCTTCCACCTCCAGGTGAACCCCTCTGCCGACCCCCTCAGTACGAACTTGACCTTCTCCAGCCTCAGGAATTCTGCCAGGTCACTGACCCACATTGCCGCTTTCGGCAGCTCCGAGTCTCGCCACTCTAGCAAAATCCGTCTATAGCTATCAGGGAGGCACAACATTGGCCTCCATCACCCCTGCACTCCCGGGTGTTCCAACACCCCAAATATTGCTACTCTGGACTCGGAACCACCTCCACACCCAGCATCTCGCACATCACACCCAAGAATCCCTGTCAGAACCCCCTCAGTCTTGACATGCCCAAAACATGTGTGCCCTGGGACCTTCCCTGTCTGAATCGAAATACTCCCCTCCAACTAAAGCCTTGAGTGCCTCGCATAGCATGGCGGCTGTGTCCTCCCCCCTTATCGATCAACTCCACATTGGCCATCACCTGAACCACCCATAAATCCACCCAATGCAGTCAGAAACCACAATCGCCGAATACTCCGAGTCGGCCACCCCTGCCAGCAGCTAAGGATTGTCGGGATGTCGGAGAGCATTGAGGGAGGGGAGGCTGGCAAGTATGTGTCCATCAGAAAATAATACACAATACACCCAGTGCACATGGGAGAAGAATGAAAATTACTTCGCCCTCGGCCTCCCAAACCTCCATGGGCCCAGCCTCCCCATGCACTCATTAAACCCCTTCAGCTGCCAAGCCACTGCCGACACCCTCGACGACTTAGGGCTCAACTGGTCCAGACCCGGGTCCAGGACTGTACTGAAATCACCCCCATAATCAACTGAAGCATGTCCAGGTCCGGAGTTTTTCCCAACATCCACCTCATAAAGTCCACGTCATCCCAATTCTGGGCATAAATGCTTACCAGGACTAGTGGCATTCCCCCAGCTTCCCACTATCACATACCTAACCCCCCCCCCCCCCCCAACCTTAGGCCACAATGTTCCCCACCTCAAACATCACCCTCTTATTAACCAACACCACTAGCCCCCCCCCCCCCTCGTCTTCATATCCAGCCCCACGTGGAACCCCTGCCCACCCATCCCTTCCTCAGCCTCTTCTGATGCCCCAACCTCAGGTTTGTCTCCTGTAAAAACACCACGTCTGTCTTCAGACTCCTCAGGCGCGTGAACACATGCGACCGCTTACCAGCCCATTCAGCCTCTCGCATTCCAGCGAGTCGGGGAACTTCCCCCGCCCCACCCATCGATAATTCATACCCTTTTTTTTTTAATAAACAATTTTATTGAGGTAGTTTTTGGCTTTATAAACAGTTACAGACATCATCAGAAAGGAAGCAAAAAAGGCAAAAATGTGCAAACATCCACGTACTTTCAATACTTCCACCGTAACATATTGCACAAGCCTGCTCCCCTCCCACCGGTACTACCCGCCATATTTTCCCTCCTACTCTACTCTACCCCCCTCCCCCCACCCCCCTGCTGACGCTCACTCTCCCGCAAAGAAGTCAATAAATGGTTGCCACCTCCGGGTGAACCCCTGCACAGAACCCCTCAAGGCGAACTTAATTTTTTCCATCCCCAGGAAACTCGACATGTCCGCAAGCCACCACTCAGTCTTCGGGGGCTTTGAGTCCCTCCACGCCAATAATATTCGTCGCCGGGCTATCAGGGAAGCAAAGGCCAAAACATCGGCCTCTTTCTCCCCCTGGACGCCCGGGTCTTCCGAAACCCCAAAAATTGCCACCCCTGGACTCATCACCACCCTTGTTTTTAGCACCTGGGACATGACCCCCGCAAATCCCTCCCAGTACCCCCTCAGCTCAGGGCATGCCCAAAACATGTGAACATGGTTCGCTGGTCCTCCCGCGCACCTAGCGCATTTGTCCTCTATCCCGAAAAATTTGCTCATCCGAGTCACCGTCATATGGGCCCGGTGAACGACCTTAAATTGAATCAGCCCGAGCCTGGCACATGTCGCAGTCGAATTTACCCTACTCAGGGCCTCTGCCCACAGCCCGTCCTCCATTTCCCCGCCTAGCTCCTCCTCCCATTTAAGTTTCAGTTCCTCTGTCTGGGACCCTTCCTCCCTCATGAGCACCTTATAAATACCCGAGACTCTACCCTCCCCTTCGTCCCTCCCAGAGACTATTCTGTCTAGGATCCCCATTGGCGGGAGGCGCGGGAAAGATGGGACCTGTCTACGAACAAAGTCCCACAACTGTAGGTACCTAAAATCATTTCCCCTTACCAGCCCAAATTTCTCCTCCAAGCTCCTCAAACTCGCGAAGCTCCCTTCCAGGAACATATTACCCACCCTTCCCGCCCCTGCTCGCCGCCATACTCGAACCCCCCATCCATTCTGCCGGGGGCAAACCGATGGTTGTCGCAGATTGGCGCCCAGACAGACGCCCCCATCTCCCCCACATGCCTCCTCCACTGGCCCCATATCCGCAGGGTCGCCACCACTACCGGGCTGGTGGTGTACTTGGCCGGCGGCAGCAGTAGAGGAGCCGTGACCAGGGCTTCCAAACTGGAGCCCCTGCACGAAGCCGCCTCCACCCGCTCCCAAATAGACCCCGTACCCACCATCCACTTCCTTATCATAGCGATGTTGGCCGCCCAGTAATAATTGACCAGACTCGGCAAAGCCAGCCCTCCCTCGCTGCGGTTCCTCTCCAACATCGTCTTCTTCACCCGCGGAGACTTTCCCGCCCAGACAAAGCTCATAATCAGCCCGTTAACTCTTTTGAAGAAGGACTGTGGGATAAAGATCGGGAGGCACTGAAAAATAAACAAAAATCGAGGGAGGATTGTCATCTTTACAGTCTGCACCCTCCCTGCCAGCGACAGCGGGAGTGCATCCCATCTCCGAAACTCTCCCTTCATTTGCTCCACCACCCTGGCCAAATTTAACTTATGCAGCCTGCCCCAGTCTCGTGCCACCTGGATTCCCAAATACCGGAAATTTTCCTCAACTAGCCTAAACGGTAGCCCTCTCAATCTGTTCTCCTGGCCCCTTGCCTGGACCACAAACATTTCACTCTTGACCGTATTTAATTTGTATCCTGAGAACTGGCCGAACTCCCTCAGCATTCCCAGTATAGTTCCCATCCCGGCCACTGGGTCTGACACGTACAGGAGCAGGTCGTCTGCATAAAGAGAAACCCTGTGTTCAACCCCGCCCCTCACCATCCCCTTCCAACCCTCTGCGGCTCTCAGCGCAATCGCCAGCGGCTCTATGGCCAGCGCAAACAGCAGCGGGGAGAGCGGGCAGCCCTGCCTGGTCCCTCGGTACAACCTAAAGTACTCCGACACTTCTCTGTTGGTCCTGACGCTGGCCCTCAGGGCCTGATATAATAATTTGATCCAATCCACCAATCCCTCCCCGAACCCAAACCGTCCGAGCAATTCATACCCCTTTTTGAGCCAGCCCACGTCACGGACCCCTTCAGGCCTACCCTCGGATGTCTGCCGACATTGCTCCCTTCCCAACTGCGCCACACCAACCACACCCATATCAACAAGTTTCCCCCCCACCCCCAAATAAAGAACCAACCTCATCCCTCTACCCCCCCCCCCCACAATGCCTTTCCCATGTCAACCCTGCACTTCATACCCGTTAACTATCCCGCCCAGCTAGCATGATGGCCCCTGCCCAAGGCTTCTGACATCCTCTCACCTCTCCAGTCCACCCTCCCCAATCCCCCCAACCACCCACAAGCAAAAAGAACAAAAGGCTCACTCACCATCGCTACTCCCCCGTCGAAATCCAGCCCAAATTTCCCACCCCCATACATTTTACAATGAACACAAAGCTCCTCTCCAAAGTTCAATGCCCTCACATTCCTCCCATCCCATAGTCCCTCATACATCGCCTACTCTGGCGGGCCAAAATAAAACTCCTGTTTCTGATGTGTCACCCACAAGCGAGGAAGGTACAATAACCCAAACTTAGCTCCCTTTTTAAAGAAGGTAGCCTTTATCTGGTTGAACCCAGCCCTCATTTTTGTCAGCTCCACACCCAGCTCCCGATAGACCCACAGGTCACTGCCTTCCCAGGTGCATTTCCTGGTCTGTCTCGCCCATTTCAAGATCTTTTCTTTGTCCAAGAATTGATGCAGCCGCACCAACATTGCCCTCGGCAGCTCCCCCACCCGAGGCCTCCTCCTCAGTGCCTTCTGTGCCAGATCCACCTCGAGGGCCGGTCGAAAGCTCCCTCACCCATCAACCTCTCCAGCATGCTCGACACATACTTGCCAGCCTCCGCTCCCTCAATGCTCTTCGACATCCCAACAATCCTTAGATTCTGTCTCCTGGAGCAGTTTTCCAGGTCCTCTAATTTCTCTCTCAGCCTCTTCAGGCTGTCCAAAACCATCCCCAACTCCGTCTCCAACGAGGCCATCCACTCCTCATGCTCCCCCACCTTCTGAACTATCAGGCCCTGAGCCTGTAGCCTCTGCTCCACTCAGTCAACCACAGCTTTAAATGGCTCTACCACCTTTTTTTTTTATAAATTTAGATTACCCAATTATTTTTTCCAATTAAGGGGCAATTTAGCGTGGCCAATCCACCTACTCTGCACATTTTTGGGTTGTGTGGGGCGAAACCCACGCAGACACGGGGAGAATGTGCAAACTCCACACAGACAGTGACCCAGAGCCGGGATCGAACCTGGGACCTCAGCGCCGTGAGGCGGTTGTGCTAACCACTTGGCCACCGTGCTGCCCTGGCTCTACCACCTTAACCAGGTCCCCCAAAGCCTCTTTCCTCTGCTGTTGCAATTTTTCATTCAAAGCTCCACCAGCTGCTCTGTCGACCACTGGGGAGGCAGCACTGCTCCCTTGCCCTCCGCCATCTTCACCTGTTGTGTACCACAAAAACTTTCCTGCTCCAGCTGCTGTCTCTTTCTCGTGGCACTTCTCATCCTCTGATCCATGCATTAACCTCACCAGAGGAGTATTATCTTCCCTGGGCACTCGCACACCTTTTCCCTTAAAAAAAAACCTCATATGGGTAGAGAAAGACCAACAAAATCCACTTTGAGCAAGAGCCACAAAATGTGGGACCACTCACTCCATGGCGGCCTCCAGAAGTCTGATTAGTATTCTAAGTTAAAGAGACAATTACAGTAACCAGGTTTAATGTGGGAAAGCAGACTTCAGAGGTAAATCAACAGTTTGATGCCATTTTAATAGAATCCGGGAATCGATAGTTAAAGCAATTGTGAACAGATTGCCAAGACAAAACCTTCCTAAAGGGGGGGTGTTGTAAAATCTGGATACTGAACTTACTGTTAAAAGTGGAGCGGAAACTTAGTTTAAGAGTCATTTGGAAAACATGGACTGGATTTCAGAATGCAAACTGCTGATGGAAACCATTATTGTGATAGAAGATTTTAAAGTATGTTTTTGGGCGTGGAGTTTGGAAACTCTCGTGACATCATCTGGGGAGAATCTGAGGAGAAATCTACAGGCATTCACTTGGGTTCAGAGCGGAGTGTGTGTATTTGACCACAACTGTCTTGTTTGCTTGAAGGGACTTGGTGTTACTTAGACCATTGTAGCTTAAGATACACTTTGTAATCCATGTTACTCTTAAAAATCAGTGTGTACTTATTAAGATAAGAGGGAGTATAATCATTTATTCATGTTTAATCATTTTTTTTTTGTTTAAAACTAATTAGCACTCCAGTGATCTGTTCCTCCATGTTTTATTAAAAAAAAGTAAGAGTTATGGGCCGGGATTCTCCAGTCCTGCGCCGGGTTGGAGAATCGGCCGGGGGGGGGGGGGGATTGCGCCGATCCGATGCCAGGCCGCCGATTGAGGCGGCAACTGGAGAATCGGCGCCAATCGGGCCCGTTGGGTCGCCGCCGTACCAGTCGGGGGCCGTTGAAAGTGCCCCCCCCCCCGACGATTCTCCGCGCCTCGACAGGCCGAGTGCCCGCAGAGTCCCTCCAGCGTGGGTTACGCGTGGTCCTACCCAGCGGGACCTCGGAGTTCTGGCTGCGGGGGCCGTCCTGGTGTGGAGATCCGACTCCGGAGGGGGGTGCCTCCACGGTGGCCAGGCCCGCAATCGGGGCCTACCGATCGGCGGGCAGGCTAATTCCGTGGGGGTCTATGTTCCTCTGCGCTCCATATTGTTTGGGGGCCTATGCGGAGACGGCAACCCATGCGCATGTGCGGACCCGTGGCGCGCATGCGCAGACAAGCGCTGCCCGTGGCATGCTGGCTTTCGAGCACCAGAACAGTGGACACCACTCCGGTGCCGTACTAGCCCCAGGGGTGAATGCCTGGGCCTGGAGGCCCTTTGACGCTGGAGTCGCTCGCGCCGCTTTTGACTCCGGCATCAGAACTTGGCCGCGGGATCGGAGAATATTGGCCATGGTCTTTGAGCCTGAGTTCCATTCTGGAATCTTCCATTTAATTATTTATTTGTTTTTGTATTTTATTACAAACATGTATCAAAGCAGGTTACAGCAAATAAACACCCTGGGAAACATACTTCCCAACAATCACCTATACAGTCTTTAAAATTTTTTCCCCTTTTTCCCCCCCCATCTCCTCCACCCCCCTGCTCGTCAAACATGGTCACAAGCACCCGCTACCTTTTCTCAAACTCCCCTGCTGAGCCCCTTAACTCATCATTTATCTTCTCCAACCACAGAAAGTTGTATAGGTCACCAACCATGCCATTAGCCCCGGTGGCGATGCCGCCCACCACTCCAGCAAAATTCACTGCCATGCAATCAAAGAGACAAAGACCACAACATCGGCCTTCCTCCTCTCCGTGAGCTCCGACTTCTCTGAAACCCCAAATATCGCCACCAAAGGGTCCGGGTCCACTTCATCCTCCACTACCCTGGTTAAGACCACAAACATTCATTTAGTTATAACATCAACTGGAATCGTAACAACCTACATTTGTACAAGAAACTATTAATTTTCTCCAAGGTTATGGTTAATAAATGCTTGCACAGCAGTGATGATAAACTAACTGGCCTTTTTTGAAGAAGAAGAGTACAATTCTCCAGTCCAGTGGCACCACCCCTATATCTAAAGAGAACAACTGGTAATTATGGTCAGTTCCTCCACAATTTTCATACTTGTTTTCCTATTTGATCCTCATGATACAGTAACTTTATGTACAGCCAGTCATTCTAGTACCTCCTCTTTATCAATGTTCCCATCTCTTTCACTGACTTTGGCAGCATACTCTTTCTTGGTAAAGACGATGGAAATTATTCATTTAGTACCTTAGCCATGCCCATGCTTCGGGCCCTCCCCTCTTTACTACCCTTTTACTAGGTAAAGTCGTCATAGTCCCAGATGACCATAGGCTGCTTTTCCCTTTGAGGGGGAGTGCTGACTAGTGGTGGTTTGACCTGAGGATCACCGCACCTCAGGCAAGGGGCAAAGTTGAGAAGGCGGGGCCTTCATGGATAACCTCAGCTGGTACAGGAATTGAACCCGTGCTGCTGGCCTCACTCTGCATCACGAACCAGCTGTCTATCCAACTGAACTTGTTCCCACTACTCACCTGACATTTGTCAAGAGCATCCTTTTTCTGTTTCATCTTACTGACAGTTGTCATCCAGGGAGCTTTGGCTGCGCTGCCTTTTCCCATCATGGGCTTTTCTTTTATATAAATGTTTTTATTCTCCATTTTCACATTTTCCTTCAAAATTTACACCCCACCCACAGACAGTAAACGGTAACAAATACAAAATCAATCCTCTTAACAATAACAACGATCCCATCCTCCCACCACCCCAAACAACTGCCCACCTGTCAAGATATGCATACAATAAAACAAACCTTCCCACGGTGGAAACAAAAAACAAAGGAGAAAAAGAAAAAAGGAGTCCGGGACCGCCCATGGTCACCATAGAGTCCACTCCTTCCCACCCCCCATCCCATACTCAACGGCATCTAACCTCTGAAAGAGTACCGTACATTATACCCAGGAGTTGTAAAATCCCCCCTCCCCCCAACTCCTCCCGTCCACTGCCTCTTGCAAAACCTCTCCCCCCAACCTCTGTTCCTTCCCCCCAATTTTCTAACCCGGCTAGACCACTCGGACCCTGTTCTGCCGGGCTCCGATGGCCACAGCCCCTCCCCCCACCTCACAACCGTTCACTGGCCAGCTTAAACCGTCCAGCGTGGAGGCCCCCACCCGGGTCCCTTTCCCCTTGCCCGGCCCTAGGAAAGCCAGAAATCTCCTTTCAGCACACAAACCCCGCATATCCACCTACACCCCAAAGAGCCCTCAATTCGAGTGAAAGTCCCATCACTTCCCTTGTCCAAATATATACAACATTGGCTCCTTTAGCCTTTACACCCACATGCAGTGAAACAAAAAAAAAGAAGAAAATACAGTCATGGGGTTACATCGGCACATGGCCATTTCTCAATTTCCCAGTTCTGCCACAGTCCTTCTGCCTTCGCAAACTCCTCCGCTGCTTCCGCCGTTCCAAAATAAAAGTCCTTGAGCTTGTAAGTCACCCTCAGCTTCGCTGGATATACAATGCCGCACTGCACCTTGCTGATGTACAGTGCCCTCTCCACTCAGTTGAAAGCAGCCCGCCTCCTCGCCAGCTCCACCGTAAAGTCCTGGTATACACGTATACCAGCTCCAGCCCACTGTACCTACGGAAGCACAGAGTCACTACCCTTGACGGCTCACTCGCCTTTGGTACAGGCCTCCACGACCGATGAGCCCGATCCAGTTCATATCGGGAGGGATCCTCCCCCTCCCCCAATAGTTTCGCCAGCATCGCGGCAAAATATTCAGCCGGCCTCGGCCCATCAACTCCTTCAGGCAGCCCCACAATCCTCAAATTCTGTCGCCTGGATCTGTTTTCCAGGTCTTCCATTTTTCCTCGCAGATCCTTGTTAATCTCCATCACCTTCCGCATCTCCTTCCCCATCAAGGTAAGTTGATGACCGTGCTGCAATAATGTCGTCTCCACTTCCTTCAGTGCCTCCCCTTGCTTCCGCACCTCCGCCACTGCGCTCGCCACCGCCATCGCCACCGGGGAAATCGCCTCCTCCACCAGCACACTCAAAACCTCCCTCATCTCCTTCCTCATTGTCTCCCATGTATTTTGTAAACTGCCTTTCGAATTCTGCAGCCATCACCTTAGTTATTTCTTCAGCCATAAGCAATGCGGCCTCCCCTGATGCTCCAGCTTCCATTTTCTTTACCGACCCCGCGGTGACCTTTCTACTCCCCGACGGACTTTCAGCTGTTTTCACAGCCGTTTTTTTACTGGTCCTCGACATATCCCTTCCCTGTGCTTTCTCCTGACCTTTACCGCCTTCGCTGCCTCTAGGACCGGGCGTCAATCCCCGACAATGCTGTACCCGAACGGGAGCCCTCCAACGCGTGGCTGCCTCCCACCCGCAGTCAACGGAAATGCCCATCATGAGCTATTTGGCTGCATCTAAACTATCTCCTCTATAAAGGCAGCCAATTGTTCCATTACAATTTTGGGTGACAATCTTTGACTGGGACAAATAATTTTAAACCCACAGAAATTGGCCCTCCTCGAATTAAGTATTTTTTGCAGTTGATCGCTCCTTTCCCTTTTCGATAGTTAATCTAAATCCTTAAATATTTCCCTACTGACAGTTGATCCACTGGATCCACCTCATTCCTCAGAACGAGTACCAGTAATGCCTCTCTCTTCATAGGGCTGGAAATGCACTGAAAAAGAAAATTCTCCAAGAACATTTTTCAGAAACAATACCCTCTCTGTCAATTGTACTTTTACTACCCAAGTCGGTATTAGGACAATGTTACGTTCCCCCAGTCAATATTAGAATAATTGAGGGAATGAAATGTTCAAGTGAGAAATTTATTTGGAAATAAAATTTTTTTTACTTTCTAGTACTTAGTCATTTAAACATTCAGCTTTGGAATAATGTATCAGTTAGCAAGTTGGGTTCTTGCCTAAACCCCAGCAGTGTTTGCCAACTTTTTATCCTTTAAAAAAATATTGTTTTCCTTCCTCCCCTTTTACAAAGTGTTAACTGCACTGTTTGAGGTACAGTCCTACAGGCTGCACCCATGCTCAAGTCTCCACTATTCATGTTGATCCTGATTGTGCCAGAAGGCTGTTTTACCATGGAAGGCATATCTTTGAGCTTATTCCTCGCCTGATGTCCACAATGTGCTCTTACAGCAGGGGTTTTTGCATAATGGATAGAAATGAGAACCTTGAGTGATTGGTATTGATTGCCCAATGTGTTTGATGATGCTTTTGGGGTAGAAAACTCTTCATATCTTGCACCTTTTGCACAAGGTCAACACAAATCTAGTCAAAGTTCTTGATATCTTGTTCTTGTTTCTGCTAATTTGGTTATCTTTATGTATTGTCTACAGGAAGCATGTGCTGCTCGCCTTGCAGAAGAATTGGGTGCTGCTCAAGTTCGAGAGACCAAATTAGAAATCAGGACTCAGGCAGACACAAAGAAGCTAAAAGAATTGGTTAAACACTTAAAGAATGCTCATCAGAAAGAAGTAGGATACAATTTATTTAATAAGAAATGCGGGAAGCTTGTTACTATGATGGTCCTCTTATCAATTTAAAAACCTTATTGTAAAATATACAACAAAGCAATAGATGGGGCTGGTTTAGCACCGTGGGCTAAACAGCTGGCTTGTAATGCAGAACAAGGCCAGCAGCGCGGGTTCAATTCCCGTACCGGCCTCCCCGAACAGGCGCCGGAATGTGGCAACTAGGGGCTTTTCACAGTAACTTCATTGAAGCCTACATGTGACAATAAGTGATTATTATTATTATGTGTGTCTACCTTTGCATCATTTCGATCCAATTAAGTATTTTGATATTAATTTTTGCTCTGGAGAACCTGTGAGTATTGGCTTGAAACATGGAAATAAGAATGGCAGGCAACTGCTGGTCTTTGTATTTGCTGACAGAAGCATTCTGAGGATGCTTTGCCTCTATTGACAAGTTCTGTCCAATGCACAGCGTCCTCTAGATGCTGCAGTTAAGGCTGGAAATCATGGTATTGGGGAAATACAGGTACAAACCTGTACCTGTGTGCTGGTATTGCAGTGTGGTGTACTGCCTTTCTATTGCAGGGCTCTTGACCTGACCACTTACTTTCATAAATCTTTACCAGATAATATGTAATTCTGCACAATTACTAGTTAGATATTGGGCGTGACCTAACGGAAATGTTTCTACGTGTCAATATCAGACAGGTTTGACTGGCAGTTTCTCCCCTCCTTTGTTGCCGAGTTCCCCACCGCTATCCATCCACACTTAATCACTTTTTTGAGCCCTGGGGAGTTTCTCCCCGGTCAAGCCCACATTTAGAATTACTTTTATCACTGGGGAGCTGAACTCGCTGTCCAGACAAGCTCCTCCGAGATCGGACGTCCGTTTTGAAAGGGGGTCCTGATCTCTAAGTGAGCTTGAGGGTCCCCCGCTACCCATGGGCAATGTCACTCCCCAAACACATGGGCATTACCCCAACCTCCCTCTCCGTCCCCAAGTGAGGACACCCTGCTAATGGGTTGCTGAGGGCACACCTTTCGGGGGGTCCCCCCTTCCTGAGCCCTGACCCTTGACACCACCACCACCTTCCGGAGGCCTCTTCATATTGGGAAGCACGGTAGCTTGATGGTTAGCATCAATGCTTCACAGCTCCAGGGTCCCAGGTTCGATTCCCGGCTGGGTCACTGTCTCTGCGGAGTCTGCACGTCCTCCCCGTGTGTGCGTGGGTTTCCTCCGGGTGCTCCGGTTTCCTCCCACAGTCCAAAGATGTGCGGGTTAGGTGGATTGGCCAGGCTAAATTGCCCTTAGTGTCCTCAAAAATAAGGTTAATGGGGGTTGTTGGGTTACTGGTATAGGGTGGATACGTGGGCTTGAGTAGGGTGATCATTGCTCGGCACAACATCGAGGGCCGAAGGGCCTGTTCTGTGCTGTACTGTTCTAATTCTAATATCCGCCTTTCACACCCCCCCACTCTTCACACATCCCTCAACCTTCCTTTATTCCATGGACATCGCCCTCTCAGGTTCTGACCCTTGCCAGTGCCATCTGGGAACCGTGGCAGTGTCAGGGCGGTGGTAGTTGTGCCAGGGGGAGAGCCAGGGTGCCACCCTGTCCTGTCCCTAATCACCAGGGGACTAGTGCTAAACAACGCCCGGCTGGTGTCTCCCTTTGGGAGCTGGCAGATGCCGGAAGCCGATTAGATTCGGCATCTGCACGTTTACATGGGTTTTAAACCTGCTTAGGCATGCGAGACTGGGTTCCATCCATTGTGATCCATAACGGCCGTTGGGAATTCCGGGAGAGGCATCTACCGTCCGCGTCGTGCTCCGATTCCGGCGGGATGTGGCCGGTAAATCGTGCCCATTAATGGAATCTGCAACAGACCAAAGCTGTGATTAGTAGCTAATTGTTGATGCTGACTTTAATCGAGAGGGAGAACTGGAAAGCAATAGATGCTAGGATTGCATAAGCTTTAAAGCGGGCTTCTGAGAAGACATTAATTAACCTGTTAATAATTTCCTTTTGGAATTTTTTGATTACATCCAAGTGTTTCTCACTGAGTAATAGTCTGGCTTATCCCTCACTCTACTATTACCATCAAAGTGGGGTATCAACCCTGGTTCAATGTGAAGTGTTCGAGACCATGCCTGGGTAGTGCCAGCATACCTAAAAATGAGATGCCACTGTGTGAAACTACAACACATGAATGCTCGTCAGCGGAAGCAGCATGCAATAGTATGAGCTAAGCATTCCATGGCCAACAGAGAAGATCAAAACTCTACATTCCACCGAGGTCTTAGTTGTGACCTAACGGCATGGGGACGCTTCACAAACCTCTCTATCCTTAATGAAGGAACATCAATACACAAGACGAAGCTGAAGCATTTGTAGCCATCTTCATAATAGTTAAATCTGGAATTGAAAATTAGTCTCAGTAATGATGACCGTGAAACTATCATCAATTATTGTAAAAACCCATCTCATTCACTAATGTTCTTCAGGGTTGGAAATCTGCCATGCTTTACCTGGTCTGGCCTACATGTGACTCCAGATCCACAGCAATGTGGTTGACTCTTAACTACCCTCTGAAATGGCAGAGTCATTCAGTTCCAGGGTAATTCGGGTGTGCAACAAATGTTGGCTTTACCACCAATAGCCACTTCCCATGAAGGAATTACGAGTCTTCAGCCAGAAGTACCGAGTGGATGATCCAGAATTGCCTGAGGTTGCCAGCATCACAGATGCCTATCTTCAGCCAATTTGATTCACTCCATGAGAAATCACAAAATGGCTGAAGGCAGTAAAAGCAGAAAATGCTGGTAAAACCCGGCAGATCTGGCAATATCTGTTAAGAACGAAACCGTTAACATTTCAAGTTCCTATGACTCTTCAAAACTCTTCAAATGGCTGAAGGCACTGGATACAGCAACGGCTGTGGGCCCTGACAGCATCCTGAGTGTAACAGTGAAGACTTGTGCTCCAGACCTAGTCAGACCATTAGTTGTTCCAGTGCACTGGCAGCCACTGGACACTGGAAAATTGCCCAGGTCTGTCATGTCTACATAAAGCAGAGCAGCACGGTAGCATAGTGGTTAGCACAACTGCTTCACAGCTCCAGTGTCCCAGGTTCGCTTCCCGGCTTGGGTCACTGTCTGTGCGGAGTCTGCATGTTCTCCCCGTGTCTGCATGGGTTTTCTCCAGGTGCTCCGGTTTTCTCCCACAGTCCAAAGATTTTTAAAAAAATTTTTTTTTTTAAATTTAGATTAGCCAATTATTTTTTCCAATTAAGGGGCAATTTAGCGTGGCCAATCCACCTACTCTGCACATTTTTTGGGTTGTGGGGGTGAAACCCACGCAGACACGGGGAGAACGTGCAAACTCCACACGGTCAGTGACCCAGAGCCGGGATCGAACCTGGGACCTCGGCGCCGTGAGGCGGTTGTGCTAACCACTAGGCCACCGTGCTGCCCTTCACAGTCCAAAGATGTGTAGGTTAGGTGGATTGGACATGCTAAATTGCCCACAGTGTCCACAATTGCCCTTAGTGTTGGGTGGGGTTACTGGGCTATGGGGATAGGGTGGAGGTGTGGACCTTGGGTATGGTGCTCTTTCCAAGAGCCGGTGCAGGCTCGATGGGCCGAATGGCCTCCTTCTGCACTGTAAATTCTATGAAGTATTACAGGGAGGTCAGTGGATCCCAGGAAAAAAGTACGTCTGGGCTGTTGGGCAGATTAGGGAATGGGGTTGGGGGTGGTAATTTTTAAGGTATCAGGCACTAGGATTAAAAGGGATGTTTCTATCTTAGGCCTCTGTGATCTGCAAAGTGCAGTCCTGGAAGATAGTACCACCCTTCTGCACTGTAGGGATTCTATGAAGTAAAATGCTGTCCCAGGACAAATCCAATCAAGCCAATTACTGCCCCGTCAGTCTACTCTTAATCATCAACAAAGCAATGGAATGTGGTATTGAAAGCAGCACTTACATAGCAGTGATCTCTACACTAGTGCTCAGTTTGGGTTCGGCCTCTGCTTCAGACCTTGTTACAGCCTTGATCCAAACTTGACAGAAGAACTGAGTTCCAGATCTGCGGCAAGAGTCAGTTCCCTCAAGGAGCCTGAATAAAATTGAAATCAATCGGAATTGGGGGTGGGGGGACTGAATTGGTTGAAGTCATACGTGCCTATAGTCCGTCAAATAACTTGCCGATACCTGAAATTAAATAACAGACCTATGATTTTCTGCTACAGACTTGCTGTCTTTTTAAATACATGCATCCTGTACAAGCACGGGTCTTTATCCAGTCTATGGAGACATTCCCAGACCTAAATAAGCTGTTAAATGTATGAGCAAGTGCTTCATAAAACGCAACTCTCATTTCCTTGAATAACCTCAATTGAATGCTTTACGGTTCCTGTCAAAGATCACTATTTTATCCACATCCACTTTCAATTTTAGCATCAACTCCATGATGTACCAATACTGGTGACATAGGATCATCAGTAGCCATTTAATGTATTTGCCATATCCGTCAGTTTTGCAGTACAGTGCTTAATGACCCTTTGCTTTCTAAATGTAGCTGAAAAGCACCTTTTGGCTTCTGTAAAAACAGCTTGTCCCCTACAGCTACCTTGAGTTATTTTATTTAAGCTTGTAAAGTTTTGTGTCGCCTTGTTCATAGGAGACTTGAAAATGTGTTTTGACAGGCTTTTTGTCATTGATTGAACCATAGCCAAACCTAATCCTGCTTTAACCCAAAGCCCACACACACACACACACACCTCCAGTAGAGATTGCTGGATAGAGATTTGGAGTAGAAATCTAGCTTGCTGTTTCCCAGGGGGGTGAGGGCGCTAGTATTGCCTTAATTGAAATAAAAACAGAAAGTGCTGGACAGACTCTGCGGGTCTGGCAGCGTCTGTGGAGAGAAAAACAGGTAATATCTCGAGTTCCATATGACTCTTCAGAAGAGTCTAATATTCGTATTACAATGAATGATGAGATTCTTTCTCCTTGGAATGCAGACGGAACTGACGGTCACCTCACATTGACTCTCAATTTGGTGAAATGCAGTGTTCACCAACTACCTATGTCTGTTCCCAAACTGAACTGCCTGCTTCTGTCTGCACAGATAAATTAAACGAAAGAACCTTCTGACTCAACATCCCAACCTTACATGCTTTGGGATGTTTCAACCAGAAATGCAAATAAATTATTTTACCTTCAGCAGAACTCTAATTCTGTAGCCTATATGAATAATTTCCATCTCTAATGGAGTTTTACCACCTTTTGTTAGCTTTTTGTTTATTTTATAGAGATGACAAAAAATATCCTGGCTCTACAAGGGGTCCAAAAATGGGCCATTCACTGTTCAAATGTTTACACGTCTCGCTCTGACCTTGTAAGATAAACATAAGAGTAGCTATTAACTATAACTAATTCCCAGCTTGTTTGAATTACATTCACTTGCGGATTATTACCAGTTTTTCATCAGGATTTTCTATTTTATCTTGCATTTAACACTTTCATCTCTTAAAACTAAAAATTATATCCTAAAACTTATGAATATATGGCTCTTGCAGCCCTGCCAACTAGCACGGATTTCCTGCTGCTGGAAGACGGAGGGCCCCGCGCTTTCATCCCCCACCCCCCTCACACTCTGCAGAGCATGTGTGTGATCCTTCGCGCGGTCACGCACCGAGGTGCCAGTACAACCCTTTATTGGGATTTTAAAAATCATGTCGCGGGTTGACTACACAATCGTATGTGTGCAGGCCCGTACAGCATTGAAAAGTGTATGGTGTGATGTGATGCAATTTTAAAATGTTTGAAAGTTGTTAGGAAGGTAGCCTTTGGTTCTATTGTGCTCTCTGGGGATCAGGAATCCACCCGTAATCATTTAAATATTCATAAATGAGTAATTTAAACCCTGCTGCATTGTTCTCTGTGCAGTATTGTGGAATTTTTCATTGTTAGATTTACTGAATGTTTGAAACTTAATTTGAAAAGACCCACTCATGATGTACATCTATGTAACTGCATTAGATTTGCATTTTCCATTCATGTTTTAGATTTGTACTTCAGATTGGTGTGCATTTTTTCTTTGAAACGAAAATACCGATTTTACTGCCAAAATACTGATTTTTGATATCTGGAGTACCGATTTGTGTTGGAAAAGGTTGGCAGCTCTGTGATTAATTCAGAACATCGTCTACAAATAATGGCTGACTATATATATTTCAGAGAGAGCTCACTTCTAATCTATTTTATCTGCAGACAAATAACTGGTTGGTTCTAAGACGCCAATAACGAAACTTTAAAAGTGTGCAATTATTTTTGTTACAGGTCATTATGCTTAAAGAAAGCAGTGCCCGTCCGCTACCGCCCATTGCAGAGAGCCCGACTACTGAAAAATCAAGTGACCAGTTGCTGCAATTGAAGCAGGACCTCAAAAAGGCTCAGGAGCATATCCTTCACCTTGAGTCAGAACTTAAGACTCAAAGAGAGGTGATAAGCGCTGCCGAAGAAGGCCAAATAATTAAGGTAGGATTTTTGTTTTGAAACATTTGGCTAGCCAAAAATAAGTCTGAGAGCGAAAATCTAACATTGTGTCCAGAATATTTTTTTAAATCCTTCAAAGTAAAAAAAAAGTTTGAAACACTTTACAGATAATGATCTGGAAAACAGAAGCGAAGGCAGAAAAGGAGAGCCTGTGGTGGCTGACCAGAAGCTTGATAAGAGATTTTGCAAAGACCTTTAAAAATGGCGGGAAAGAAAAGTGGGTTTAAAGAAGGAACTCCAGAGAACTTAAGACAGGGGATTGTAAATTAGAGAATTGAAACAGGACTTCCGGTGGCGGCGATGACGTAGGAAGCCGCACATTTGGGAGCTCCCGATTCAAACGGACTTTTCGGCTCTTTTTAGAGCCCAAAACGGAATTTTTTCCGTCGTCTCCCGGTGGGAGAAGGTATGGTGATCAACTTTCTCCACGTTTCATGCCTCGAACTCGGAGTGGAAAGCGGGAAAAAACGGCAGCAGCTCCCCAGATAAAACGGGGGAAGGATTCCAAAATGGCGGCCGGCGGAGCACCAGAGGAGTGGAGGCTGTGGGCGCAGGAGCAGCAAGCTGCTCTCCTGCGCTGTTTTGCAGATTTTAAGGCTGAGGTGCTGAGCTCTCTGCAGGAAACGAATAAAAAGCTTTCGGAGATTCAGACGACCCAGGGTGCTGCCATCCAGGTGTTGCAGGAGCAGGCCGCTGAACAAGAGGAGGAGGCCGTGGTCCTCGTGAGTAAGGTGGAGGGGCACGAGGCACTCCATAAGAAGTGGCAAGACCGCTTCGAGGAGCTTGATCTCCGCATGTGGCGGAAGAATCTGAGGATCTTGGGCCTTGCGGAGGGGCTGGAGGGATCGGATCTGACAACCTACGTTGCCATGATGCTGAACTTGCTAGTGGGAGCAGGATCTTTCTATCTGCCCCTGGAGCTGGAGGGAGCCCACTGAGTACTGGCCAGGATGCCTAAGGAGAATGAACCCCCGTGTGCGTTGCTGGTGAGGTTCCACCGGTTCAGTGATCGGGAGTGTGTGCTGCGCGTGGCCAAGAGGGTGAAGAGCAGCAATTGGGATAATGGGGTAGTACGGATCTACCAGGATTGGAGTGCGGAAATCATCGGTTCATCCCGGGAACAAGGATGGGGGATTTAGCGGGTGGTATAGGGTGGGCATCAGTAAATTGAGGGACCTGTTTATTGGCGGGAGGTTTGCGGGCCTGGGGGAACTGGAAGATAAATTTGGGCTCCCCCAAAGGAACATGTTCAGATACCTGCAGGTAAAGGCGTTTGCCAGGCGACAGGTGGAGGAATTTCCTTTGCTGCCCTCGCGGGGGGCGATGGACAGAGTGCTTTCTGGGGTGTGGGTCGGAGAGGGGAAGGTGTCTGACATTTATAAGGTAATGCAGGAGGTGGAGGAGTCGTCAGTGGAGGAGCTGATGGCTAAATGGGAGGGGGAACTAGGAGCAGATAGAGGATGGGACTTGGGCGGATGCCTTGGAGAGGGTCAACTCTTTCTCTTCATGTGTGTGGCTTAGTCTCATCCAATTTAAGGTGCTGCACCGGGCCCATATGTCTGTGACTCGGATGAATAGATTCTTTGGGGGTGAGGACAGGTGCACCAGGTGTTCCGGGCGTCCAGCGAATCATGCCCATATGTTCTGGGCATGCCCAGCATGGAAGAATTCTGGAAGGGGGTGGCGAGGACAGTGTCGAGGGTGGTTGGATCCAGGGTCAAACCAGGTTGGGGACTCGCGATTTTTGGAGTTGCGGCGGAGCCGGGAGTGCAGGAGGCGGAAGAGGCCGATGTTTTGGCCTTTGCGTCCCTAGTAGCCCGGCGGAGGATCTTGATGCAGTGGAAAGATGCGAGGCCCCCAAGTGTGGAGACCTGGATCAGTGACATGGCGGGATTTATAAAATTGGAGAGGGTCAAATTTGCCCTGAGAGGATCAGTACAAGGGTTCTATAAACGGTGGCAGCCTTTTCTGGACTTTCTGGCTCAAAGATAGGTATCTTGGTCAATAGCAGCAGCAACCCGGCAGGGGGGGGGGGGGGGGCAGTGTGTTATTTATTGTTTCTATTTTTTTGTCTATGGTTATTTAACTTAATATTTGTTAATTTAAGTTGTTAATATGTTTTGTTGTTCATTGAGGATGGGCGAATGCTTATGACTGTTATCATTATTGTTATTGTCAAAGAGAATTGAAACAGGAACTTTTCTCTGACCATTCAAAGAATCAACTCTTTGAATAGATTTTCATTTGTTGTGCCTGTTCCATTTAAAATGTCGCAGTTTAAGTGATTCATTTTTTGAAATTTCTTTTTGGTAAAACTTCTAGCGTAAGGTGTTAACAGAGAAACGGAACTCGGATAATTCGCATTACATGATAATGTAGTTTTCTTTTCCATTTTTAAATTTAGGAATCAGAAATAGCAAGACTGAAAGTCAAAATTTCTGGATTTGAAAGAGCTTTGAGTAAACAGCAACCACCGTCTCCCATGTTACAATCTCAAAATGAATCCAATAATAGAAAAGACTGCACAACGCAGCTCATGAGTTTTTACCCTTTGGCCAGAAACATGAACAGACCTATTAGTGCGAATGATAAATATGGCACCGATATTGGTTCAGCGTTACATGCCCTGAATTACTCTAACAGGATTCGTGAAATACTTGAGCAGTCTTTCATCACCCAGGATATAAGCGTAGAAGATACTGAAGATGCATCCTGTGCAGGGAAATCAGAGAATGCTGCTTTATTCAGTCAGTCTCCAAAAGCAGAAGCTGAAGAAGATTTGGAGCTCGTCAATCTGACTAGCAATAGTAACATGGAAACATTAAGTGGAATGTTGAATCATTTAATTTCGATGGAACAAAGCAGTACTAAACTGGGATCTCCACTCGACAAGTCACCAGGTTTGTCCAGAGAACACATCAAACCAAAAATGGAAGAATGTTCAACAGGAAAGCACAAAATTCCAAATCAGGTATGTGTTGTATGTTTGTTAAGTTGCAAATCTATTTGCTAATTGATTTCTAAGCTATTGCAGTCTTTATATGATGAAATTTCAGCAATTAAAACAACATTGTCTTGTGTGTGATCACATTACAGCACATCCGAAACGTACTCCTGCTGGTGATATTCGTAACAAGGGGAATTTTCTGCAAACTATTGCAATTAATTAGCACACACCGAACGATGCAGCTCAACAGGAGCTCATTTGTCCCAATGAATTTGTGCTTACTCTTTGAAAGAGCTATCCAGTTATTCACCCAGCAAATTTCTCCTTTTCAAGTGTAAATCGAATTCCACTTTGGAAGTTACTACTGAATTTACTTGCACCACTAAGTTAGGTAAAACATTCCAGATCATTACAATTTACATCCCACTATGCCAGGAGAGCCCCTAAACAGGCTCCGTAATGGGCGCTGAATCAAGCACATGCTGCTCCTGGCCTGCTGCAGGTAATGCAATCTGGTTCACACCCATATTTAAATAAGCATTTAAGTATACTTTGTCAATTTAAAGCTGGATGCTCCCATCTCCTTCACACACCCCACCGGTGCAGCTGAGGCCCATGAATTAAGCTAATTGAATTAAGATAAATTGAGCCACAGCAGCAGAGCAGCAATAGACCAGAGATAATGGACATCTGCTGGAATAAGAAATCCAACATCTTAAAGGTTTTCCCTTTACAGGTTGACCAGCTTTGTTAATGAGATAACAACGGTCATTTTCTTCTTTATGACCTTCTTTCTAAACCTGTTTTCCAACTATAACAGTGTCCTTACTACTGACTGTCTGGCTGCATATGTTCTTGTTAATCTTTGTAATCATTTGCTAATTTTTGAATTTAACTTTCTAACAGGACAGTTACCTTGCGGAAGCTGATTTAAATGTGCAAAGTCATGCTTCTGTGCCATTGAAATAGCTACAAAAAGTCATTTGCTTCATCTTCAGCAGTGGTAGGTTATAACATGGATAAATCTGTATGGGTCTTCAGTTTACAAGTTTTGAATGTGATTGGCAATTTTTTACATACCAGCTTTCTGTGAGTCAGAAGCAAACTTGTTGAAACATTAGCAAGTATTTCCGCTGGAAACAAGGCTGGTACAATTATGGTGGAAGGGTTCTAGATAGCCTGACCCGTCCCTCCACCAGGGGATACATTGAAAGGCAGGAACGCCACTCCGCTTTGTGGGGAAACCAGTAGTATATCGAGGTGGTCTCCTAGCAGTTTTCTGGGAGAAAGTGGTGTGGGCTTCCTTTTTTGATGTTTGACAGCCCTCAGAGATGCCCCCAATGGCTGCCTACAAGGCACCAACACTACCACTGGATGATCTACCCCTCCGATTGCTGAGGTCTGCTTCCCTAGCCCCAACAAGTTAAAGTTTCTTCCCCACCCTTTGAGGGTGAGTCATTATGGAGGCTCCTCCTTCCCCTTGCCGGGGCCAACTCTACGAATAGTAATGCCAAACTACAAGACCAGTCTAAATCAGGACTGGATATAGGTGGGGTGCAGTTGTCTTCGCTTGTGACTTCGCTTCGCTTGTGACTTCGAGGTGAGCGCAGCATTCAGAGCCCACCTGCAACATCACTGCTCAGTCATCAGTGACGCCAAAGCTGCTGTGTAAGGTTGGTGGATGTATCTAACTGAGCTGATCACGGTGCATACTACACTTTTCCAGGAGGACTGCACTGTGTGTGCATGTGCACATGTGTTTGTGACGCGTGGTGTTAACCAATACATGATGGTGATGGGAACAGGGGAGGAGTGGGAGGAAGGGATGACAGGCAAAGGGATAACTGGAGGTGGGAACTGGATCTTGAGATGGAAGGTGTGAACACAGACATGGCATGGCAGTGGGTTTCGTATAGCATGAGAGAGGAGATGCACACAGACTCTAGAGTAGGGAATAGTTT